>NC_035446.2:134255352-134930085 GCF_002127325.2 Helianthus annuus | reverse complement strand
GGATGAAAGTGCCATTTTGCAGTTGCCTTACTTGGAGACCAAGAAAGCACTGGAATTCACCCATTGCACTCATTTCAAACTCAGCTGTCATGAGTTGCCTGAACTCTTCACACATTTTATTACATGTGCTTCCAAATATGATGTCATCCACATAAATTTGGACAATCATCAAATCCTTCCCTCTCCATTTTAAAAATAGTGTTTTGTCAATTCTGCCTCTGGTGAAACCAATGGAAAGTAGAAAGGTGGAAAGAGTTTCATACCAGGCCCTTGGTGCTTGTTTCAGGCCATACAAAGCTTTATTCAGCTTGTAGACATGATCTGGATTAAATGGATCCTCAAAACCTGGAGGTTGACAAACATAAACCTCCTCTTGAATCTTACCATAGAGGAATGCACATTTGATATCCATTTGATACACCTTGATGTTGTGGTTGACAGCAAAGGCCAGAAATAATCTGATTGCTTCAAGTCTTGCAACAGGGGCAAAAGTTTCATCATAGTCAATACCCTCTTCTTGTCTGAAACCTTGAACCACAAGCCTGGCTTTATTCTTGACAACAATACCCCTTTCATCAGTTTTATTTTTGAAGATCCATTTTGTGCCAATAGGACTCACACCCTCAGGCAATGGAACAAGCTCCCATACTTGTTGTCTTCTAAACTGTTGGAGCTCCTCTTGCATGGCTTCTACCCAGCTGTTGTCTTTCAGTGCCTCTTGGTACTTGACTGGCTGATGGAGTGATAGAAAACCAGCAAAAAGACAAATGTTTTGGGATTGACTTCTTGTGAGCACCCCTTCATTGATGTTGCCAATAATTTGATTTGGTGGATGAGATTTCAAGAAGATGAGCTCTCCTTGGTATGGAACAATGGCATTGAGTGGTGAGGGCTGCAGATGTGTATCATCTGAGCTAACCATTGCTGGTGACTTTGATGACCCAGCGGTGGCTTCAAAAGGTGGTGGTATAGGGGGTAAAGGTGTGGACACATGCTGACTTTGATCCACTGTTTGAGGACTTTTAACAACAGTGCTTGATGATGTGGAAGCAGTGGTTAATGGGCTACTTTGGTCAAAAACTGTTGAGGTAGCAGTGATTGAGCTTTGACAGCTGTTTTGGACATCTGCTGCTCTTCCCATTGTGGCAGACTTTTGTTGAGGAATGATGATCTCATACCCATAGTCTGGTGATGAATTCTCAGATGGACCTGCAATGTTAGTCTTGACAGCAGTATTTTCAAAAGTGAACTTATCAAGATCAAACAAATCTGCAGGATTTGCTGGAATTTTAAGTGATGAAAGTTCATTGAACTTTACATTCAAAGTCTCCTCCACTGCTTTGGTCCGCGTATTAAACACTTTGTAGGCCTTAGCAGTGGTTGAGTATCCCAGGTGGTATCCCATATCAATTTTGGCTGCAAACTTTGAGATAGAATCTTTTAAGTTTAAAATGAAACATGGGCAACCAAAAACTTTGAAATATGAGATTAATGGCTTTATTTTATACAACAGTTCATAAGCAGTCTTTTGATGCCTGGGGTTGATTAAAACTCTGTTTTGAACATAACAGGTAGTGTTTACTGCCTCTGCCCAAAAAGTTAATGGCAAACTTGAATCTGCAAGCATGGTTCTGGCAGCCTCAATCAAAGTTCTGTTCTTTCTTTCAACAACCCCATTTTGTTCTGGTGTCCTTGGAATGCTGTACTGCCTCACAATTCCTTTTGACACACAGAAATCATCCAACTCCTTATTCCTGAACTCTGTGCCATTGTCACTTCTGAAGATTTTTACTGGAAGGTCAAACTGCTTTTCAACCTGTTTCACAAAGTCTTGTAGTATGCCTGCAGTCTCATCTTTTGCGTGTAAAAAGTAAGTCCATGTAAACCTAGAGAAGTCATCAACAATAACCAAACAATATCTCTTTTGGTTGTTTTGGACTCATCAATGGATTTGTAGGAGCTTTTTATGTTGTTTTCCTTTTAAGCAGGAAACACAATGCTCAGGACAGGTGAACAGTTTTTGAGGTAAACCCCTTACCAGACCCTGTTTTGAAATGGCAGTGATTGTCTTAAGATTTGTGTGCCCCAATCTTCTATGCCACAGTTCTGTCTCTTTGTTTGATGCAGCTGAGAACAGGCAGGCATCAGTTCTGGGACACTTTTTTGACATATCAACAACATAAACATTGCCACTTCTTTGAGCAACAAGTTTAGTTTTGCCATTTTTGATTATTGCTTCAATCTTTTCAACCATTTCTGGTCCAGCAATCTTACAACACTCCTTTGTGAAGAATGACCCATACCCCTTATCACTCATTTGTGAGACACTCAGGAGGTTGAATTTCAGATTGTCTATCAGATTGACATTTTCAAATTTTACATTTCCAGACTGAACTGTACCAGACCCCAGAACTTTCCCTTTACTATTATTTCCAAAGGATATATCACCCCCTCCATGGATTTTGAAATCTTTGAGTAGGGCTTTACATCCTGTCATGTGCCTAGAGCCTCCACTGTCTACATACCAAAGACTGTCTAAGCATGTAGAAGCTCCCTGCACATGAAGTAAAAGGATTAGTTCATTAGGGTCTCCAAAGCCAATAAGGCTTTGGATGGGGTCTCAACAGTGTCTGGGATGGTGGCAGATGCATGGACAGTGGTTAGCTCAGGGGTTTGAACATTTTTGGGAATGTTTTTCTCTAACCACTGTTGGGGGTCTTGGCCAATCACCTGTTGATAACCAAAAGGATGCCTGTTCACTCTTGGTTTAGATGGCTTTTTGTAAGCCTCATAAACATGTGGGATCCTTTGGTATGATGGTTGTCCTTTGACCCTCCTGAATTGATTGGCAGGGGGTGCATCAGTCACTTGAACATCTCTTTGAACAGATGTTTGGTTCAGCTGTTTTGTGACAGCTGTTTGGACTGGCACAAATAGTGGTTGCTTCTTTGTGAATTTGACAGATGATGTTGATGAACTTAAGGATGTTTTTTGCAGTGTACTCCTTCTTTTTCTCATCAAAGTTTTTGAGATACACACATTCCTTAGTTTTGTGGTTATTTTTACCACAGATGGTGCAGCTTTCAGCAGGTACAATGACACTTGTTTTGTTTAGATCATGTGCTTTTAGATGAAAACAGTCTTTTGTTAGATAGTTTTCACAGAAATCACAAAATAGGTTTTTGATCTTTTCTCTTTTCTTCCTTTTCTCAGATTCCTTAGCAACGGAGTTTTGAACCACTGTTGGGATATCTTTGATAGGAATGACCTTTGCTTTTGGAGCTTTTACACCATCAGTGGTTGTGAAGTCCATTGGCTTGAAGTTTTCTAGGATGTCACACTCATCAGGCCATGTGGGTTTAAATTGATATTTCTCAATCTCCTCAAAAGTTGAGGATCCCACAGATCTTTCCAAAGTGATTTTGTTACCAAGTTTGTCAGTTATCTTAACCTCTTGGCCATCCTTGTTTGTGGGAATAACTTCAACAATGGTTTGAACAGATTCTTTGGAAGCATTGTTTTCAATTTCATCATGTTTTCTAAAACCAACACCAAATTTTACATTGCTCTTAATCTGTTTTCAAGCATGACCTCATAACCTTTACAAGATTCCACCCATTTTTCACAAGTGATCTGGGTGGACTCCAACTCCTTTTTGCAAACTTGGTATTTTTCTACCATAGTTTGGAGTTGAGTTTTGGTTATGCTCCGCTCTTCATTTAAACTGCTGATCTCTTTATCTTTTTCAGCCAATTTATTTCTAAGTTCTTTTAATGACTTTTTAGATTTGACTTCATCAGACAAGACTTTATCCCTAAGGTTTTCATTTACCTCTTTGATATTAGCAAATGCAATAATACATTTGTCTAAACACAGTTTTTCAAGAACTTGAGGAGTTACCTTGGCAGCAGCCATCATGGCACAATTACACTGATGATCACCTTCTTCATCAGCTCTCTTCAACTCTTATGTCTCTTTGTCTTCTTTGGACCAAGGGTCAGACAGTGGTTCAATCAGGGTTTCTGAATTTTCTCCCAGCAGTAGTTCACCAGCAACTGCAGTAACCATTGCTTCAGCAACTTCATCCACTGTTTCAGCACTTAGCTGTTCACCTTCAGTTTCTACCCCTTCTGGTATTGACTCTAATGCCATCAAACAAAATTCATCATCAAAAGTATCATTAGAATCATAGAGAGCAAAATTTTCATCACCAAGTTCATCAGGCATGCTGCTCCAATCAACGAAGCCTTGTGTGAAGAAGCTTTGCTGATCTGGTTGAGCCACTATTGGAGCAGCTTGTTAAGGTGCAACAGGTTGCACCTGTGCCTGAGGAACAGGGGCCTGAACATACTGAATTTGTGGAACAGTGGTTTGAACATAATGCACAGGCACAGGGGTTGTAGCATAATGAGCGATGTTAACATGTGCTGCAGGGGTATATTGGGTATAGTGCACAGTGTTTTCTTGTTGTGGTCTAGGGTTTGAGCTAGGGAGTGATTATTGGACCAGTGATTTGACTCCTACATTCTCTAGCAAAATGACCTAGCCTATTACACTTGTAACACTTGATTTTTGACTTATCTAACCCCACCCTTAAATTCCCATGAAGCCCTGGGAATTCTCTCCCTGTTCTTTTGTAGAATTTGCTTGTTCTAACACTAAGCAAAGCCAATTGATGCAAAATGTCCATTTCTTCTAAGTCAGTGGGATCAAAATGTTGCAAATCATTGAGTTCAAAGCACAGGTTATCTGACATCTGGTTTTCACAATTTGCAGTGAAAGCATAACTTGCAGAGTGAGAATCAGAGTTGTTGAAATTTCCACCAGCAGTTATGTCAATAAAATGATCATAACTCTGATCCTTACTACTGCTACCAGATTCTTCCTGACCAAAAAGAGTTGTGCTGCCAAATGAATAGTCATCAGCAACTTTACCAGACTCTTGCAACTTCCTTTTCTGGTTTAACTCCCTTTCATAGGTCAGGAGTCTACCATGGAGTTGGGTCAGTGTCAGATCTTTGAACTCAGCTGAATTCCTGGTGACAAAAGCAATTGTGTCCTATTTTTCAGGTAGTGATCTAAGGAACCTGCTATTTTGAGTTGCATTTAGAAATGTAACTTTAACAAGCCTTAGTTCACTAATGAGACAGCTGAAACGTTCAAATTGTTGGGTTAATAATTCACCCTTGATGTGACAAAATGTTTCATACTGCTGAATCAGAATTTCCCTGTTGTTTTCAATGACCTCTTCCGTCCCTCCAAATTGTTCCTTCAATGCATCCCATAATTCTTTGGCACTGTTACAATGTAACAGCCCAACATAGATTTCATTTGCTAATGCAGATGCTATGATGCTAAATGCTTTGGCATCGAGTTCGAACTTTTGAAAATAAGTTTCAGTATAGTTTTCAGTTGGTTTAGGAACGAACTTCTTTGCATCCTCAGCACTTGGCACCATAGGAACATGAGGACCAAAAACAACAGACCTCCAACATCCAGTGTTCTGTTGAGCAAGGATGTGACCCATCCTTCTCTCCCAGATGTTGTATTCATTACGTTTAAGCATGGGTGGTTTGAAAAGAGAGCCAATGTTATTTTTATCATCTTGTGATTGTGACGTCATCCTGGTTGTTTTACAGGCACTGATTAATCAACTTTAATGGTGATTAAACCTTGCTCTGTTTTTCAATGAAATGAACAAACTACCAGTATCAACGATTGCGAGCTGAACTATTTATGTCAAAATGATTATTAAATCAAATTTGACTGTCCAGGCTCTGATACCAATTGTTAGGATCTGAGTTTGGATTGATTGTGATTTGTATTTGAATTAAGATGAACGATGAAAGAGTAGTGCAGCGGAAATTAAATGGAAGCAAACTTTTCACAATCAAACAGGAGAAATGTTTTCAAACATACATTTTCAACAGAGAATCAAATGCTTAAATTTATTTCAAACTTTGATTACACTTGCATGTATGCTTACAAACTCCCCCTCAGCCCAAGCTCAGTAATTTGTTCGTGCAGGAAGAAGATGGTGAAGAGCTAATAGAACAGTACAGAGCACTGTTCTATTTCTAGGCACGCAACAAACCACTGAGCATCTAAGCTGACGTCACCATGAAAGTGACATCTAACCTCCTAACAAACTCTTAACATCTGACCTATACAAACACTGCTATGCTAACTACTGATGTTACAATACATTACATAAAGTAAATAAACAACTGCTGCTTCCTTCCACTGCTGTGAACCCAGCAGTACTTGTCATGATCAGCAGTGCTTGAAACAAGGCATTAGATTTAGCAGCAAAGCTTTAGTTCTTCATCAGTCATTGACTTGATCAGCAGTTGCAGGTCAGCAGTTTGTATGATCAGCAGATAGGAGGTCAGCAGATGTTGAAACCACTTTCAAGGGGAGAGACTTGTATGCATTACATCTGCTTATTCTGGATCCACTGCTCTGATCCAGTTTTGGCTTTAATTATTTGTTCCTTTAGCAGGGTTCAATCCCAACATTTCACTTAAGCTTTAAAGGTTAAATTTGGAAATCTGAGTTCAAAATTTTTACTTACTATTAAAGTATAAAAATTTATTCATAACATCAATAGGTAACAAGCTTTAGGTGCCAAATATGGTTTTAAACCATACTATGCGCCTAAATCGCATAAAAGTCGGTATTTGACGGTATTCGGGTTAAATAAGGAAATCTGAGATTTTGAACAGCCTTTACAGTTTAAAATAACTTATTTAATATATAAAATCAGTAGCAAAAGGTTTGGTATGTAAAGGATGTGTAAAACTCATTTTATTAGCAAAAAGGGCATAACCGTCAATTACCAAGTCAATGCAAGAACCCTATGTTATGATCAGTTTAAAATTCAACAAAAATCTACAAAAAATCCCTAAATATTATATTACATCAGTGGGTAAAAGGTTTGGTGTCAAAATTTGGGTTTAAATGGGCTTTATGCCAAAAATGCTATTTAATTAATAAAAAGGCTTCAATTTACGATATTGAGCATAACTCCTAATTTAGACCTCAAACTGATGTCAAATTTTTAGGACATGTTTATAAATCAGTAATAAAGGTTTTTGTCCTTTCACATTTTCAAAAATCTCGTTTTAATATCAAAAGGGCATAATGGTCAACTTTTAAGCATTAAACGGAAACATGCAATGAACTAGGATTTCTATGGAACCATGTTGTATAACCTCATAGGGTTATACTAACATATAATATGGTCCTAAAGGAATCCTAAGGAATAACTAAACTAAGCTAAAGCGGGTCAAAACTAAAAGTCAAAGCAAAAGTCTACTTTTGCGACTTTCGGTTCCGAACCGAGCCTAAACTCAGAATTGTCGGGTTGAACATGCCTAGACATGTTCAATTAATATTTACCAAGTTATTAAAGTGACAAAACTGATGTTATTGCCTTTACATCATTAGTTATGGATTTTGTTTAAAAACCGACTCGTTTGACTTTTATTTTAATTACTTGACCCGACAATTAACTAAGCAAACAGGGTAATTAGGAGGTGCCCTTTTGAGGGTTTAATACCTACCTAATTACGATCACGTAGCCATGTTCGTTGCGAACAATGGCTTGACCGCTTAAAAGTCAAAGCGTTTATCGTGAACGCTTGACTTTTCAGCTTTAAGAGCCAAACAACTTAACTAAGCACGAAAGGAACACTTACAAGTGGTCCTTAGGATTGAAGGAGGTTCCCAAGTTGGTCAGGATCCTCTCAAAATCAGAGAGCAAGAGCAGAAATGGAATGAAGTGAAATGAAAGCCAAAACAAGTAGGTATTTATAGGATTTCAAGAACCGTTAGGATCGTTTATCGTAACCCGTGCTTTGATCAAGACCCTACATGTGTTACCCACTGAATTGGTAATCTATGGGTGCCCAAAACAAGCCCATAGATTGATTAAAACCATGCTCAAAACCTTAAACCAGCTGCTGTTTTGAAAGAAGCTGTTTTTGCAGGTCTGATGGGCTTACGCGCCCCGTGTAGACTCAGGAAGAGTCTTACGCAGCCCGCCATGACTGACCAGATCAGCCAAAGTTTGATAATATTACGAAACAGCCCCTGCATGCTCAAAACGCCCTTTTTGACACGGTTAAGGCCCGTTAAGCCATTTTCAAGGCTCTACAATGATGACTAAAAATAGGGAACGTAAAACATGCTCAAAAATATGTCAAATGTCAGTTTGTTTGGCCGTACGGTTGCGTTGTTCGTTTAATTACGACGAAACACGAACAGATGCGAGAAACGATCCAAATTACACGACGAATGGAATTTTATCAAGCCAAACACTAAAATAAATTATTTTAATGATTACATAAATTTTTGGATGTCCGGATATATTCAGAACGTAAGATACGCGCGAAAATGCAAACTTATGCACTTTTTGACGCTTTTAGTCCCTGTTGATCAAATAAGTTTATTTTTGCGTACCAAACACCTCAAAGCCTATTTCTAAGCAATATAAAGGATATTTAGGGCATGTTTAACTTATGATCATATTCCGGAAGGTTCGATACCATACGCATCGGTATACTTTTGCAGTTTGACGCAAAGAGTCCCTCTAATGCGCAAACTTGCGCATATCATCGTATAATAGCATCGAAGCCTTATCTAATCAATATTAGGCATTCTTGAGAGTATTATAAAACATCAAAATGCTTCGGGTTCGTAGAAAGGTCGTTCAGAGGTATAATTAAACATATTGACGCTTTTAACCCCTTAAACTTACAAAGTTGCGCGTAACGTCGCTTAAAGGCATAAAAGCCTTAGATGGCCAATATTTGGCATCCCCGAGAGTATAATCAACCATCATGAAGCTCTCGGTTTGTTAAAAGGTCACTCAGAGGTAAGAATTAACATGTTGACGCTTTTAACCCTTCATCGCGCAAACTTTCAATTAATTACGCAAACGGCTACTCTTGATCAACAAGTGGGTCATATGTGAATAGGAACACCGTGTAACGTCATTCAAAGGCTTATACTAAGCACGTTGACACTTTTAGTCCTTTCGCATTCAAAGTTTTTGATTTTTCAAAAAATTAGTCCCTTAAATTCAACGTTTGACTTTATCAGGGTTTATTACACGTATCAATACATCATTGGACGTGACTTTACAAGGTGTTATAATAAACCTTTATAATTATATGTATGTGTTAATATTAACACAACTTATTATCAGTCATTGATATGAAGAATGCTATATTAATTTTAACAAAAGGCTTGATTAAGTTGGGTTGTTGGTGCATTTGGAAGGCGAGGAACGATAAGATATTCTCCAATGGCAGAGATAGGAGTGAAGATATTATGGGGGATATTAAGTTGTTGGGTTTTTTGTGGTTAAGTAATAAGTCGAAACATAAAGGGATTGAGTGGAGTAACTGGTGTAAATATCCAATGTATATGTTGTAGCGTTGTTGTTTTGTGCCAGCCTTATTGGGTTTGGTCTCGTTTTTAATGAAGTTAGCCTTTCAAAAAAAAGTTGAATAAACAAAAGAAACATAGAAAGATACTTATATGCAATATATCATATCATATCATATCCGAATCCGCAATACCACAATCAGTGCAACAAATTTATCAAATATTCATCGTATTAAATGACCATACGAGTCATTTTCATATATAATGCGAAACATGCAATGTTTGTTAAGGAAATATCTACAAACACCAAAAGCACATTTAATTAAAAGGACAATTTAATGTTTTAAGAGGCGACCATATACCACTAATAAATATACACCAATAATAAATGTGAACGATATAGAGATACGTGTAGCACAGAGATACACATAGGAGTGTGCATCCTTCAGTTTAGTTCGGTTTTACAACTATGTGTAATGGTTTGTTCAATTTTAACGTTCCATGACACTTAGGATTTTTAACGCCCGATAACGTTCCATACATCGCTCCACCCTAACTTTTAACGGGCATGAGCCCACCCTCCGTGAAACCACTAACGCCTAACACCCATTTTCCTTGAGCATTAGCCCTTTTTGCATGTAGATTTAATTAAACATGGCCAACGAAAAACATCCACTCCACCTGAACTAACACTTTTAGCTAATGAAAAAAGTTCCATGGTGTAACCTTCATTTTTAAGTTTATTAATTCATATAATTTAAACATAATATTTTAATGAATTCAGGATAGTTAACATTTGTGAAACTATTACACACGAAAGGTGAAAGAAAAATAAGAGCCTATGTCTACCTGACAGTGATGTAACATGTATTTTATGATGAGACAGTTAAAAATAAGCAAACCATTACACATAGCCTCGTGCAGTGCAACGGGAATTCAGACAGTATCGTTTTGGTTCAATACGGTGTCGTACGGTACTAAAACTTAATATAGCAATCGAAACAGAAAACTGAAAATATAAAAGTCGTGATATTGACAAAAGGATATCGACACGTGGTCTACATCGACCACAAACCATAAAACGAATGTCGGTAACCGTTCTGATAATGCTGGTGTTGATGATGTTCTGTCGGAATCAATTCGGTTTGTCAAGGCACCGTTACGTTACTGCCACTCTCTATAGCTTACGATAATAAAGCACTCTATTTGGAATACAACTCTATTTTCAACATTGTTCGGTCGAAATCGGAATGAAATATATACCGGAAACTAGGGGTGTGCATGGGTCGATTTGGGTCGGTTTTGACCTAAAATCATAACCATAACCACGATGTCGGTTAATGGATAACCATAACCATAACCGATCGGTTATGGTGGTTATGATTATTTGGTTTTGATGGTTATAGTGGGTCGATTATGAGTGGTTAACCGTGTATTTAGCTTAGCTAAAAATAGCTTAATTTTTTTAACATGGAATAAATTGTTATTGCATATTTGTATATATTAGTATATTACATAGTATTAAAAAATACATGTAATCTATAATATTAATACAAATTATTATCGAATATTCAAATAAAGTGATATAATATAATACATTCCATAAATTCAAATAAACATTCAACCAAAACCACAAAACGATATGAGAAACACATAAATATTAAAAATCTTCAGTCAAAAACATCAAATATTAAAAACATGGTGAAAAGTCTTAAATCCTACAAAGATTTATTACATGTCGGTTCAGTTTGGTTATGGTGGGTATGGAAAAAAGGATAACCGTAACCAACCCGCTACTTTCAGTTTTCAAAAAAACCATTAACCGACCCACCGATTTTTTATTTGGATTGGTTTTTTTGGTTCGGTTTTGTCGGTTAATTCGGTTTTTTGCACACCCCTACCGGAAACTATATAAAGAATACTGGTAACTGACCAAGTTGTTTGATGGTATTGGTTCGGTTCATCATGGTGAAGAACATATCTTTTATAATTTGACTCATTATATTTTGAACAAAACTTTTATTGCATTGAAACGTAGATAAAAATAAGCATGTCGTAACGATATATTTAAAATTTTATAAAGCATTATATTATATTATTAGAATAATAAAAGAAAACTCTACGTAAGTTGCTTTGATAATATGTACATTTGGGCTTTCATTATTTATACATTATTATTCACAACTTAGTTTCGATAAAGAGATATATCAAAAAATAGACACGTATTCAAAATTTGATAATAAATTGGATCTTAAAACTATGGGATAGGGGTGTTCAGAATTCGTCTTGAATTCGAAATTCGATTCGATTATCAGGTTTTCGTTTCGATTATAAGAATTCGAAGTCGAATTCGATTCAATTCGAGTCAAGTAAATCGAATACGAAATTATAATTTAAAATTCGATTCGAAATTCGAATAAAAATCATACATTTTATTTATTATTTTTATAGATAATACATATATAACTTTTATTGGGCTATACTATAAATTATTTTCAAAATTTATTCCAAGTATTAAAATTACTCACTACCAAACCCACTGCATGACCCATAACTAAAACCTAAGTAGCAAATCTTTCAGTAGATTTCTAACCCTAAAATATTAATTTGTAGAGGTTATTTGATGTGCTAAAAGTAGTTTAATAAAAACAACTAAAATTAACCTAAATCTAGACTCAAAGTAATACTCTAGATTCTCTAAACTCGACTAAAATACTAACCGGCAAGCGAACCGATGACTCTAGTAAAGCTAAGTAAGTCCGGATATCGAACCCACGAGACTCAATTAAATTACGCTAAGACTCTATCTAGACTACGACTCACACAACTTAATTAATTGTTTATTTGATTTGGGGGGGGGGGTTACTAAAAATCCTAAAAAATGCAAAAAAAAAATATTAAACTAAATTAGCTAAACTAACTAAATGTGAACTTGGACGAAGACTTAAACTAGTGGCGATGAAGACTACCTAGGCTAGACTCATGTTCAACTTGGAATGGATTTCTATTCGAAACTAACGTGGTATGTGAAGGGGTATGGTCCCAAAAAGCCGCGCAGACCTTCATTCAGGCCGCGCGCAGGACCATACTCCCTATTCATCAAATTGCTTACAGCCAACCTCGCGCGGGTTACGTCATCATGAATTGATCTCGCGCGAGGTCTCAACAAAAGAAAACACCACATTCAACACTTACCATTCTGAATAAGAGCCTTCAACCAACCATACCCTGCGCAGGCTAGTAACGTGTTTCAGCAAGGGTCGCGTAGGGCTATGGCGCAGGGCCACTTCAGAAGGTACGAAAGGTACAAGTGGCAGAAGAAAAGAGCCAATCCGCGTCCTCCATGCTGTGCTCAATCGTGCTCCACGATCGTCTGACGTGCAGGAGACAGATAGTACACAAGGACGCCCATGTGGCACCAATCACAGGGCAGAGACACCTGCCCTACGATCTCCACTTACCTGCTGATGGCAGAGGGACAACAAGGCCGAAAACAGTGACACGTGGCTCTACTCTTGGTATGCCAGCACCGGAGAACTTCTAGAAGCCACTAACGGTCGACGCCAGTGAGACAAGGAGCATATCCTCTATGTTGTCGCCTTCCGACCCAAGGCCCATCAGCCCACGTCTTCTTACACCTCTCCGACTATAAATAGAGACCTCAGTTCACAGGTTAAACATTCTATTCCCTCTACTCTCACTCTTTACACACTTTAATCTCCTCAAAACAGTTACTTATTCTCACGCCGAAGTCTGGTTAAGAGGGAAACCCCCATATTCCCCCCTCTTAACGAGCTAACGGTGTTCTGTTTTGTAGGATTAGCGGATCATTAAGAAGCTCAGAAAGTGATAAGAAGATTAACCCTTATGGTAGAAACATAAACCAAACTAATTAACCCCCAAATTAGTTCCATGTTTCTTCATTGGCGCCCACCGGTTTTTTTGCAAATCACTTTCATCTTCTTTTTCTGAGTTTTCTAAGTCGTTTTTCCTTCGATCATGGCTGGTCAAGGAATCGTTTCTGGTTTTGGTTTTGGAACAAACTCTAACGCAGGACCGAAGGAGGACATTCATAATGTCCAAATCCAACCTGCCGAAGAGGTAGGAGAAATTGAAATAACAAACACCGGGGGACCCCGCGTGAGTCTCACTGCATCACTCAGACGGTCACCCCAGGAAACAATGGTGCGGGACCTTCAAATCCAGCACCACCTCAGAACATTTCGGTGCTATTAGGGCTACCTGAAGGCGAAACTCCAGCCTCTTGGTACGCCAAACAAATTGCTACCACCAATGCTGCGTATCAATCTTTGAGCGCACAGCAAGCAGTCTTACAAGCAGAACCATCTTTGGTTACACCCCAGGGTCCGAGTCAGGGGGCGCGCCAGATACCCCCACAGCAAAACCTCCAAGGAAGAAGTAACAGACCTCCCCCCACGAGAAGGCCAAGCGTGCATGAGACGCGCGACACGCGGGGAGAGACAGAAAGCTATTATGACTATCCGTCAAATGTCCAAAGAGGCCCAGTTCAGACCCGGCTTGGGCCGCGCAACTTGAACAATGAATGGGATGACACAGACCCAAACGACCCAACTTGGCAAGATGACGAAGGGTCTTCAGTCTTCAACCGCTTACAGAGGAACCATGAATATTACAAGCCGAAGCAGCACGTCAGATACAGCGAAGAGGCAGAGCGAGACTTCCGCCTCGCCTATCGACCAGCTGAAGCTGCAGAACATTCAAAGTTCATCCCAAAGATTGCTCTAGCACCGCTATCAAGAGAAAAATTGCCATAGTTGGAAAGTTTAATGGGCTGACTGATCCTGATGATCACGTTAGAGTATTCACAAGCGTTGGTTGCATGGGAGGATGGAATATGCCTATGTGGTGCCATTTGTTTATCCAAACTTTCACAGGGGCTGCTCGCGTCTGGTTTGACAGCCTCCCACCGGGAAAGATCAAGTCGTGGGTTGATTTCAGAACACAGTTTGTAAACCACTTCAGTCAGCAAAGACGTTACCAGCGCGACACAGCTGAGGTAACAGACATTTGGCATAGAGAGAACGAAGGTTTAGAAGATTTCATCACTCGCTTTAATAAGGAGTGTTTGGAAATCGGTGGTGTAAGCGAACAGCTCATGCGCGCTCACTTCAAGAAAGCTATTCGCTGTGATAGCCTCATCAGGACTATCACGGAAAAGATGGAATGCCCAAGGAATGGGATAAGCTCATGGAAGCTGCAAAGATAGTCGCGCAAACTGAAGAGTCATTGGCCGGTCACAAGAACTCTTACACTGAAGACAGATTTTCCAAAGGAAGCTCGCGCGATAACAACAGGCGCAACAAAGGCAAAAACCCTGGATAGAAAGCCAGCCATTCCAGCGGTTATGACGAACGACCTCGATACAGAGAGGATGCGCGAGACACTATCGATCGCATTGGTTATCGAAAAGCAGTCAGGAATGAGAATCGAGAAAAGCACTGGACTCCGCTCATCAAGACACCAAACGAGGTGCTCATGACGGAGAACCATGATTTCAAGGCTCCTAGGCCTATGACGAACAAGAAGGGGCAGGACCCCAACCTGTACTATGACTTTCACAAGGATACAGGTCATCTGATAGATGACTGTATCAGCTTAAGACAAGAAATCAAAAAAGCGCTGAAAAGCGAAAAGCTAAGCCATCTAGTAAAGAACGTGCGCAAAGAAACGCACCAGATTCAGCGCAACGATGATGGAAGAGAGAAAAGGTTAGACGCTTGGAAACGCACATGGTCAACGGACCAAGATAGAGCGCAAGAGATAAAGGCAAGCGACCATTCGAACCTGCATGGCAAGAGAAACAGGTCATCTTCCCGGTAGTACGCGAGGGTCCACGCGCCACGCGCCCCGTCGTCATTACCGGCATTATCGGTCATTACGAGACAGAATACGTATTCATTGACCCGGGAAGTACAGCAGATATCATCTATGAGCAATGCTTTAATCAGTTTGACGACGAAGATAAAGCGAGACTCGAGCCAGTCGACTACCCTCTGTCAGGATTCTGCAACAAAATGGTCTTCCCACTAGGCCAAATCAGCTTCCCCGTCACGCTGTCTGACGGGAAGCATTCAAGAACCACAACTGTCAACTTCATTGTGATGCCTGTCAAATCAAGGCATGATGTTTTGATTTGGAGAGAAACCCAAGGAGAGCTAAACATGATAACTTCCACACCCCACTCAGCGATCGGGTTCCCAACCGAGACGGAGGTGGCAATTATATATGCAAAGAAGGAAGTAACGTCAGCAGAGGATGTGCGCCCGAACAAAGCGGCGAAAGTTTCAACGACCGAGCCAGAAAAGTGGGTTTTAAACCGCAAATACCCAGAGCAAACGGTGACGATAGGCCACGCAATCTCACCAAACATCAGAACGCACCTCAAACAACTCTTGTTCAGAAACATGGACATTTTTTCCTGGACCCCGGTAGATATGACCGGCGTCCCACGCGATGTTACTGAACATTGTTTGAACACTTATCCCTCTGTTGAACCAAAAGTGCAAAGAAGGCGCATCTTAGGGGTGGATAAGACGAAAGCAATGAATGAGCAAGTGTGTGAGTTGTTAAAAGCAGGAATCTTACGAGAGGTGCGCTATCAGAGTTGGGTCGCGAACCCTGTCATGGTTGAGAAGTCAAATGGAGGATGGCGAATGTGCGTCGATTACACCGATCTCAACAAGGCATGCCCGAAAGACTGTTATTCATTGCCAGAAATCGACAAAAAGATAGACTCTCTCGCACCATACAGGTGGAAATGTTTTCTGGACTGTTACAAAGGTTACCATCAAGTCCAGATGAAGCTGGAGGATGAAGACAAGACAGCTTTTCGAACCGATCTCGGAATCTTCTGTTACACAAAGATGTCGTTCGGTCTCAAAAACGTTGGCGCAACATACCAGCGCCAGATGGATAAAATCTTTGCCGAAGATATTGGGAAACACATCAAGGTTTACATTGATGATCTCATAATCAAAAGTCCCAAGGAAGACCAGATGTTAAAGGATATAGAGAAGACTTTTCAATCCTTGCGAAGCGTGAATATGAAATTAAATCCAGCCAAATGTTCCTTTGGTATGGAAGAGGGAAAATTCTTGGGTTTCGTGGTCACAAATGGCGGCTTTAAAGTTAATCCAGAGAAAGTGCAAGCCATCGAGCGGATGCCGCCAACCCGAACAATCAAAGAGATGCAACGATTGGCCGGCCGCCAAGCCGCGCTTAATCGATTTCTATCAAACCATGCTGCAAAATCATATCCTTTTATCAGCACCCTGCGCAACTGTGTTAAGAAGCAAGAATTCAAATGGACGCAAGAAGCAGAAACCGCATTCCAGCAGATGAAAGAATGTCTGATAAAGCTCCCTACTCTGACCGCGTCGTTTGAAAAAGAGCCACTCTGTATTTGTCATCTTCGGACAAGGTAGTGGGGTCGGTATTATTGGTGGAGAGAAATGGAGTTCAGACTCCAATTTATTACGTCAGTAGGGTGCTTACTCATCCAGAAACGAGATATTCCACAATGGAAAAGTTGGTACTTGCGCTGCTACACGCCTCCAGAAGGCTGCGCAAATATTTTACAGGGCATGTGGTCACACTACTCACCAACTTTCACATCGGCACCATATTACAAAAGCCAGAAACGTCAGGTTACCTAGCGAAGTGGGAAATCGAACTGGGGGCCACAACATTCTTTATAGGTCGTGCCCAGCGATCAAGGGTCAAGTCCTAACGGACTTCATCACCGAAGTCCCAGAGGACAAAATCAAAGATTGTGAGATTGTCGAGACTCCCAGAGAAGACAAGTCCGATGGGTTATGGTTGCTATACACTGATGGGGCCTCAAACGAGGATGGCGCGAGAGCTGGATTGCGCCTGGTTAGCCCTAAGAAACATGAATTTACATACGCCATCAAGTTGGATTTTAAGAATACCAACAATGAGGCGGAATATGAAGCATTTTTGGCAGGCCTGCGCCTCGCCATCAAAATGGGAGCTCAAAACTTCCAAGCGCATGTCGACTCACTCTTGGTTTCCAGTCAAATCAACGGATTTTATGAAAGGGCGAAGTTATGGCCTTGTACTTAGACCAAGCAAAAGAGTTGCTTCAAAAATTCAAGTCATACAAGGTAGTGAACATCAATCGCTCAGAGAACAAACCAGCGGACACCTTGAGCAAGCTCGCTTCAACTTCTTTCCAACATCTCGCCAAAGATGTAAGAGTCAAAGTACTAAAAAACCCATCGGTTTTACTGCGTCAAGTAAACGTGATTGAGATAGGGCAGCCATCTTGGATGACCCCTATAATCCAATATTTGCAACAAGGAGTACTCCCCGACAACAAAGCAGAGGCAAGGAAGGTACAGAACAAGCCCCTGCATTATGAGATGAATGGCGGTATCTTGTACCGAAGATCCTTCTTGGGGCCACTTCTGCGGTGTGTGGACCCCCAAGATGCAAAATACTTGATCAGGGAGATTCACGAAGGAATCTGTGGCATCCATGCAGGCCCACGCATGGTTGTCGCAAAAATAATGAACGCTGGTTACTATTGTCCAGGGATGCACATTGACGCTCTAAAGGAATTGCGCAAATGCGACTCCTGTCAAAGGCACGCCCCGAAAACCCTGCGCCCGAAAAATGATCTCATTCCTGTGTCCACTGCATGGCCTTTCCAGCAGTGGGGAATTGATATGGTGGGACCTTTCCCTGAAGCTCCGGGAGCTGTGAAGTTCATAATTGTGGCTGTCGATTATTTCACCAAGTGAGTGGAGGCCAAAGCACTCGCTTCAACAACTGCAATGATGGTGCGCAAGTTTATCTGGGAACACATCATTTGCAGGTTTGGCCTCCCACTCAAAATTGTAACTGATAACGGCACCAACTTTGCTTCTGAAGACCTTCAAAAGTGGATGAAAGAGATGAATATCGAACACACTTTCTCATCTGTTGCGCATCCTCGGGGCAACGGACAAGTCGAAAGTGTTAACAAGAGTATCGTTGAAGGGATAAAAGCCCGACTGGGCCCAAAGAGAAGAGGCTGGGTGGATGAGCTCCCGAGCATCCTGTGGGCTCATCGAACCATGCCGAAAACGAGCACCGACGAAACCCCTTTCAGCCTAGTCTATGGCTCAGAGGCAGCTATACCAGCCGAAATTGGCCTGCCTTCGCCGCACTTGACAGCGGTCAACACAATCGATAACGAGGCAGAACGTCGTCTTGACTTGGATTTACTTGAAGAAAGGCGCGAAATTGCGCGAATTAAAGAAGCCAAGTACAAGACACAGCTGGAAAGGTATTACAATGCAAGAGTGCGCATTTGTACCTTCACTCCAGGAGAGTATGTCTTCAGAGACAATGAAGCTTCAAACGTTGAACGCCCAGGAAAGCTAGCACCCAAATGGGAAGGCCCATACTTAATACACGAGGTGCTAGGGAAAGGGGCATACAAGTTGTGCACTCTGGATGGATACATCATCCCGCGCACGTGGAACGCGCAACAACTGCGCAAGTGCTATATGTAACTACTCTCGGCCTTACGCCTTTACTCACTCATGTTGACCACGCGCCTTTTTTAATTTCCTATGTTGGTTAAACGCCCTTTATGTTACTTACATGCGATGTATGTTGGCCTAAGCGCCTGTTTCTTAATCAATGAAAACATATGCCTTATGTTTTCTTTTATCATGATGACTTCTACGTTACAAATGCATGTTAAACTTTTGATTAGCACGAAAACACTTCAGTAAATTACGAGCTCTTGAGTTATGCCTCCAAGGTCCTCCGCGAACATAGCGCGAGACCGGACAGTTACACTCGCACAAGAGCCACACTTACATTTATTCGCGCTAACTTAACCAAAGTTTCTAACAACAGTGCAATAATTGTAACTGGACAAAGGAAAAGCAAACATAAAGATCATATTCAACAAGCGCAACCGCGCAATGATTACATGACAAAATAACAAAGCATCATTAGTTCAAAACAAAATAAGGCAAAAAGCCTGTCAACGCTATCTACTCATAGCCGTCGCCGCCACCATCATCGTCGTCGTGCTTATCACCATCACCATCGCCATCACCATCATCATCATTGCCCGTTGGTTCCTCTTCATCAGATAATTCAACAGTTTCTGGTGGGTCGAGAATGGCTTTTAGCCGTTGGCACCAATCATCATGCTTCAGTGCCTCCGCAATCAAATCCAACACAGGCAATGATAGATGATCATAAGCCTTTTCAACATGGGCTAACTTAGCATCCGCCTGATTGGTCACTGAGCAATGACTAGTGTCAAACTCTTGTCCAAACGCCTCTTCAACATGCTGCGCACACTCTAGATAACCTCCACGGTGACCAACCGCGCGCGAGGCATCTATGAGAGCAGCAACAACTCCATCCAGTTCTCCAACATTGAGGATAGAGTTGGCCATCTACAGCAAAGGTAATGAATAAGAAATAGGCCTCAACAAATAAAAGCCTAAGTTAAGAAGAGAACCATACCAGAACTACTCCCCAACCACACATCCATTCAGCCATGGCAACCAATGTGTCAATGATGCCTTGAGCCTCGGAATAATTGTTTTGCGCTATGTTGAGGGCGGATGTACTCATGTGTCGCGCCTCCTCAGCCTTTTGCTTGGCCTCCTCAGCAGAAGCAGCTTTTCCCTTCTCAGCTTCAAGGTCGATCTCCAAGGACTCACTTTTGTCAACCTGCTCTTGCAGGCAACGCTTTAACTCTGCAATCTCGAGTCCTTGGCCGCCAGTTCTTTATCCTTACTGGATGCTTGCGCCTTAAGCTCAGCCTACAAAAGGTAAAACTTAGATAATTTGACAAACAAAAAGCATAAGAACGAAGAAGGTCAACACTGTTCGAACCATGAAGAAACACTAGATAAACGACCGGGATCGAAATATCTAGGGGGTTTGGATCTGCATAAAGGGGTTTGTTCTCTCTCACTCGATTCGGTGTTATTGATCTTCTTCTCCGATAAACTCTGCAAAATAAAGCACCGTTAGCCTCGTCAAGGGGAGAAGGGGGTTCTCTCCTTGACCCGACTCCGGCGTGAGAATAAGTATGTGTTTATGAAGAAGAAGAAGTATTGAAGAAGTGTGTGTAACTTGCATTTCATACCTGAATTGTTCTCATATTTATAGCCGGGAGTTTTTGGGCGGGAAAACCTGTTGGTGAAATGCTGACGGAAGATGCTAACTCCGCAAGCGGTTACATTTCCTTCCGTTAAGCTTCTCGATCTGACGTGAGTACACATGGATCGCTGTTTAGATCTATGGCTGGGGGCTTGCCACGTGGAAAGTGTGATCAAGTGGAGGTTTCCTTCCAAACACATGCCATCATCGTGATTTCAGGGATGCCTGAGGTGATGACACGTGTCCAGACGGTTGTAACCGTTTAGTGGTGCACGATTGGGTCATTCTAGAAGGGTACTGCTATAATCCTGTGTGACTCTTTATCGTGTGGCCCCAGTTGGGTAAATAATATCCAAGTCTGGATATTATTAAGCGGAAGTGTTCAACTTAGGATTTTCATCCCTTGTTTATGGAAGAGAGCGCAAGGATTTATGATTTCCTTTTGGGCGCGCGAGTGTTGCCTGCTATCTTTCTTCTAAGTTCTCTTTGTAGGACCAGTGCGCGACCGCGCAAGGTCTAAAGAGAGTTAAGAGATGTGGTTGTGGTATGGTCCTAAGTACTTGTTATGAGGTTTTTGGGACCTTACCCCTTCAAACCTCAACATGCTCCTTAGCAGTTTGCTCATCTTCGACCTTCCTTGTCAGCTTAACAACCTTACCCTCGAGCTCGGTAATCTTGGCGCGCGCTGCATACATACGCTGATTATCTTTCTCACAAATTTTCTTCCATTCAGCCTTCTCCTTCGCTAGAAGATCTTCAGCAGTACGAAGCTTGCCCCTAAGGCCCTCGCGGCCCCATTCCTCCGATTTCTTATCGAACTCGAACTTAGCCTTTTCCTCAGCAAAGGCAGCATTAGCCTTCTTGAACTCCTTAGCTTGCCTCACAAGGTGCTCACTATACTTCTCCCAATCGGCCCGCTCCTTAACCATCGTGCGCCACTCACGTACGATTTGGTGATTGGCGGCGCGAGTATTGGCCTCGCCAACCACATAAGCTTGGTATAGCCCATCGTGACTGCGCGCCCTTTGACGGTTGACCTCACCAGGAGGAAAGGAGTTCAGAAACCAATCACGACATGCACCAAACTCCATGAAAGTATCCCTCTGCTTTAGACCCCAGGGAGCTTGGTGGGGACCGTTACCGCGCGACTCCTCGGTATAAGTCTTATTATAAAGATCACCCACAGTGTCTTTAGGGCAGATGGGAGATTGTGGTAAAAACCCTCCAGCGCCACCAGAACTCGCGCCACCTGCAGCAGTAGTCTTTTCCTTGTGAATAGCAGAACCTGATCCCCCAGTAGTAGAAGTTACTTGAGCACTACGAACGGCGGCATCAGCCTACGCAGGTTTAGTCGGCTCCTCAACCTCAGGACCTTTCCTTTTCTCATGAGCGGGCTGGTCAAGCCCCGTGATATGGATGACCTCTGAACCCTGCGCTTTCTCATGTGCAGTTGTAGCAGCGGCCTCGGTCTCCTTTACATCAGCAGTAGGCTTCTCAGCAACCTTCTTTTTCTCCCCCTCCTTCTCCTTCTCAACAGCCTTGTTAACGGGTTTCCTAGGAGCTTTCTTCTCCTTCTCAGACTCTACCCCAGAAGTCTTGAAAGGTTTGATGGTAACCTTGGGCCTCTTCTGCGCCGGCTCCTAAGGATCTTTAATAACAACACCCTTCTTTTCAGGGGTCTTCTTTTTGGCCTCTGTAGCAAACCAAGTGTTAAAAAGAAGTAACAACAAAAGAAAACAAGGTAGTCAAGAAACTAACCGGGTGAGAATTTATAAAGAGAGCGCAGATTGCTCTGTTTTTCGATCAGAGGAATTCCACCAGCCTTCTACGCAACAGATGCGCCGGCTGTGGTCCCTTCCCTACTTCTTTTTCTGCTGACCAACTTTGCAGCAGGCTCCTCCTCTTATTATTCTTCCTCCTCTACATCTAGCACGATAGAAGACGGAGTGGCTCCAGCATCTGGGTTTCGAGAACCCGCACTCCCCGAACTCTTTGAACCAGCAGCTCCTGTTTTCTTCTCGCCTACGCGCGACAAACCTTCAGGTGAGTCACTGGTAATAACATAATCTTCCAAGTTACTCTGGCGAAAGCGTAGAGTACCTTTATCAGCAGCACCGGTCGTCGCGCGGCTACTCCCACCCTTTTTGCTGGTCACATCAGCATCAATGGTGATAACTTTCTTTTTCTTTGACTTCTTCTTCTCCTCTGGATCAATCCCGAGGTCGCGCAACACACCTGCAAAGATGTTAGACCAGTAACTTAGCTCTCCATTTGAAGATCCCACAGACTCCTCGCTGGAAAGATAGACAATCTCTTTCCCAGCAGAGGTCATAGTGCGCCAAGGCTGGGGGTTAGGTATATGCGCACCTTCGGTGGAAATGGGCGGATTGGCGAAAGCTCTAGTAATCGGATACATAAAATGACCTTTGATTTCTTCATACCAATACTGCTCCCCTGCTTGCAGCGGACGGACCCCCATGGACCCACCAAATGTGGGGAAGGCAACTTGCCACAAATGCGCTTCTACACTCGAAATCATCAAGTTAAGCGCAGAAAGATTACAAAAAAAAAAGAAATTAAAGAAATGACTAACCTCTATCTTCGAACTTCAAAACTGGAACTTCCTTGCTCTATGCTGGCCACTGATCACTCATCCGCGCCGCCACCAGAACGTTTTCACCGAAAACCCGATTAGGTGTAGGATTGAGCTTCAAATACCGACCCTCCTTTTTAGGAATCGCCAGATCCTCCTTCTCAATCACATCAGTCCATAGACGGAAGGTCATGGCAATCGGCGTCACCTCCTCGTGAATGAAGAAGAACTTCTGTTTCTAATCATGGAAACTCTTGAGTGGATTCAGCAAGATCTTCTTAGTTGCTCCCCGATTACCGAAGGAATAGAACCCCATATTTCTGATAAGCTGATAGAAGACCCGGAATTTCTCCATTGTGGGTTCTATATCGTGGGCACGGCATAAAATTCGAAATGGTGAACTCTCACCATTCCAGGTGGACTCATCTGCGAAATATGAAACCCATAATACTGAAGTATATGGGCCATGGAGTTCGTCGCCGGCAACCGGAAGTTGCCCTGTAAAAAGAAGTCCTCAAAAAGCGTGATGTATCCCGGCGGTTCATCAGCAGCGGTCTGGTTTTGACCGGGATATCTGGCATCCCACTCCGGTAGAAACCGGAAGCCTCTTGTAATCTGTTCAAACAAACCCAGGTCCCACTTGAGGACACGGAGGGGACCTTCCTCCCCTGGGTTTTCTTCCTGATGGTGTTCTTCAGCCATTGATATTTAGAGAAGAGACTTCGAAAAAAGCT
The DNA here is from genome assembly GCF_002127325.2 of Helianthus annuus. Taxonomy (NCBI): domain Eukaryota; kingdom Viridiplantae; phylum Streptophyta; class Magnoliopsida; order Asterales; family Asteraceae; genus Helianthus; species Helianthus annuus. Next base: position 134,906,181 of record NC_035446.2, on the reverse strand, counting down.
TGAAGATCTGCTAAAGATCTTGAAGATCTGCTACTACGACTTTGAAGATTTGAAGATATGAAGAAGACAAGGGGAGAGAAAATGGAGCAACAGTAGAAGAAGTAAGGATCCTTCCCCTTCGTCAGATATATACACACATCGCATTTAATGCGATGGGTAAACGTGCCGAGATCACCGCGCACGTGACCAATCAGAAGACGCCACATAAGGCGGGATTCTCGGAGTGACGGTTACCACGCGCACGTGGGCCTCACTCGCCTGACGGAAAGCCGAACCGTCAGGGACAACTTGATGACAGCCGTGTCAGCAGTCAACTCAAACGTCGCCATCAACGACATTTGCACCAACCCATCAGAACTCAAACTTCGAGGGTTTTCCCGCTAAAAATTATTATAAACTCCATGCAGAAGTTACTGAGGGCGCGCAGCCCTGATGCTTACTCAGGCCTGCGCACCTACACCCAACGAACCCGCGCGCTTACAATCGGAAGCGAAGAATCACCAACAAGCAGGCTTAGTAGTCGCGCCATAGCAACTGTTAAACATTTACACGCGCACTCCTACCCAACACAAAGCAAGCATTTTTCGCACTTTTCTTTTTCTAAGTCCAGATCTCCAACCACTTGCCTCGCGCATGGTACAGCACTGGACTGGGGGGACTTGAAGGGGTATGGTCCCAAAAAGCCGCGCAGACCTTCATTCAGGCCGCGCGCAGGACCATACTCCTTATTCATCAGATTGCTTACAGCCAACCTCACGCGGGTTACGTCATCATGTATTGATCTCACGCGAGCTCTCAACAAGAGAAAACACCACATTCAACACTTAGCATTCTGAATAAGAGCCTTCAACCACCCATACCCTGCGCAGGCTAGTAACGTGTTTCAGCAAGGGCCGTGCAGGGCTATGGCGCAGGGCCACTTCAGAAGGTACGAAAGGTATAGGTGGCAGAAGAAAAGAGCCAATCCGCGTCCTCCATGATGTGCTCAATCATGCTCCACGATCGTCTGACGTGCAGGAGACAGACAGTACACAAGGACGCCCATGTGGCACCAATCACAGGGCAGAGACACCTGCCCCACGATCTCCACTTACCTGCTGATGGCAGAGGGACAACAAGGCCGACAACAGTGACACGTGGCTCCATTCATGGTACGCCAGCACCGGAGAACTTCTAGAAGCCACTAACGGTCGATGCCAGAGAGACAAGGAGCATATCCTCTATGTTTTCGCCTTCCGGCCCAAGGCCCATCAGCCCACGTCCTCTTACACCTCTCCGGCTATAAATAGAAACCTCAGTTCACAGGTTAAACATTCTATTCCCTCTACTCTCACTCGTAATGAACCAGGATCTTTTGAAGCTAAACCCTAAGAAATCCCTACTAAGACCTCCCGACCCTTCTCAGGAAGAAACTTGTGAGACTCTACAAGGCTGTTACGACTACCGGTTGTTAGATTTGCTTACAGTCCTCTAACTTCTTGAAAAGTGCCCTAATATGACAATCTACCTTACAGCGTGAAAGTCTAAGGCAACTATGAATTTTAACTTGGTTTAATAGACACGGGATTGATTAGGGAACTAAGACCGATTTCTTACAAAACCTAATCCTAGCTATATACCAAACCGAGACCTATTAATAACCTCAAGCCTTACAGCGACAAGATTAGTAGAACACTTGATCATATAAGATTACCGAATATTACTTCTAAGGTTAGTTACGTAATTTCACCTTAAAGAGTTAAAGATTTATTATGTGATATAAACACTCACCTAAATCTAGAACCCTAGCATGACTCTATTATGTGATAAAGATCGTCACCAAGAATCATACGAAGTAATATTTAATAATCAAACAATATCAAGCAAGCATACACACCAAATTAAAGGTTCCAAAGTTCTTTACTTTTCAAGAAAATCCATAAACCAACGTTATTAATGAATAAAAATCCACACTTTATTAAATATTCATCTTAACCTAAGTAGCATAAAAGAACTAGTCAATAATCATAACCACTAAAAAGAAACAAGTCTCAAATAAATAACAAATCATGTTCATTGGTCCGAATAACATAAAGTAAATTAAAACCAAAGCACTAACTCGTTGTGAACCCGGACTTGAATCTTAATCGCAGCTTTGAATGTTGAACCAATCTTCTTTTTCTTTTGTCTGCGTCACCAAGACTGATGTATCTATAATCTTTCGGCCGTCTGATCGATATTAATTCCCCCCCCCCCAAAAAAAATTGCCGTCTGATGTATATCGAATCCCCAAGATATGCAAATATATATATCGAATCCCCAAGATGTGCATATATATGTGGACGCACTTGGTCGATCAGGGGGATTGGTAAGTATTTGGAATCCATCTCTATTTGAATGTATTGAAGTGATTAGAAATCAAAGATTTTTGGTTGTGAGGGGGAAGCTAAAACCGACTGGGGAAATTATTAATGTGGTTAATGTATATGCTTACAATGCACCGGGTGCTAGGAGGGTGTTATGGGCTGAATTAACGCATCTTAGAAGATCAGTTCAAGGCATGTGGGTTTTTGGTGGTGATTTCAATGATGTAAGGGAACCGGCTGAACGGTGGAATTCTGAATTTGTGGCGTTGAATGCCGCCTATTTTAATGAGTTCATTGAGGAGGCGGAGCTGGTTGAATACCATATGGGGGGTCGAAAGTTTACCTTTCATGCTGACAATGGTATGCACAAGAGTAAACTTGACCGTTTCTTGGTGTGCACGAGTTTTAGAGATAAATGGCCTTCAGCTTCGGTAGTTGCGTTATCAAATGTAGTATCGGATCACTGTCCTATTTTAATGACCACTGTTCCTATAGATTTCGGGCCTATCCCATGTAGGATTTTCAACTCTTGGCTCGAGATTCCGGGTATTCTAGACTTTATTGAGCAAGCAATGGCGTCCTTCAGGTTCGATGGGCCTGCGGATTTACACCTAGCAACAAAATTGAAGTGGATTAAGGGCATGTTTGGGTAAGCTTATTGAAACAACTTATTGACTTATTGGCTTCTTGGAAAAGTCAGGATTTTGTGACTTATTGACTTATTGGCTTTTCCCCCTCACATACACCCTCTTTGCCAAACATCATTTTAGAGCTTATGACTTTTCAAAAAGCCAATAAGTCAATAAGTTGTTTCAAAAAGCTTACCCAAACATGCCCTAAGTTCAAAGTGCGGGCGTGGGTCTATAATTATAAGGCGGTTAAGGAGGAAGAGTATAGAGATAAAATGGCAAAGCTAGAACAATTGGAAGTAGAGGCTGAGGAAAGAACATTGACCCCTACTGAGTTAGACACAAGAGTGGAGTGTAAAAAAGCGATTATGGAGATGGATAGGGTGAAGGTCATGGATTTGAAGCAAAAATCGTGGGTTAAATGGGCCATGGAAGGAGACGAAAATACCGCATTTTTCCATAGTATCGTGAACGCAAATGTTAGCTCTAATCGGATAAACGGGCTATATATTAATGGTGTTTGGGAGACGTCGTCGCCGCTTATAAAAGACACAGTATGTTCCTTTTTCGCGCTTAAATTTCAAGAACCTTTGAGTGTGAGACCGGAACTATTTTGTCCGAATCTGGAGCTACTCACGAATGTGGATGCCGAGCTTCTAGCAGCCTCGTTTTCTCTGACCGAGATAAAGGATGCCGTTTGGGATTGTGCCGGAGACAAGGCCCCCGGACCGGATGGTATAAATTTTCGCTTTATAAAGCGTTGTTGGAGATTTTTGCAGGTTGATTTTGTGAGGATTTTTGAGGAATTCGAGCAGAATGCAACTATTTCTCAGGGTTGCACTTCTTCGTTCATTGCCCTAATACCGAAGTGTAATGACCCGAGTGGCTTGGCGGATTATAGACCAATAAGCCTTATCGGGTGTATTAATAAGGCGATCTCAAAAGTGTTAGCAAACCGGTTGAAATTAGTTATAAACAAACTAATTTCGGAAGAGCAAACCGCTTTCTTGGCGAACAGAAGCATATTGGATGGGCCACTCATTCTAAACGAACTAATACCATGGATGAGGCGCAATAAGAAAGAAGGTTTTATCTTCAAAGCAGACATCGAAAAGGCCTACGATTCGCTTAATTGGGAGTTCATTGTGTCTGTTTTGGGACAAATGAACTTTCTGCAAATTTGGATGAAGTGGGTTATGGCAACGGTTAAAAATGCTAGGGCCTCGGTTCTTGTTAACGGGTCTCCGACGCAAGAGTTTGTTTGCCATAGGGGGTTGAGGCAAGGAGACCCTTTATCACCTTTTCTTTTTATCATCGCCATGGAAGCCTTGACGGGAGTTATGAAGAAAGCATTCTCGGTTGGGCTATACGAAGGAATCCGGTTTACGAACAATGGTTCGATAATCTCACACTTTTTATATGCCGATGATGTGATTTTTATAGGTTCTTGGTCGATGTCAAGTGTCAAAAACCTAAAAAGAATTCTTCGGTGCTTTTATCTTGCCTCGGGGCTTCGGGTCAACCTTGCAGAAAGTAGTGTGTTCGGGGTAAATGTGAATGGCGGGCATATTCAAAATATGGCTAATTTCCTAGGGTGTAGGGAGGGTTCCTTTCCTTTTAAACACTTGGGACTTCAAGTCGGGGCGAATATGAATTTAGTGAAACATTGGAAACCGGTAATCGAAGTGTTTAAAAAGAAGTGTTTAAAAAGAGGTTGGCATTATGGAAGGTGAGTACTTTATCATTTGGGGGGAGATTGACGCTAGTTAAGGCGGTCTTAAATGCACTTCCGACATATTATTTTTCATTATACCGGGCTCCTATACAAGTAATCGATCACTTAGAGAGGCTGCGAAGAGAATTCCTATGGGGCATTACTACTGAACGGGGGAGGATGAATTGGGTCGCCTGGCAAAATGTAATATCTCCAAAGGAGCGCGGCGGAGCTGGCATTGGGTCACTTAGAGAAGCGAACTTGGCTATGTTAGCCAAATGGTGGTGGAGGTTTAAGATTGACCCGGATTCTCTATGGAGAAAGGTAATTTGGAGGATACATAATAATGCGAGAACGTGGAATTTTGTACCCCGAAAACTAACTATTCCGGGACCTTGGAAGCAAATAATAAAAGTGTCCGCTGACATCGGTAGCTATGGGGTGAACTTGGTTGAATGCTTCCAAGCTATTCCAAGTTCAAGGGAAACTTTATTGTTCTGGAAAGAAAAATGGGTTGGGAATGAAGTCTTGAGCAGCAGGTTCCCAGGCTTGTTTAATCTGGAGGTACTGAAAAATGTTACAGTTTCGGAAAGGGTGAAATGGGAGAATGGCTTGGTTGTGTGTGACTTACGTTGGGTGCGGCAACCGTCATCACCAGCTGAATTATCCGAACTGCAGGAACTTATGCAGCTTCTTCATGCGGTGAGCATAGGTTCGGGTCCTGATCGTTGGAGCTGGAAGTTGGATTCGTCGGGTACGTTTTCTGTAAAAAGTCTCAAGAGTACACTGCAGTTTGCAAGGTTTGAAGATATAGGGATTAGTTATATGTGGAACAATTGGATACCATTAAAAGTTAATTTTTTGGTCTGGAGACTAATGTTGGATAGAGTTCCAACATTGGCTGCCTTGGCACGGAGGAATGTATCTATGGGATCGATCAAGTGCAGAATTTGCGAACTAGCCGAAGAAGATGTCGATCACTTGTTTGTTAGTTGTGTGGTCGCGCAATCGATATGGGATTTTGTATCGCATTGGTGTAAAATTTCTGACATTTTTGCGTTCAACGTAAAGGATATCGTGGGGTGGCATAACCGAGTTCGTGGAAGTATGAAGTGGAAAAAATTGATTTACTCTGTCATGCAAGTTGCAGCTTGGGTCTTGTGGAATTGGAGGAGTGAGCTAGTGTTCAACCAAAGGGCTATGTGTTTGGCAGAAATGAAGAAAGAAATAAAGCAGTTCAGTTTTTTATGGGTCACAAGTCATTCGTGCCTAAAGGATCTAAAATGGGATGATTGGATTAATTTTGAGTTAGCAAATATATGTAATTAAATTGGCTATGATTTTTGGCGTTGTACTGTAACTTTGTGGAGTGGGCTAACAAGTTGTTAGTCCTCTTGTTTTAATATATATGCTTTGTTGGCGGTTAAAAAAATATTAGCAGCCGCCTTCTCTCTTTAATTTCGTTGACTTATTGGGCTTGGCCCACCGTATGCACTAGTTCCTTTTAATCACTACCTCTCATAATATGCAGCCCACTTTTGTCGTCTGTGTTGATGATATATTGCTGCTTCCACAATTAATAGATAGTATTCTTTTCTAATTATTCGTCCATCATATCCATATAATATATGCTTTCTTTTGTTTTTTCTCTAAAGAATATTAAATATAATATTCATTTTCTTTTTCCTTGTGTTGCACCCTAACAGTAGAACTGGCGCGACACCCTGCCCAACTGGCTGGTTATTTTCATATTACTCGTTTTTGCTCCATTTGCACCAGGACCTGGTCCAACACAAAATAATGTAATATAATACTAAAACTAAATAAAAACAAATAATACTTATACAAAAACTATACAATTTACACGGGACAAATATGTGAATTTTATCCCACATCACTATTCCCGAATTCCCGTTTTGAATGTTAGACTTATGGTACTTTATTTGGAATGTTTTATGGCTACTTTAAAACTTATGTTTCATTTTAATAGTTATTTACACGTTTTAAAAGAAAGTAAACTAAACAAATCGAATTTATTCGAATTCGAATTTTTAGTCGAATACGAATTGGGTAGGTTTTAATCGAATACGAATCGAATTCGAATTCAAGGAAAAGTAAAAATTATTCGAATAATTCGAAAATTCGATATTCGATTCGATGAACACCAGTATGGGATAAAGTAAAATATGTTTAAAACTGGTTATAAAAAAAAAAAAAAAAAAAAAAAAAAAAAGGTGGTAATGTTCAAGGAACAATAGAACAATACCTGTGTGAGCGGACTTGCTTTGCTAATTGTATGAGTATGAATATAAACATTAATTACATGATAGAAGTAAAAAAATTAACAAATGTAATAAACTTTTGAAGTGAATTTTTGGAATTCACTATAAGTTAAATATTGTTATTTAAATATTGTCTAGTTTGCTCTCGATGTGTTATTAATCCAGGAAGTCATATTTTTGCCATAATTTTGCTGTGACAGAGACTTCTCAGAAGGCTATTCATTCTAGTACTTAGCCTATCTGAGCATGCTTTAATTGTAAAGTTTTCATGTGCTTCACAACTAACACGCAAAAAAACGCAACGATGATCGTTGAGGCGAAACATGTTTTATGAACCAAGAATCTCTCCTAATCACGATCGATGTAAGATTTGCCTAGGGTCAGAGGCGGAGCTTTTAAAGGGCAAGGGGTGCACGCGCCCCTGCCAATATTTCGGTTAGTAACGTAATTTTTTCGATTTTTAGTCCGAAAGTTTTAAAATTATATAGGTCCGCCCCCACCAATTATTTTGTCTAAAAATTCTCTATCCGTCCCAAGTCTATTATCCAAAAAATTTATAGATATTTTCGTATTGAGTTAAAAATTGTGAAGAACAGGGTTATTAGTAGTTTTTTATAATTGTTTTTAAACTTGAAGTGAGTTTAAATATAGTCTGAAACTAGTTTTTATATAAATGAAACTTAAGAGTTCAAATTGGTTTTTTTTTTATGTGTAACAATGGGTTCTTTGAATGAATCTTTTTAATACATGAAGATTATTTAGTTTTATTTGGAGTTTATTATTGTCTGACCCGACCCGAATCGAATAGCCGACCTGAACATATTACCCAAAACATAACGATAGGAAAACAAAATTTTTAGGTCCCATTACTTTCCGCCCTGCGGAACTTTTGGTTAAACACCACCACTGCCTAGGGTGTTACAATAGGTTATGTTAATCTTCTTTGTATCGTTACAGTTCTACATTAAATCAACACAATAAAATTGTGCCAATATCAAACATTCAAACAATATTTCGGTTCAACTTCTATTGATTTAGTTAATAGTCTATTGTTTCGCTTAGTTTGGTTCTATCAATGTTTTTTTTTGGAATGTATTAGGCTATCGCACTTTCTAAATTGGAGAGCCCCGTTGCCCCACTCCGGCCAGACTATGTTATCTTAACCCGGCCCCCGCTGGCTTCAGAATTTGGCTTGGGTGTTCCCCCGGGAAACTATACCGGCGGCTGTCACTTGACAATCGTTGTGCCACCACAAGAGCAGAACTCTCTGGCGTAACACACGGTGGGATGAAAACTCGGGTGGGCTCAGGATAGAGTCTGACACCTCTACAAGAAGGCTAGACTCTATTTATCATTGTCTTATCTAATAAAGTGACACAAATGAGATTAAACTTGAGTCTCCATTGAAAAACCCTAAATTACCCTACCACTAGGCCACAAATGAAATTGGGTTGGCTCAAGATGGGTTTAGAGCATAAAGAGTTAACTTCAAAAAAAACTGTTTGAAAAACATTAATTCTGATGGAATAAAACGAGTTTCTATCAAAATGAACACGGTTAAAGTTGACCGCTTTAGAACGGTCACAAATTTTCACCCATTATATAATTTAAATATACTCAAATTGGTATATTGTATAATCTGATTATCTGAGTATACTTCACCTCTTGGGTTTGTTGTTTAACCACAACAAATCAAAGTTTTGTGAACTAGTTAAGTTACGATAATACTATAGAGTGTTGAGACAACTACTTACTATTATGTTTATTGCGTGCTCGAAGAGAGGTGAATCTTGATATATATATATCATAGATCCTCTACCAAAAAGCCACAATAGCTTTTAAACCCCTTACCACCTGCATCATAAACAATCCACAAAATAATGGTTTATGGTAATCTCTAGGTAGTGTTTGGTATACAGCAATGAGAGGTGGAATGGAATGGATGATTACGAGGGAATGAAGAAAAGCGTGTTTGGTTGGTCAATGGAATGGAATCACCCATTCCAAAATGCATTCCATTCCCTCAAAATCATTCCTTCCACCCCCCATGTTTTTTTTCCATTCCATCCTCTCTTGCACCATTCATCAACAACACCACAACCCACCACCTTCACCACAACCCATCACCACCACCACCCACCACCGACGCCATCGCCGCCACCCGCCACCACCTCACCCCAACAGCCACCGCCGCCGCCGCCACCCACTCGCCACTGTTATCACCCACAACTGCGACCAACCGCTAACGACACTCGCCGCCGCCGCCCACCACCATCGTCGACGCCACCACCACCGCCACCACCAACCGTCGCCGCCGCCACCAACTGCCACCTCTGCTGCCACCCACCACCAACGACCACCTTGCCACCACCACCACTCGTCGTCGCCGCCGCACCGCCACTCGCCGCCACCATCACCACCACCCATCGCCACCTCCGACACCCACCACCGCCACCTATAACCACCCACAATCACTACCACCGACCACCACCACCACCACTCACCGTTGATTTTATTACTCCGTTTTTTTGCCTACCGAACAATACACAATAATAACTCATTCCATTCACACATGGTAACCAAACAAGACATGGAATGGTAATGATCCATTGCATTCCCTCGTCCATTCCATTCCTTCGTCCATTCCATTCCTTCGTCCATTCCATTACCCCATACCAAACAGACCCCTAATTTCATTTTAAACGGAACAAGTTGTAAATTATAAAAAAAAAAAATAGGAAAAATTACAAGTTTTGTCCTTTATCTTTATATCACTTTTCAGGCGGTGTTCTTTATAACGAATGTTGACAGGCGGTGTCCTTTACTAGGTATTTTGTTGCAAGTTTAGTCCTTTACCTAGGTATTTTGTTGCAAGTTTAATCCTTTACACCCAACAATTAACAGGGTTTTTTTAACTGGGTTGGGTGTAAAGGACTAAACTTGCAACAAAATACCTAGTAAAGGACACCGCCTGTCAACATTCGTTAAAAAGGATACCGTCTGAAAAGTGGTATAAAAATAAAGGATAAAACTTGTAATTTTTCCAAAAAAGTAGACTAGTATTTAATGCCTCAAGTTGAGCACCCCTGACAACCCACAAAATAATGGTTTAGTTAATCCCCGTTGTATGTTGTGTGTGTGTTTTACCATGTTATCGTCTCCGTCACAACACGTAACGACAATTACTACTATTTTATAAACGTTTAAAAACCATAACTAAGAGTATTCACATCCCACCCTCTATATACTTTCATCTTGATTTTAGAGAATACATTGAAAAAATCATCTAAAACATCACTTCATCTCATTCTCTGTAATAAAGAACAATTTAAAGAAAACAAAAATAGATCTTTATATTTAGAAACTCAAATCCAAGTCTCTATAAATGAAAAACAATTTAGAGAAAACAAAAGCAGATCTTTATATTTAGAAACTCACATCCAAATCTCTATAATGTATTGTGAGTGTATAAGAAAGAAAAATAATAATAAAATTAATATTTGTAAGTAAGATAAATATAAAAATATTGAATGAGATGTGTAGTTTTTTAAAAGTACTTTTTTTGTTAAATATATGTTTTTAATTAAATTAAGATGATAATAGAATCGACGTGAATACACTAACTAACTAAAACTATTTTTCTCCAAACAAGGATGATAATAACATCGATGTGAATACTCTAATACCACACGGTGTGAACCATGACATTCATGTTTGGGCTTGTGGTTTTTCACCGACGTGGAGGTGGTTTGTGGGTCCATGTGGCGTTTGCTGATTGGGGTGGCTTATAGCGATTGGACCCTAACGACACAATTTAAACGAAAAAAAGATTTTTCAATTAAAAAAATAATTTAAACCACCATGTTTCACGTCACTTTCTTCTACCCAACTCCATTTCATCCTTCATTTTTATAAAACCTTTCAACCTTTTTTTTATAATTTATGTAGTCTTTTTTATTTATTTAAATTATGTAATCTTTATTTTATTTTCCAAAGACGTGCCCACTTGTTAAAGCGATATATCGTCCTTACATTCATCGTTAAGCCTCCGTCAACACTCAATCAACCTTTACTAATAAATTATTATTCTTTATTCCACATTCTCTCCGATCAAATCAAGCAAGAAACATGTCTTCTGAGCAACCGCTACTCACTTCCATCGACACCGACACCGAAACCGCCTACGACCCAACAGAAAAAGTCAACGTCATCTTAACAGACGATGACCCAGCCAACTTCAACGAGTACGGAACCAATACGCCGCCGTTTTCATGGCGCAAACTGTGGCTCTTCACCGGACCCGGGTTCTTGATGAGCATAGCCTTCTTGGACCCGGGTAACTTGGAGGGTGATCTTCAGGCGGGTGCGATTGCAGGCTACTCATTGTTGTGGCTGCTGTTGTGGGCTACGGCTATCGGCTTGCTTGTTCAGCTGTTGTCGGCTCGGCTCGGCGTGGTGACAGGGAGGCATTTGGCTGAGCTGTGTAGGGAGGAGTATCCGAATTGGGCTGCCAAGTTGTTGTGGGTGATGACTGAGGTGGCTCTCATTGGGGCTGATATTCAAGAGGTTATTGGTAGTGCTATTGCTTTAAAGATTTTGACTCTTGGCTTTTTGCCCCTTTGGGCTGGTGTTATTATCACTGCCCTTGATTGGTAACATTTCTTTCTACACTCTGTTTTTTCAGTTTTTTTGTTAGTTACTTGATAATGAACCCTAAAATGTAAAAAATCCAAAGCTTTTTGTCATGGGTGATGGGTTTGGATTTTTTTTTTTTTTTTTTTTGAAGATTTGAAGTGGGGTTTGGGTGTTTCTCAAAATCTGGATATTTGATGGCTTTTTTTGGCAGTTTGGACAAAAAAAAAAAAAAAAAAAAAAAAAAAAAAAAAAAAAAATCTTAGCTTTTTAATGGGTTTGGATGAATTTTTTTTTTTTTCAAGATGTGAACTGGGGTTTGGGTGTTACCCAAAATTTGGATCTTTGATGGCTTTTTTGGCAGTTTGAAATATTTTTATCAGTTTCTCAAGATTTAGTAATTTAATTGAATATATGGTTGCTATAACTTGATTCATCTGATGGCTTTTTTTTTGGCAGTTTGTTGGATTTTTTCTGTTTGTCTCATGTGTGCTTGTAGGTTTGTGTTTGGAATAAATATTTTGTTTGTATTCACTCTTCTTCTTAACAAATTTGATTTCAAGTAGCATGTGAATTTCATTTTGAGCATCTTGGAATTGATATATCTATGATGTATGACCCTCTGAGACTCTGACTATCATAAATTGGGTTTTATCCATTTATTTATATTTAAAAAAAAGAAACTGAAAATTGGACCCCTTAACACAGCATTGAGTCATTTGATGTTTTTCTTAGGTTGTCACATTATGTCTGCCTGTTTTCTTTTATGCTTGTGATTTTCACCTCTTAACATTAATTTATACGTTTGAAATTGGACCCCTTGACACAGTATATTATAAATAAGCATATTTTGGTTAGGAACCAACCCGAACTAAGGATTGAAATAGGATTGTAACCCTGCCAAACCCGGTTTCAATGCGGTCAAACCGACCCTTTGACTTATGTTGACCAAACCAGAACCGCTTCCAACCGAACTGGTTTGTGCAAAAAAACATGTTTATGCAAAAAAAAAACCAGTTTATGCACCTCTAGTTCTTCGCCTAGCTGGTCAGGACCTCCTTAGAACAAAAGAGGCAAAATTTATTGCAATTTATTTCTTTAATTTTTTTACTTGTTTGTTTTGTTTCAATCTCCAATGCAGTTTCATCTTCTTATTTCTTGAAAACTACGGTGTGAGAAAGCTAGAAGCACTTTTCGCGGTTCTCATTGCAGTCATGGCAATCTCGTTCGCATGGATGTTTGGTGAAACTAAGCCCAATGCCAAGGAGCTTCTTGTTGGTAAAAAAAAAAAAAAAAAAAAACACAACTTTTTCAAAAGCTTAACTACTAATTTAAATGTCTAAAATAAATAACATTTTCTTTTGTTAGGTCTTGTTGTTCCAAAGCTCAGTTCAAAAACAATCCAACAAGCGGTGGGAGTTGTTGGTTGCATAATAATGCCACACAACGTGTTCTTACATTCTGCACTCGTCCAATCAAGAGAAATCGACCCGCGGAAAACAGGCCGGGTCCGAGAAGCTCTCAAGTACTACTCAATAGAATCGGCGATAGCACTGGCTATTTCGTTCATTATAAACCTCTTTGTAATGACGGTTTTCGCAAAAGCATTCTTTGGTACGGCAATAGCCGACACTATCGGCCTTGGGAACGCGGGTCAGTATCTTCAAGAGAAATTCGGTGGCGGGGTTGTACCAATTTTGTATATTTGGGCTGTCGGGTTGTTAGCAGCTGGGCAAAGTAGTACAATCACGGGTACATATGCGGGGCAGTTTATTATGGGCGGTTTTCTTGATTTGAGATTGAAGAAATGGTTGAGGGCTTTGATAACACGAAGTTGTGCTATAATTCCAACGTTGATAGTTGCGTTAATTTTCGATAGCTCCGAGGATACGTTGGATGCTTTGAATGAATGGCTAAACGTGCTTCAGTCTGTTCAGATCCCGTTTGCTCTTATACCGCTTCTGTGTTTGGTTGCGAAAGATGATCTTATGGGGGTATTCAAGATTGGCCCTGTTTTAAAGGTATGACATCTTTAAATTCAATCTTAAGCACGAAGATGGTCATATTGTCATGTGTTTGATCATGTTTGCAGACAATCTCATGGCTCGTGGCTGCACTAGTGATAGCGATAAACGGTTATTTGTTGCAACAGTTTTTGGCTGAAGAAGTAAGCGGGGTAGCCTTGACTTGTACTGTCGTAATTTTCACTGCTGCATATGTTGCATTCGTTGTATACCTTATCTGGCGAAGCATTACAGTTTCTACATTCGGTTTCTTGAAGCCAAGAAGCGAGGTATTATAGAGGTTTAAGCGAGGTAAACTTATTATATATAATTATATATGTTAACATAATTGTAACTTTAGCAAGAGAAACCTGTCAAAAATGACGATGCTATGTTGTAGCGATGACTTAGTAGATTGTTATTTTTCATGGCTGGTCTTGTATCGCGTGTTACTCGATTTTAAATAATGTGTATGACAGCTTAACGTCAATGTTGTAACTGATAATTCTGTATCATTGTCAAAATATATGCTTCAGCAACTTTTTTTTATCTGTTTTGAACAACATTTGATTGTTGTTGGTTGTTAAGACAACAATCGTTTTTGATGATGGTACAATCATGTAGGTTAATTACCTGTGTGGATGATGTAATTATTTAAATTAGTTTACAATATATATACTCTATATACTAAAAAACTACTGCCTGTCCCATTTTCATTTGATATTAAAACTGTTAAATAACTAATACACATTATGTACCAATGGAGTGGTGGTCATATTTAAATAATTTGAGAGAGGGAGATCTTGGGTTCAAGTCCTAAAGACGACGGAGATTAAAGAAATTAGTTGTTAAAAAAAACTAATATAGATTATGTAGATTTTATCAAAGTAAAGATGTGTATTACACACGATAGCTTAACGGCAAAATGTTTTAGCCTCTATAAGTCAAACGAAAGAAAAACATATATTTGAAAAACATATTTGTAAGATTGGTAATTCATCAAAAACAACTTATCTAAAACCGGAGATGGTGGGCTTTGGCTACCCAGAGTTGTCTGTGAATGCGGGCGTATCGGATCTTTTTTGCCACTAGATTACCCGCCAGGCTTTTATTCGTTGGCTGTTAAAAAAATACATAAGTTATCTATACCATTCTCCTTTCTCAAAACGTCTATTAGCATATGTGAGTTTAGGTAAAATATAATATTATATAAATATTATATAAATTAAACCAGGTAAATATACTGTATAAATTCACAAAGTATATGTTATGAAATTGCCCAATGAAATCATAAATAGCTTTTTTTCTTTAAAATAATCCATAAAAATATAGTGAGACCTTTACGTCAAGAATAAAAAAAATGAAGTCATGAGGCGAGTAGCAGCAGAAAATAAGGCTTTGTTTTGCCTCTTTACCTTCCAGATCCGGTGATCAACGTCATCTCACCTGATTATTATTCAAACCAGAACGAAAACAACCTCTTCTACCGCAAAAAAAACCGTCACTCACCGTCGCCAATAATTTAATCACAACACAAAAATTTACAATTTTTTTATAAAACACTTCACAATCGTAAGGTCAAATTCCTTTTATCATCCTCAATCATCAACCATTATGTCACAATTCACCACATCATCACCGTCACCCACTACCGGTAGCCTGATGTTATCAATTTTTATGCTGTTCAGTAATCTGTTATTTGTTTATGCGATCGTCGATGATCCAACGGCTGTTATTCTTCTTCCTCCACATGCCGGTAGCAATCGCCACACAATGTTTCTACCTCTTTTTCATTCAAACCCTAACTCTACTCGTGTCTCGTACGGAAAATCTCGTCGTCACCTCCAGAAATTGGATACTCATCGATCTAACGCGCGGATGGCTCTGCATGATGATCTTCTATCCAACGGGTATTGTTTGTTTCACGATAATATTATTAATATCAGAATATGTGTAGTTTTGTTATGTTTGTATGTATTTTTTTTTTTGTTTAATTGGGGAAAGTAGTGATTGTTGAGTAGAATAATTGAATTGACTGTTATGAAGAGTTTTGATTGAATTGGATGATGAATGTTAGGTATTACACGACGAGGCTGTGGATCGGATCCCCGCCGCATAAGTTTGCTCTTATAGTTGACACGGGGAGTACGGTTACGTATGTTCCGTGCTCTACTTGTGAACAATGTGGCAAGCATCAGGTACTTTTAGCTTCGTGGTGAAGTAAATTAAGTTGGTAAGAGGTGAAATGTGTTCGGTCATTATTCGTTAAAGCTTGAAATGTTCGTAGTCGGTGAAACATGTAGCACTGAACACTTGCTGTTAATTATCTGCAGTCATGATCAGATATTGGATCTTACTAGTATTAGAAGTTGTATCATGGACTTTAGACATTTCTTCTATATCTTTTTCTTATGGTTCTGAATGTAAATTGTGACCAGGACCCAAGGTTTGATCCAGATTCATCCAGCACGTATGAGCCTATGAAATGCAATAATGAATGCACATGTGACAATGCCAAGAAGCAATGCATTTACGAAAGGCAATATGCTGAAATGAGTTCCAGCAGTGGTGTCCTTGGTAAAGATATTATATCATTTGGCAACCAAAGTGAACTTTCACCTCAACGGGCCACTTTTGGCTGTGAAAAGTTGGAAACTGGTGATCTGTACACTCAACGTGCTGATGGAATAATGGGTTTGGGCCGTGGTGATTTAAGTCTAGTTGACCAACTTGTTGACCAAGGTGTAATAAGTGATTCGTTTTCTTTATGTTATGGTGGAATGGATACCGGTGGTGGTGCCATGATTCTTGGTGGTATTTCTCCCCCCTCCGGGACCGTGTTTGCCTACTCAGACCCTGTACGCAGGTATGTTTTGTATCTATCTTTCATATAGATACAAAACTTAATACATTTAATGCATCTCACACATTTACTCTAGTCTCGGGCTGGCAACAGCCCATATTACAATATTGAGCTGAAGGAGTTACATGTTGCTGGGAAGCGGTTGCCTTTAAGTCCTAGCGTATTTGACGGAAAGCATGGAACGGTGCTCGACAGTGGAACAACATATGCATACCTACCAGAAGCTGCTTTTCTTGCTTTTAAGGATGCTGTACGATCTCATTCTCTTTAGTTCATCTTCTTGACACTTGATTTCACTCTTATTTGTTTTTTTAATCTTGAATGCAGATCATTAAAGAACTACATTCTTTCAAAAAGATCAGAGGTCCTGATCCAAGTTATAACGACATTTGCTTCTCTGGTGTTGGAAGGTATTGTTTTTGAACTATCGATAGTTATTGTGGTCAAATAGGAACTAATATTATGTATTTGTTACATCAGTGATGTCTCAAAACTCTCGGAAACATTTCCGTCAGTTGAAATGGTTTTCGGGAAAGGACATAAGCTGTCACTATCCCCTGAGAACTACTTGTTTAGGGTAAGCATTTGTATCATTTTTTAAAATTTCTTTTCAAGTCACCATATAATATAATAATAATATCTCAAAAGTTTGCTGTTTGTATGCTCATATTAAAAGCACTCAAAGGTGCGTGGTGCTTATTGCCTGGGGATTTTTCAGAATGGAAAGGATCCGACAACTCTTTTAGGAGGTAATTATCTTCGCCAACAGCTCTTGAGGAGTTTTAATCCCTTTTTCTTTTTCTTTTTTTTTTATTTTACTGTGCAAATTCTTTACCTTTTTTCTTATCAACAATATCGACGGAGTGCAATTTTATGCGTGTTACAGCCATTATCGTCCGCAATACTTTTGTTACATATGACCGTGAACATGCCAAGATTGGGTTTTGGAAAACCAATTGTTCTGATCTTTGGGCAAGACTTCATGATTCTGATGTGTCCCCTTCCGCACCAGATAACTCACATTTAAGTCCAGATGTGTCTCCGTCTTCAGCTCCAACAGTGAGCCCGTATCATATTTCTCCAGGTACCGTAAGCTTCTAACTTTAATGATTCGGTTTAATTGTTTAGTATAGCATAATATGCATTTAATATCATCTGCACAACATGATGCAGGGTCTAAAGTTGGAAGCATAATATTTTACATGTCGTTGAATGTTAAATACTATAAGTTGGAACCCCACATCGTAGAACTTACTCATTTAATTGCGATGGAGTTAAATGTTGACAGTTCACAGGTAAATATTTACAGGTTACGTCTTTTGCTTTCTCTTTAATTTTCTGGCAATTGGTTCACATATGAACTCATAATCGTTAATGTTTCAGGTTAACTTATTGGATTTTACAGCCGAGGCAAATGGTTCTCTTACAATATGGTCCATCACCCCGCCGAAACCTGCTGAATATATGTCCAAAGCAGCCGCATCTGTGAGTTCTTACTTATTTATAGAACTAGTAAATTTTGCCGCGTGTTGCTGCAGCATCGAAACGTAAAGTAACTCGAATTTATACCGTCTAATGAAAACGTATTCTATTTGACCCGACTCTTTTCCGCACAAAATTTACGTCAAAACGTAGACCAACTGAAAACGTACATAAAATAAGCACGAAAAGTATTATATTTGACTCAACGTATTTGCGAAAGAAATTTACGTCGAAACGTTTACCAACTTGAATTTATACCGACACGTACATAAAAATAAGCACGTAAGAAAATCACTTTTTAAGTTAAAGGATGGTACGACGCGTTGCGGCGGCGTCGAAGCATAAAGTAACTCGACTTTTTACCATCTAAGGAAAACGTATTATATTTGACCCGACTCTTTTCTGAACAAAATTTTCCTCACAACGTAGACCAACTGAAAACATACATAAAAATAAGCATACAAACGTATTATATCTAACTCTACTCATTTCCAAAAAAAAAATACGTCAAA
Source organism: Helianthus annuus (assembly GCF_002127325.2). Taxonomy (NCBI): domain Eukaryota; kingdom Viridiplantae; phylum Streptophyta; class Magnoliopsida; order Asterales; family Asteraceae; genus Helianthus; species Helianthus annuus. The sequence continues at coordinate 134,887,719 of NC_035446.2, read as the reverse complement.
ACGTAAATCAACTTGAATTTATGCGTACACGTACATAAAAATAAGCACGTAAAACTCGATTATAAAGTTGACGGGGTGTAAGTGCCAATGCTTAAAGACAAAAAAAAAGAACAAAAAGACATCAAAAGAAAAGAAAAAAGGGCCAATAAGAAGGTGCCGTAGACGAAACTTTTGATTGTAGTTATGTATAGTACTTCCAATACTATTTATTTTATGCTTGTTATCTTTGGTGGCAGAATATTATTGCTCGAATAGCTGAAGATGAGATACACCTTCCTAAAATCTTTGGAAAACATCGTATATCCAATTGGTATATTGTATCCGATCCAAATAGGTATATACTGATTGTGCTCTTGTCTAGTTTCTGTTTTCTGTTGCATGTTATTTATATTTTTATATCTTTGAAAATGATATGTAGACCATGGTGGCAAAATCACAAGGTTATGGTCGTAATATTCGTTCTGCTTTTAGTTTTTGGATTTTCGGGTTTTGTGGTATGGTGGCTACAGAGATACAAACGCCAAGTTAGCATTCCTTACAAGCCTGTAGATTCAGCTGTGCCTGAACAAGAACTTCAACCTTTCGGATTTCAAACAAATTACACGGCGTGAAATCTTGACATGTGGCCTTGGATGGATGGATGGATTAACAGGATCATTGCCAACAAGGTGGTGATTAAAGTTTCGCTTATTGATACTGATTACATATACCAAAACTCAATCATGTCTTGTTATAAATTTCTTATAATTAGTGTATAAGTACATGCTTGAATTATTAATATGTGGATAGCTTCATAGTTTAAAAGATGAAGTAAAATAATTCACAGGCTTTTCTTTCTTGTTCCAACTGTTTTTATACATATATATTTTATTAGTTTTTAAATAGTTTTTTAAGTTGTTGGCTCTTCGTTAATGTCACGATGCTGCAACTACTTTGCCAATCATTGTAATCAAATTTAACACAATGTGTCTGTAGAAATAAAATAATTTGGAAAAAGTGTTTCGGGTCAATCTAGTCCTGCTCGGCCTATTTTAACCTGTACCAAAAAGTTACTCTTTTGACTCCATCCATTTTGACATGTTAGCCAAACAAAATGCGATTAATGTTGCTCTTTGTAAAATTAAGCACGAGTGTACGTTTTCATGCCAAACTTGAACCACTACAGTCTCCAGGTGGATGTATGGTTAGTTATTAACATGCCATCAGAGTTGAATTTAAAATGGTGTAATATTTATAGTTTTTACAGATGACAGCTAGAAAGTTACATGATTTGGCTCATGCTTTTTGGCATAGGAGCCAAACATACAGCCAGTCGCGAATGATATCACACTATTAAGCTTGCTAACTGGAAATTGTAAGTGTAGGCGTTTCTGTTGGTTGTGACTAGGCCCGTAAACTGGGTCATAATGTATTGGGTCAAAACGGTCTTGTTACAAAGGGATCACTTTGTAACTAGGGCTGTAAACGAACCGAATGTTCAGCGAACAGTTCGTAAACCGTTCGGCGGGAAGTTCGTTTATGTTCGTCCGTTTAATAAACGAACGAACATGAACAAGAAATTCCGTTCGATTAGTTAAATGAACGAACATGACCAAAGGTCTCGTTTGTTCAATTGTGTTCGTGAACGTTCGGTAAGGTGTTCATGAACATTCGTTCATTTGCGTTCGTTTATGTTCGTGTTTTAATTAAAGATTTTTATACTTTCATATATTTTATCTATACTTTTTATACTATTAAACTTTTATTTATATCATTACCCTAACAATTAAACCAGGAAACCCTCGTTCACCTTGTTTATGCACCATTTCCCTTTCTTTTCTCATTATTTACATCGACGAATATGATCTACCTCCGTTCCACGATAAGGGATTCAAATTCTAGTGCTACTCTCTAGGTCATCCACATTTATCCTTCATCGCGTTCGTCAAATTTATTTGTGTTCGCTTGTGTTCGTGAACCGTTCGTGAACACGCTCATTTCCTTAATGAACGAACATGAACATAAAATCTCGTTCGGTAAGTGTTCATGAACAGTTCGTGAACACATTTATTTCCTTAACGAACGAACACGAACAATGCCTCGTTCGTGTTCGTTCGGTTCGTTTACAGCCCTATTTGTAACAAATGGGTTATTGGATTTTATCACCCCTAACTATTGGCTATTGGCCGCTGCCACTCCCTACTATCACTTTGACGCCCGCCACCCCAAACTTAGTGTATTCTGTCACCATGTCGTTAACTGATCACTAACTTTTGATCATGTTACCATACATTTGGGGTGTCCTAAGATCCCTATGACACCCTCAAAAGTATAGTAACAGGATCAAAAGTTAGTGACCAGTTAACGATCCAATGACAAAACACACTAAGTGTTAAGTTGGGTGACGGACGTCAAAGTGATAGTTGGGGGTGGCAGCAGCCAATAGCCATCAATATCGGGTCATAATGCATCGGGTACTGGGTCATAATGTATCGGGTAAAAACGGTCTTGTTACAAAGGGATCAATTCAACATGGTATCCCATTATCAGATTTTAACAGAACCACAATTCAACATGATTATTTCATTGAACACTACACATCAGTATTCTGATTCTTTTGGAATTATTTTGGTTTTCAGTATTAGATGACATGGGATTACATTGTATAATTTACTCTGGTGCGTGTTTGGACAAAACAAAAATGTCACTGTTGCTGTTTGGACATGCATGGGTATGTTTTTTGAGGCTTCACATATTTTATTAACTATAACACCCAAATAATTCCAAAAGAATTAGAATATTGAAGTGTAATGTTCAATGAAGTAATCATGTAGAATTGTGGTTCTGTTAGAAAGTTTAAAATGTTGTAATGGATACCATGTGATAAGCCTAAGTTTAGGAGTTATGTCATGAAATGACTCAAGAGATATGACACTGATTTTGCAAGACATGGAAGAACAAACACATGACATCATCAGAACAAATATATCGTGTATTTCATGCGTTTGTGTGATGTGCGTTGGCATATCGTATCAAGTGATAACTGAAAAAAAAGCTATCATGTGTGCATATGTAAGGGACTCATGGTTTGTCTCCACACACCAGACGTTCACGTAACAAAATAAACCAAGTTATTTTTTCACATTAACATAGAAACAGTAGGCTTAATTTATACAGCTAACAAAAACCATAGCAAAGATGAAGCGTTTTGCCACGTCAGCTTAATCCAAACTAAGACCTTTCTTACAGAGTTTTCCAAAAGCAACTTCCCAATCGTTAATTTCTTTCGAAACAAGATCCAAGTTTGTTTGCAACTTCACAATTTCTTCCTCCTTTGTTTTCTTCATAGCAGCCGTCTGCGCCGTCTTTTCTTTCAACTCCTGCATCTTCGCCTTTAATCGATCCATTTCTTTCTCCGCTTCAGACTTTTCATGATTGCACTTTTCAAGCTCGTTTTCAACTTCTTTACGCTTATCCTTATGTGGGCCCACTTTGGATATCAATGAAAGTAGTTCGTTTAAACGACCCCGAATTGCGCCCACATCAAACCCATGAGTCTCTAACTCACATAAAGTTTCCAAATTGGCTTTGATTATGTCAACAGAATCATTCAGTTGCAAGTCTTCAAGGCTCTGAACAAGATTCCCATATGTCACCATGAAAGCAATGGCTAAACCCTCACGATAATCCATTTTTGTCTTCTTCAATGGCGAAAAGTGTGGCTTTTGAGGTGGTTTTTTGTACAACTCAAGAGATTCAATGGCGACCCAGATTGGAGCCCGCTTGATAAATGGCCAATTTTGTTGGTAGTCGGCGGTGGTGGTGGTGGTGGTGGTTCCAGCACCAGCACCAACACCACTAGCACCACTAGCGACAATGGCTTGATTCGGTGAGTTGTCAGGAGGACTAATACAGGAACTTCCTATAAATAAGAACCGATATCAAATTATTATTTTAGTGAAGAAACAATACGAAATCTGAATGCAAGTTATGTTGGTGAAAATATTTACGCTTTAAAAGTGAGAGCGCACGCATGCCTTTAAACCAGACTGACAGAGGTGCCTCATCAACATCACTGAATTCATGCTCATCTAGAAAAACATCACCACATAATTAAGTATTTTAAACATGTAATTTAATAAAAAATGACAAACTCAACTTTTTTTAAGCGTAAACCGATCACTTTGGGTTTTATTGTAGAAATTGAAGTAGTACCTTGTAGTAAATCAATCGGTTTATTAACCGCTAACTTTGCTTTTGTTCCTCTCTTTCTTTTCTGATGGCTCTTGCCATCCTCTGCCTCGCGAGTTTGCTGTAAACAACAATGACAAATCAAAGTTTTTGTGAATTAGCTATGTCACGATTTAGAGCGCTGAAACAACTGCTTACTGTTATGTTTATCACGTCCTCGACAAGAGGTGAATCTTGATTAATATCATCACATCCGCCTGTTTCCGAAACAGGCACAATAGCTTTTGTGTTTCCCTTGCTACCTATACCATAAATAATCCACAAAATATTAGATTATGTTCAACTGAATTGAACCGAACCCAACCCAACCCAACCAACCAACACAAGCTCGTTTGGATCAATGACCCGACTGGGCTGACCCGACAATGTGACATCTCTAGTGATCTTAAGTTTCCCACACCTGTTGAAGATTTGGACCTTTTCCCTCGTGAACCATCATCGACTAAATTCGCATTTCTCTTATTTCTGCTATAAGTAACTGAAATATCCACAACAGAACTAGTTTCCTGTGAAGTTTGAAAATAAAAATTGGTAAACCGCTAAAAAGAAGCAGTTGGTCGGAACTGAAGAGGCGTAAATTGCTAACAGACTAACAACTCACAGATCGTGTTCTTGGGCGACTGTTCTTCTTGGTCAAAAGTGAAGAGCCAACAGCTACATTGTCCACATGAGTTATCGCAGTACCACTAGATGGCGTAGTGAAGCCTGATTGAGCATCATCTGATGCATTTCTATCGCCTAGTTCCTCATCTGGTGTCTACAGCAACATCAATTAACAAATAGTACCCATTCAAATGTAACATATAGAACCACATCAGCATTTGACTTTTATAGTCAAACAACCCATCACAATCTTTGAAGCATATATACACCCCAATATTTTTCTCACAAAAAATCAATGTTTGACTTTTACAGTCAAACAGCAACTGACAATTTGGAAGCATATATAAACCCTAATAAAAAAAATTAAAGTTTGACTTTCATAGTCAAACAACCCATCACAATCTTGAAACCATATATAAACCCTAAACCCTAATATTTTCCTTACAAAAAAATACCTACAATCATATTAACATCTACAATAAAAACCCAAATATACCTTCTTTGGTGGGATCAACCAACGTGAGTCAACCCAGTCAACATGAAGCCTCAATTTTGACTTTTCAAACTCATATTCCTCATAAGGGTTTTCAAACGAAACAACATACTTCCTCATTTCACCCTCAAGAATCACCGTTTTCACCACACCCTGCCACCACCCATCTCTATGGTACGCATCGACGACGTCGTACAGCTCAAAATCACCGTCACCGTCACTGTTACTGTTACTGTTACTGTTACCGTTACCCTCCACCACCACCACCTCAGCCTCCTTAACAATACCGTCATTGTTACGGCGAATGTTACTCGGAGGCAAAGGTCTAACAAAGGAAAGGTCAACAGTCTCGATCAACGGGTCATCACTATCTTCTTCGAGCAATGTGGCGTATTTTACTAAGTAACGGGGTTTGTTGAGCTTTTTGGATGATTTTTTCTTGGTTGAAGAAGAAGGTTGGACTTTGTCTTCTAGGACTTGGGCGACGTACCAGGCGCCGTGGAAGCCTGGTTCGTCGCTGCTTACTTCTACGGTGGAGCCTTTGGTAATATCGGCATTCGCCATTGTTGTTGAGAAGGAAATGGGGGTTTTTGGGGATTAGTGTAGTGAAGGATTGGAGAGAAATGGGATGATATTATTATGGTTTTATAAAGGGTGTTTTTATGGCAATGCAGAGAGTGTAGCCCGTCCGTGATACGCGGAATCTTCAATTTGTAAATGATTCATACCTATGAGGAGTATACTAGTATAGTCTTTGTATATAGCGGAATCTTTTTATTTTTTATTATTTTTTTAAAGGGAAGGATATTCATTAAATGTGCAAAAGATAAGAACATGTGTAGTGGTAGCAATTTATAATGCTTTCACCATAGGGCATTATATGACTTGTGGCATCCTAGTCACACTTGGGCATTATAACAAAAGTGGTGTAGTGGGCATAATGCCTATAATGCCCTACCAATCATTAAACAAAAAAAAAAAACTATTTTCTCATTGGCTAGTCAAACCCATTCAAACCTTCCACAATTCATTTAGGCGTTTTCATTAAAACGCCAAACCCATTTTTTTTTGCCCTATAATGCCCTATGTAATGGAGAAGGGGGCGTTTTTTTTGCCCTATAATGCCCCATAATGCCCCACTACACATGGTCTAAGGGCAGGAGCAAGAGGCTGTCACCAGAAGTGTTCAGAATGACACTTAAATTAAGATTATAGGGTTCAGTGTCGACATTAAGATTATGACATGAGTTAAGTAAGCTTTGGGGGTTCAGTTTGACGCCAACGGGTTTGGTCAGGCTGTAATGACATCGATACCGACACTGATACTGACTACTTAGAAGATTAACTTGGACCATTATGACACCCTAGGCAAATCCTACGTCGGTTTGTGACTAGGAAAGATTCTTGGTTCATAAGACATGTCCCGCATCTTAAATCACCAATGCGTTTTGGGCTTTGTTGGATGTGTAGCACATGAAAATTGCACGGTTAAACATGCTCAAGTAGAGATTTTATCAAACACTTGGTGGACATTATTTACAAGGTTATCACGATTGCTTGATTTACCCGTTAATTATCATGTCATTATCAATCAACAAAGTTCATACATTCATTTGCATCAGGTAACACAAAATTTCCAGCTATCAAGGCTAATATATTAAAAGAGTGAATTTCAAGGATTGTCCTTTATCTTTATACTCATTTTCAGGCGCTGTCCTTTATGTTCAAAATTGACGAGTTTTGTCCTTTATGTTTTCATATCATACATGTTTTGTCCTTCAGCCCTAACCCAGTTAGTTTTTTCAGTTAAATTTGGTCATATGCAAACACATGAGGGCATTTTTGTCAATTCAAAGGTTGCAGAAGCTTTGAGCTGTAAATCTGTCGTTGAACTTACCTTTGAATTGACATAAATGCCCTCATGTGCAAAGCATATGACCAAATTTAACTGAAAAAACTAATTGGGTTGGGCCTAAAGGACAAAACGTGTATAATATGAAAACATAAAGGACAAAACTCGTCAATTTTAAACATAAAGAACAACGCCTGAAAATGAGTATAAAGATAAAGGACAATCCTTGAAATTCACTCTATATCAAAATCATCATACAAGAATTTGAGGTTTATTTTCTATGTCAAAACCCACTTCATGGCAAATATGAACATTTACCGAAATCTTCTAATTTACTCAAATACACCTCATATACTAGTTAGTATGATGATTCTACTACTTCAATTTACATTCATAATCCAAAATTTTATTATAGGCTTTCATCATTCAAGATCTTCTATATCATAGAAAACCCATCAAATGGGATTCTACCCCACGCACACATATAGCCTGGGGTTTTTTGTTTTTTTTTTTCTTTTCCTTTCATTTTTACTCAATAACATAACTTTCTCACTTGTCCAACTTCAACCCATTGGGTTTAGTTAGTCACTTATTTGGTCATGACCCGCTTACTTCCACTGATAGATAAATAATGTTAACTATATTAAATATTTCTAGTTGCATATTTCATGTTAAATATCATAATAATTAAGAAAATCGAAATTTAGTATTGTGGGGGTGTTACATTAACCTTAGTCCAGTGTATAAATAAAGTTCTCTCAAAGGTTCTTGTTAATCGACAGAAGGTAGTGATCCACCACCTCCAACTCTCTGTTCGATTTTTCAGATCTAACATGTTCGAGTTTCAAGACGTGGCTAAAAAAATGATGGTTTGGTGGTATAAAACGAGCAGATTGACAGCTTGGGATCTGGCAGATCGATGGTGAGAGGGTTTTGTTTCAGCAGCAGGTAGAGAGGCGGCGGGTGACGTCTAGGTAGCGCGTGACCAGATCTGTTAATGCTCTGTTTCTTTTTTTTTTTGGTCAAATCGTGGTGGTTTAGTGGTTGCAAGAATGGACAGGAGGAGTTTGAGAATTTTGTTGCTTTTGTATAATTTTGACAATTTCTATTATACTGTGATGATTTGCTTGTTTAGACTGTGGGCATATTATAGATATGGAATTAAATACATTTGAACTGATTGTGTATCTTAGAATTAGTTTGGTGGATTCTGTAAATAGTGATAATGGAGATTTGTAGATACAAAATTAAATACATTTGGGATAAGGTAGAAGGAGTTGGGCGGTGGTGCTTCATCGGAGGAGTTGGGCAGATATGAGCAGATTGTGGCGGCCGTGTTGCTGGAGAAAGAAGCGGTGTTTGTTAGGGAGGAGGAGATACCAGAGTTGGGCGGTGGTGCTTCACCAGAGAAGAAGACCAAATGGTGGAGGTGGCTGGTGAGTGGTAGGTGGGTGGTGGTGGTAGGGTAGTTAGAGAGAGATGAGGTGTATACATGTGTGTTGTTTGTGTATATATTTATAAATGCATATATATAACTTTTTAAAACATAATTATTTTATTTAGGATAAAAAGTCCAAAATACCTTCTTGTGGGGTCCATTTACTCATATTTAACTATGAAACTAACTGAGTTAGGGCTAAAGGACATAACGTGCAAAGATTTGCAAACATCGAGTACGTTTTTTATACTTTTTGAAGACAAATGACACACTTTGCAATCTAGTGTCAACATAAAGGACGATTTTTGTAATTTACTCTATTATTTAGCGCGCAACGTGTCGCCCCATGATCCGTTCTCACCATTTTCACACTTTCAATCTTTTCACCTAATCAAACGTATACGAGTGTGCTTTGTACCAACAAAAAATCAAACGTATATGAGTGTGCTTTGTTTCATTTGTATGTTTAATTTTAACCTAGAAAGTAAAAGGAAATAAGAGTTAAACGAGAAATTTTTTGTTTGTGTTTATTCATTAAAATTTAATGTCTTTGAGTTCAGTTTTATTTGTTAATATCATTGAACACGGATGAACGTTTGTGGACATCTAACTAAAAGTAAATGAGAACACATTATTCAAAAATATTCAATATTTTAAAAGTGAATAACAATATCAAAATAATTTTGAATGAATATTTAAACGAACATAAACAAAGAACATTATAGAAACAAACTAAACAGACATAAATGAATGTAAATGAATAAACACAATTTGTGTTCATGTCGTTCATTCAGTAAATAATTGAACATAATTGAACTTTTCGTCGAAGATTCATGAATGATTCTATAAACGTTCAATCAGTTTACAAATCTATCTCTAAGCCTAGAAGAACCATAATAATCATGAAGTGGGTCGAGTCTTTTAACAAATTTTCATTTATGTATGTTGTGTTTGATGTTAAAACCAAATTTGATATTGTTATTTTAGTTTGCATTTAAACTTAAGACCGATGAAAAGTTTTAGTAAATGTCTCTTGCTTTATTTTTTTTTAGGTTTGTTTAATGTGATTCTTTTTGTTTGTATTATTATAAAGTGCATATTTAATAGAAGTACAGTGTTGATTAGAAAATATAAAGAAAGAAGTACAATGTTGATTAGAAAATATAAAGGAACTTATAAAAGAAGTGTAATGAGCTGGTTAACCATATAAATAAAACAAAGAAATATAATAAGCTGATTGAATAAAAAAATTAAAAAGAAGTATAATGTGTTGGTTAAAAATTAAAACAACACACATTTAGTACATATTTTAAAAATATGCACCTATTTAGTTAAATAAGTTTCCATAAACTCTCATTTTTTAAAAAAGTAAAAAGTAAATACATGGTTCATGTGATTTATTAAAATTTTGGATTTCATAGATGGTTCATATAGTTTACACTTTGTAACACATTCATTCCCCAACTTTGCCAAAAGTCCATATGGTTTGCACTTAGTTATCGTCATGTTCCGTGTCACATGGAAGATTCGTGATTATTATCTTGCCTCATGAGACGGGGGAGAGTGTGCATATATAAAGAATACAAAAATGAATAAAGCAACGATGGTATGATTACAACACTAACTTTATATTTATTAAAACAGAGACGATCACAGACTAATGGCAGGTAGACGGGCAACAAGCTGCGCCACTACCCCCTTCTGAATAGCAAACCCTACCCTGCTAAACACAAAATTATGCCCCTTAACATGCGCGGTGTTATTGCTTACCATCCGCTGAACCCGCTTGAGGAACCGCAAAACGTGTCTTCCCCCATTGGCAGTGGCACTATCAGAGTATCAGTATCAACCAAAGAACATGAAAATTTTCTTCGGTTCAATGATGAGGGACTAGTAGAGTTTCATTCAAATTAGCCAGTCAGATTTCTTTAATGCATAAGGTTTTATTTAACTACACAAATAAATATGCATGTAGTCATATTCCACTTAATCGTCTTTACAAGTTAATTTATAAGGCAATAATTATATATGTCAATCAAATACAACTACCAAGCTTTGAATGAGTCATTACACACACTTGTATGAGACCAAATTGCTTTATTAAAAACCATTGTTTAAACATCACAAAGAGTGTTTTTGATTATTACCATTTCATGACTATAACGGTTTAATAAATAAATTTTGCCTATAAGTTTTGTCTTTATCTATAACTTATCAAGTAATTAAGAGGCTGTTTGGTAACTTCTGAATGGGTAAGTCCTAAACAAGTAAGAGGTATGAACCATTAAGAACCTGTATAATGCTTAATCATTCAGAGATAAATGTCTGACCAATTCAGAAACCATTAAGTGCAAAATCAGTAATAGGTCCAAACCATTAAAAGTCCATTAAAAGCTGAAACAAATAGCCCCTAAAACTCATTTAACATGTCAAGAGTATTGGACTGCATTCTTAGACTAGGTTTTATTAGTGTAAGCCTACAGACTCGATTAGGTTTCTAGGGTTCCTTGTGATCTTTATATATCGTAATCAAACATATCAATAATATCAATCAAGTCTTTCATATTCTTACATGGTATCAGAGCCCGTGCTCTATACCGTTTCCGCCGCGCCACACAAAAATATTAAAACCCTAGCCGTCACCACTTGAGAAAAACCCTAGACAGGGTGGCGTGCCGCCACTGCCGCCGCCCTGTCCGGCCCCCGTTCGTTTCCTATCATTCTTTTTTTTTTCTTATTTCACGTTCTAAATCACCGTGGCCATCAATCTTAGACCACGGTTTGATCACTTAGATCTACGGATCTATATTCTCTCTCTTGTTGCCTCTTGACCATGATCACCGCCCTTCGCTCTCTATCTTTCTTGGGTCTACGGATCTCACTTCTTTTTTAAGTCCTCGCCTGACTACGGTCATCCGTGTTCGGTTCGACACACAGTTGCACGACCACGGTCACCAGATGTCTATTTGTTTCTTTTCTTTCTTTCGTTCACCGGTCCACGGTCCGCCGCCACCGATCTCAGCCTATCAAACCACGGTTTGACCATATCTCTTTCTTTGATCTATGAATCTCACTTCTTTTTGAAGCCGCGCCTGACCACGGTCACCGGCCTTCACCATCTCTCTTAGACACACCGCGCTCGACCATGGTCGCCGGTTGTCTTCTACAGTCTTTCTTCCTTGTTCGTCTTGTCATGGCCGACTGAGATCTTGCTTGTCTTGTGTTATTATTCCGGGAACTAAGAAACTAAAGCAGTGGAAGCCGTACACCGATTTAATGTGAAGTAGAATACGGATTGTTATTTCTTTTGGCAAAACCAGGTTTTTTGGCAGAAATTTGGACCTACGAGTCAAGAACCGAGATTAAGACTAGTTTATTTTTATTGTTTTGTTTGTTTTTTTTTTTCTAGTCTAAGCGTTCGATTTTCTACCGCTCAGACTGCGGGGGAGTATTGGACTGCATTCTTAGACTAGGGTTTATTAGTGTAAGCCCACAGGCTCGATTAGGTTTCTAGACTCTAGAGTTCCTTGTGATCTCTATATATTGTAATCAAACATATCAATAATATCAATCAAGTTTTTCATATTCTTACAAAGAGAACAATCTCAATTTTCATATATGTTCTATAATAATTCCATTATGTAATTATCTTTCTTTTACTTTCTTCTATTTTTTAACGGCAAATTTCTTTTATTACTATCGTCTGTGAGACTTGAACACAAGACCTCCCATTCCCAAAGCATTTAAAGGCTTTGTCTTTGCCAATGAACCACCAATCATTTATAAATTTTACTTTCTTCTATAATTTTTAAAATATGCTAAAAGGAAGGACCTAAATAATGTTATAAAATAATTTATAAACTTAATAATAATATATTTGTATATCTGGCAAAAGATTGCCTCAAGTTAATCGAGTTTTGATGATATTATTAAAAAATAATTAAATAGTCCAAATGGGTTGAAGAACAGTAGTCGAATGATGACGAGGGACAACAATATCATATCATCTGGAAAATCAAACAAAGATCCAATCACAACACCTCCTATATCCAACTGCTCACAAATTGAAAGAATATTATTCAAATTCAGACCTCCACACAACAATCCACCAAATCTCCACCGATATCCGTACGCAATCCTTCAGGTAACTTAGCTCATCTAGGGTTTCGTTTTCTTACTGTTCTTAATCGCTGTTAGACCCATTCAATTGCTGCAATTAACGCGTTTTAATTAATGTTTCGGTCAATTAAAACCTGCAATTGACAGTCCAAATTGATCGATTCACCTGTTTGTTTACCTATTGATTACTTATTGTTTTGTTTTACACTTGCACACAAGGTGTTTGTGCATTTGCCTAAAAGAGATATTCATCAGTGGAGGTTATTATAAGTTCATATCACGAGCTTGCAGAGATAGGTTAGTGATGTTTGTGTATATTTTCAATATGGTTGATAGTTTAGTGGCATTTTGGTTATATGAATATTGTTATGGTTGTTTGTTTACATAGGTGAAATGGAGATGTCACTGTTAAAGGCACTTCTGAAAAACATTTCTGCTTTTCTTCATTTGTCGGATAACAAATGTAGTGAAATTGTTGAAAAGTATTACATCAAGAATGAACAAGTGCTTAAGTTGATTAAACCGGTGCTCGAGTCTATTGTTGATGCTGATGTGGCTTCGGATCAAGCGTTACAAAAGGAATTTGCGGGGATGAGTCAGTCTGTCGATGAAGTTCGGGAGCTTTTTGAAGAATCGCATCCGTTAATGAGTAAAGTTTACTTTGTATGTTCTAAGAACCTGCACGGCTGCACTTGTTAGTTTCAGAATAATACTTTTGTTGCAGAGGTTTTTGACTTGTTTTTGTTGTTTTTAAGGTTTTGAAGGCCGAATCGTTGGTTACAAAAGTTCAAACCCATTGTCTGGATATCCTTGAGCTGCTGCAATCATGCGAAGGGCTACCTGTTGAACTGAGTTCAGCGTCACTTGAGGTACCGTCACAATTTCTGGTTAAAACTTTTGATTATCAACTGTATACTTCTTTTTCTTACGTATGGCACAATTGTTTGCAGCACTGCGTGCAGAAAATTAAACATATGGGATATGAAAAGCCATCGGCAATTATCTCAAAAGCGATAAAAGAACAAGTGGAGGGTAACGAACCCAGCTCAGGTATCAGGTCAGAAATTGCGGATTTGCTTAGCTTAAAGTCAAATCAAGAACTTTTAATCGAGTTGGTAGCCCTCGAAAACTTAAAGGAGGATGCCGAACAGTTAGAGAAGATTAGGGATGTAGAGTATATCGAGGAAATGATTAATCTTGTTACTCACATGCATGATTGCTTTATTGAAATGAAACAATCACAGAGCTCTAACACTGTACCGATACCACCCGACTTTTGTTGCCCGTTATCACTTGAACTCATGACTGACCCTGTGATTGTATCTTCTGGTCAAACATATGAACGGGGGTATATCCGTAATTGGATTGATCTTGGTCTTACTGTTTGCCCTAAGACGATGCAAACCCTTGTCCACACTAATCTTATTCCTAATTACACCGTTAAGGCATTAATCGCAAGCTGGTGCGAGTCGAACAACGTTAACCTGCCAGACCCTGTGAAGTCGATGATCCGTCAGGAAGAAGCTTCGCTGATGAATCATGTCCATTCATCTTCGGAAGATTCGATGCCTGAGCTGGAAAACGAGAGTGTTGAACTAAATGAATCCGGGGAAAGAATTGTGGATTTGGGTGGACCTGCTGCCATATCGCCGCCAAGAAACGAATCACCAGGTGGCGGTGGAGCGGATGACGGGTCGGTGGAACACTCGCATGGTTCAAATGAAGAGTCTTCACCACAGGTGGTGACGGGAAACAGTAGTGACGCTTCAGGGGAGGTGATGGCAGAGGCTCACCCCGCCATGGCCGCCACGAGTGCCGCCCCACAAACGGACCCGCATGAATACTCACCGAGGTTCCGAACCCGACCACGGAATCCGATATGGCGAAGACCGTCTGAAAGATTCGGACCGAGAATCATTTCTTCTGTTCCTGAAACCCGGTCCGATCTCGGTGAAATTGAAACCCAGGTAAAAAAATTGATTGATGACTTGAGTGGCACTTCACTTGATACGGTAAAAAATGCCACTTTCGAACTCAGATTACTTGCGAGACACGATAAGGATATTCGAAACGTCATAGCAAACTGTGGGGCCATCAACTTGTTAATCGGCCTGCTCTATTCACCCGACCAGAACATCCAAGAAAATGCTGTTACCGCGCTTTTAAACTTATCAATAAACGATATCAACAAAACCACAATCGGTAATTCGAACGCGATCGAACCGTTAATCCACGTCCTCGAAACCGGGAGCTCAGAAGCCAAAGAAAATTCCGCTGCGACACTATTCAGTCTCTCGGTAATTGAAGAAAACAAGATAAAAATCGGGAGGTCGGGAGCCATCGGGCCTCTCGTCGATCTACTAGGAAACGGGACCCCAAGGGGAAAGAAAGATGCAGCTACGGCTCTGTTTAACCTATCAACATTTCATGAAAACAAGGGGCGTATTGTGCAGGCAGGTGCTGTTAGGTTTCTTGTGGATTTAATGGACCCTGCAGCCGGGCTGGTTGATAAGGCGGTTGCGGTTCTATCGAATCTAGCTACGATTCCGGAGGGTCGAGCTAGGATTGGTCAGGAGGGTGGGATACCGATGCTTGTTGAAGTGGTGGAATTGGGGTCAGCTCGAGCGAAGGAGAATGCTGCTGCAGCACTTTTACAGTTGTGTACTAATAGTAACAGATTTTGCAACATGGTACTTCATGAAGGAGCTATTCCACCGTTGGCAGCTTTGTCACACACGGGTACCCCGAGAGCCAAAGAAAAGGTGTGTTTGACTGTTGTCTGTTACTTTTTCTGCATATAGGTCAGTTTTCTTTCTTTTTATTAACATGAAGTCGGAATGTTTTTGTTATCTTGCAGGCTCAGTCGCTTCTTAGTTTCTTTAGAAATCAGAGGCATGGAAATGGAGGGAGGAGATGAGGGTTGGTTTTTCAAGTAGGTTTTGTATACTGGTGTAAATTTAGTGTTGATTTGTGACAGAAAAGAAAAGGGGAAACGGGATACATGATTTTTGGAGGTTAGTTTTCTCATGATTTTTATGAAGTTCATACCTGTTTTTGCATAGGTTTATTGTAGTTTTGTGATTGTTTTTCAGTATTGATCATAAGGACGAATGACATGACTAATAGTTGAAATTTGTTCTCTCTTTTCATCACTGGTCGTTTTGTGATTCTATAAAATTTTAATATGACCATGACCATTGTCTCGTTAGTTGGTCACCCCCACACGTAAATGAACTTTTTGAAAAAGGCTTGTGCTGAATGTAACCCCCTCGTGTCAAATTGGTTACTATACGGGTTGTATAATAAGGCGAATGTATGTATACGGGCTCTTACACGAGCTGTATACAGTATATATAGGGCAAATGTTCATATACAGGCCGTATAAAAGGATGACGTGCCTATGCTAAGTCTTACCATAGAGGCATTTTAGCAAAATTGCAATAATCAAACTAATAGAGGGCGCATTGAGTAATAGGGGTACTTTTAGTTTAGCCACCCCCTATTGAAATATAAGTTTTGCATTGATTTCTTGTGCCGTCAACAGAGAAGTGAATTCTAATCAGATGTTCCGACTTCAGAGCACAGACATATATATTTTTTAATGACAATGCTTATTATTACTACCCCTATTAAACCAATAATCATAAATTATAAGTGGGCTAGGCTAGCTGGCCAGCTAAATTTATTTTACACAATACTTTTCTTAACCAAAAAGGGTATGAAATATATTCATACACAATTTATTTTTTCTTCCACATGGGGAAAGCAGGTAGCCTTCCAGCGCAGCTACCATTTATTATCTTTCCATGTTCCGAATAAATATTAATTTTCTTGCTTATATTAAATTAATTAAAGTTCCATTTTCAAATAAGAAATCTAATAATCGAACATATGAGATGACTTGGATGAGATATGGGCTAATAGATGGATATAGCATAAGCTACTCCTAATAAAAAAATGTTTTAATCTTAATCGAAAAATATTAAATACGAATCGATAACTATTTCCTTTTGAGATTTCTTTATTTACTTGTCCAAATTTACCATTATTTTCGCTTATCTAGTCTATGGTGTAAACTAGAAGATCCGGGTCAAACCTGCGATTACTTAAACAACAACTTCTCACTTTGACTTAAGCGAGCTCAAGCCAAACTTGACTCATTTCAAACTCTGTGACTAAAACTTGAGTTACACTAGTTTACAATTTATTAGTTATTTTTATTTATATATAAACATTATTTAGTTAGAAATTTATACATATATAACATAGTATATAATATATATATATATATATATATATATATATATATATATATATATATATATATATATATGTTTTTATGATAACTAGGTTTAAAAAAGTTCGCCGCGTTGCGACGAATTTCTTTTGTTATTTAGTCTGTGATTACATGTGTTTTGAAATCACTACGAGCGTGTTGCGAACGGAACTGCTGCCAAGAATAAAAAGAAAATGTAGAAAAAAACACTAAAAGATAACCGTAAGAAAATCAACCAAAAAGTTGTATGGTAACGATGTTGTTCGTATGAAACCTGTGGTCAGAGATGAGTAAATTGTTCTGGGTACCGGTACCAAATTTGCCGAACCGAAAGATCTTAAGTACCAATTCGGTACCGACTTTTGGCGTTCCTGGTACCGGTTCACTACCGTTTTTTACCTTCATATACCGGTACCGTAACCGGTATTTTCGGTATCAGTACCGATTCTCTATCGGTTGGCACCGAGCTCATCCCTACCCCTACCCCTGAAACTAAAAAAAGAAAAAATTAAAAGTTGAAGAAAATCAACAAAAAAAAGTTGTACGATACCGTTGTTCGTACGGTAACCGTGATCAAGGATGAGGAAATGGTACCGGGTAGCAGCACTGAATTTCCTGAACCAAAAGATTTCCAATATCAATTCGGCACCAACTTTTGGCGTTTTCTGTATTAGTGCCGGTTTTTACCTTCATGTACTGATACCGAACAGGACCGTATCGGTATTTTTGATACCAGTACTGGTTCGATACCGGTTGACACCAAACTTATCTCAACCCCTGATATTAAAAAAAAATTAAAGTTAAAAATTAAAGAACATAACTATTATTATATTATAATATTAAAAGAATGAAAGTATTAAAAAATCTATATATTATTGTAATATTAAAATCACTATTCATTTCGATTCCTTTAGTAATATATAGTAATAATAATAATAATATTTAAAAAATAAAAGTATTAAAAAACTATATATTATTATAATATTAAAATCACTATTTATTTCAACTTCTTTATTAATATATAGTAATATATAGTAATATAGTAATATATAGTAATGATATATACTAATTAGTTACGCAATCATAATCACTAGTTTTTATCTTTTTTTTAATTAAATAATATTTTTATACTTTTATAATTACTTTTTCTCTTTCTTCGCTTACAACAACTTTCAAAAATATTTAAAAATTAGGGTGATACTATACACACCCCCCTAATTCCTGATTACACCCCCCTATAAAAACATCACATCCATCAATCATTTGGTTTTTGTTTTTAGTCTTTTTTTGTCTTTTTGTTGTCTTTTTTATTTTATTTTATTGTCTTTTTTATATTTTTGCTATTATTATTATTATTATTATTATTATTTACTATTAGTAATGAATTATTATTATTATTATTATTATTATTATTAAAATTGATAAAAAAACGTGGTGGTTTCAAATTATTACTTCCTTTTACTTTTTTTATATTAAATCCAAACATGGTCAAACATGGTCATTTTTTTTTACCTTTTTAGTGCTCAAACATGGTCACATTGTCGTTTCTGCTATGTGGTGATATTAAATATTTGAGATTTTACACATTGAACACTTATAGTTGATATTTGGTGATATTAACTGAAGTTGAGAACTTAGTTGAGAACTTACTTCAGAAAGCTCTGCTATGTGGTGATATTAAATAGCATTCAGAAAAGTTAAAGAGATGTCTGGATTTTCTACAGATCAGGTATAGTTTTTAATTCCCATGTTTCAAGTTTCAACTTAGTTATATAATCTAGCTAGGTTAAGGGTCTTGTTTTAGTTTAAATGGGTTTGTTTGGATAATATATATTTTGTAACTACTCAAGCTTGTTCACCTAAATTTTGTAACTAATATTAGTTCACTTTTAGGTGTTCAAGTCTCGTGAAGAGTTGATGGAATGGGTTAGAAACACCGGACGTAGTCTTGGTTACGCTATTGTGACTAAAAGATCGAAAGCTAAAAATGGCTACGTGTCTAAAGTTGTACTTATGTGTGATCGTGGTGGTGTGTATAAATCAGATAAAGATTTAAGTAGAGAGACCGGCACTAGAAAGATAAATTGCCCGTTTGAAATGGTAGCGAAATTTTCAAAAAAGAATGGTTCTTGGACGTTAAAAGTAAAACCTGGTGAGCATAATCATCCACCCGGAGAATATATGGAGGGACACCCAATCCTCAAACGATTGACACCTAATGAACACCAATTGGTGGCAGAGTTGACGGGGAAGGGTGTGTTCCCAAAAGATATTTTAGGTGTTATCAAGGAGCGTGATGAAAATAATGTCTCTACAATTAAAAACACATATAACGCACGTGATAAAATTCGAGCAACGGATCATAAAGGGAAATCTTTGATGGAGGTGCTAATGTCTCATTTAAATGATAAAGGGTATACTTTTGAAATTTCTACCAATAGAGTTTCAAACATGTTGGAAGACTTATTCTTTGTTCCTAAAATCTCATACAAGTACTTCCTTGATTTTCCACATGTGTTGCTTATGGATGTCACATACAATACGAACAAGTATAAATTGCCTTTTCTTGAAATTGTTGGTGTAACTTCTACCAACAAGACAATCTCCATAGCTTTTGCAGTTATGCGTAAAGAAACAGAGGAGAAATATCTTTGGGCATTAAACTGTTTAAAATCAACTCTAGATGAGAGGAGCATGCAACAACCACGTGTTATAGTTACGGACAGGGAGTTAGCTCTGATGAATGCATGCGAGAAAGTTTTTCCGAATGCTACCCGATTACTTTGTAGGTGGCACGTTTCTCAAAGTATATTTAGAAACTGCAAATCATTTTTCACCACGGATCATGATTGGAAAATCTTCAATATAATGTGGAATGCACTCGTTGAATCTCAAACGTGGACATCATTCCTCCAAAATTACAAGCAACTTCAGTCAATGTTAATCCATCATCAAGGTATGTGAATGGTAACCATTTTATAATGGTAGAATTGCAAGGAGAGTATCCAATTGCCACGAGTTCCCAGAAAAAAAAATAATTACAATTGCACACGTGAATGGTAACCATTTTATAATGGTAGAATTGCAAGGAGAGTATCCAATTGCCAGCACAAACAACCTATGGAAATTAATGAGAGAAAATGATGCAGCTGGCTGGGAGAATATATTTGAATCACGTCAAAATATGTATAAGTCTTGGATAGCACAACCTGCTACATTTGGGGGGAGTATAGATTAAACCTCGGTATGTAAATTATTAAATGATAATAATTTTGTAAAAAAGTACTTATTTTTATATAGCTTTTGTTACAGCTATAAATATAATTTGATAAATTATAACAATAAAAACTAATAATAAATACTATATCATAAAAACAATAATAATAATAATAATAATAATAATAATAATAATAATAATAATAATAACTAATTAATAAACAAATACAAACAAATACTAAATAACTAATCCTTAAATAAATGAATAAAAAAAAGACAACAAAAAGACAAAATAGGCTAAAAACAAAAACCAAATGATTGATGGATGTGATGTTTTTAATAGGGGAGGGGGGGTGTAATCAGGAATTAGGAGGGGTGGGAATAGAATGAGCCAAAAATTAATAAGAGTGAACAGTGCTTCTCATATGTATACAGACGAACAGTAACATTTTCTCTTTCAACCACTCACAACGTTTTTTTGAACGGCAAGTAACGATGTGCCAACCACCGTGACACCGGGCGCTGTGGGCAAGGTCGACTACTCGACCGCCGCCAGCCTCTTGGCTCTCCCAGATGCGCGGAAATCCGACCTCCACCCGCCCGAAGGCACGACAGTGGAATAATCGGTAAAACCTCGCCTCCCATCCAAGACGAACCGGCGCCACCCGTATTCGCCCTTCACCTGGATACCACATAAAATAATGTGGAGAGTGGGAGTTAATCCTGGATCACAAGAAACACTAAATCTTTCTACAACCACTCACTCACAGCTAATCCTTAAAATATAAGTAACACTCACCATTATGAATGCTGTTATATAAATTTTAGCTCTGTATAAATGAAATTCAAACTTGTTTAAACTTAATTTAATTCAAGCTTTCAAACTATCTCTATTCAAATATCTTACATCCCTTAATTTAGTTTATACCACCACAAATAAATTTTTTAAATGAGTGCACTAACGTATCTTTCTTTTTTCATACACTTAATAAGTTTCTTCTCATTTAATTTAGCAACACCTAATAACCACGTCAACAAAAAAGAGAGGAAGATCCCCTTCAAGCCCCAAAAAGCATAGGGTGAGAGGGGACGTGGAGCGACACGTGACAATCATTTTTTATTTAATATATGTTAAAAAATAAAACAAAACTTAACCATCCAATTAACACCAACCATGTCATCAAGCCACCTGCCCATCAAGACCGAACGCTACCACCTCCATGCCACCTCCACACCGTGTAAACTTATATTTACAGTCGTAGCATTCATTAAATGGTCAAATTTATAGAGATCCAGCTGTATAATTGGTCTCAACAAACCACACTTATTGTTCTCTCTCAATGCGTACTACATTAATTAACATGTTTAAAAATAGACAATTTCATTTAGTAAGCATCTGATATTAGTAATTACTCATAAGAGACGTAGTTAGCTAATAATGTACTCGTAACTTTATTGTGTTTTGTATTTTGTTAAGTTTTTACAACATATACTGGCTTATTTTATAATCATAGAATCCTGCCGTTCAAAGAAAAATAAAAAATATACTAATGTTCATAAGCATAATGTATGGCTGTACGCCAATAATCTATTTATTATTATTTGTTTGATGACATAACAAAAAAAAAAAACAAGAATTGGTGGTCTTTATTTATTATTATATGTTTGATGAGACCATATGTAATGGTGAAGGAAGACCCTTGGGCATTATCGTCATGTGGTGGTTCGGTCAGTAATTGGATATTATGAGGCGTTTTTCTAAAATGAGTGTAGTGGTATAATGCCTAATAATTAATGCCCCTTCTAATGATTACCCAATTATTATTAATTTTTTTTAATTAAAACCAATAATATTTCGTTGGCAATGGCATGATTGGCCCAAATATCTCGACCCGGCGTTTGATTTGGAACGCCCCAACCCAAATTTTCAAGAAAAACGCCCATGGGGGCGGTAGAAGGGTATTATGGGGCGTTTTTTTTTTGGGAAAAACACCAAAAAACTCCTCACTACGGGTGGTCTGACTATAACAAAACAAAACAAGAATTTGGTGGTCACGAGTTTATTTAATGCATAGTAAAACGACACATTTCTTTGCAAGTGTTATGAAAAGTCATCGGTTGGTTAACGAGGGCATATCACGTGGCAGGTTGTGTTTTCTTTTACTTTTTTTTTACCACCCAGTTTACGATAAAACACAGGGAGAACACGTGTATAAGACAACGTTTACGGCTTTACGCCTAGCCTGGTGGTGAGGTGTGTTGTATGTAGCTGTTTGACCATATCAATGTAAGGAGCTAAATGCCCTTGTAAACGTGTCAAATTAGCTGTTATATCAGATTTTCATAAATACATCAAAAACATTATTTATTTCTTCAATCCTATAAACACTCTTACCAATTACTTACACTTTTATTTTTATTTTTTTTATTACTTAACTAAATAATTTTAGAAATGCTAAATTTTGGTGTTTCTCGATGCTCATTTTTGCAACTATGTTATTATTGTTATTATATCGTGTTTATTTTTTAGTCGGTGATTGATGCTTCTTTTTTTCTTTTCTATATAGCTTACACTTGTAAAGTTGTGATGCACAAGTTTATAAAGTACAACATTTGTTGGTGATTAATTTATTATTATGTTTTTTTCAAAAAAAAAAAAAAAAAAAAAACAAACAAACAAACAAAGTGCTTCAAATGTATTAAATTTTATTATGTAATTCACTTTTTATAAACTTTGATATAAATTAACAGACGTATGACTGCTGACAATTTTGGTTTTTGTCGTAGTGGTACAAAGATGTTGGAAAATATGTTCTTTGTTGTTAAGTGGTGAGGGTTAAGTCCTTTGTTGTTTGACAAAATATGTAGATTTAGATCTAAAATTAGCGAGTGTGTGAGTTATCTGTTCTATAAAATTACAACCAGCAAAAGAATTATGATTCTACTTATAAGACCGCGCGTCGTCAAAAATGGGGCGTTTTTAACCCCCAAAACGCCCGAAACACGCCGCCAAACGCCCCCCAGGGCGTTATTTTTGGTTTTTTTGTGTTTGGCGTTGTATTCCATGCCCAAGCCCTATTTCGATGGTGCAATCATATTTAATCCTCTTCTTCTTTAGCCAATCAATTTTTTGAATGTTTTTTTTTTATTTATTTAATTCTTTACACCCCTTTTAACGTAATGCCCACATCTCCACTACACCCATTTTAGAAAAACGCCCCTTTGTTGATTAGGACACGTGGCGGACAACGCCTAAGGGTAGGGCGTTATTCACCCCAACCACTACGCATGGTCTAAGTATCAAACCCTTTACATACATAAGTAAAATTTTTATTGATTTAACATTAAGATGTCCACAGAGAAGCACCAAGTAGAAATAGATCCATATTTGCACTCTGCAACAACAATAATAATAATAATAATAATTTCCTTTTAAATAAAAAGTTGAAACTAAGGGCATTTGGATTTGCCCTTAGAGTTCTTCAAGTCACGATAGCAAGGGCACTCTCCCTTGTCTGCATAGGGACTTGAAGGAACACAACCCTGGCATTTCCCGCAGCAAATCCCACAATACTTCAAACACCGTTCTTTGTATCCGGCGTTCGCGCACCTTTTCTCGCACTTGTCATCGCATCCAAGCGTACCTGTATAATAAATTTCAAATTAAATCAAACAAGTTCAAATATACATGATTTAAAAAAAAAAAGGAATATGGACAAGTTTGATTACTTGGAATAGGGGAAGGGGCTGGTGTAGCTGCGGTGGGAGCGGTGGCGATGGTGGAATCGACGACGGAGAAGGAGGAGGTGAAGAGGAGGAGGGTGGCGATAAGTAGAATCGAAAATGGAAGGTGATTCATTTTGTTGGATTATGGAGTGATGGAGTGTTTGTACCTTGTATTTTATAGTGATCATTGAGAAGTCGGTGGGTTTAGTTTTTTATTTTATTTTTTTATTTTAGAGGTGGGATAAGACTTTGGGACAAATAGATCATGGGTTTGATTCTCACAAGAGGGTTTTCCAAAATTTATTGGGTTTCCTTCTGAATTGATGTATACGCGTTATGCCTAGTGAAGATGGATATGATCGGGTGGTTCCGCTAATGGCACGATAATACTCCAGTGGTACGTCAGTGATCCAAATTTGCTGTTTTTTAAAAAAAAAAAGAAAATAAAGTCGGTGGGTTTAGTATAGTAAACCACATGGATGTTATTAAATAACGTACTAGAAGGATTCATCATTCAACAACCCCACAGTCCTTTTGACCCCTTTAATTACTTTTTGAAATTGTCTCCAAGCGAGTATTGGTTAGCATATCTCTTCTCTATCTAAGGTAAAAGGAGTTGATAAATATGATTATTATATTGAAATTTGAGCTTTTGGAGATAAAAAGGAGTAAATTGCTAAATTCGTCCTTGAGGTTTGACTCAAATTGCTAGATCAGTCCAAAATCAAGTTTTGTTGCTAAAATAGTCATTGGACCTAATTTATGTTGCTAATTCAGTCCACTGAAAGGGAAAATGATTGGACTAAATTAGCAATTTGAGTCAAACCTTAGGGACGAATTTAGCAATTAACTCCTATTAATTGGACTAAATTAGCAACATAAATTAGGGCCAATGACTATTTTAGCAACAAAACTTGATTTTGGACTGATCTAGCAATTTGAGTCAAACCTCAGGGACGAATTTAGCAGTTTACTCGATAAAAAGATTAGGTATTGTTTTCTACGAGCGGGAAAGGGGACGAGACTCCTACGTGCCGCGACAGGAGTGTTCACCTCACAATATCACGGCCCTCGCGGGAGTCTCCACACCCACCATTTAAGTTTTTTATTTGTAGAACAATCTTTCAAATTTACAACAATCTTTCATTTCTTCTAGAGTTCAACACAGCCACCATTTTTCATTAATTATCTCTAAAAAAAGGATCTAAAGAGATCCCAATCTTTATTGTTTGGATGACTAATGTTACTCTCTCAAACTCCTACATTTAGACTAAGCGGTATGGGGGTCGGCTAAGGGTCGACGAGGCCCGGCGCCAGTCCCCCACGTCGCCCCCCTCATCCCATCCCGGCTAATCCGGCTCCCCACAGACGACTACGACGGGCCAAGGTTCAAATCTATAGCCGTTGTAACGGCTATAATTATTAAAAAAAAAAACCTTTTTCACTTTAAATATATACACATTCTTTTTCCATTTTTTATACCATTACCTCAATATTTCACCCATTCTTCTCACATTCTCATCCATTTTTATAAAAAAAAAACACTCTCATTTTTATACCAATGGCATCTAATTCTTGGTGGTCCTCGTCTTCTTCGGACGAAGAGGAGATGTTTTTCGCAAACGCTGTGGTAAAGGCGACGCAGATTCTTTTGGAGGAGGAAGATGACTCGTCTGAAAACGTCATTACCAGACGAATACGGATTAACAGAGACCGCCAAGGTTTGTCATTAATAAATTTTATATATTTATATATTTCCTCGTATTTATATATTTTTTACGACAGGAGCGCACGAGAAATTGGTGAACGATTATTTTTCGGATGCACCCCTTTACAACGCCGACATTTTCCAACGAAGGTTCCGAATGAGTCGCCGATTATTCACACGGATTGCTGATGATTTGGCGGAGCTAGACCCGTTTTTCACGCAACGACCCGATGCTCGGAATTATGAAGGGTTCACCACGTTACAAAAGTGTACTGCGGCCATTCGCCAACTGGCGTACGGGACAGTGGCCGACGCTTTGGACGAGTACTTACACATGTCGGCAAGAACTGCGCGGGAATGTTTGTATCGGTTTTGCCATAATATGGTGAAACTGTATAACAAACAATATTTTCGGAAACCCAACGCGTATGATGTTCAACAGTTGTACCAAGCTCATGAAGCAAGGCACGGGTTTCCAGGAATGCTTGGTAGCATTGATTGTATGCATTGGGAGTGGCATAACTGCCCGACTGCGTGGCGAGGCCAATACACGCGAGGTGATCACGGCCATCCAACCTTAATACTTGAGGCCGTGGCGTCACAAGATTTGTGGATCTGACATTCTTTCTTTGGGCTCCCTGGTTCACTCAACGACCTCAACGTGCTATACCAATCAGCGATCTTTAGCGATGTCGTTAATGGAACCGGTCCGGACACCCGTTTTACAGTTTCAGGGGTTGAGTATAGACGCGGGTATTATCTTGCTGACGGAATATATCCGTCTTGTTCTACAATTTTCAAGACAATTCCATATCCCGAGTACGAAAAAAGGAAAAAATTCACCAAGCGTCAAGAAGCTGCAAGAAAAGACATCGAACGTTGTTTTGGTGTTTTACAAAAAAATGGGCCATCCTTCAACAACCGGCACGTGCTTTCACACCGAAGAGGTTGCGCCTTTGTATGTACGCTTGCCTTTTGCTCCAAACATGATTATTGAAGATGAAGGTCGGGCGATTTGTCAGTATGATGAGAATGCATCTAACGGTAATACTGTCCCAGTAGATCCGACGCAACAAGATTTAAACTCGTTCGCGCTAACCAACGACTACACGCATACAAACCTTCAACACAATTTGGTAGAACATATATGGAACAACGTAAACGTCGGGGACGGTGACGGAGACGAAGACGAAGACGAGTAGTTTAATTTTTTTAAATTTTTAAATGTTGTCTGTTTTTATAAATTTTAGGTTATGTAGTTTTTATTTATGTTATGTAATGGATTTTATTATCTTCTTTTATGTGTTATTTATATTTAGATTTTAAATTGCTTTTATAAAGTTAAATAAATAAAAAAGTTAAACAATAAAAATTAAACATTAAACTGTAAAAGTTAAACAAATAAATTAATTAAACAATAAAAAAATATGTGGGGTAGCCCCATCCTCCACCCCCCTCAAAAGTGAAGGAGGCCCATCCTCCATGGGATGGTGATGCGGCGCCTATGTGGCGGCCTGAGGATAGAGCTCTCCATACCCTTTAGTCTTACAAATAAATCACCCTCTACCAAGTGAGCTAGCCTGAATCATTTAGCTTGGATTACGATCGAGGAAGTGACTTTTGTACGTGCTTAGATCAATATGACTGAGGATCGTGATACTGGTAGTGTTTTTTATAATATTATATAATGTTTTATTATTATTAGATACCTCGTAAAGTTTTTGAAGATGTGTTTCAAATTATTTTCACACCACAATGCAACGTGAAGTATATCACACGAATCATCAACTTAACTCAATATGTAGGGATTTTGAAACAGAAGATGATGAGGTTTCATGTCATCTACATCATCGTGTATAATCAAAGGGTAGATGGTGCAAACAAAGTCGATCTTTTGAATACAACTAATTGTTAAATATTTTAGTGTAATTGGGATTGACTTGGTGACCAAAGTGAATTATAATACACATCGAACAAGTTAGAAGGTGCGGAAGTGCATGCTTGTTCGAGTAGCTATAATTTTGAGTGTTCGGGTGGAGTCTCAAATGGGGGTTTCAAGGGGCAATGCCCGCTTGGCTAGGGTCCGCGGGCAACGCCCCTGGGAGCAGGGTCGAAGGTGTGGCAAGGGGTCTCAGCTTGGCTGTGGTTGAAATACAAAATTAGTTTAATACAATTGCTTTATTGAAAATGTCTTAGAAAAAATATTTTCTGAAAATATCATTAATTTTCAAGATGCAAAAGTAAGGTTGTTTTTAAGGCAATTTAAATTAAAAAGATAGCTGCATGTTGGTTGTTACCAGTAGATCATTCCCAAATTCGAAACTTTTTCTTTGGTTACACTTCTGGTTTAAGCCGAATTCTCATACACACATACTAGTTCTTGTTCTCGAAATTATGAGTTGTATCCGATTAAATTATTCGGGAGAACCACCGAAATAATTTGATCTAAAGTGATCACACGCATCTCAAATTATCCGTTATTTACAAAAATTCCCCAACACTAATGGCCAATATCGTTAACGTCACCTGGTTTGTCCATATGGCGACTCGGGATGTTGTAAGAAATTATCAGGGGTTTAAGCCATGGCTAATGTAATGTTCCTTTTTGTGATTATGTAATTTTTAATGTTGATGTTTTTAACAAGTGTGAAGTGTGTATGGTGAATGATTGGTATTGCAGATTAAATGGTGAAGCTGAATGATGAATGAGGTGGTGCTATGACGTTAACATGATTTATGATGTGTATAATACATGATCCATATATATTTTTTTTTGAAAAAGAAAATATTAAATTAACCGATTAAGGCAGCATCATTTGAAAAAAAATTATAAAAACAGAAAGTAAATGACAAAACGAATTATGACTTAAAAAAAGAAAAATATATCAAAACTAAATATAATTATAAAGTATTATATTATAATATTAAAATAATAAAATATTAAAAAAATTATATATTATTTTAAATTTTAAATCACTATTCATTGTCGTTATGTAAAAGAAATATAAATATACATATAAATAATATAATGTTTTTAGTTTCATTTAAATAATATAATACATACTTACATGTTATTACTAAATGAATTAAAACCAAAAATCGAACTCTGTATGACTTTATAAAAGGTAAAAACGATCCACTAAACTAATGAAGTGTTCGTTGTTTTTATAAATTTGTAGGATTTCTCTGCGTGAGACGGCGGGAATTTCGTATATGCACAAAGTATAAAATAACCTTTACAATAGTATCTCGCATAATCAAATGAAGGTTACAAATATGTAGTTGTGAGCTACAAAGTTACATTGCGTTACTGTACCACTTTGGTACAGGTAGTGAAAAAATATTAGAAATGATTCGTATTAACCCAAAAACCATGAAAATGGATATCGCCAACAATGTTTTTTGGTTGGTATCGGTTCTTTTCGGTAAAAAATTATGTGTGTCGTAAAATAAAAAAAAATTACAATGGTTTAATTACAAAAAGGTTTTCTTATGCAACCAAAACAATAAACTTGTGATATGTTCAAAAAGACATTGACACATGTTTTACATTGATTGAAAACCATAAAAACAGATAGTAGTAGTGGTTCCGATAGCACCGATACCAGTTCAATGTTGTTCGGTCGGATTCAACGTGGCACCGGTAATGTTGGAATGGTATTAGTTTGGTTCGTCACGACAGTGGTACGTTACCTACACTCACTATAGAAAAGATGTTCTATTGTGAATACAACTCCGGTTTCTATGACATTTATACCAGAAATCATAAAACAATTATGTTTACCACTACTAAAGTTGTTTGGATGGTGTACATCACGGTAAAGATAAAAAAATCAATTACATTTGCCGCTTACGATTTTGAACAAAACGTATATTCAAACTTAGATTAAAAATAAGCATGTGTAACCATATATTCAGAATTTTATAAAGCATATATCTATACTTTCTATAAAAGGAGAAATCCAAGTGACATAAGAAAAGCTGATGTGTCAGCAGGAGAGCATGTCCAACAAGGCTTTTCTTTTGTCATTATTACATCATAAAGCCTAATATATAAATCACTTTAAAATACATTTAATGCTCTATCAAACCACTGCCTTGTGTATTTTCAAATGTTAAAGGTCTGGCCCACATTCCAAAAGGAAACCACTGCCCTTCTATAAGAAAGTAGCAGATGCTTCCTTTGGCAAACGTATACCTAGCAGCAGATGTTTTGAAATTGCGGGTAATTTGAAATTCAAAATGCATGGGGATATGTAATTTTAAATTAATGCATGTCACTCACTCACTTCTGTCAATCATCTTCTTATATAAACGTGTTGATGCGTGTTAGTGTGTATATGTTTTAGGTGTATATTTTAAGCCCTTTTACACTTTTTAGCCAAGTTTTAAATTTATAAAACACGATATTTACTAACACTCAACACACATATGGGCAAGTGCACCCATCGTGGACGTAGTATAGTGTTGGTAAGATACCGAGGTCGTCCAAGGACACAAGAGCTTTTAGTACTGGTTTATCCTCAACGTCTAATCAAATCAAAATGATAGAAAAAGATTTTTAAACTAAGAAAATAAAACTAACTAAAATGCTGAAAAAAAATAAAAGTAAAAACAGATAGACAAGATGAATCACTTGGATCCGACTCGTGTGTTAGTGTAACCTTTGATTATTTTCGCACTTTTGCACTTGTTTAAGAGATTATCTTAGTTATTGTAGTAGGCCCCTCTTTTGAAGGTGACGTTACCCTCAACCCAGTAGTTTGAGTCAGCAAGGATACAATCCTAAAGGGTCAGATTATTGAAAGATAATTAATTAAGTTATTAATGCATAATGTGGTAGGCCCCTCTTTTGAAGGCGACGTTACCCTCGGCTAAGTAGTTTGAGTCAGCAGGGATACAGTCCTAAGTAGCCGGGTTAAAGTTTTAATAGTAGTTTAACTTATGAGGGGATCAAAGAGTTTAGACCCCCGCCATCCAATACCTTTGGGTATTGAAGGAGGTCCTACTAAATTTGACCCAGGTCCTTTGCAGGATCTATACACTGAACAATGGCAAGACTCTTACCAAACCGTTCCCTTAACCCCCGACCAGGTAGCCAACATACCTCCATATAGACCGTGGAGATATGAATGGTGAAAATCTTTTATTTTATATAGACAGTAAAATAATGCCAAGACACCACGGACAAACGATAAGGAAGAATCACCTTCAACATAAGAAACTAGTAATTAAAGTCATTAATACAAAACCAATTAAAAAGTGCAAAAGATTAAAAATAAAAAGTATTACACTAAACATTTGTCTTCACCAAGTGATGTAAGAGACTTAGGCAAATATGGCCTTTGATTGTCAAGAACTCTTACGATCAATCTTGGATCCCGAGACGACTCACACACTCTATGATGGACAATGTATGATGGTGGTGGATGATGGTGTTATGGTGGTGGTGGGTGGTGGGTGGTGGGTGAAGTGTGAGAGAGGTGGTGTGCCAAGGGATGAGTTGAAATGGCTCCAAGCACTCCTATTTATAGGCTGAACAGAA
The DNA here is from genome assembly GCF_002127325.2 of Helianthus annuus. NCBI lineage: Eukaryota > Viridiplantae > Streptophyta > Magnoliopsida > Asterales > Asteraceae > Helianthus > Helianthus annuus. The sequence continues at coordinate 134,856,513 of NC_035446.2, read as the reverse complement.
GCCTGGGCACGGCCCCGTGTCCATCTAACACTCTCTCTCTTCATTAATTGTAATTCGCAATTACAATAAATGCGCCTGCAGCAACCTGACCACGCCCTCGTGTCCGCTGGGCACGGCCCCGTGGTGGGCGATAGAAGCTTCTATAGGTTTGTCTTTTCTGCTGCTTCTTGGGCACGGCCCCGTGCTCGCTGAGCACGGGGCGTGTTCAGTCTTCTGGTTTCTCTGTTTTGCTTGGGGAGATGCTGTTGAGGGGTCGGGCATATCACTTTTGTTCCTTTTCTTGTGTTTTTGTTAGATTTTGCTGTCTTTTTGCTTCTTTTATTATTTTGAGCTCATTTAATCCTGAAAACACAAAAGGAAGACAAAACCATACTTTTTCCAACATTAGTACTAAAAAAGGGTTATTTTTAAGCCACAATTGATGTAATTTATATGTTGCATTTTGTGCACATCACGTGTTCTCTACTTTTGTATTTTCAAACCACATTTCTAATGTATCTCTCCCTCAAATCCCTTCTTCTCAATACTCGGCATTTGTTCATAGAGGATAAGAGAAAACTGAAGCTCTCCCTGTCCCACTTTCAGAAAAATTTTTGGAGATACGTGGTTTGCCTTGATCATGGTAATGTGATATATATGATTATGTTTGTTTTTGTTTTTTATTTTGATTTTTAGTAAAGTTTTGTTATCTGAGTTATGACTAAATGATGATTGTGAATGATCTGCTGCAGATGATGATGATTGTTCTACGGTTGTTTCCAGTGTCATTGTTTCAACATCGTTTAAAGTATGTGTTTTTTGCTACTCCAGTTTTGAAATTTTGAATTTTTAATTTTGAAGTGATATACTCTAATTCTCGCTTTATATTTCAGTCTAATCATAGTTGTTTGAAATTCATACAATCTGCTCCGGGTTATTATAGGTTTGTTTTAAAAGAAGCATAAAGTTAAATTAAACACAAAGAAATATTATTAAATGTACATTTAAAATAATTTTTGCTTATGACTAAATGATGATTATATATGATTTTGGGCAGATGATGATGATGTAGAACCCGTAGTAGTTCCTACTAAACGCAAGAAAGGATCTGCTACTGCTGTAAGATAATATTTTATCTTACTAGAGTAATGGTCTTTCCTGCCTTTTTTGTATTAAAAGAAGCATAAAGTTTGGTTTAAAGCAGTTCTTTATGAGCAAAGTTAAGGATTGAGTATGTGAGGACAGGGCTACTCTTCAACAGCTGAAGAAGTGTTTTCATGTACTGCATCTTGGTCTGTTCACGAGAGATCAGGTTTCTAGAAACCTGATTTGGATGCATTGAGTACTTCCGTGGAGTTCATGGCGATTGTTGAAGATATACATTGATGGAGTTTAAAGCTAAAAGTACTAAATATTAAGCTAAAAGCACTAAATTTGAACTGTTAGGTTCGTAAATTTCTTGGTGGTGTTGTTAGATTTTAAAGTTTCATGCTTTTTTTAAGCTGAATAAGTATTATTATGTAATTTTTAATATCATCTGATTATTGCAGATCGGTACTTTTGATGTAGAAGTGAAATCGGTACTTTTGATGTAGAAGTGAAATTGTTAACAAAAAGAAGGAACTTTATAATGAAATGAAAGAAAGGCGAAGGAAAAGAAATGGGCTCCTTCGGTTACCGTTCTATCCGCTTTGAGTTTAATTAGATTATTATGTTGATGTTGTATCTATTTCTGTTAGTGTATAGATCTGTCAAAGTTAAAGTTTGTCAAAAGAGAATATCTGCTCTAAATCATCATCTGCTGATCTAATGGCTGTTTGACTTGCTACTGGTAACAACATCTATTGTTGCCTAATAGAGATTTTTGAAGAATTTCCTCCTCTCAATTGCTAAACATCTGTTGTTGCCAACATCTATTTGACTTGCTCCTGTTGCGAACAGGAGAGGCTTTAACAGATGTTCGTAATATCTTTGTATTCCAAATGAATAGATTTGGTATCTGAGTTATGACTAAATGATGATTGCTGATGTGTCAATTTTTTATCTGAGATTTTTTATCTGAGTTAAAATACATTTAAATTCAAACTACTGCTCTATATTTAAAGGTCAAAGGTCTGGTCCACATTCAAGAGTGCAAACTACTGCCCATAGCCAACAAAGTATAACTTAGCAGATGTTTCCTTTGGCAAACATATACCATAGCAGTGGTTTTGAAATTGCCGGTAATTTCAAATTCAAAATGCCTGGGGATATGTACTTTGCAATTAATGCACGTCACTCAATCACTTCTGTCTTATGGTAAAGGCGTCTTATAGGTAAATGAATAGGTTAATTGTAATTATAATAACGTGTTTAATTTTATATTTTTCCAATGGAAATGTATTAAAAGCCTAACGACTGCCGCATCATATTCTTTCGTCTGACGATGTATTTAGTCATAACCGCCTTCATTGGGTATATAAAATACATTGGGCAGAGGTTTTGATCATTACCGTTTTCATCCATCTACTCAATCATCTTCAAAAGTTTTTTATTTATCAATATCATTAAAATTTCTTTTACTTTCAAAGACGCATTGGTTCACTGCAAAACGGAAAAATTTGGGTTTCAAGTGATTGTTGACGAGATTTTCACAAGGCTCTCTGCAGAAGATATTGGCCGTTTCAAATATCTTTCCAAGAATTTTAAAAGGGAATTGTCAAGTCATGGATTTCAGATGATGCATGCTCTCCGAAGTGGAGATTCAGTACAAAAGAAACTACTCTCCTTTAAAGACACGTCAATTGTCGTTGACGACATAGTTGCTGGTAATTTGGATGTTGTTAGAAGCAAAACCTTAAGTTTTCCTAACAATGTCCACCCTAGCTTCTTATGTATTCTATCGTCATTTAATGGTTTGTTGTTAGTTTGCAATGAAGGGATTTGCTGTCAGCTGATTCTTTGGAATCCAACTACCAGGCGCTATAAGGTTTTGTCTGATGACTACTTCAATTACAATCATGATCGAAACTCTGATACTGGTGGAATTTATTTTGATCAGTTTAATGATCTGAAAGTGCTGAACATCAGATGTTACCGTAATGTAACTGCTGCTCGTGTTTACTCACGACGTCGTGAGTCATGGAGAACAATAAATTTCGGTAGCGTAAACAATTATGGTTCAAGTGGTTATTCATGGTCTACAGGAGTTTATGCTGATAAAACCATATATTTTATGGTTTCAAATTATTGGTATCCACTAGGTGAGAGGAACATCGTTGCTTTTGATGTTCTGAGTGAGACTTTCAGAATGTTTCGTTTTCCAGAGAGTATTGTAGTCAATCCTTGCCAAGGGCATTTTTTTACCATCGCAAAGAGGCTGCATTTGATTGTTATTGGAAAGTCTGCTGAGCTAACTGCTGATTTGCTCAGATATGAAGAAGAAGGCTGGATGAAGGTGTTTGTTTTCAATAATCCTCGTGTAATTGATTATGTAGATAGGCGCCGAAGGACTAATATAATTGAAGACAGCAAGTGGCTGATAACAAGCATCTGGGGGGATATGATTGAAGTTGATCTGAGCAAAGAACTTCTGAAATACCTCCAACATGTTGACAACTACAATGGTCCGAAAGGAGCTTTACTTATCAAGACTACTGTTGCACCAATTGATTAGGAATTAGGATCCTGTATTTTATTGAATGTTGTTTGCTGTTTTAACAATTGTAGTTTTTATATAATTAGTTGTGTTAAAATTATTAATCATGTTTGTTATTTAAATTAAGTAAATGAATATTTATGTGTGAGAGTGTAAAAGCTTTTAATATTGGCAAAGGTCTGTTTAAATGATCAAAGCTCTGTTATTGGGAACAGATGTTTCAAAATAAAACAGTGGTTGATACATCTGTTGACCTAAGTCAACAGATGGATGAACTTTGTATGTTGTTTTGCCCATTGATTTGGAATTAGTATGCTGTATTCTATTGATTGTTGTTTGCTGTTTTGAACTTTGTTTATTATATAGTTACCTCTGTTTGACACTTGTAGTTTTTATATAATTAGTGTGTTAAAATTATTAACCATGTTTGTTATTTAAATTAAGTAAATAAATATTTAGTTTTGAGAGTGTAAATGCTTGTAATATTGGCAAACGTATGTTTAAACGATCAAAGCTCTGTTATTAGGAACAAATATTTGAAAATAAAACAGTGGTTGATACATCTGTTGACTTTGGTCAACAGATGGATGAAAACCGATGTTTGGAACTACTGTTAAGAAAACTGTGGTTGAAACCGCTGTTTGGTTAAAATGGTGGTTTAAAACCACTGTTGGGTTAAAATAGTGTTTTGTGGAGGTTGAAGGGGATTGAAACGATTGTTGGGTTAAAAGATAGTTTTTTTGGAGAAGGAACATGCTTGAACTACTGTTTATATAATGACTGTTGTTAAAGCTCAGTGTTTTAATCCATTGATAGTTATAATCAGCTACTGTTTTCATTTTCATCACTGTAAACTACTGATGTGTGTTGGTGTATATATAATTTAGATATATAATTAAGCCCTTTTTTACACCTTTAGCCAAGTTTTAAATTTATAAAACACGATATTTACTAACACTAAACATACATATGGGCAAGTGCACCCATCGTGGACGTAGTATAGTGTTGGTAAGATACCGAGGTCGTCCAAGGACACAAGAGCTTTTAATACCGGTTTATCCTCAACGTCTAATCAAATCAAAAAGTGAGAAAATGTTTTTAAGCTAAGAAAATAAATACTAAATAAATGCTGAAAAATAAAATAAAAATAAAACAGATAGACAAGATGAATCACTTGGATCCGACTCGTGTATTAGTATAACCTTTGATTATTTTCGCACTTTTGCACTTGTTTAAGAGATTACCTTAGTTATTGTAGTAGGCCCCTCTTTTGAAGGCGACGTTACCCTCAACCCAGTAGTTTGAGTCAGCAAGGATACAATCATAAAAGGTTGGATTATTGGAAGATAATGAATTAAGTTATTAATGCAAATTATGGTAGGCCCCGCTTTTGGCGGTGACGTTACCCTCGACTAAGTAGTCTGAGTCAGCAGGGATACAGTCCTAAATAGCCGGGTTATAGTATTAATAGTAGTTAACTTATGAGGGGGTCAAAGAGTTTGGATCCCCGCCATCCAATACCTATGGGCATTGAAGGAGATCCTACTAAATTTGACCCAGGTCCCTTGCAGGACCTCTAAACGCTGAACAAGGGCAAGACCCTTACCAAACCGTTCCCTTAACCCCCGACCAGGTAGCCAACATACCTCCATATAGACCGTGGAGATATGAATGGTGAAAATCTTTTATTTTATATAGACAGTAAAATAATGCCAAGACACCACGGACAAACGATAAGGAAAGATCACCTTCAACATAAGCAACTAGTTATTAAAGTCATTAATACAAAACCAAATAAAAAGTGCAAAAGATTAAAAATAAAAAGTATTATACTAAACACTTGTCTTCACCAAGTGATGTAAAAGACTTAGGCAAACATGGCCTTGATTGTCAAGAACTCTTACTATCAATCTTGGATCCCGAGACGACTCACACACTCTACGATGGACAATGGATGATGGTGGTGGATGATGGTGTTATGGTGGTGGTGGGTGGTGGATGAAGTGTGAGAGAGGTGGTGTGCCAAGGGATGGATTGGAATGAAGCCAAGCACTCCTATTTATAGGCTGAACAGAAGGCTGGGCACGGCCCCGTGTCCGCTGGACACGGCCCCGTGCCCGTCTGACACTCTCTCTCTTCATTAATTGTAATTCTCAATTACAATTAATGCGCCTGCTGTACTTTCGCCACGCCCCCGTGCTCACTGGACACGACCCCGTGGTGGGCAATAGAAGCTTCTACATGTTTGTCTTTTCTGCTGCTTCTTGGGCACGGCCCCGTGCTGTCTGAGCACGGGGCGTGTTCAGGCTTCTGTTTTCTCTTCTTTGCTTGGGGAGATGCCGTTGAGGGTTCGGGCAGTCTACTTTTATTCCTTTTCTTGTATTTGTGTTAGAATTTGCTGTCTTTTTGCTTCTTTTGTGAATTTGAGCTCATTTCATCCTGAAAATACAAAAGAAAGACAAAAAACACTATTTTTCCAACATTAGTACTTAAAAAGGGTTAGTTTTATGCCTTATTTGATGTAATTTATATGTTGCATTTTACACACATCAAATACCCCCACACTTGAACTTTTGCTTGTCCTCAAGCAAAACTCTTTAAATGTGGCTTACACTCCCAAATGGAATAGGTAGAAGAGAAGGTTTTGGCTTGTCATAGAGTGTCGGGAATCCAAGATCTTTTTGGGTTTCATTTTTATTTATTTACAATCCTATTCGTTATGATTTATTTAGAACGTTTCATAGGATAAATTACTTATTTGGGCATAACATGCCTTTTTAAAATTTTATTTATATACAAGTTCACATACCTCACGGGAGAAATCACTCAACACTCGGCCGAAGGTGTAATTTTTTAGTGAATCACTCGAGAGCGGCATGGAGCTTACGTCTTCCATAGGCTTGCCAAGCAATCAATCCTCCTCCTTTTTAACTTTATACCTTTGTAAATATCAAGAGGACTTTTTGGGTGAAGGGTTAGGCTTGGGCTAAAGGTGGGTGGTTGGGTTAGTGGTTAGTAAAAGGGCGAAAAGCTTAAAAAGCGTCGGTTTTCGTAACAATTTTTTTTTTGTGACTTTTTATTTTGAAGTATTTCTCCAAACAAGCTTTTGTTTGTATAGCTTTGTTTGTTTTTAACTTCATCATCATCATATATATATATATATATATATATATATATATATATATATTTTAGTCACATAAAAGAACGAGCTTGCGAAAAACCGAGCTTGTTACTAAAATAAGGGGAATAAAAAGGGTTTTTTTTGGTGGGTAAAAAGGGTTTAGGGTCATGAAATGAAAGGTTTAGGCTCAAAGGGGTTAACTAGGGGGATTTTGGGTAGGTGGTAAAAAAAAATGAAAAATAATGGTGTAGAAAGAAAAATGGTTAGTCCTAATGCCTCCATCATTTACTTACTCGGGTTTAAGTTGGTAAGGACCGGGAATGAATCGTCGTGGCAAGTTCTAGAGTTGTAAGAACCAAGCGGCTATTCACACAAGAAACGAAAAATGAGCATTTAGTCTAAAGATGTAAATTTGTATGCTCAATAAAGGCTCAAAACTCACTTTTGTGGGAATGGGTTTTTAATGTGATCAAGTATATATAATTAAATTTTAACTAGACTTGTTATGCCGTTTCATAATTTTCTTATGTTGGTTCTTGTTATCACGACACTTTCGGTTGTAAATTTTATAAAAATATAACCTTATTAATCTTGTGATTCCCAACTTAAACTTTAGACAAGAAAAAAAATGAAAATTTTTGAAAAAAATTTGGGGTGTTTAGCGGTTCCAATAGAGTTTTGTGTAAGGCTTGTTGTTAGGACTTGCAAAATTTCAAAGTGTTAGTTCCCCCCCCCCACACTTAAATTACACATTGTCCTCAATGTGTCCCAAAAATAAATTTTTAGGTTGATTGGATGTGTAATGTGGTGTTAAAAAGCAAAGATTTGTGTTACTGGCAGTCTGGACACGGCCCCGTGGGGACCGGACACGGCCCCGTGTTCAGGTGCCAGTAACAAAAATTAAAGAAATGAGACAGAAGCCTGGACACGGGGGCGTGTCTGGTGAACACGGCCCGTGTCCAGTTACCTGAACTGGGCGTTTTTCTGCAGGTGGCTCAGCACGGGGCCGTGTTGGTTGAGCACGGCCCGTGTTGAGCCTTCTGTGATGGAGATTTGTGTCGAGTTGCTTCGTTCTTTGTGCATGGGGCCATTTTTCTCGTTCCCTTTTTCATTCATTACCACCACGAGTGTGTTTTATTCTTGCAAATTAAAACTAAAAGATTAAACTAAACTAAGGATAGTTCCGCGGAATGCCTCCGTGGTGCGCCACGTTTATAAGGGTCCTTGGCTAGACCCAATGCGAGGTTATATGTTTTCTGAGTGGGATGCTTGGCGTCCCATGTTACACCGTCGGAGAGCAGCATCCAAGCTCGAATCAATAACCTTCATGTAATTGACCGGGTCGTCGTCCTCTATTCTTTTCCCAACTCCGAATTTTACTTCATCATCCCCATACCTCAAGGTGAGCGTTCCGTCATTCATATCTACCACCGCTTGGGCGGTGGCAAGAAAGGGTCTCCCTAGTATGAGGAGGACCTCGGTGTCTTCCTCCATATCGAGTATGACAAAGTCGGCTGGATAGACGAATCTGCTTACCTTTACCAGGACATTTTCGATGACACCTTATGGAAATTTGACGGAGCGATCAGCGAATTGTATGCTCTTTTTTGTAGGACTCGTGGTTCCCAAGCCGAGTCTTTTAAACATTGATGAGGGCATGAGGTTAATGCTAGCCCCAAGGTCGACTAGGGCATTACGAACGGGGGATTCCCCTATTGAGCAGGGAATCGTGAAGCTTCCGGGATCGATTTTCTTTTGGGGAAGTTTATTGAGTACGAGGGCAGAGCATTCTTCGCCTAAATTGACTAATTGCAAATTTTCAATTTTCTTTTTATGCGTAAGGAAGTCCCTCATGAATTTAGAGTATTTGGGCATTTGGGTTAGGACCTCGATAAAAGGAATATTGACATGCAATTGCTTTAATAGACTTTCGAACTTTGCGAATTGCGCATTGGTCTTTTGACGAATTAACCTACCGGGGTACGGAACTCGAGGAGCTTTGGTAGGCTCTGGTGACGGAGGGGAGTTCTTCTCCTGCAGAGGTGGGGGTATTGTTTCTTCTGTTGGCGGCGGCGCTTCTGCAGGCCCTACGGTGCGGTTTCGTAGCGTGATGAGGTGAACTTGCGCTTTTGGGTTTGTTTCGGTATTGCTAGGTAATGCGCCTTGCGGTCTCTCGGCAAAATTTTGAGCTATTTGATTTAATTGTTTTTCTATGTTTTGAATACTAGCTTGTTGATTTCTAAAATTTGATTCTAATTGTAGAAATCTTTCCGAGTTTTTCTTTTCAGTGTCGGAGATGAGGCGAGATACAGTATCTTCAAGCCTTTCTCGTCCACTTTGTTGTTGAGTGAAATTTTGTGACTCATTTCTTGGTTGTTGAAAGTTTGTTCGTTGGGTTTGTTGGTTACTACTATTGCCGGGTTCTCTCCAACCAAGGTTTGGGTGATTTCGCCATCCTTGGTTGTAAGTTCCCGTTGGGGGACCCGACGGCCTAGGTCTATTATCAATGTAGTTTACCAATTCTTGTTGATCGTCCGTTTCTTTCATACAACTCCAATTTTCATGTGACCCACCACACCCTTCACAAGCCATAACCGAGACTGTTTTTGACATTTCTAACTTTTTTATTTTTGAAGAAAGGGCCTCGATTTGGGCTTGTAAAGAAGTGCTTTCATCGACCTTATGGGCGCCCGGGGCAATAGATTTATTCCCCCGGGGGGTGTGCCATTGAAAATTGGTCTGAGCAATTTCCTCAATTTGATTATATATTTCGTGCGTGCGTCGATTACCTAAAAGTCCCCCGGAGCTAGAATCAAGTGTCTGCCTTGTGTGTGGTAACAATCCATTATAGAAAGTGGATACTTGTTGCCATATCGCAAGGCCGTGATGTAGACACTTGCGTAATAACTCCTTGAACCTTTCCCAAGTTTCATATAAGGATTCTCCGTCCTCTTGTGAATATGTATTAATTTCAGTCATTAATTTAGCAGTTTTAGCGGGAGGGAAATACTTATATAGAAATTTTTGGGCTAGTTCATCCCAGGTGTTTACCGATCCAGCTGGGAGGGCGTTGAGCCAAGCTTTCGCTCGGTCTTTTAGTGAGAAAGGAAACATACGGAGGCGGATGGCGTCATTTGATGCTCCGTTGATCCGAAAGGTATCACATATTTCTAAGAAATTAGTGATATGTAGATGGGGATCCTCGTCCGCAAGCCCATGGAAGGTTGCGGAGTTTTGGAGCATTTGTATCAAATGCGGCCGAAGTTCGAAGTTATTAGCTTCAACATTCGGAGCATTGATAGCGGCGCCTAGGTTACCTACGGTGGGTCGTAGATAATCCATAAGGGTACGTTGGTCCGCCATTGGAGGTGGATCACCCGAAACCTTTTATGTCCTTATTAGAACTGGAGCTCATACACTATGTAAGATTGGCGTCGGGTTCCAAGTCCTGCAATAAAAACAGAAAAGAATGCTGGTCAGAAGGTTCACCACGGCCCCGTGTTCAGCGAACACGGCCCGTGGTCGGAGTTACAGTTAATGTTTTCCAGATCCCAGTTACTGGAAGTTGGACACAGCCCCGTGTTGCACCGACACGGCCCCGTGGTCAGCCTTCTGTAACTTGGAAAACTAAAAACTGCCAGTAACGATGCTGGGCACGGCCCGTGCTGAGCTCTGCAGAAGCCGAAAAACTGAGAAAATCCTAAAAATTAAAAAGAAAAATAAAAAATATGATTAGGCCGTTGATTCCTAACTTTCTTAAAATCCTTGTGTCCCCGGCAACGGCGCCAAAAACTTGATGTGTGTTGGTGTATATATAATTTAGATATATAATTAAGCCCTTTTTTACACCTTTAGCCAAGTTTTAAATTTATAAAACACGATATTTACTAACACTAAACACACATATGGGCAAGTGCACCCATCGTGGACGTAGTATAGTGTTGGTAAGATACCGAGGTCGTCTAAGGACACAAGAGCTTTTAATACCGGTTTATCCTCAACGTCTAATCAAATCAAAAAGTGAGAAAAATGTTTTTAAGCTAAGAAAATAAAAACTAACTAAATGCTGAAAAATAAACTAAAAATAAAACAGATAGACAAGATGAATCACTTGGATCCGACTCGTGTATTAGTATAACCTTTGATTATTTTCGCACTTTTGCACTTGTTTAAGAGATTATCTTAGTTATTGTAGTAGGCCCCTCTTTTGAAGGCGACGTTACCTTCAACCCAGTAGTTTGAGTCAGCAAGGATACAATCCTAAAAGGTTGGATTATTGGAAGATAATGAATTAAGTTATTAATGCAAATTATGGTAGGCCCCGCTTTTGGCGGTGACGTTACCCTCGACTAAGTAGTCTGAGTCAGCAGGGATACAGTCCTAAATAGCCGGGTTATAGTATTAATAGTAGTTAACTTATGAGGGGGTCAAAGAGTTTGGATCCCCCGCCATCCAATACCTATGGGCATTGAAGGAGATCCTACTAAATTTGACCCAGGTCCCTTGCAGGACCTCTAAACGCTGAACAAGGGCAAGACCCTTACCAAACCGTTCCCTTAACCCCCGACCAGGTAGCCAACATACCTCCATATAGACCGTGGAGATATGAATGGTGAAAATCTTTTATTTTATATAGACAGTAAAATAATGCCAAGACACCACGGACAAACGATAAGGAAAGATCACCTTCAACATAAGCAACTAGTTATTAAAGTCATTAATACAAAACCAAATAAAAAGTGCAAAAGATTAAAAATAAAAAGTATTATACTAAACACTTGTCTTCACCAAGTGATGTAAGAGACTTAGGCAAACCTGGCCTTGATTGTCAAGAACTCTTACTATCAATCTTGGATCCCGAGACGACTCACACACTCTATGATGGACAATGGATGATGGTGGTGGATGATGGTGTTATAGTGGTGGTGGGTGGTGGATGAAGTGTGAGAGAGGTGGTGTGCCAAGGGATGGATTGGAATGAAGCCAAGCACTCCTATTTATAGGCTGAACAGAAGGCTGGGCACGGCCCCGTGTCCGCTGGACACGGCCCCGTGCCCGTCTGACACTCTCTCTCCTCATTAATTGTAATTCGCAATTACAATTAATGCGCCTGCTGTACTTTCGCCACGTCCCCGTGCTCACTGGACACGGCCCCGTGGTGGGCAATAGAAGCTTCTACAGGTTTGTCTTTTCTGCTGCTTCTTGGGCACGGCCCCGTGCTGGCTGAGCACGGGGCGTGTTCAGGCTTCTGTTTTCTCTTCTTTGCTTGGGGAGATGCCGTTGAGGGTTCGGGCAATCTACTTTTTTTCCTTTTCTTGTATTTGTGTTAGAATTTGCTGTCTTTTTGCTTCTTTTGTGAATTTGAGCTCATTTCATCCTGAAAATACAAAAGAAAGACAAAAACACTATTTTTCCAACATTAGTACTTAAAAAGGGTTAGTTTTATGTCTTATTTGATGTAATTTATATGTTGCATTTTACACACATCAACTACTGATATTGATTCATCAGTGGTTTCCTAACAACTGTCATCCATTATTCACCAGAGGTTTTCACGTGGACAGTACTTAGCCGTCAGATCTTTTGTAACCGCTGCCACATCAGCATTCACTTTTTCCACCTATAAAATCCTGATCAAAACCCCAAACAGGGTTTTAACCGTCGAGTCGAATTCAAAATTCCTTTCAAAAGCAGTTTTCACCAAATTCTCTCAAATCACTCATCTTCTTCCTTCGTTCTTAACTACCTTTGATTTATCATGGATCTTCCATTCAAAACCCGTCATAACTACGTGTGTACACTTGCAAAAACAAGTAAAAACACAGGTTTTCATTCTGTGATTGATGCACTTTCATCTTCAAAGTACAAAACTTTGTTGACCTGCAATGAAACCATCTACCTGGATACCCAACGAGGGTTCTGGAAAAATGCAAAGCTTGAAACTAAGGACAAAAAGACCTTAGCTATTACTTCATCAATAAGGGGAATTCCAGTGGTCATCACACCTCAAACGATTTCAGAGGTTTATGAAATCAATGATCTTACAGGTAAAAGCTCTTTCCCAAAAACAGAGTACCAAACTGATTTCATTGAGAGAGGGTATGAAGAAGAAATGAAAAAGGATACTTTAGAAAATGGCAATTTTTCACCTGCTCCGAGGTTTTTATTCCATACTCTCCTGTTGTGTGTGTCAAATAAAATAACAGCTTTTAATGAAATACCATTGAAAATCCAATACCTCGGCTATGCTATCATGGCTGAAGAAAATTTTAACTACTATCAGTAAATTTTCAATGATATGGTTAAGAATGTTAATAAAAACTCATTTTTTATTGTTTCCAAGGTTTTTAAGTTTTTATCTTCAAAAGAAATTTTCAAAGGATAATGCACATGTGCTTATCCAAGGAAATCCTATTCAAATAAACAGTCTAAATTCTGAAACATTCACAAGGCTTTCAAAACCTTCAAAAACCCAAACAGAGGTAGCTGAGCAGAATTTAGCAGCAACAACTGCTCCTCAGGCCCCTGCTGTTCAGCCCACTGCTCCTGGTGATTACAGAAGCACAACCCCATCTGTGAAACCCACACCAAAAATCACCAAAAAGACCAAAAAGAAAACTATCCAAAAGCCCCCCAAACCCACCAAAAAGGTGACTCTGGAAGACGAGATCCCAGAGGTAACACCTGTGACAACACAAAAGTCAACTGAAACCACTGCTGCTACTTCCTCACAGCAGATGGAAGAAAGATATCAACCTGAGCCTAAATGTAACACCCGTCTAATTTACTTGAATATCATAGTTATTCATGCCATTTTAAAATAAAAGATATCTAGTTATAACATGGATTCCATAGACAAAGTTTAAAAGTAGTTAACCCTTAGTCAACTAACGACTAAGTTAAAACATTCAAAAGTTGTTTAACAATTTGTTTACATCCCAAAACATTGTTTATCATAGTTAATTTAACGCGGAAGCTCAAAAGTGAGTGTTCAGTTCTTCAACATCTAGCTTGACCGCCATCCGTAAGATCCAGTTCATCACCTGGGGTCATATCCACTAAGAACATTAGTTTTGACCTTAATATAATACATAAAAACAAGTTCCGACATCAAATTGTAAAAAAATAAAAAATAAACATTCAAAGTTTTTCTGGGCTCTACCGTAACTTACGGTACCCACCGTAAGTTACGGTGGACTCTGAATGATTCTGTCTGCCGTAAGGCAGTAGAGAACCACCGTAACGATTTGTTCTCTACCGTAAGTTACGGTAGCCCCTGTAACTTTGCTATTTTGACTATTTTGTTGATTTTACCCGAATCCGCATGTCGTTTTGAGTGATTCTTTTTCCTATACGCCTGTAAATTCGTTATCAACGTGCCTATTGCAATCATCATACCAAAAGTTTAACCTACGGCCCGAATAACTAAAAGTCGCTTATGAAATTATTCGACCCATTTCAACTTCACACATTTAACTACCATTTGGCTAGTAAATTTATGGCACTTTATACCCAACATCCGGGGCTTATTATCACCCGCGTTTCTTTACCAATCAGATGGTTTAATGCTCTTGTGAATGTCATCGCCATTTTAACTCTCAAAATCACTAGTACAATAATTTACACAACAATTCGACCCGTTTGGCTCATCTTGTGGAATCCTCCAATATGATGACTACCAAACGGTTTCTTGTCACTCTTAGCCTATTAATTCAAGTAACGATCTTGGTCGCTACAATCGACACCATAATTACCCTACAACGAGACTTCACATAATTTAACAATAGTTTGTTTAACGTAACGAGTCAAGTTACATACCTTCAAAGTAAGCCTTTCAAACGCAAATCGCCACTTGTTTTTGTTTGCCCACTTGACGCTCCGGTGTCCTTCCCTATAGAGTTCAATCATAAACATGTTTAGAACTCTTTTTAAACCATATATCGCATAATACACCGAAACATCATAATTATGCGTTTAAACTTCAAATTTCAGTTTTAAGCCTTCTTTGAGGCGTTTTCACAAACACTTTATGGGCAGATTTTTACATGATTACATAGCAAGTCCCTAGCGTATCATTTAGCCCGAATTTCACATCCATCCACCCATTTTACAAAATTGTTAGCTTCTAAAATTCTGAAGTCACTTCACAATTGTCAACTTACACTAGAACAACATCAAATTTCCTAGTGATTATCAATTTCTACATAACCCACTAATCACCTACAAGGGTGTTTATGGATTTTGCTAAATTACACATGATTTCAACTCATATTTGTCTCGGGTTTGTCCCTAGACACTATATTGTTCTTAATCCATCATAAAAACAAACATGCAACCCTAAATTTCAGATTTCCCGAATTTATGAGAATTTCAAGTTGAGAGTTTTCATCAAATTTTACATACCTTGTAATCCTCTTGTGATGAGGATCACTAATCTCAGCTTGAATTTCGATTTGGGACAGATCTTGACCTTCAATTTGTATGATTTAAGAGAGTCTAGGGTTTGAAGGGGAGCTTGGGTTCGCCCCTGTCTCCTAGTCGATATCAACAACACCAAACAATGGTGTTGTGAGTTAATTGTTTTGCTTTAGTATTCTTAGTTTACACTTAAACACAATTGGTCCCTCAACTTTAGTTTTTCTCATGTTTTAACTCTTACTACTCATAGGTAATAAACTAACTAGGTTAGTCCCATCCCTAGTTATTTTATTTTACTAATTTATTAGTAATATGATTGAAATTTAACAGTTTTGTATTTTCGGGATGTTACACTAAAACTCCTCCTGCATCCTCTCAAAAGGATCATGTTGTATCAACAGGGACACCACAATCAATGATACCTCTGTTGGATGCACTTGATATAGCTCAGATAAAAATCAGTTCTTCTCAATCACCTGTCAATGAGAATATACCACAACAAGTGACTGAGTCTGGTGTCTCTATCTCTGCTAACCCACCAACAGTTGAGGAGGCTACACTGCAGGAATTACAAGTAATTCCTGTCAGTAGTTCAAGTGGAGCAGCTACTACAGGTGTTGAACCCACTGGTTTACACCTGGACAATAGTTTCATCAGTGAGACTCCCTTGAAGGCAATTTCTTCTTTTGATAACATAGTGTCCACTGGTGTGTTTCCATTATACACTAGTGACCTTAAAATGGTAAGTTCTGCTGAAGAAAGAAGTCCCCAGTACCGAGAACAAGGGGCATCAGTGGATGATTGTTGAGAAACTTTTCCTAAGTCAACCACTGATACAACCACCACTGGTGGGAAATCAGATGATCCCATTAACTTGGGTGATGGTTTAAAGTACAAAGAATTGACAGAGAGGGTTGATAAACTTGTCACA
This sequence comes from Helianthus annuus, assembly GCF_002127325.2. NCBI lineage: Eukaryota > Viridiplantae > Streptophyta > Magnoliopsida > Asterales > Asteraceae > Helianthus > Helianthus annuus. The sequence continues at coordinate 134,840,427 of NC_035446.2, read as the reverse complement.
TCTGTTGCAGAAATCAAAACTATGATGCAACAGTTGTTACAAGCTCAAAAGGCTAAATCCACTGCCTCACCATCTGCAACATCTGCTCCATCCGCTTCTGAGCTATGGCATCTGTTTCAACCTCTGCTTCACAAACAAAGAGAATATGCAGATCAACAGCATGAAGTTCAACTTCAAATGGTCAGAAATGTCATGGAAGCTAGGTACAAAGATACTCAAGCAGATATCAAAGCCATTAAAGCTCATCTGCTTCAAACTACTGGCATTGCTCCTCCTTCAATCATCTATGTTGAAAATCCTGATGATGTCAAAAAGGTGGAGAAAACTAAAGGAAAGAAGGGAAAAGAAGATGGTTTATACATGCCACCAGATCGAATGTCCAAACTTGTGGTAGAAATCCCAAGGCCAGATTGTTCCAAAAAGGTTGATGAGACTCAAAATGCATTTGCTGCATTAAAGGCAAACATGAAAGGGTCTAAAAGGTTTGAGGAGGAGAAGAAAGTTTTGATGGAAAAAGAAGAGCAGGGTACTTCTAAACCTAAAAGAAGACAGCCTACCAGAAAAGTAAGCCAACGCAAAACCACACCTTCCAAAACCACCAAACAAACTCCTCAAATCCCCAAAAGTTCCTCTCATCAAACGTCCAAACCAACAGATGTTAAAACATATGTTGTATCAACAGGTGTTGGTACTTCAGTTGTTTCAACAAATGTTATCTCCACAACTGCCATCACTACTACATCAACCCACACTCAATCCACTGCCATACCAAAAACAATATCACCACCACAAAAACCAGCTGCCAAAAAGCAGAAAACAACAATTGACACATCAACTGTTGTAGTGACCACAGTGGTTGAAACACCAGTTGTTTCAACCGCTGTTAGTCAGATACCCACTACTTCAATCACTGCTACTCAACCCACAAATACACCACTAACTTCTCCAAAGCACAAAAGAAGAAAGATAACAAACATTGTACTGGAAGATGACACTTCCCCAACTCTAACATCTACACAACCACTGTCCTTTGTCACCATTCCAAACCCTGTTCTATTATCTTCAGTTCAACCCTTCAATCAAAACACTGCCATTGTCCCTGTAGGAGTACAATATCCTCTAGATCTTCCAGCAGTCAGGGAGGAAATCAAATCCTTCTACTCTGAAGATGATGCTGAAAAGAGGAAACTCCCATCTGTTCAAGGTTATCCTTTGCCAAGAAATATAGAAGAATATCTCAAAATAAAGGCCCAACAAGCAGAGGATATATCTAAAAGAGATACAGAGGGAAACTCTGACAAAGAGATTCAAAGAAATTATCAATACCTGCTCAGTAAAGTTAGAACTTTAGAGCAGTTCTCAAAAGTCCTTTGTCAGAAATTATCAGAAAAAGATGATGACAACATGAGAAATGACTAACTTGAATACATAATGGCATACAAGAAGTACAGGGTAGAAAAGTATCAATACAAAGAATGGTCCATCAGTGAACTGTAAGAGGAGACAACCAGAATTCAAAAGATGATTCAAGACAAGGTAAAGCAAACTCCTCCAGTTTGGGCCAATTACAAGAAAAATGTACCAGAAAGGACCTTGAAACTGAAAAGAATGAAAGAAGAGCTGATAACTGTTGATTATGGGTCAAGGAACCGGGTTACAAGGTGGAGAGAAGAAAAGGTGTTTGCTACCTACAAAAAGTTGGAAGAGTTAAGGAAGAGAGATCCCACTGCTCCTAAAAAGCCTGATTATCCGGAAGTAATGGTTCCAGTCAAACAACAAAAATTGCCAATCAGGAGACCCACTGCTCCACATGCTAGCATTGTAACATCCGTCAAAATGGATTCCCGAAATCCGACCCGTTTTGAAATTCGAATCCTAAACTTGAACCAACCTAGATTTTTCGCAATTTAAAAAACCGTCGAAAAGTTTTTATATGGTTAATTATCTGTGTTATTAATTAGTTACTTTTGTTAAAAAAATCAATATATTAATTAATTAATTAATTTAAATAATATTTAGATAACCTAGTTAATTCTAGGAAATCAAACTTAAAGCAAGCTAATTTAACTATTTAATTAACTTCATTAAGTTTGAGGGACTAATTGTGTATTTACTTGTAAGTGTAAAATGGTACCCAAACCCTAACACCCTTTTCTTATTACAGCCGACAGACACCTCTTGGCTCTCATCTCTTTCACATCTCAACACACCTACATAGTTTCATAACCCTTTCCCTTCCCAACTCTTGTCTGCCACTATAACACCAACACAACCTTCAACCTCTCGATCTCACCCTCTCCCTCTGTTATTAAACATCCACAGCCAAACATCCCACCCCTTCCTTCCCCCTCGTGAGTCTGTCAGCGGCGCCGCCGTGAGTGGCGGCGGAGGTGACATGGTTCAGGCGGCACACGGCGGCGAGAGAGAACTGAAGAGAGAGAAAAGGCGACGAGGGTGAGAGGTGACGGCAGCGGCGCGTCGGCGGCGGTGATTACCGCCTGTTTTCCGTCGACGACCGGTAACATATTTACGACACCGACAGACCTTCGACAAAGCTCATTCCTGTTCAAGCCACAGTTCCAGTTTGGGTTCGTTTCGATTCGGTTCAGGTTAGCTTGATTTCTGTTTGGGTCTTGTTTTTTTTAATTCGGGTTCGATGTGGTTTCGGGAGACTCAGTACTGTTTGGTACGAATCAACTCGAGTTCGGCTCAGGGTCGGGTCCAGGGCAAAACGGTCCAAACTAGCGTTCGGTTCAGTTGGATTCGGCTCGGGTTGACCGGTCAAAGCTCGTCAACATCTGGCTCGGGTCTTGGCTCGTATTACGGTTCAGTTTGACGACTCGACGAAGTCCGAGTTCGTTTCAGTTTATGTTCCAGTTTCGGGTTACGAGGAACAAGTGGTTCAGTTTGGTTTCGGGTTCAGTCAACACAAGTCAACAGCAATCAAATCGGTCAACAAAAGTCAACCGGTCAACTGTTGGTCAACGGCCGATCCGAGACTTGGTAAAAATCTTAAACGATGCAAAATTTTATTATTAATGTTTATTAATAGTTATTGTTTTTTTTACGTGAAAGATTAGTTATTTGAACTTGTACGTTAATCGTGTCTTTGTAACTTGTATAAATATATATATATTGGTTGTATAACTCATATAAATATATAAAGTTTCGTTGATTGTTGAGTTTTGATAATAATAATCGATACTTTGGTTGTCGGGATCGTCCAAAACAGAGGAAACTCTGCCCGTTTTTCGTAAAAATTCGTGAAACGATAACGCGTTTAATTATAAAACGAAGTGTATCGGATTCAAATAATTTTTATAACAATAAATATAAACGTACATTTTGTTTTCGGCAATATTGCTATAACTATCTTATTGTGTTAATTTAGAATCAATACATAAACTATGTATACTCTATGTGAATATATATATATATATATCAACAAGTTATACTTTAAATTCTATTTCAAATCCTCCGTCATAGCCCGTTTACTCATGCACCATCGTTTGCCCATATAGGGTGACCTCGGTGTTTCATCCTCCTAATCTCTTACGCTCGTCAACACTTGGATAATCAGAAGACTTAGCAATTATGTGAGTATACTCGCAACCCTTTTTTTATGTTTACTACTTTTTGGGGTGTAACATGTTTACCTATTAAACTACACTTAAACTTATTCTTTATGCAATGCACGAAAACAATCCTTATACATGAATACTATGTTGTTATACTTGATGCTTATACGTGGACCATACTTATGTAATATGTTTTAGTCATTAGCTTTCACGAGCCTCCATTTGACATGTATAGCGCTATAGGAGTAACGCACCGCCCGTAGACTTGTGGTCATGTTGAATTATATCATTGTTGCGTAAACAGAGGATTGGCTAGAAATATTGCATGCCATGTTAGGTTGATCTTGTATAAACTAAGTTGACATGTGGATTCGTTTTAAACTTTTATACTTATACTTTTAATTTGCTTAAACTTGTATACTCGCATTTGCTTTTGCATTGAATTGTATTTTAAACATGTTACAGGTTGATGATTGATGATGCTTTGAAAATGGATAGCGAAGATGCCTAGATACTCACTTAGACGTTTAGATTTAAAGTGTTGTATCAAATTTTGTTGAGGTTATGTTGAACAATGTTGTTATTTGAATTCCTTGTAATGTTTTGACAAGTTATCTATGAAATGAAATTTGTTGAATTAAATATTGTCACAAATAGTGTTATGAAGTCTCTTGCAATCTTGAACAAGTCCCACTCCGATGATTCCGCCATTGGTTGGGGGTGACAGATTGGTATCAGAGTCATAACTATAGGGAATTAGGAAAAGTAGGAATGCTTTAACCTAGTCTATAGTTTTAGAGCTTTATTCTTATGTCATGCTTGAAACTACTTGCATGCTACTCTATTTGCTTTTATTTATTCGCTTTGACGTTTTAAACATATATGTCGCTTGTGTGTTAATACTTGACGTGCTATTCTTATGTGGCAATGCTTGTCTTATTATGTGTCGATACTTGATCTATTGATCTATTCTTTGTGTGTTATTCTCGACATGCCTTTTATGTGCTTATACTTGCTCGTTATTTCCTTTAACATACGCCTTTTTCCAAGGCATTTTACTCGATTTTTGTTAAACACAAAAACACTCATATTATACAAACGAGACGAGTTTACCAAAATAGGCTGAAACCCACAATTTGGTAAACGACTTTCATTCCGTTTGATTCTATTTTTGCACGAAATTCACCATTAAGTTAGGGGTGAAATCCACATCTTAATGGAAATTTCAAATTTAAATTCGTCAAGTAGGGTACGAAGTCATCAAGTTAGGGGTGAAACCCGCACCTCGTCGACTAGTTCCACTCCTTGATTTTTACAAATCCCGCCAGGTCTCGAATTTTCGATTGAATTGGAGCGTGTAGTAACCGGAAGGGTAAATACCGTTAACCGACACATCGGCGAGAGTATTTCACCTATTAGGCCAAAGCATGTTGTTAATTTCAAAAGACCTTTCGACGACTTTGGTGAGTCAACGTTCCGTTTAGGAACCATCCAAATTTCTTCTTATCAAGCTTACGCTTTATTATTTTCGATCTTTTATGATGAAACTCACTCTTGTCAACTTTGAACCATTTTTGAGTTTTCACTTTTGCGCATACATTATACTAATACTTTTCATACGATTATACATTACTAGCATGCATAATTTCACGAAATTTTATTTACACTTTTGCGACAACGAATGGAGATATATCATCGAGATAGGAGTGATTTCCTTACCTTGATGATTGACTCCGCTTCTTTTCTCATCTTACAACGACCTCACCAACGGATTAGGGGTGATTCCCTTACCTAGGTGATCGTTACCAATTCTTTCTTTTTATAGACTGTATTATCTAAACACGATCATGGTTATATCTAAGTCGTTTAACGTTAGTCAAATCTCTAATTATTTTAAAGGGTATTGTTTATATAAACGAAATTCTTATCTTACAATCTATTTTCACATAGCTCACACACACAAAATTTGTAACTTTTCCATAAACGCTTGTTCCTCGACTTTCAAAACTTCACGAAATGTTGCTCACCAACTTAGTCGGTCTAATAAATCCATTGCTCACAAAATTTCGTATTCCACGTAATTACTAGAACGCACTCATCTCGCATCATTATACCAAAGATCGTTGTTTTTCAATTGATAAACAAACCAACCTTTCATACAAAGTATTACAAATATTATTCGATCACCATCAAAACTCTTTTCAGGATCAACGAAATATTTTTATTAAAAACACCTTTCACGATCACTAAGTTCACATATCAAATTCTTTTTTCTAAGGATCAACTTTTTCACAAGAATCTGTAAATTTCCAAAATTTTCTAATACAAAGTTACTTAAGACGATGCAGACTTTTTAATCTCTAGAACTTTTCAAAACCTCACTCGATGCGTTAATTAAATTCAAAACACGTGGGTAAGAAAACTTCTTAAGGACCGACAAATTTTCAACTTATGTAATCTCTTTTAAAACCATAGTAGCATTCCATCCTTTTTACAAAGTACGTTTCACGTAACCAATAACTATTTTATATTCCCTTACATTCACAAACTAGATTCTGCGTTTCGTGACAACTCAATCTATATAACTTCACGTTTTGTGTAAACAACTATATATGCATACCATTTTACACATTTTAGTCAATATCTCATCACAATCTCACGCGTGTCACTCGTTCCCTTTCTCTTTCATACTCGAAACTTCTGATCTTTTACGCGCATAAACTCGTGCAGTTCGATTTATACTATAAACAAAATTATTATTTCCTACATCCATACTTATACATTTTATGACTTTACTTATGTTCACACTTACACAATTATGTTATACTCATGATTCAAAATTCATACGTTTCACGTTTATACATACACTCACAATTATACATTTACGTTGTAATTACATTCATGTTTATACTACATTCATATTCATGATTCAGACATTTTATGTTTTCATTTACACTTGTACAACTTTGATACACTTATATTCATACACATATATTTTATTCATACATAAAACCTTATGTTTTACACCTATATTCACGTTCACATCTATGCTCATACATCTTATGTTCACACTTATACTCGTATTCATACTCATACGCTTGTGTTTATACTTATACTCATGGTTGTATTCACATTTTATACTCAGTTTCATACACGTTATGCTTATACTTATGCTCACACTCATGTCATACGTTTTGTGTTTATGCTCACATACGTATTCGTATTTAAACTTATACTATGCTCATGCTTTATACTCAAAATTCATACTTTCGCGCCTATACGCGAGCGAAACCCGAGAGTTTCGCTTACGTTGACCTTATACTATTTGGAACGCAAACATGCTATATGCTACATTTCTATACGCACACAACCTTATTTTCAATTTTATGTATACCCTGATTCATATACACCTAGTACAAGCTATGCGGATCATGCGACAATCAATGTAATCGCGGGTGCACACGGGATTATAGTGATAGGCGTATGAGAACTATAGAGTGTACTACTGTGTATGGTAAAACACAGAACGTAACACAACACCTAATACGAACACTACAAGAAAACTGGGTTTTTAGTACGCGCAAAAGCGTCCTAAAATGCTATCTTATAGGACCTTTCATTTAATAGGACCAACGGTAAAAGCGTTTCATGTAAAGGGGTCGTAATAAGTCTCAGAACTAAAAAAGCGGCTAACATCTCAAATAAGATTATGAAACCAATTTTATGGTCGCGTAATGTCTTTGAACAACCAAAATAGTGTCCTAATAAAAACATATTAGGACACTTTTACGATGTTCTAACATGTGCTTACATTCTTTTAATCTTTTGATACACTTACAAGCGTCCTTAGAAATTAATTGATAGGACCCTTATGATGTGACATTATAGCTAATTTAGTACCAAGAAAAGGGTCCTAATATACCAAATAAGATTATGAAACCAATTTTATGGTCGCATAATATGTCTATAGACAACTTAAATAACGTCCTAAAAAAACATATTAGGACACTTTTACAATGTTCTAATATGTGATTACCTACTTTTAATTTTTTGATACACATACAAGCGTCCTTAAAAATTAATTTAGAGGACCCTTATGATGTAACGTTATAGCTACTTTAATATCAAGAAAATGGTCATAATATCCCAAATAAGATTATAAAACCAATTTTATAAACATACCATTAACAAATAACATCCTAATAGTTATTGTATAACATCAACTAATGAAAGAAATAAAACTTCATTATATTTCAAATAAGCATGTTCATAACAAAAACACTAACCATAAATAAGTTATAACATTATCTAACATAAAGTTTTAATATTTAACAAAGAAATTACAAGCAATTAAAGAAATAAGAAGCATAAAATCTTGAGTCATCATGCGTCCTCAATCCTCATGGACTACCTACAAATAAACCATCCACATACAATCATTAAGTTCCATGATATTAAAATTATTTGTATCACAAGTTTAACAAATACATACAGAGATGAATGGATAGGGCCATGTGATGGATGCACCAATGCACTCTAAATCAGTTCTATTCAGAAATTCAAATTGTTGCTTAAGTATAATGAAATACTAACATAAATGATTAATTGCTTGATCTCATCATCATGTTAAATAATGTGTGCAGATTAAGAATAATAAAATAAAAAAATACCTCAAGCACACTATGAGCTAGCTCACTATTTCCATCCACATGACCAATTGTGGTTTGTGATGAAACCCATTCAGGATCAACTTCATCTGAAACAAGCATGTAAGTTGCATAAGATAAGATTTAACACTAGAAGAGACAAAGTAGACGTGGCAACATGGCCGGGCCGGGTCGGGTAACATGTTCGGGTCAACCCAATCCTTTTGTACAGGTTGAAATAAGTCTCCAGGTTGAGTTGACCCGTCACTTTTTGTCCATTAACTTTGAAACTTAACATATCAAAATGTTATAAGTTAAAAAAATAATATTGTATTATTTCGGTAATAGATAGTTGAAACCATTTAGGAGGCTTTATAAGTTAATAAAACTTTAGATGACTTTCAACCTGTTTGACTAGGGGTATCAACGATCCGATACACCAGTGAGCTACTCAAGATCAGTTTGCTAAAAGCTCGAACCAAGCCAAGCTTAAAAAACGAGCTCGATCCTAGATTGGAGCTCGTTTAACAAACAAACCTGAGCCTCATATATCAAACTTGACTAGGCTCATGAGCCTAAACAAGCCAACTATTTATAAAAATATAATAACTTCTATTTACCGGAAAGAACCACCAAAACCCGCCGTCAACCACCATGGTTGCTGGAATACCACACCCGAATCACCGGAATCCGTTTCATACCCTAGCCGGCTTTATTTTTTTTGTTAAACAACTATTATCAAAACCCATTTATTCCAAGTGTCCAAAGCATACCAAGTTTCCATCTTTTAATGCCACCACAAGTCATAACACTAGTCAACTGCAACATAGAAACTATCCAATTACAATCGAACGAAACCTCCAACAACTAGCGAGTCGAAAATCCCAAGTCTTCACAGCTCCACAAGTCGGGCTCAAGTAATTTGTCACCATTCCCATAATAGCAAACCTGAATCACAATATCGACACATTTTGTTGTGTTATGTTTTATCTCTAACGGTCGGTCAAATATGTTATTTAGCTAAAAAAAATGGGTTGAAAATAAACCAATAATCAAAGTAAGTTTAGGCCAATCAACTGAACATGTTTCAGTTAGTTATAATCCTGATCGTATAATATTAAGCTAAACTATTTAACAGGACAGGAGACTGCATGAAAGCCAGTGGAACCGAACCCAGAAGACCTCTACAAGTTGGTGTAATGAATGATATGATATAAGAAAACAAACTTACATAAAGCCAGTGGAAATCTGCTTTAAATCAATCTCTATATTCTTCATATTAGCAAGTGACTGGGCACAGAATATGAGAGCAAGCCATGAACCAAGCTTGTACTGCAGCAGAAGAAAAAAAATCCATTAAGTTATGCGAACTTTGAGGTTGCTGAAAGGGTGAAACATTTTAGCACAAATCCCCATAGGTACAACTTACACTCAAAATGTTATGTTGAATCTCCTATTCACCAGCTGCTAATCCAGTTATCGGTAGTTACTGTGACCTAACTCTAATTCAATTATTGTAGCTACATGACCTAATTCTAATTCAATTATTGTAGTTACTATTATCAAGACCCATTTATTCCAAGTGTCCAAAGCATAACAAGTTTCCATCTTTTAATGCCACCACAAGTCACAACATTAGTCAACTGCAACATAGAAACTATCCAATTACAATTGAATGAAACCTCCAACAACTAGCAAGTCGAAAATCTCAAGTCTTCACAGCTCCACGAGCCGGGCTCAAGTAATTTGTCACCATTCCCATAATAGCAAACATAAAGCCAGTGGAAATCTGCTTTAAATCAGTCTCTATATTCTTCATATTGGCAGGTGACTGGGCACAAAATATGAGAGCAAGCTGTGAACCAAGCTTGTATCGGAACATAACGCCGGCGACACCGAAGATGATGGCGATGAAACCGGAGTAATCGATGGGGAGATTGTCAGGGTGAACCGGTTGAGGCTTGTACGGCTTCGCCGATGACGGTTTCTAGGGATCGTTGCAGACGACGACATCGTTGCAGATCTGATTTCTTTCAATCTTCTTGTTTCACCCCCTAACCGCGTCACCTCTGCCCCTTGTTGTCTGTGGTTTCTCCGCCATCATTAACCGCTGCATTCCACCACCTTGTAACCATCGTTTCTGCCGCCAATCACCGCCAAACCCTTGAACCATCGCCGAACCAGATCTAAAACAACTCTCTGTCGCCCAACCTGCAGCCGTCGCTGTTGTGGTCTTGCACCGCCGCGTGCAGCTGCCACATCTCTCACACGTCTATCTCTCTATCATCGATCCTCTCTCACACGTCTATCTCTCTATCATCGATCCTCTCTCTCACGGCTTTCACTACCCCCCTCTCTCTAGACTTGCAGATCTTAGTGTTGTGAGAGAAATAAGAATGGGGGCTAGGGTTTTGATGGAGAAAAATGAAGGAGAAAGGAGTTTGAGACGCTTTTATACCTACGTTTAGTTAAATGGGTCCATACCACGAATACGAACCCGTTTAGTTGTCGCGTGTCTCGATCACTTACTAAAATTTGCACGCTAAACCATAATTAAATAAACCAGATACGTTGGTTATATAAATTTCACTAAACGGGTATTCGGTTCATATATATTTGTTAAATCAAATGTGTTTGGCCAGAATCGGCAGTTGAATAATAGGTTTTACCCGTCGTAGGCCGTTATTATTTAAAATAAAATATACATAAATATGAAGATGCGCTTTATAACTGATTTGCTAAAAAATCACTAACACGTTAACATACGCAATTTACGGAAGTTCACAAAATAAACATGTAGGTCATATAACATATATATTCACCAGATATATATTTATTTAATTGCTTATGGATACTATTCCAATTGTCTACCCACATTTAGAGACATACTCGTGTGTGATTATGTAATTCTTTGAACTACTGTCTTGTGAGTATTCGTGCAATAACCGACACTTAATTAACCATAATCAAGTATACTGTATGAATGATTGAGATAACGGAGTTTCTGTTAAGGGTGTTAACCTGAAATTGTCGGGTGTCACATGTGATCTCCTATTACCCATTGTGATCCATTAAGTACCAATATGGTTCATTAAGACATTTATGATCTACCATTGTCCTTTATTATCCATTAAGGCCCAACATGGTCCATTAAGACATGTGTGATCTACTGTTGTCCATTGTGCCCCATTAAGAACCAATATGGTCAGGTCAATATGGTCCATTAAAACAAGTATGATCTACTATTGTGCACTATGATCCATTCAGGCCCAACATTGTCCATGAAGACATGTATGATCTAATATTGTCCATTGTGATCCATTAAGGCTCAATATGGTCCATTAAAACATGTATGATCTACTATTATCCATCGTGCTCCATTAAGGCCTAATATGTTCCATTAAAACATGTATGATCAACTATTGTCCACTTTGATCCATTAAGGGACATGTGGTCCATTAAGACATATACGATCCACTATATGGCCGTTGTGAATTATTTAGGCCCAATATGGTCCATTAACACATATATGAGCTACTAATGTTTATCGTGATCCATTAAGGCCCAATAATGTCCATTAAGACTTGTACGATCTACTGATTGGCCATTGTGAATTATTTAGGCCCAATATGGTCCATTAAAACATATATGATCTACTATTGTTTATCGTGATCCATTAAGGCCCAATATTGTCCATTAAGACTTGTATGATCTACTTTTGTGCATTGTGGTCGATTAACACATATATGATCCATTATTTGTCTTTATGATCCATTTAGTCCCAATACGGTCCATTAAGACATGTATGATCCACTATTAGTCCTTGTGATCCACTAAGGCCCAATATGGTTCATTAAGACATGTATGATCCACTATTGGCCATTATGATCCATTTAGGCCCAACATGGTCCATCAAGACATGTTTGACTACTATTCTCCATTATGATCCATTAAGGCCCAATATGGTCCATTAACACACATATATGGCCCACTATTGGCCATTGTGATCCATTAAGGCCCAATATGGTCTATTAATACATATATGATTAGGGATGAGCTCAGTATCAATACGAAAATACCGCTACCGAGAATCGTCAACTATGGGTACAGGTACCGGTTACTAAAAATGTTTGGTACGATACTCTACGTTACCGGTATTTGAAAATTAAAATCGGTATCATATATGTACGGTACCGAAAACGCCAAAAAGTGGGTAACGAAAACAATTCGGTACGGGAAATTTGGCACTAGTACTAGTTTTGCATACATTAGAAACGTATATAAACGTAACTAATATGCATACTCTTACATATTACTTAGAAGAAAACACATATGGTTAGAATATATAACAATAGGATAAATTTTTAAATATGTAGTAAGATTTTTTTTGTTTTATAATATTAACTAATATAATTTTCAAATAAGAATATTAATTGAGATGGAAGTTTCGAATGAAATATTTTGGTGGGAAGTTTTAGAATGAAATATTTTTGGGGGGAAGTTATTTTGGGGGTAAGTTTAACTTTTAGGATAAATATTTTGGTGGGAAGTTTTAGGATGAAATATATTGGTGGGAACTTTTAGGATTAAATATTATGAGGGAAAATTTAAATTATAGGATAAATATTTTGGTGGAAAGTTTTAGAATAAAATAATTTTGGGAAATTTTTTAATACGTTGTAAGTTTAACATTTAATCACACATTTTTTCATAACATTTGATAATATTTCGTCACACGAAAATAAACAAAGTGACAATGATGTGATGAATGTTATGTAAAGGCCCATGATTTTTTTTTTAAAGAATTTTAAGTGTAGATATTGTATAACCTTTGGTCACAGAAAATAATATACATAACCATATGTATTAAATTTTAGCCACATTAGTAAATATCAAGTGTCCTAATACGGTGTATTATAATAACACCATAATGATTAAGCGTCCTATAAAGGTTAAAGTTATAAGACCCTAGTGTCAAGTGTCCTATTAAGTTATGTTATAATAGAACTCTAGCGAATAAGTGTCCTATAAAACTGATGTTTTATGACTCAAATATCAGGCGCCCTATTACAGTGTATTATAATAACACCACAATGATTAAGCGTCTTATAAAGGTTAAATTTATAAAACCCAAGTGTCAAGTGTCTTTTTAAATTATATTATAATAAAACTCTAGCGAATAAGCGTCCTATAAAACTAATGTTTTATGACTCAAATATCAAGTGTTCTATTACGGTGTATTATAATAACACCACAATGATTAAGCGTCCTATAAAGTTTAAAGTTATAAGACCCAAGTGTCAAGTGTCCTATTAAGTTAAGTTCTAATATGACTTCGACTAGAAAGGGTCCTATAACACTGAACATTTATGACTTAACTACAACGTGTCCTATTAAATTATGTTATAATAGGACCCCAGATGATCAAGTGTCCTAATACAATACCACACAATGGGACACTAACAATTAAATGTCTTATAAAGTACTTTACTAGGATCTACGTTTTAAGTGTCATATTAAATTATATGATAATAGGACCCAAAAAAATCATCCATCCTATTAAATAGTTTTTTAGGACACCGGTTTAGTAGATTATATTATAAAAGGACCGCAAAAGTTCATAGTCCTATTAAATAGTTTTTTAGGACCCTCTTTAACAAGCGTCCCACAGAAAAGGTCCTAAAAAGCCATTTTTGTTGTAGTGGAAACGGACGTAATGTGGTCAAAACATGGTGGATACGCCGCTGATACTTCCTATACATAAGTGTTTTCACCACGTTACCAAACTTTCGTAAAACGTGCCATGAGAAATTCAGTGTTTTGCAGACCTTTTGGACCTTATTCAAACTTTAAACAACTCGCAAACGCATTATATCCGATTATCCACGACGAGACTTCATTATTAACACGCTACTTTCATCTATCTAACACTTATGCCACTCTTATACTTGCGTTCATTTAGAGTCAATCGTTCACTTCCATACTCCCACTATTCTCTATTCTTCCATGTCTTTTATACGAATCCCATTCGCGATCAAGTCTTACCTATTCTCTCTGTTGAATCTTTGGATGCCATCATTTCAAAAGTCTTCCTCTTAGATTTCGAGGACGAAATCTCCTAAAGTAGGGGAGACTGTAACATCCGTCAAAATGGATTCACGAAATCCCACCCGTTTTGAAATTCGAATCCTAAACTTGAACCAACGTAGATTTTTCGCAAATTAAATAACCGTCGAAAAGTTTTTATATGGTTAATTATCTGTGTTATTAATTAGTTATTTTTGTTAAAAAATCAATATATTAATTAATTAATTAATTTAAATAATATTTAGATAACCTAGTTAATTCTAGGAAATCAAACTTAAACCAAGCTAATTTAACTATTTAATTAACTTCATTAAATTTGAGGGACTAATTGTGTATTTACTTGGGGGTGCAAACGAAGGGTTTAACTAAATTTTCAAGGGGTGCAGTCGGGATTTTTACTTCGAAAATACACTAAATTTTTTTTTTCAAGAGGGGCGCCCACCCACCCAAGCCAAGGCTTGGGTCCGCCAATGCTCAAATATGTATAGCTACCTCAAATCCTACAATATATTTAACATAAAAATCTGAATTTTAAGTTGTTCATAATTTCGTATGTTTAAGTGTTTATTAGCTTTAGGGGTTAAGTTATTTTACAAAGACTACTTAAAATAAGATGTGTAAAAAGGTATTATAGAGTGACAAGTGTCCAAGAATCTAAAACCTAAACCCACTACACCACCACCCAAAACCTAAACATCCACCCCACGACCACCCAAAAACCTACCCCCCCCCCCCCAATCGTATGTTTTAAGTGTTTATTAGTTTCAGGGGTTACGTTGTTGGTTTTTTTTTTTTTTTTTTTTTTTTTTTTTTTTTTTTTTTTTTGGTGTAGTGGGTTTATTTTTATAAGTCTTTGTAATTGATCCTAAACCATAGCTTTAGTTATGTATAATTAACTAGTGCTAATTTCCGTGAATTTCACGAGACAAAACAAATAATATTGATGAAAACAGATTACTAATGATCACGGCTTATGGTTAACGTAAAAGAATGAAATCGAGCAGTGTAATGCATTAAATCACCAACGTAACTTGTTTGTTTGATTATCAAAGTTGACTTATGTCAATTTATGTAGTTTAAATTTAGGGCATGAAAAATGTTCTATATTAATGAAGAACTCATAAGGATATAAGTTAGCGATAAGACTCTAAAGTATGAATTCATATCGATATAAGAAGGCAAAGTTGATATCCTACTACAATTTGAATTTTTGTGGAAGTAAATTAACCCATAATAAGGACAAAATTTCACAAATTCGGATGAAACATTAACTCATATTTGATGATGGTGGGCTACATTGTAGCTTTTAAACCAAATACTAATATAACAACTAAAAGCTTTGCTTAACATTAACATAACTTATCAGAAAACTTTTCGGACCTTGCGTTGCTTTCGATACAAGGCGGTCCATGTGAGTTTTGAGGGCTTAATCTTGTTATCGACATACCTTTTATATGGTCAAATAATCAATAACATCTGAAAAGTAAACATGAACATATGTTAGTATTGATTTGGAAACAAAAGAAATTTTGTTTAATTATTAATAGTTAAAAAGATAAAACATTGTTTTATTTATGAAGAGTTAATTACATAGTTAGTCCTTGTGCTTTGCACAAAATAACATACTTAGGTACTAATAGTTTAAAATCACATTCTAGGGTATTAACTTTTCATTTTGTAACGTTTGGAGGTATTAACGTTATTTGTAGGTTTAAAATCACATTCTATTAGTACCTAAGTATGATATTTTGTGCAAACCACAAGGACTAACTATGTTAATACCCTAGAAGTTAATACCTCCAAACGTTATAAAATGAAAAGTTAATACCATAGAAGGTGATTTTAAACTATTAGTACCTAAATATGTTATTTTATGCAAACCACAGGGACTAACTATGTAATTAACTCATTAAACTGATCGATTATAACTTATTTAGAAAAATAAATATAAAAGACGAGTGAATGAATAACTTGTTTAGAAAAATAATTGGATGAAGGGTGGTACTGCAGGGGCGGACCTACGTTACGAGGAACGGGGTCCCCGGACCTCAATCTTTTTTTAAAAAGTAGTAGAAACGGTATATAAAATTGTCTATGGACCCCATAAAATAATTTAGTTGGACCCCATAACAATGAAAGTCAGCATGGTGCAGTGGTAAAACCCCTTGTTTGCACACAAAGGGTCATGGGTTCGATACCTGTTTCCCCGTTTTTTTGTGTTTTTTTTTTTTTTGGACCCCATTGTCCAAAAATCCTGGGTCCGCCACCGGGTGGTAGTGTTGCTAAATGCTAATATATTAGGTGGCCAGGCATCTTATTGGGTGAAAAATGGACTCATGCACTGAAGATTGTCTAAGATTTTGTTTTAAGTTTTTGAATTTTAAGAATAAAATTAGATAAAGCTATTACCCTAAAGTTTTGGGTTTAATGAAGTGTCAAATTAATATAGTATGAGTTTTGTAAAACCTATGAGTGATTTTTTTTAAAAATAATTTTCATTAGAAAACACCAAACCCCCGAAACGGAGCGGCCACACAACAAACACACGAACTCTACACAAATACAAAATTACACCACTCGGTCCAAGACACGGACCTAGCTTTTAGTCTACTTCTAGCCTAAAGAAACCCCACCGACTTAATTTCGCTAATAACATATTCCACCTGAACTTGATTATTGGAGAATTTAAAACCATTCCTAGCACGCCAAATGCTCTAACACCCGACTATGACAATCCCATGGAAAATCTCTTTAGCCACACCACATGATCATGAAGCTCCAGCAACTCTCTAACAGTGTAAGCCGCAAAAGGTATTCGATAGCCCCTCTCCTACTGTTAGTATTTTTTAAACATAATATTTAACTTTAGTTCTAATTTCAATACATATAAAAACTTTCGTAAACAATCATACTTTTATATTCATTTCCAATCCAAGTTAGAGGTGTATGATGATTGATGCTTGTCGCTTGAAGCTGGATGTTGGAATTCTACGGGCTTGTTGTTAATGGGCTTGTAAGGTTTTATCTTCTTGGGCCACAAGATTTTGTTGTGACCCAAATCGTTGACGATTACAATTTACGGGATCCTTATGAAATCACTGGCCCACTAGGATGTTTTTGCCAAAGCAAACGTTGCACTGCATTGTAAAACATAATAAGCTTGACTGACTCGATATATTTCGAAAACTCAACACAATTTTAATTTAAAATTTGTTATTTAAACATTTTTTAGCATAACCAAAGGTTCCTTTTATCTTGATTTATCAATAACAATAATAGAATGATTAAATTATAATTACAATTAGACAAGTTTTTATACGCATATACATATGGAATCTATTCTTTTAGCTTCAAAAGATACAAATCATTTAACAAATTTTTCGTAATCATATTTTCTAAAAATACGTAGATCGTAATTCCACACTGGTAAATAAGAAATTAAACTTAAAAGAATTTAATAAAAAAAATCATAATTATATTGAGAATAAAAGAAAGTAGTGTAAAAAATGTCTAAAAAGACGCCATAATCATATAGCAACGATAAAAAATGATGTTAAAGAAAATGGCAAACTCGTGCAAATCCGCCCTTTGTTTCTCTTTAGAAAAATATATTTTACTATAAAATGGGAGGAGGTACTTTATACTCTTCATCCTCTGTAACACCCACCCAGTAACCCGGGTGATTGTGCACAATTGATACACTTACAGCGGAAACAAACTAAACTTTCATTAAAACTTATAATAATCTGAGTACAACACTTTATTTTTTACAAACTTTTGGCAACTAAGAACTCCTTGATCTTCTAAAACTCCACAACTGTCAAGTAGTTCCTATAGCTTTCCTCATGACTCACCTGAGATAAGTATACTCAAAACGACGTCAGATATATACTGGTGAGCTCATACTATACAATTTTTATAAAGACAGACCACAGTTTACATTATATGCATACACAATATGGGCATGTGACCACATTATAGTCAGGTTAGGCCTCATTGAACCTTATAGGTCACATTTGACTTGTCACAAACCACCGTACAAGAGACATACTGGTCTTCCAGCTGTGTTCCCCTACGGCCGTCACATAGGTATGAGTGGGTGTCACTGGACCTTATAAGCACGAAGTGCCTGTTGGTACACCACCTTATTACCCTTCCAGTTGCTCAGTCTCACTGGGAGGACAATACTTAGCAAGAAACTTATGAATAAACTCCTCCCACGTCATCTCCTTAACCTTTTCTTTTCCCTCTGTTCGGACCACAATGTTCCACCAGTGAAGGGCTTCAGCTTCAAACATATGTACGGCGAACCGTACTTTGTTGCGGTCATCACACTCACATAGGTCTAATACTGACTCCATTCTGTTGAGCCAGTCTTGAGCTTCTAGTGCTCCCTTTCTTCCGTGAAAGGACTGAGGTTTACAGGACATGAAGTGCTTATAAGTACATTCCTTTGGTTTGGAATATTCACCTTTTCCTTCTAGTGGCATGGTTGCAATAGTGTTTTTCCTTTCGCCCTTTCCTTCCCTTTGTACTGGCGTGGAGGCTGCTGAGCTTTCTTCATGTCGTTCTCCAGATTGGTTAACATTACCGGTTTGTGCATTCTTCATTACCTTAGCCACTTCCACAGCTATATTGTGGATATCCTCAGTATTTAGACGCATGCTTGTACTAGACCGGGACCTGACACTATGAGAGGGAGTTCGAGTCCTATAAGAATCTTCCTCTCTCCTTCTGTTATTCTGATTATTTCTAGACCCTTGTTCATCTCTATGTTCAGACATTGTCTCCTTCCTATAGGAATATGAGTATAAAGAGTTACTAGTATGTATGGTACATCATTATAATATAACAACTATATACATCACATATAGAGATATATATACGTGTATATATATATAGCACATAGAAAGGCACAACATAGTTTACTTCTTCTAGCGTCACTCAACTGACTATGCAAGGACTTTTCCTGAGAACATGTTATTTGGCCTAGTCTGAGTGTGCTATTAATCTTTAGAGAACTACTGGTTAAAGCTTAGGCATTCCTGCAATACCTAATTCGCTAAAACCTCGGGCTCTGATACCAACTGTAACACCCACCCCGTAACCCGGGTGATTGTGCACAATTGATACACTTACAGCGGAAACAAACTAAACTTTCATTAAAACTTATAATAGTCTGAGTACAACAATTTATTTATTTACAAACTTTTGGCAACTAAGAACTCCTTGATCTTCTAAAACTCCACAACTGTCAAGTAGTTCCTATAGCTTTCCTCATGACTCACCTGAGATAAGTATACTCAAAACGACGTCAGTTATATACTGGTGAGCTCATACTATACAATTTTTATAAAGACAGACCACAGTTTATATTATATGCATACACAATATGGGCATGTGACCACATTATAGTCAGGTTGGGCCTCATTGAACCTTATAGGTCACATTTGACTTGTCACAAACCACCGTACAAGAGACATACTGGTCCTCCAGCTGTGTCCCCCTACGGCCGTCACATAGGTATGAGTGTGTGTCGCTGGACCTTATAAGCACGAAGTGCCTGTGGGTACAACACCTTATTACCCTTCCCAGAGTGACACACCTCATTAAGTATAACAGGATCCCATATACCCCTACTGACACATGCATACTGCAGCATTCTCATTATTACCAGTTATGGACGAGTATACTATCAAAGTTTAAAAGACAAGTATGATGACTCACCTGATTAGCAATTGCTTAACAGCCGCTAGTAATACTGGGTTATGTCTCAAGGTCCTGACACAATTACATAATCCTAGGTTAGGTAATGGTACACCTAACTAGTCATTATCATGGTTGGATATTGGTTAACCCTACCTTGTTTAAGCATGGGTGATCAGTCCATGCCTAACTAATGCTAGGCTACCCAATACCCGCCCCTGACAATAACCCTAGTACCTAAAAATAATACTAACACTACTACTACTAATATATTATTACTAATAATAAAACTAATATTAACTACTAAAAATAAATAATAAATAACTAACCATAAACTTAAACGAGAGTATACCTCAAAACTATCTACGGCATGTTGATGTAGAGTTTCCCTACTCCTGCTCCTACTCGCGCTCCAAAAACGACTACTAACAACACCCAACGGGGTATCGTATACTCAGGATTCTCTATACTAGAGCATTCCCGTTAAAGAAACTGGTACCTAAACAAACTACTGAGACTCTTATTTAAAGCAAGCAAGCAGGCACCTCAAATCCCTCGATGTGGGATTCAATTGACGTGCCTACCTACCTGCTTGACCTGCTAGCTTGCTTGCTTATATATATTAATTCAGCTGCTTAACTCGTTTCTCTTGTATAACTTTTAAAATATGACGTTTTATAAAACGACGAATATGTCATTAGAACGAGAATATTTTTATCTACATTTTAACCTAAGTTTCATTAAAAACGGAGTAAGGTAAATAAAATAATATATTTAATTATTAATATTAACGGTCTCCTATATTAGCCAAGGTTTGTCAATATATTTCACCTTTCACACGATCTTCTTACTCGTTTAAGAATATATGAAATATAAATTACATATTTCACACGTTTATAACCAGCACATTAAGGTTCGGGGTATTACATCCTTCCCTCCTTACAAAAATTTCGTCCTCGAAATTTGTCATTACTTAAAACGATGAGGGTACTTATCTTTCATTATGTTTTCTAGTTCCCATGTAAAGTTGGGTCCATGACGTGCGTTCCACTTGACTTTGACTAAGGGGATTTCCTTCTTGCGTAACTTTTTAACCTTCCTATCTTCGATTTGTAGTGGTTCTTCAATGAAGTTGAGTTTTTCGTCAACCTGTACGTCTTCCAGGGGTATTTGTTGGGCTTCGTCCACTAGGCACTTCCTTAAATTTGATACATGAAAAGTATTATGTATTCCTGCCAGCTGTTCAGGAAGTTTTAGCCGATAAGCCACTGGTCCTACTTTGCTTGTAACTTCAAACGGCCCAATGTATCGGGGTTTCAACTTTCCCTTCTTTCCAAACTGAATCACTCCTTTCAGAGGTGATACCTTAAGCATTACTTTATCCCCTAGTTGGAACTCTAGGGGTTTACGCCTCTGATCTGCATAACTCTTTTGTCGATCTTGAGCACTTTTCATCCTTTCTTTGATTTGCTGGATCTTTTCTGTGGTCTCCACAATGATTTCTGGTCCTGATAGTTGACTTTCCCCTACTTCCGTCCAACAGATAGGAGTTCGGCACCTTCTTCTGTATAAAGCTTCATAAGGTGCAGCTTTGATACTGGCGTGATAGCTATTATTGTAGGCGAATTCGATGAGTGGTAGATGAGTGTCCCAACTTCCACCAAAATCAATTACACAAGCCCGAAGCATATCTTCTAATGTCTGAATAGTATGTTCACTCTGCCCATCCGTCTGAGGATGATATGCAGTGCTTAGATTAAGCTTGGTTCCCAACTCTTGTTGGAAACTTTGCCAGAATTTAGATGTGAAACGACTATCTCTGTCTGATATGATCGATACAGGCACCCCATGTCGCGAGACTATTTCTTTGATGTAAATTTGAGCTAGCTTGTTCATCTTATAGTCCTCACGAATTGGCACGAAGTGTGCAGACTTGGTCAGTCTGTCCACTATTACCCAAATAGTATCATAACTGTGACTTGACCTTGGGAGCTTCGTGATAAAATCCATGGTGATTTTCTCCCATTTCCATTCTGGATCTCACAATCGTAATCACTTAATAATTCCATCCATCGTCTCTGACGCATATTGAGCTCCTTCTGCTCAAATATGTGTTTTAAACTTTTATGGTCACTATAGATAGTGCACTTTGTACCGTAAAGATAGTGCCTCTAAATTTTCAATGCGAACACTATGGCACCAAGTTCCAAATCATGGGTTGTGTAGTTCCGTTCATGAATCTTCAACTGTCTAGAGGCGTAGGCAATCACTTTGCCTCTTTGCATGAGTACACATCCCATACCATAGTGAGATGCATCACAGTAGACGGCAAAATCTTTTATTCCCTCAGGAAGTGACAGTATTGGGGCGCTACATAACTTATGCTTTAACGTGTTAAAGGCTTCTTCTTGTTTAGGTCCCCAATTAAACTTAGAGGCTTTCTGGGTTAGTGTGGTTAATGGTGTTGCAATCTTTGAGAAGTCTTGAATAAACCTTCTATAGTATCCTGCTAACCCCAGAAATCTTCTGATTTCAGTGGGATTCTTCGGTACTTCCCATTTCTTTATGGCCTCGATCTTTGCAGGGTCAACTTGTATTCCACATTCATTTATCACGTGTCCTAGGAATTGCACCTCACGTATCCAAAATTCACACTTAGAGAACTTTGCATAGAGTTTTTCTTTCTTGAGCAATTCAAGGACTGCTCTCAGGTGTTGCTCATGTTCTACCTCATTCTTAGAGTAGATAAGGATATCGTCAATAAAAACGATCACAAACTTATCGAGGTAAGGTTTACAAACCCTGTTCATGAGGTCCATGAACACTGCAGGTGCGTTGGTTAATCCAAATGGCATTACCAAAAATTCATAATGACCATACCTAGTCCTGAAGGCAGTCTTAGGTATGTCTTCTGGTGCAACTTTCACTTGGTGGTATCCAGACCTCAAGTCTATTTTAGAGAAATAGCTTGCCCCTTGTAATTGATCAAACAAGTCGTCGATCATGGGCAAAGGGTATTTATTCTTTAGAGTGGCTTTATTCAAGTCTCTATAATCGATGCACAGGCGCATCGTCCCATCTTTCTTCTTGACAAACAAGATGGGTGCTCCCCATAGTGACGAACTAGGTTGGATAAACCCCTTGTCAAGCAACTCTTGTAGTTGCTTCTTGAGTTCTTGCATTTCTGTCGGGGCTAGTCTGTACGGCGACTTAGCAATCGGTGATGTACCGTGATGAAACAATGGTTAACCGGGCAGGGTTAACTCACTGATCTCGTCAAGAAGGGTTAATCCCTTCCTCTCGAGGATTGCTGGCTGGATCACCGGTGGGTTGATTTCCTGCACAAGGAAACAAACCGTGACTCGTAACAAGGAGGATGGGGTGGGGGTGCTCCTTGTTACCACTCTCTGGCGTGAGAATCAGTAATCTGCTTGGGAAGCAAAGTATGATAGTAGTAGTAGTGAGAGAGTTGTCAAGAGATACCTTAAACCTGGTTTGGGGTTGGTATTTATAGCCGAGGAGTGAAGGAGGAGGATGATGGACAGACTGACGACATGCTGCACCTTTGCAGGTGTGTCAGGCTTGTCGGGTGTGGAGGTTACGCCACGTCAGTCTGTTGCTTACGTAGCCCTGACAGATGACTGTCATTGGTGCTACTTGCACTGTGTTTTCAGTCCCACTTGTTGGGCGTATAGGATGCGGTGCGAGCCGCATCGCTGCCTGCGGTAACCGTTTGCGGAAGCTATGGTTGTGTCCGCAGCGACTCATGAGTCTCTGCGGTTTTGTCACCCCATATTCGCTTGAAACGGGTGTGTTGCTCGGATATGGCTCTTGAAGGATCAGGAGTCAGGGTTGCTGATGTGCGTATGCATACATTCCCTTCCTTCTTCTCATTAAAGAAGTTGTTTATGCACCCTCTGTGGTTGTGAACCGGACAGGAGGGATTTGAAGCTTGAAGAGAATGAAGGCAATGCGGTTTACCTGTTTCTGATATGCGGTTCAGTCCAAAGAACAACGCTGGTTCTGAGTATCTGACACACCTGTACGGGCTCGTGTGCGTCATCTCCGCATATTCCACGTGTGCTCGTGGGTATGTGCGGTATGTTTATACCCCTTAACCATGGAAAGATATATTTTTTTGGCTATTTTATGGGGTATGTAAAAAAAATGACATGCGGTATGGGTTATGGTGCGGTATACCAGAGAAACCGCATGCCGCTTATAATTGGATAATGTAGTCGCTTTTTGTTGCATACGTGGCTGATCTCACGTGTGAGTTGGTGGAAGTTGGTGAGATCATTCTGGCATGTGCTGAAATGAAAGGACATTTGCACTGCCCGAGGCATTAAATGCACTGTAGCAAGGAGTGTAAAGGTCTCTCTTGTCAGGCGCGTGGGCGGCCACGCGCGCGTGGTTACCGTTAGCGGAAACGGCGCTTGACACGTGGTGTCGCGTAATTCGCTCTTTTTGAACGTGATGATTCAGTTTCTCCCTCCGCATTAATTGCGATGGGTATATAAGGGGAAACCGTTCGTGGTTTCCCCTCACTTATTCGAAATTTCAAAAATTTGCCGGTGAGAGAAAGAAGGTTACTTTATCTTCTCCGATCAATTGTTTGAAGTTTCCGGTGAGGTTTTTTGAGTTTTTCGAACTCATTTTCTGTATTTCTGATGGCTGAACCATCGAATCCACACAATGTGGAGGGTGAGAACCCTGAACAGCCGGTAGTGGCGGCTGATGAAGACGAAGATGATGACGTCGATGCTCCCGGTGGTGGGTTACCGGTGTTGAAGTGGTCGAAGGGTGGTTTTCAGACCTTAATGACCACTGTAAAAATGGCTGATGATTGGAAAGCCACTTACCCACAAGAGGGGGACACCGGTGCCGATGCTCTGGCCGGTTATATTACCATGTGGGCAGATTTTTTCACCGAAGGCAACCTTCAGTTGCCGGTGACGGTGTTTGTTGCGGAGGTGTTGGAGTACTATCATCTCCATATCTCCCAACTTAGTCCATTTGGGATGTTCCGAATCAGGAACTTTGAGTATACCTTTCATGCTCATGGCTTGCCCATTACTGTTGAGAATTTCCGGCGGTTTTACCAGTTGACGGTGAACACCGGATTTTTCTCTTTTAATCAACGTTATGGGAGTTTGAAGTTGATGACACCCCCTAAGGGTGTGACCGGCTGGAAGAAGAAATTCTTCTATGTTAAAGCCTGTGCGGTATATGCCAATATGACTTTCCGAGATGTCAATATTGGTGTCACTGATGAAGATATTCCTGTTGCCACCGCGAAGACTGTGGACTGGTTCTCTAGGCTGCGGCCTATTGAACTCAAGAAGTTAGACAACAACCAGCTGTGGGTTTTGCGGATGATACTTACTAGGCCGGACAGGAAGGCAAGGCCCGTTGTGCGGGAAAAGAGTGGTGGTAAGCCTGTTACTCTTTATTGTTTTCCTTGCTCCATTATCCTTGTAGTAATATGCATGCATGTGTTGTATCAGAGCCTGCGGTTGGTCTGTGAAGAATGTTTGAGCCCGATTTCAAGGGCAAAGTTGAGCTGATTCCGGTTGAGCTACGGGAAGGTTTTAATCTAGAAATTGTTGGCAACTTCCGCGTACCCAAACGTGATGTGTTGCAGGCACCCGTGCCAGAAGGCGAAAAAGGTATTTTCTAAGTTGTACTTGTTTTCCAAGTTTACCCTCGTAATTTGTTTGCTTGATTTCTCCCATGCAGCTATCCTTGCGGACTTGGGGAAGTTTGAAAAGCGCATCCCCAAGAAGCATGTGGAGAAGAAGCAGGTGAAGAAAACCACGCGGGGTCGTGGTAAGGAGAAAGCTGAGGGCTCAGTTGCCACTCCTCCGGTGTCTCAGGCCGCAGGTACCTATCGATCTTATTATCGCAGATATACCGATTACGTGGTAGTATCTGATACCCTTGAGGGTTTGGGTGTTCTAGGTAGTGCGGCTGCGAGTGGAACCACTGCAGGCCCCCCCGTTGTTGGTAAGAAGAGAGAACCAGAGCAAACGGTTGCTGGTGGTGGTGAATTGAAGCGTCGAAATCTGCAGTCTAGAAGGGCTGCTCCGGCGCAAAAGAAACCTGCGGTTGCTGCTGGTAAGTATATAACTGTTGCAAGTGTTTTGTAAGCACAACTTGTTTATTGATAGTTATTGCCTTGTTTATATTGCAGAACCCGAAGATGCGGGATATTCTCTCTTTGATGCTCCTTTTTCTCCCTCGCATACCACAGCTGCGGGTGCGGGGGTACCAAAGGAGCCTGTGGCACCTTCTGTCAAGATGGTTCCTGATCCCCCCGTACAGGTGGAGGAAACGATGTAGAAGACTACTACCCAGATTTTTGATACTGTGGATTCCTCCAACAACCTGATCAGCCCAACTGACGGCGATGGGTTGGACTTGAGGTTTTCGGATGCTGGGAAGCAGAAAACGGATGCTGAGCCGCAGAAATCTTCTGCTGGTGAGAAGGTTACCGGCTCTTCCTCCGGTGGTGCGGGTTATGATGGGCCTCCAATTCAGCCTGGGGAGTCTGAATTGGAGTATTATTACCGCACCTACACGCAGGATCAAAGTACAGTTTATCACCGACCCCCCTGGACTATTATGCAGGGGGATGATATTTCCAACGATCCTTCCGCGTGCAGGGAGATTCTGGGTGGTCTGGGCACCCCATTTGAAACTGAACGTGCCCGTGCTGCACCCCGTGAGCTGCGCATCAACCAACTTTCTACGATGCTAGTAGGAAGTTCCATTGTGGCGAATGCCATCTTGGAATATTACAAGGTGCTAGGCCGCAGGGAAGAAGAAGCTGCTCGTTTGCGGGCCGAACCAGAAGAGTTGGTGAAGGCTGCTCGTGCGGGTGCGGAGCAGCTTAAAAGAGATAGAGCTGCTTTTGATAAGCAGAAACAGATTGCGGAGTGGGCTGCAACTGCTGAGCTGAAACAGGTTCGTACTCTTGCCAAGTTACTTTCTGATGAACGCAAGAGTTGGGACGAAAAGTTTTCCCATGAGCGCAAGAAGTGGAACGAATCTTGGGCTAAGCAGAATGACAATCTGTTTCGTGCTCGTCAGGAGTTGACGAATGTTAAGGCGGCGAACGTTGCCTTAGGCAAAGAGAAGGCTGCAGCTGAGGTGATTGCGGTTAAAGCGCAGCAGGCGGAGGCCCGGGCTGTAAAGGCGCTTGAAGAGGCCAAGGAAGCGGGGGCTCGTGCTGCAAAGGCCCTTGAGGAGGCCAAAGAGAGGGAGAGTCGCTCTTCTAAGGCTCTTGAAGAGGTGAATGCTGAGCGTACCCGTTTAGATCAAGTTGTTGCCAGCCTTCAGGTACAATTCGTTATTCCTGTTGTATTTGTCTTTCCCCCTTTTGAGAATGTTCACTGATTTTGTGAACTATTTATTGCTCTTTGAAAAGTTGAAGTGCAGACCCGGGAGGTCGCGGTTACAGACCTCACAGCCCGCATGACTGCAGCGGAAGAGCGGGCTAATGCTGCTGTTGAGGCCAGAGATGCTCTGACCTCTTCGTTTAACCAACTGGAGGCTGACCGTGAATGGATGCGGAGTCACGGTATCGCGCGTGTAAGTATCCCTTGCCTTTATATGTGCTTGGATTAGCATGTGAGTCTTATCATCCTTTTATTGCAGATTGTTCAGGCTATCATGGATGCACCTGAGACCGCAACTGGTTTGGACTTGGTCAAGGAACGTGCCCGCGATGCTGGTTTTAAAGCTGGTTACAGCCGCTGTATCGGTCATATAAACGTCATGTCTGAAGGCGGTTATACTGAAGAGCGATCCTGCTTTCGCGACGTGGATAACGAAGCGCGCCTTAACGTGGTTGTTGTCTCCTTTTATGATACGTCCCTCTCTTGCGTGGAGAAGTTGGACGAATGTTTAGAGGCTGCGGATTATGTAGACCGTTTGCGGATGCTGTATGCCGATGCAGAAGAGGAGGATCCTGCTGGTGGCGGCCAAGATGGCGCGGGTACCAGTGGTACAAAATAGGGTTTAGGTTGGCCAGTGTGCCCCCTTTTTTGTTTTCCTTTTGTAAATGTTGGAAACTCTATGTAAATCCATTAAGCACCGCGTGGGTGCTTGAATTTTTTGAATATAAAGTTTGTTGTTCAATTTGTACAAGTGTTTTTACTTCTTGCATGATTGAACGTGTATATGCGGGACTCTTCCCATTGTGAATGGGGTTGAGTATACTCCATACGGTTGTCGTATGAGTATGCGTCAATTCCATTGTTTACCTTATTATGGTTTAGGAATTGTGTAAGTTTTGTAAAAACTTGTCCGGGGCTCTACCCATTGTGAATGGGGTTGAGTATACTCCATACCGTTGTCGTACGAGTATGCGTCAATTCCATTGTTTACCTTATTAGGGTTTAGGAATTGTGTAAGTTTTGTAAAACTTGTCTATCCAGCCGGATAGATACTTAATATTCTGCCTTTTGCTGGCCTATTACAATATTTGTGTGTGGTTGGCACTTTGTGTGGGTATCGCGAATGAAGATTTTGCCAATCTGTTTTTGCGGATACCGCAAAGTGGAACACGCATTTGTAATAGTAGTAACAAACAATATTGCATTGAATTGCTCGTTTATTTAATTGCAAATGGCCTGCGGCCCGATAGGTTACATGAAAATGTAAAAACATGGCTTACATGTAACAGCGTCTAAGCTGTTGTGCATTCCATGTGCGTGCGATAGGTTCGCCTTCTAACGTTTGCAACTTGTACGCGCCTTTTCCCAAGACCTCATTGATGAGGTAGGGTCCTTCCCACTTGGGGGCAAGTTTTCCTGGGCGTTCAACATTAGATGCTTCATTGTCACGGAGGACGTAGTCTCCCGTGTTGAAAGTACAAATGCGGACACGCGAGTTGTAGTACTTTTCCAGTTTGGATTTGTACTTAGCCTCATTGATGGCAGCGTTTTCACGCCTTTCTTCCAAAAGGTCTAAGTCAATCCTGCGTTCCATACTGTTGTCTATTTTTTCAATAGCCAACATTCTGGGTGAAGGGAGGCCTACTTCCACGGGGATCACCACTTCTGAGCCATAAACTAGGCTGAAAGGTGTCTCCCCATTACTCGTTTTTGGGCTTGTGCGGTGAGCCCATAGGATACTTGGGAGTTCGTCGACCCAGCCACGCCTGGCTGTTCCCAACCTTGCTTTGATGCCTTCGACTAGACTTTTGTTGATACTCTCAACTTGGCCGTTTCCTTGCGGATGTGCCACGGATGAGAATATATGTTCAATGTGTAGTTCTTCTAGCCATTTTTGAAATTTGTCACCAGCAAAGTTGGTGCCATTATCGGTAACGATGCACATTGGTAGACCGAAACGGCAGATGATGTGTTCCCATATGAATTTCCGTGTTATCATAGCAGTGGTTGAGGCGAGCGGTTTCGCCTCTACCCATTTTGTGAAGTAATCAACCGCTACTATGATAAATTTGACTGCGCCTGGTGCGTTTGGGAAGGGTCCGACCACGTCGATTGCCCATTTCTGAAAGGGCCAGGCGGTGGTGACCGGGACCAAGTTGTTCTTGGGGCGCAATGTTTTTGGAGCGTGTCGCTGACAGTTAACACATTTGCGCAACTCTTTAACGGCGTCCAGGTGCATGTCGGGCCAGTAATACCCAGCATTCATGATTTTGGCCACTAGCATGCGTGGTCCTGCGTGTATGCCGCACATACCCTCGTGTATTTCTCTGATGAGATATGTGGCATCCTGGGGGTTGACGCATCGTAGGAGAGGCCCTAGGTATGATTTTCGGTATAAGATACCGTCTCCCATTTGATAATGGCATGCTTTGTATTGTAGCTTGCGTGCCTCTGACTTGCTTTCGGGAGTCACACCTGATTGCAAATATGCAATAATTGGTGTCATCCAAGATGTTGTGCCGTATTGGATGACGTTGACTTGGCGCAGGGGTACTGAAGGATTTTGTAGAATTTCGATACGTATCTCATTTGCCGGGTGTTGGAAGCTGGTGGATGCAAGTTTAGAGAGTGCATCTGCGAATTTGTTTTCACTTCTGTTAATATTTCGGATATTAAATGAAGTGAACTTTGATGTTAGTTGCAGGGCTTGCTCGAGGTAGAGGATCATGATATCCCCCTTTGCGGCATAGTCGCCGCATATCTGTCCTGCAACTAACAAAGAGTCGACGTATGCTTCCAGATGTTGCACGCCGAGTTTGACTGCTAAACGTAGTCCTGCCAGTAGGGCCTCATATTCTGCCTCGTTATTTATGCTTTTGAAATCGAGGCGGATTGCATATGTAAGTTCTTGGCCATCAGGGCTGACGAGTCGCAGACCTGCGCCCGCACCTTCTTCGTTGGAGGCACCATCTGTAAATAGTGTCCATGTTTCTGAGTTAGATGGTGTTGGTGCAGGGTTTTGTGCTTCTTCACATTCTTGGATGCGATTCACCGGTACTTCGGCGGCGAAATCAGCTAAGATTTAGCCTTTAATCGCGGGGCGCGGTTTATAGTTCAGCGTGTGCGCGCCCAGCTCTATCGCCCATTTTGCTAATCTCCCAGAGATGTCAGGTTTGGATAGGATCGGGCCGATCCTGTAATTGGTTAGCACTGTGATGACATGATTTGCGAAGTAGCGTCGCAACCGTCGTGAAGCGTGTACCAATGCTAATACCAACTTCTCCATTATTGAATATCTCGTCTCTGGGTCGTTGAGCATCTTGCTGATGTAATAGATGGGTGTTTGAACCCCCTTCCGCTCCTTTATCAATACCGCACCTACCACGTTGTCCGCAACAGATAGGTATAATATGAGTGGCTCATCCTTGCGTGGTGCGGTTAAAGTTGGGAGTTGTATCAAACACTCCTTCATTTCTCAGAAAGCGTTCTCCGCCTCTGCGGTCCACTGGAATTGTTCTTTCTTTAAACAGTTCCGCAGGGTCTTGATGAAGGGATAGGACTTAGCTGCATGGTTGGCTAAGAATCTATTTAGTGCGGCTAGCCTGCCGGCTAGCCGTTGCATGTCTTTCATCGTTGAAAGCGATGGCATGCGCTCGATCGCCTGAACTTTCTACGGGTTTACCTTGAATCCATATTTAGTCACGATGAACCCAAGAAATTTGCTTTCTTCCATTCCAAACGAGCATTTCCCTGGATTGAGCTTTATGTTAACGCTTCGCAGAGTCTGGAATGTTCTTTCGATGTCTGTGAGCATGGTAGCTTCCTCCATGCTCATGACGACTAGGTCGTCCATGTAGATTTCGACACTTTTACTTATTTGGCCGCGGAAAGTGTCGTTCATCAGTTTGGTAGTTTGCGCCCGCGTTGCGCAACTCAAACGGCATTTTTGTATAACAGTAATTCCCGGTAGGAGTGCGGAATGTCGTTTTGTCTTCATCCTCGATTGCCATTTGTACCTGATGGTAACCTTTGTAGCAATCGAGGAAACATTTCCATCTGAACGGTGCGAGATTGTCGACCTTTTCGTTGATTTCTGGAAGTGCGTAACAATCCTTGGGACAGGCTTTGTTGAGATCTTTGTAATCGACGCACATGCGCCAGCCCACGAATGGTTTTTCTACCATGACTGGGTTGGACAACCAAGTCTGGTATTTAACTTCCCGCAGGATGCCTGCGGAGAGCAGTTCTTCGACCTGCTCTTGCATCGCCTGGTTTTTAGCGGATCCAAGGTGGCGTTGGCCTTGGATCACCGGCTTGATACCTGGCAAGGTATTCAAGTGATGTTGCGCGATATCACGTGGGACCCCTGTCATGTCTGCGGGTGTCCATGCGAAAATGTCTTGGTTCCTGAAGAGAAGCTGCTTCAGGTGCGCTTTTGTGGTCGGGGACAAGGCGTGACCCAATGTAACCTTTTGTTCTAGGTATCTCGCGTTGAGAACCCATTTTTCTGGTTGGTTGTTGGGGGTGGGCCTTGCGACCTTGGTCAGACGTATTTCGTCCGACATCATGACGTCTCTACGTGCGTAGATTATCGCGACCCCCGATTTGATTGGAAAACCGACAGCAGAGTGGGGGACGGACGTAATCATATTGAAATCGCCTTGGGATTCCCTCCCAAGGAGTACGTCATATCTGGAGGTGTGAGGTAAAACCATAAAGTTTACCTCTTCTGTTCTTGTGTGCCTTCCGCTAGTAAGATGCACAGGAAAAGTAATCTGGCGCAGGGGAAAGACAGTTTCCCCTGCGAACCCGGCCAACGGGTAATCTACTGCCTGCAACCGATATTTGTCCTCCTGGTCGAACTGGTTGAAGCATTGTTCGTAGATTATATCAGAAGTACTGCACGGGTCGATGAATAGACGCTCGGTGCAGTAATGCGCCAGTTGGCCTGTAATAACGACGGCACGCCTGTCGCGCGGTCCGCCTCAGACTTTTGGAAAGACGACTTGCTCGTCTTTACAGTCATTGTCCGGCTTTCTCGCCGCTTTGTGCGGCCTACCTTTACCTCCGTTGATCATGTGGGTGGAGGCCACGTACATGGTCTTCTTCCCGGAGGAGGTGCCTTCGCCATGAGGGGTGATGCACTTGGTGGGTTTCTGCCCACCCGGCAGAAGATGTTGTAGTTTCCCCTCTTTTAAGGCTCGCTCAATCTCCAGCCGGAGACTGATGCAGTTGTTTGTGGTGTGGCCCGAGTCCTTGTGATACTCACAATAGAGTGTGAGATCCTGATTTTTCTTGGACTTCATCGGTTAGGCCGGTCGCAAGAACTGTGCGTCCGTAAGAAGGACTTCGCTTGGCGACACAGTGATCTCGGTCCAATTGCGGTCCCGAGAATCTTTCTTTGGGGCCCGGTTGTCCCGTTGGGGATTGTAGTTCCTTGGGTCAAACGGGTTGGTCCGCGGGAAGTATGCTTTAGAAATATCGCGATTTCCAACGTCCCGTTTGCGTTTATTGTTACGCTTGGACCCTTGGTGGGAGGTTTCGGCTAGTGGCTGTGCCTTTGCCACATGCGGTTCGAGAGACCGCTGCGTCTGGGCATATGTCTTCACCGCGGCCATGACATATTCCCATTTTTTAGGCAAGCCCTCCTTGCCAGAGATGGTCATGACCATCTGCCTGTCCCTAACGGCCTTGATGAAATGGTTCCGTGCCATTTGGTCTTGCACGTCACCTATCTCTAGGCACTCTTTATTGTACCGGACGACGAATGCTTCTAAAGATTCGTCGTCCCTTCGCCAGATATTCATGACGTCCAATGAGTCACGTACGTGACGTCGTTGCTGGCTGAAATGAGCGAGAAACTTTGCATGCAAGTCCTCGAATGAGGCCAGTGATCCTACTGGCAAAGAATCGAACAACGCCCTGGCCAGGCCCGTGAGGGTCTGGGGGAAAAAATGCACCAGGTGGGTTCGTCCCACAGGCCGTTGCACCTTGCGCCCATGAAAACGTTCATGTGGTCGTCCGGATCGGACGAACCGTTGTATTTCCCGACATTGAATGGGAATTTTGTTGTGGTAACATGGGCGTGGGCAATTCACGGGGCGAATTTTGAGTTGTCGGCCGGAGCTTTCGGCCTGTATGGCTGGTTCTCAGGGCGTTTGGAGGCCCTGAGGTATGTGTTGCGGCGATGGGTTGGAGGGACATAGTTGCGTCCTCCCGGTCTGCTGCTGGTGTCATGCGAATCCCCGATATATGTATGGTCGTCCGGGTCGGTACGACCATACCCTTCGGTATACGGTTGCGGGCCCAACCGGCTCTGAATTCAAGAGCCATGTCGGGATGTGGACCGTCGCCTGTCCTCCACGTAAGGACCTAGGCGGGTATGCACTGGTCCCCTGGTGTGGGACCCGTATGAGGAATCGTCCTCGTTTATTGTGCGGAACTCACAGTAAGATGATCCGCGGTCTTCACGTCTACTTCTCGAAGCTGGACGTGAATGTACCCTGCCTTCGTATTGTAGAATACGATCGGCAGGGGTGTGCGGTGCTGGGGTAGGCCCAGCTTGTATTTGCGCTTCTGCACAAGCGCGGTTGTATGTTGCAGTCAGGAGGGCTGCCTGCTGGTCATACCAGGTATGAAGGTCCGTGCCTGGTGGGATCACAGCTGCGTACTGTGATAAGTCATGTCCGAACGTAAGGGATGGGCCCCTTTGCGTCGACGTGCCGATGTGTCCGGGTTGCGAGGTTGAGGGATTGACCCCTATCGGACCTAGGTTTGTGGGATTTTGGTTATCCCCAGTGTTGTTTTGGTGATCAGTCATGATCTTGTGAGAGGGAAAATGATGGTTTAAAAAGTGCTAAGAGTAGCGGTGGGCGCCAATGATGAAACAATGGTTAACCGGGCAAGGTTAACTCACTGATCTCGTCAAGAAGGGTTAATCCCTTCCTCTCGAGGATCGCTGGCTGGATCACCGGTGGGTTGATTTCCTGCACAAGGAAACAAACCGTGACTCGTAACAAGGAGGATGGGGTGGGGGTGCTCCTTGTTACCACTCTCCGGCGTGAGAATCAGTAATCTGCTTGGGAAGCAAAGTATGATAGTAGTAGTAGTGAGAGAGTTGTCAAGAGATACCTCAAACCTGGTTTGGGGTTGGTATTTATAGCCGAGGAGTGAAGGAGGAGGATGATGGACAGAATGACGACATGCTGCACCTTTGCAGGTGTGTCAGGCTTGTCGGGTGTGGAGGTTACGCCACGTCAGTCTGTTGCTTACGTAGCCCTGACAGATTACTGTCATTGGTGCTACTTGCACTGTGTTGTCAGTCCCACTTGTTGGGCGTATAGGATGCGGTGCGAGCCGCATCGCTGCCTGCGGTAACATCTGATGTTACCGCGTCCTTTGCTTGCGATCAAGAAATACGCGAAACGCGGTGCCAGCCGCATCATCGACTGTGGTGACTGTCGCAGCTTCCTTGTATTGATAGAAGTGTTCACTGGGCGCGGTGCCAGGCCGCGTCGCTGTGAATACTTCCGTTTTCATACACCAGATGTGATGCTATGCCGCATCACCCTACCGTTCTCATATTCCAGGTAAGTCCTCCTCCATCACTGGACAGATTGGATTCAACCACTGTGTCGATGCGTTCCCGCACGGACACAAGTAGGTTGTTAGCTAGTGGGGGTTTTGATAAGGGTAATGGTCACTCGCGGTCGATGCTGACGCGAGATCTGGGACCATACCCCTTCATACCGGGAACTAGGTCAATGCGAAACTCAACCTGTCTATCCGATGGTAGTCCCGGGAGCTCATCGGGAAACACTTCGGGGTATTCTCGTACTACTGGCACTTCCTCGACCTTCTGCTTTTCTGTAGTGTTTACAACATATGCTAGAAAGGCAACATACCCTTTCCTTAGGCATTTATGTGCTTGTGCTATCGTGATGAGGTTCTTAGTCTTGTCAGTGCTGTCTCCCGATACAGTTAGTTGTTTGCCGTCGGGTAATCGGAGTCGGACGATCCTTTTGTCACCTATAACTTTCGCATGATATGGTGTCAACCAGTCCATTCCTATGACTATGTCGAATTCTCCAAGTTCCATAGGCATTAGGTCTATATGGATAACATGGTTGTTTAAGCTTATTTTACAATTCTTAACTATGTCGACTATCTCTCTTTGACTTCCATCAGCCATTTCTACTGTAAAGGCATGATCTAGGGTTTGGGACGCCTGGTTCAAGTAAGGTCTAAAGGTAGTCGACACTAGACTTCTATTTGCACCGGTATCAAATAACACACGCGCATATACATCATTTACGAGATACGTACCCGTGATAACGTCTGTATTGGTCTTGGCTTCTTCCGTGGTGAGTACAAATGCCCGCCCTTTTGGCTGATTTGGTTGTGTCCTATCATTTCTTTTAAGTTCGGGACATTCAGATTTCATGTGGTTTGGGTCTCCACATTTGAAACACTTCTTCTTTTCCTTGCATTCTTGAAGAGCATGACCCGTCTTTTTACAATTTGGACAAGGAAAATGACACTCCCCGTATGAAAGCGTTTGCAAATTTGACATGGAGGAAATGTTTTAGGCCTTTTAAAGTTGTTATTCCGGGTGTCCCCCTTTCTTTCTTCCCACTTTCTTTTTGGTGCGGGAGATTCAGCCTGCCGCAGAATCATCTCGGCAGCCATGACGGCGCTAGCCTCAACAGTTTCTGCAAAAGTCTTGGGGGATTTGGATTTGATAAACACCCTCATTTCAGAGGGTAGACCCCAAATAAACCTATTGATCAGTTGTTCCTCAGTCAACGCTAAATAAGAAACCAGTCGAGATATGTCATTGAAACAAGAAACATACTCTCGATAGGTTTTATTTCCCATTTTTAACTGAAAGAATTCCACTTCCAGTTGCTCAGTCTCACTAGGAGGACAATACTTAGCAAGAAACTTATGACTAAACTCCTCCCACATCATCTCC
Organism: Helianthus annuus; assembly: GCF_002127325.2. NCBI lineage: Eukaryota > Viridiplantae > Streptophyta > Magnoliopsida > Asterales > Asteraceae > Helianthus > Helianthus annuus. The sequence continues at coordinate 134,804,036 of NC_035446.2, read as the reverse complement.
TTAACCTTTTCTTTTCCCTCTGTTCGGACCACAATGTTCCACCAGTGAAGGGCTTCAGCTTCAAACATATGTACGGCGAACCGTACTTTGTTGCGGTCATCACACTTACATAGGTCTAATACTGACTCCATTCTGTTGAGCCAGTCTTGAGCTTCTAGTGCTCCCTTTCTTCCGTCAAAGGACTGAGGTTTACAGGACATGAAGTGCTTATAAGTACATTCCTTTGGTTTGGAATATTCACCTTTTCCTTCTAGTGGCATGGTTGCAATAGTGTTTTTCCTTTCGCCCTTTCCTTCTCTTTGTACTGGCGTGGAGGCTGCTGAGCTTTCTTCATGTCGTTCTCCAGATTGGTTAACATTACCGGTTTGTGCATTCTTCATTACCTTAGCCACTTCCACAGCTATATTGTGGATATCCTCAGTATTTAGACGCATGCTTGTACTAGACCGGGACCTGACACTATGAGAGGGAGTTCGAGTCCTATAAGAATCTTCCTCTCTCCTTCTGTTATTCTGATTATTTCTAAACCCTTGTTCATCTCTATGTTCAGACATTGTCTCCTTCCTATATGAATATGAGTATAAAGAGTTACTAGTATGTATGATACATCATTATAAAATAACAACTATATACATCACATAGAGATATATATATATATACATGTATATCTATATATATATATATATAGCACATAGAAAGGCACAACATAGTTTACTTCTTCTAGCGTCACTCAACTGACTATGCAATGACTTTTCCTGAGAACATGTTATTTGGCCTAGTCTGAGTGTGCTATTAATCTTTAGAGAACTACTGGTTAAAGCTTAGGCATTCCTGCAATACCTAATTCGCTAAAACCTCGGGCTCTGATACCAACTGTAACACCCACCCCGTAACCCGGGTGATTGTGCACAATTGATACACTTACAGCGGAAACAAACTAAACTTTCATTAAAACTTATAATAGTCTGAGTACAACACTTTATTTATTTACAAACTTTTGGCAACTAAGAACTCCTTGATCTTCTAAAACTCCACAACTGTCAAGTAGTTCCTATAGCTTTCCTCATGACTCACCTGAGATAAGTATACTCAAAACGACGTCAGTTATATACTGGTGAGCTCATACTATACAATTTTTATAAAGACAGACCACAGTTTATATTATATGCATACACAATATGGGCATGTGACCACATTATAGTCAGGTTGGGCCTCATTGAACCTTATAGGTCACATTTGACTTGTCACAAACCACCGTACAAGAGACATACTGGTCCTCCAGTTGTGTCCCCCTACGGCCGTCACATAGGTATGAGTGTGTGTCGCTGGACCTTATAAGCACGAAGTGCCTGTGGGTACAACACCTTATTACCCTTCCCAGAGTGACACACCTCATTAAGTATAACAGGATCCCATATACCCCTACTGACACATGCATACTGCAGCATTCTCATTATTACCAGTTATGGACGAGTATACTATCACAGTTTAAAAGACAAGTATGATGACTCACCTGATTAGCAATTGCTTAACAGCCGCTAGTAATACTGGGTTATGTCTCAAGGTCCTGACACAATTACATAATCCTAGGTTAGGTAATGGTACACCTAACTAGTCATTATCATGGTTGGATATTGGTTAACCCTACCTTGTTTAAGTATGGGTGATCAGTCCATGCCTAACTAATGCTAGGCTACCCAATACCCGCCCCTGACAATAACCCTAGTACCTAAAAATAATACTAACACTACTACTACTAATATATTATTACTAATAATAAAACTAATATTAACTACTAAAAATAAATAATAAATAACTAACCATAAACTTAAACGAGAGTATACCTCAAAACTATCTACGGCATGTTGATGTAGAGTTTCCCTACTCCTGCTCCTACTCGCGCTCCAAAAACGACTACTAACAACACCCAACGGGGTATCGTATACTCAGGATTCTCTATACTAGAGCATTCCCGTTAAAGAAACTGGTACCTAAACAAACTACTGAGGCTCTTATTTAAAGCAAGCAAGCAGGAACCTCAAATCCCTTTATGTTATGGTCGATGTGGGGATTCAATTGACGTGCCTACCTACCTGCTTGACCTGCTTGCTTGCTTGCTTATATATATTAATTCAGCTGCTTAACTCTTTTCTCTTGTATAACTTTAAAATATGACGTTTTATAAAACGACGAATATGTCATTAGAACGAGCATATTTTTATCTACGTTTTAACCTAAGTTTCATTAAAAACGGAGTAAGGTAAATAAAATAATATATTTAATTATTAATATTAACGGTCTCCTATATTAGCCAAGGTTTGTCAATATATTTCACCTTTCACACAATCTTCTTACTCGTTTAACAATATATGAAATATAAATTAAATATTTCACACGTTTATAACCAGCACATTAAGGTTCGGGGTATTACACCCTCTTCCAATATGAAGGTTATATCTTGGAGTCTCATTTTGTACAATACTTTACAGGTGGGCCAGAGATTTTATGGTAATGGGCTTTCAGTTGGGCAATGGGTATTCCCTGTAATGATGGGTGGGTCTGGTCACCAATGATGTCCGTGTTCGCAGGGCGTGGGCGCCTTTCGCCAATGAGTTTACTCGAATGACCAGACTTGTATAGCATTCGTTGGCCGTACAAAAGATATATATACTATATATGTTAGATTCATACAATAATACTATTTAATAGTGATAGTTTATCTTTAGAATTGAACAAATATTGTTTTTCTCATAAAAGTCGCTTCACAATTTTTTACATAAAAACACTGTACTTTATGTGTTTTTTCTCGCAAAAATTACTCTTAACAATCTTTTGCACAAAGTCACTCCACATGTCAATCTAAAACAAAATTGTGACTTTTTTTTTTTTATTTTAAATAAACCGGAATAGAGTTTTCTTTGATAAATTCCAACTTTGCACCAAATATTACAAAACCATTGCACATCATTGGCGTGTCAAATTTATTTGCAATATTTAACCTTTTAACTCGTGACCAAATAAGATGTAAAATGATTTAAAAGATAATACACTTATATATAATTTTTAAACTCAAAACTTATATTGATTATTGTAAAAACCAAAGGTAGGTACTTAGTTATATTGATTTGTTTGATTTACAAAGGTTGAAATGAATCAATTTCGACTCAAATTTTAGATGAATTTTTGAGATGTTCTAAAGAAATAATTTACAAGTGATGCAAATAATCAAGAATGTTAACATGAAATTTAGAACTTCATGTGTGTCCACACGTGCTCTTTTGTGTCATACGTTACTTATATATTTTTTATTCTTAAAAAAGAATCCAACACGATGAAATTGTTGAGTGACTTTTGTAAGAAAAAAAAAACAGAAAGTTCAGTCTTTTTATGTGCGAAAGAATTTTGAGCGACTTCTGCGAAAAAAAAAGTGTAGCGGTTTTTATGTGAAAAAAAATTGTGAAATAATTTTTGTGAGAAAAGAACATAAAGTATAGTATTTTTTATGTTATTTCCCCTTTAGAACTAGAGTTTTATAAAGTTATTAACTATACACTAACAAGTCTATTTATTTTACTTAACAATTCTTAGTAAATTTACTAAATTTAATCACGTACTATATAATGCAACTACGAAACATAGATAATCTGGTTAACACGTATTTATAAAATAGAATAATAACAAACATAGGCCTTAAGGCTATTCTAACGATGTATTTTCTGGTTAAAAACTTAAAACACAGTAATTTAAACATAACTAGTTATCGGTTCTTAATTTATTGTTTATTTTTTCTAAAGCAAAGACCCGGCACTCTAGATCACCCTAGCAAATGGGGATCGCCCTTCCGCCCAAAAAGCAGTGGTGACTAGGCCCACCCTACTAGGAGGAAACCACGTAACTAAAAAACCCACTGGCTCAACCAAGAACAAAATTTGTCCCAGACGAGAATCTAACCCTGACCTCCCATTTAAAAAGTCATTGGGCTACCGTTCAACCTGAAGACTCGGCGGTAAAATTACCTTCCATATTTTACCAGGAGGATGTGAAAGTAGTTGAATTGCACCTTTTATAATTTTATCTACTAATAAATTTTAGTAACTTTTGTCTAAACATTACAGCCTGGCTGCATCTTCAAACTTAGCGTGCTCCATTTATCAACACATTTAAAACTCCGACAACCTGTTACTGGGGTACAACTCTTCACTGGCGTCTTAATAATCAAGCAATTAAAACTTGTACGCTACCAAATATTGCACAAGTTTTAATTATTTATCATTCATAACAATATACGCCACCATTGGCGTCCCCTACCGACTGGTCCCACGGTCAACTTGAGGGGGTAATAGAGTAAATCGGGTGGTGCTGGGGTTTGATCACCAGACCTCCACGAGGCACTAATGTCGGTATCGTGGGTACCCATATAATAATTAAAACTTGTACTGTTTCTTAATTGCTTCTAGTTTCTGGTTATAGACCTTGTCAACATTTAATAATGATATAACTAGACTAGACACACAACACTTTGATACATACAATTATACAAACAATGATTTACAGCACCTTTACAGTCTTATACATATATACCAAAAAGGATTATTACCATACCCGATGTTATTATGCGACACTTGTAACATAGTGTGGCGTAATCCGTCAGCGGGTATGATAACTATAGATAGATAAAACGGATTTACCAGAAAACCACACACATTTAAGTTCCAAGCCTGTAGGAAAGGCAGAGATGCTGGCCTTTTTGATATTCGGCGGAATATTGACCCGACGAAAGCAAATTGACCTGCAATAATCAATAATTTAATATCATGCAATGCAGATTTTAACATGAGTAATCGTGAATTACCTTGATGATCTCCCACTTAGAGCTAGGCCGCACATATGCTGCCAAGATGGCCATGTGAAAATGCTGAACAAAACGAACATAAACCCTTAGATCGTGTCTCCATGGTAAGAAACCATGCATGACATACAGGGAAACACTACATTTAACATAAACAAAAGCTTACCCTAAACGGATCTCCTCTTAGAGACTGCACAAACATTAGGCTTCTTGCATTTTGACCCTGAAAAGCAGAAATAATTTTGAGTACCATGTAATAAACAGTGTGCTAGTGAAGTGTTTAAACTATTATTAAAATTTTAAAAAACCTCTAGGTATATATCCCTGAGTCGCCTTCCGGTTTGAGCACAGCAAACACGAACAACAGGTTCATCGCAACTCCCGCTAATTATATAGTCTCTCCCATTCATATAATACGATCGAGTGTAGTTTTGACCGCTTCCTGTGGGAGCGATATCGAAGTTCGTATGAAGCCTTCCGTCTACAGCCAAAAGTTGTTTAACCTGCCAAAGGATTATGATTTATAAATCAATGTTTTCATGACCGGACCGGACGTCGAACCGATCTCCTTAACGGTCCACTGGTCGGACCGGTCGAACAGGATGTAAGAAGCGGGTGATGTTGTAAATATTATAAAAATAAATAGGTTAAAATTGAAATTTTTTAGTTTAATAAATATCCGGTTCAACCCCTAAAAATCCGGTTCAACCGGCCGGTTTTCCGGTCCGATAGGGTGAACCGGACCGGTCCGGTTTTCAAAACATTGTTTATAGGCTGTATCAAAATACCTACCTCATTGTCAACAGCTGATACAAGAAGATAAAGGTCATCAGGAGAGAAGCAAACCATTACATTTCCGCTTGAGCTCGAAGCGGTGTAACACGGGTTAACGGGTTTTGTTCTCAAGTCCCACATTTTAACATCGTGATCAAACGATGAAGTAACAAAGAGAGAAGGGGAATGATGGGCAAATTTGGCCACATTGATGGCTTCTCGATGCATATCAGTGAACAAATGTAAGCGTTTTCCAGTCGAGATGTCATACACAGCAACTTTCTTCGAGTATCCGCTTGTAAGAATCTGTTCGTCTGTTGCATTGACATGAACGGAAGTCAAATGCTGAAAGTCATCAAAGTCAACACCAATAGAACTGCTATAGTTATCTGCAACTTCTGGTAGTGTGTCGTTTATGTCGTATAATCTCAAGGATCCGTTGTCATAACCAACAACAAGCTGTTTGTCATAAAAGAAAAATTTTTATAATTAAAGCTACTGATTTGCTGTTTTATCTACAACGGTTCAAATGGGTCAATGTGTTTGCGGGTCGCCTGTTTGGACCCACACTTATAAGTTACCTAATTTGACCCGAACCGTTTTGCAAACAAGCATAAAACATACCTTGGATTGGAATCTCTTAAGCCAACAGAGCCCTAAAACGCTCTTATTCGTATCGAAAACCGGCAAATATTTAACGAGATTTCCGGTCTCATGATTAATGACGACGACTTCTCCTTCTAACGTCCCAAACGCCATTAGGCTGGGGTCCGTTTGGTGATACTCAAACTGCCTCGGTCGAAGGATTCGGCCCTCTTCTTTCATTATCTGACTAATATTCGATAACGGATGTAACACAGGCCATGCAGACGAACCAAGTTTAGCAGCACATAGAGACCTCGAGTAGAAACTTTGACTTTTTTTATGTAGTGATGGGCCCTTTGACTTCAAGGACTTTTGGTTGAGTATACCGCTTGTTCCCGTTTCGCGCATATGTAATACACTAATGATGCTTTCTTTGTGCTGTCGTTTATTCGGTAATACCTCATAGTAGCTTGAGAAGACGGTTTTAGCTCGTTCGCCATCGAATTTCCCTATTTGGCAATTATCCAAGACTCGTAATCTCGGCAATGAAACGATCATATACTCTCGGTAATGTTTCTGGAAACATATCGGTGAAGGATGATGCAAGTTGTACTTTTGTGAAACAGTGTATTCATCAATGTGCAATTTACCAAAATAACCCTGGAACAAGACGGAGTTGAGATACATAATGATTAGATATGCATGTAATGTTCTAACTTCTAAGTTCTAACCTCAGTTGGTGTATTATTTGAAATTTTGGTGGCGTTTACGTCTTTTAAATGGCATGGGGAAGTGTCCTTGCAGCATAAACAATTTTGAAACCGTAGTTCCAGCAACGAAGGAAGTTTTAACAAGGCGGCAACCGTAGTCCAAAGATTGGATATGCGTGTGGCGCACATCGATAAACGGGTTAGATTTGGCATGTAAGTGAAACAATCTTTTTCCATGGTACTAAGTGAAGTGCAAAAGTCCATATTAAGAGTGTGCATATGCATAAACTTTCCAGCCATGTTAAGCGTTTGAATCTCAGTTGACTTTACGTTTAACACTTGGCAGTCCAGACCAGAGTTGAAAAGATCCCTGGAAACAGTTTAAATCCGTAGATGGTATAAACAAACCACTATTTATGTGGCGTAATTGTGTAAATATTAGTATAAAGTTTATGGTCAATGTGATGGAAACCACAAAATAGACCTCAAGATATCCTCCTTTAGTGGTGTATCTCGGATATCAACTACTCGAAGCCTTGTGTTGATAGCATGCATCAATGATAAAATTGTGCATTCGTCTAAGCCAACGCTTGATCCGCAAAGCAAGTCAACAGTCTCGAGGGCGTTTGAGTCGTTTGAGCGGAAAAGATCGGTGAGGGGAAACAAATCAGCGTTTTTAAGCTGGTCTAGTGAAATCACCATCGTACATTTTTGGCATGTGAGTTTCTGAACCATGGCCTAATAAGAAGGAAAGAAAAATGTTAGGCTTCAAATATGTAAGTTTTAATCGCAAACGATAGGTTTTCAGTGTGGCAAAGTATATATGACCTTCTTCAACCATGATACAACATCTGAGCTAGGCTGCACCTTATGCATTTGACAGATTTCCATGTACCTATAGCACCCATACAAGATAGTATGTTATAAGTTAAAAGAAAAAGCTACACTTCAAATATTGATATTTTGTGACAAATAGCCATAGGCGGTTCGCCTGACTCTCACACTAATTTCCATCATCTAGACCCCAATTTTCCCCAAATTTAGCAATTTTAGTAAAGGTGAAACTTTTATATAATTAATTCACCTGCTTAACAACTAAAAAAGATTAAAAAAAAAAAAAAAACAAACTAACTAAACTGAAGTTCAGAATATTACCAAAAATAATGGATCCACATATGACATATGTATCTTCTAAAAATCAACAACTTTAACCTCTAAACAAAAACAATATCTCTTCTAACAAAGAACAGAGACACAGCTACACAAGTGAACTCAGATTATATACATCCTTTCATCTTCTAAACTTAACAAATTAAAACTCAATCATCAATAACAATAACAAAATCACAGTCTTACTGTCAATTTGGAGCCCTAGAAAACTTTTACAGAGAGATCTCCAGTATTAAATAAAATTGCATAATCAACAATTATTCCAGTAGCAAACTGAAGTGTTCCATAAACTCATCACACTTTCATCAACACACGCAGTACAATGCACAATAATTATCACATGACAGAATACGAACAATCTCTTGTTACAGAAATTATAAACACAAACCTGTTGAGTAAATCAGAGATATGTGGAGATGAAGACATCATGGAATATGTGAAATTCAGCTGCTGTTAGTTCTCATCTTCATATGGAATTTAGAGAGAGAGAGAGAGAGTGAGTTGAGGTTGTGGCTTGGTACTGGTAGCTTATAAGCAACCCCACTTATTACGGAATATGAATTATTCACGATAACCACTGCTCCTTCTCTTCGTGATAGATAGAATGAATTTTTATACGTGTTCTGTTTCGTAACGTATAATTCCACGTGGACCATCTAACTAATCCTTATCTAACGGATTAAAAAAATCATGTTTAATTATTAACATGACACTAAATCAGTTGTATCAACCATCAACTATCCAGTAGTGGTTGGTTTGATTGTTTAAAGCACATAGGAAATTAAATTAAACCGTCGGCATTTTTTTTTTCCGTTGAACCTGCAAGTTAGGTTAGATTTATCATTGTGTTGTGTGACACATGGAAAATTAAATAAAACATGGGAAAACATTTTACTTTTAGTGACACGGGATACCAAGTTTTGTATGGTTAAAATTAAGTTTTAAAAATTATGAATGTAAGTCTCAAATTTCAAACTTGAGATCTTTGCGATAAACTAAAACTGCAAGTTATCAACTTATTTAGTGTTTGTTATAAGTGTGAATGTGAATTATAGCAAAAGCACACACATATGCACTCACTTTATTTTCTATCTAATTTTTTTTTTTATTTTTTATCTAAAATCTTTCGTAATTTTTAATTGTTAAGTTTGTTTTATAATCAACCGGTTCTTACGAACAGTTTAATCCCTCCAACCCTTGTTCCAACCAGTAGCGAAGCTTGAACTTTTTAGTAGGATGGCCAAAAGTTTTAATGAAAAAATAGAAGGGGGGACTCAATACATGATTTTTTTTTTTCTGAAATTTATGCTTTGAAGCAAAAAAATATTGGTCCGGGGCACATGGGCGAAGCTTTTAAGGGGCGGGAGGGGGTGGCCAAGCCCTCCGAACTTTTCGCTCAGTAGTGGAGAGTATGTAGTTTTCGTATAGAAATTTTTAGGTATATACGTTTTCGACCACCCGGTTTTATATAAACTTTTAGGTCCGTTAACTTTCGCCCCCGGTCAGAAATCTCAAGCTTCACCACTGCCAGGACAACCCTAGCCCGACTAAGATCCGCCCTTGGTTCCAACAGAGTGATTAGTTCGGCCGAGCTAGTTTTCTACACAATGATAAAAATAGACATAAATCAAGTAAATAACCAATTAAACCTACTTTAAATAGCAATTTGATACAGAAAAAGAAAAAACTGGTTACCAAAGTGTATTAACTAATATATTTTTATATACTCTTTTGTAGAAAAAGAAAAGCAAGAACATGCCAAAGTAATAACAGATAAGTGGATTGAGTTTACAGACAAGATATTTCAATATAACGTGTTAAATCCTTGATGTGAGACCACAATGGACTCGTCCACAAAAAGTCAAATACAATGAATGATCGCCATTATTTGCTAGGACATGAATATTTTGCTTTTAGACATTTTCACACGATATTGACATTTAATAATTAAATAATAGTTTACACACATTTTCCCTTTTTCTTTCATGGATTACTGGTATTGCATTGATGAACCAATGATGGCATGTATCATGATATAAAATGGATTGACAATCACATATTACCAAAAAATCATTTTATATTATATAAAATATAATAAAGATAATTTTGTTTAAAGCAATAATGGTCTATTATTAAAGCAAAGTAAGCAATAACGGTCTATTATTAAAGCAAAGTGTGTACAATCGTGAATATGAATATAACCAAAACAAAACAAGTAGGATACCTACTGCACCAAAACTCATCAAATTATAATCCACAAAATTAAATTTCAAAAACGACAAAATTTTTTTAACAACATCTATATATGAATACTAGCCACGAGGTTGAATAAATAAATTTTATATACTAAATAATAAAAGAATATATCTTTAAAAACCTCATTTATTGTACGGGTATAATAAATATAATTTTATATATTAAATAAAAAAAATATTTATAAGAACCATATTGTACGGGTTGATATATCTATAAGAACCATCTTGTACGGGTTGAATAAATGTAATTTTATATACCAAATAAAAAAGTTATATTTTTAAAACCACGTATATTACAGGAGTTGAATAAATGTAATATTGTTTACCAAATAATAAAATAATATATCTTTAAAAAACCTCATTTATTACACGGGTTGAATAAATGTAATTTTATATAAATAATAAAAAAATTAAATCTTTAAAAATAAGTGCATTACACGGTTTGAATAAATGTAATTTTCTATACTAAATAATAAAAAATATATCCTTAAAAAACCCCGTGTATTGTACGAATTGAATAAATCTAATTTTATATATCAAATAATAAAAAGTTATATTTTAAAAAACCTCATGTATTACATTGGTCGAGTAAATGTAATTTTGTATAGTGAAAATAAAAATATTTAATATATTAATACCAAGTTTGTTTTTCGTGATAAAAATAGATTATTCTGTTGTTGCAAAATTTGTTAACGAATTCTCAATAAATTTAACTCTTTAATTAAAACTCCGTAAATGTATAAATGCTAAATAATATTAGTTAATTTTATTTTAAGTTTCGTAAAATCTATTTGATACCAAACTAAAAAAACGTTCAGATATAATTAATTCAAATAATTAATATTATAAATGAGATGGAGATTAAACTAAATAATAATTATCCATAAGATATTAAACTAATAATATTTAGTAGGAGGGTTATCTATAATATAAGATATTAAATTAAATAATATTTAGTAGAAAGGTTATCTATAATTAATTATAAGATATTAAACTAAAATAATAATTATCTATAAGAGATGGCTTAATATGATGACAAGTGTCCCTAAAGTGGTTTCTTTTATTATATAGTACTAACGGTAAGACTCGTGTGCAAACACGGGTTGTTTCTTAGAAAACCATGCATAACAAATATAAATGATGAATATATTTATATTTATATAGACTTATAAATAAAATAAATAAATAAGTCAGTTGGTAAATACTTAAAGTTTAGAGTATAAAAATATAAAAATATACAATTTATTAATCTTTTGTAAACGAAATAACATTTGCATTCAAACATGTTTCCTTCAACCTCCATAAAACACTATTTTAACCCAACACTATTATAGATAATTAGTTACAATTCACCTCTCCACAACAAAGTTATAATTTTTTTTACTTATTCTTGACACATTGATAGAGAGTAAAAAAATAATTAGTGCAAACTTACAAAATTGATATAAACTAATGGTCAATAGGTTTATTCAACAACAATTCCATTATGTTGATAGCAAACCACTGTTGTCTATTAAGTGTTAAAAACCTCTGTTGCTTTCCAACAGGCTTTCCTAAAAACTGTTATCCATTATCTCCAACAGAGCTTGCCAGACAGATAGATAGTAAGTATCAGATGTTAGTCAACCCATGTTAAAAAGGTGAGTCAACAGAAATTACAAAGGTTAGTAAACAGATGTTAAGAGAATAATGTTATTAACAAAGAATTTAGTACTCTCATTAAAAATGAGAGCTGCAAACACGAGTCGTTTCTTAGACAACCATGCATAACACATATTAATAGATATATACATGTATAGATATTGTACCAAAACATATTATTTGTTTGTAGACATAGGTACTTAATAGAATTTGAATACAACTTAAGGTTCAACAAACGTCAACTACAAACACACAATCACCTGCCTCAACAACTTTCAGCAAAACTAAATCAAGGAATCAGCAGAGTTTAGAAATCAGCAGATCTTTATTCTCTCATCAACATTTCCCGGATTTGCCATTTGAATTGGAGCTCAAAATCTAAGGAATCAGTATCATCTTCATCCCTATCAAGCTGAAGGTTAAAAAGATCTTGGAGGTCAACTGGATTCAGACCAAGTGCATTCACCCTAGATATCTTTTCAACACTACCATAAGTCTTGATCAAAGTCAATTCATGGGTCTGTTTGTCAGACTTCCACTTTACTATTTTTAGATCTGATGGGTTTCTTGGGAGAAGTTTTATTTGAGAGGAGTTTGGCGATTGAGGCATGCTTGCCAACTTCTGAAGTGCTTGAGCAACTTGAGCTTGTAATTGCAGCGAAGCATCATCCAATCCATATCGTAACTGATTTTTGATAGACTCTTTTATGTACTCAGCATACCTATTTTCATCTTCCTCATCCATCAGTTGTTGTCTTTTTCTTTGGTTCAAGGCAGCGATGGATACATCTGCTGTTGAGAACAACTTTTTAGATGTAACGGTCTGCCGACGTATAACAGTCGTTTCATCTTTGTATACTGGCTTTTTAGGAAGGGATGGATCTGTTTTTCTTCGCTCTTCTAACTTATTGTAAGCTCGATCAATATACTGCCTAGACCATTTTCCAATTTGTCTAGCAGTCCCAACCTTAGCTGCTACAAGTTCTGCCTTCATTCTCTTGTACTTCAACATGTAACGCCTTGCTTTTTACGACTTCCTTTATTTAGAAAACTCGTCATGTATTCCATACATGGAAACTCGGCTTCTTTTGAAACTACATTGCCGTTATAAATCGACGCTTTCATCATAATAAAATATGATCATTTTTTTGTCGTACTTCGAATGATTATGCTTGTTTTATATTCTAATTAATTACATGATTCGTTACGTTTTCGTCTTACATACAAACTTGCACCTATTTTACGAACAACTATCATGAATATGTGTTTTTAACACCTTTCATGTATACGGATACCTATCTATACGTTTACAATACATAACCTATACCTTATTTTATACAAACTTATCTAGTTTCATATATTGTATAAATTAGACACTAATATATATATATATATATTCTTAATAAATAAATTAATCATATGGTGATATTAATTATTATATCAAACTTTAGTAAAAAAAAAAGAAAAAAAATATATAAAAACACCCTTGGCAGCCGGACTCCAACAACCAACATTCAAACCCTTTTTGTGGTTTAAACATCTAAGCACATTAAGTTTTAATTGTTAATTATTTATATAACCTAACATGAAATAATATGCTCACTATCTAACTTATATGATGAAGTGGAAGAAAAAAAAATATAAAATAAAATAAAATAAACAAAGCTGTCAACCGTCCCCTTTCCGATCGCAGGTTTCCAAGATGTGTTTTAATTGCTATCTACCAACGTTTAATGCTTATACACTCATACATTGAACCCTTTTTAAACTAGATGTTGCCGCCCAAAGCAGAAAGCAGACATCCATGGCTTCCAAACATATAAACCACTCCCTTCTCCATTCTTTCTTGAACCGCCGCGAACAAACGGCAGCCACCACCACTCGCAACCATGTTCGGACACCACACAACACCATCACACACCATCCCTTCCTTCTTCACAACTTGAAACACTCCACATCGAAAGCTATCGGCTGTCACCACCCGAAACGACTTGCAAACTTCATTCGATCACCCGTAAGCAGTCGCGGAGTTTATTCTTCACGTTACCACACTTACGAGGGCATCGGAGGGCCACCGGAGCGTGAAGACGACACCGGAGCCAACCAGAGCTTTCGACGGAACTCGGAAGCTTGCCGGAATAGGGAACTATTACCCTCGCCGAAGCCGTACGAAGATTCACGATGGGAGTACGTCAACTCGTCTTCGGTATAATTTTCTTGTTCCTTTCCGTTTTCGTTTAAATCACTAGTTGATACACATTTGTTTCTGACTCTCTACATCATGCAATCAACTGAACTTAAGAGTAATTTCATACATATAGCCGACCTTCTTTTTCATCAGTGAAGAAGATGAAATTATTGTTGGTCAATGTATATATGAAAGTAAAACTCCAGCTTTTATAAAACAGCGAATGTAGAACAGTGGTTGGTCTATGCGTGATTGTGCAGGAGGTCACGGGTCCGTGACCCGGCTCCTAAATGATCGTTGCCTTCTTTTTATTTTATAAGACCAATATATGTTTCAAGCTAATAACAGTTTACTACGAGGAATAATAATTGAAGTTCCATCACAAAACTTTCACAACAATTCAATATTTTATTAGTTATCTTTTTACATTTAAAGCCATAAAACCAAAAGCATAAGTAAGTATTATTTTTTTTTTCTTAAGGTTAATAAATTAGTTAAATGGATTTATAAACCTTAAAATATTATACTTGATTTACGAAAATTGACAAGATCGTTACCATCTAGGTTAACCGTTCCATCCATTTGGAATCTATTTCCCAACCCTCACTCGTGCGTTATTTCAAGGAAATCGTATACGCAACCAATGTGAGTACACTCGACCCATTTACATTTTAAACCACTTTTGGGTTGTAACATGTTACCATACAAAAATTACACTTACACACACTTAAACATACTTTGCGAACTCAATCCGATATACATGCTACTTGTTATGCTTGATAATACATGCTTTATGCCATTACTATCTTATACCCTCGCTTAACAATTATAGCGCTATAGGAGTAGCACACCACCCGACGGGGGATTGTTAGGTCTTTATACTATACGGTCTCGTCACTTTGTGGCGAGGGATGCTAAATACTAGTGGACACTTTGGGTTTAGATGTAATGATATGCATGCTAATTACCTTGCTTACAAATTGCCATGTGGATTCGAGTAAAATGTTTTTATACTTATGTTATACTATTTAAACCTTGTGTACTCGCCTTTGCTTTTGCATTGAATTTTGTTTTAACATGTTACAGGTTGATGATGACGATGCTATGAAATGAAGTAGCAATGATGCCTAGATACACATATAGACGTTTAGGTTTAATATGTTGTATCAATTTTGTTATGTTGTTATGTTATTTCGTTGAACTTGTCGTATTTGAATTTTTTGCAATGTTGACAGTTTATCTTATGAAATGAAATCGGATTATTTAAATACTTGTCACAATTATTAGCGTTATGATGTCTCGAGCAATCTTCACACTTCGTCTCATCCCGATGTTTCCGCCATTGGTTGGGGTGTGACAGATTGGTATCAGAGCCATAACTATAGGGAATTAGGAAAAGTAGGAATGCTTTAGCCTAGTCTATAGTTTTAGAGCCTTATTCTTATGTTTTACTTGAAACTACTTGCATGCTACCTTATTTGCTCTTATTTATTCTCTTTTGATCTTTTAAGCATAAATGTCGCTTATGTGTTAACACTTGACATGCTATACTTGCTTTATTATGTGCTAATACATGTTTTATTGTCCCACTCATTATGTGCTATTCTTAATATGCTTCATTGTGCGTTTATATTTGTTGTTTATTCCTTTAACATACTCTTTCCCTCATGCATTTTACTCGACTATTCTAAATCCGTAAACACTCGAGACGAATTCACCAAAATAGGCGTGAAACCCACAATTTGGTGAACGACTCTCAATCTACATATTCTTTTTTTTTACACGAGATATCGCCATTAAGCTAGGAGTGAAATCCACATCTTAATGGTAAATCTCAAATTTCAAATTCTAGTGGACCCTCGTCAACATGTCGAAATTAAATTTTGACCCGACAAGTACCAACCACACTTAGGATACGAAATCGTCAAGTTAGGGGTGAAACCCGCACCTTGTCGACTAGTTCCACTCCTTGGTATTTTTTTTTTTCATTAATCCCGCCAAGTCTCGAAATTTCAATTGAATTGGGGACATGTAGTAACCGGAAGGGTAAATACCGTTAACCGACTTGTCGGCGAGAGTATTTCACCTATTAGGCCAAAGCATGCTCCTCAAATTCGAAAGACTTTTCGACCACTTTGGTTAGTCAACGTTCCGCTTTGGAACCATCCCAAATTTTAATTGAACATGTGTTTTACTATTTATTTTATACGATACAATCTTTCAAATTCGAATTTACTTTCGATATTTACCCCTCACACACACCCACAACATGTTAAATCTTTTCATACATTTATACATATGCATGATTTCACATAGCTTAAATTCATTTTCCTTGTAACGACAAGTGGAGACATATCATCGAGATAGGAGTGATATCCTTACCTTGACGATTAACTCCACTCCCCTTTTCTTAAAAACGACCTCACCAACGAGTTAGGGGTGATTCCCTTACCTAGGTGATCGTTACCAAAACGTCTCTTCAAGAGATCTTATTAAGCAAACTCGATCATATTTTATACCTAAATTGTTTATCATTACTCAAAATACCTACTTATACCGACTTCAAAATACATTGTTTTATCAAGCGTACTTCTTATTCTACAATCTATTTTCACTCAACTCATATACACGAGATTCTTAATCATGTCTTAAAACGTCTTATTACTCGAACTTCAAAACCTTACGAAATGCTACCTATCAATTTAATCGGTCCAATGAAACTCTTGCCCATGAACTTCATCTTCGACTTAATCACTAAAATATGCTCACATTATATCGTCATAGTAGAGACTTCCATTCTTAATTGAAACCAAACCAACCTTTCTCAATTACATCTAGGATCTTATAGATATTATAAGAGCGTTTTATCAAAGACTATTTCAAAAAAAAAAAAAAAACAACAAATCATTTGATAATTTTTTTAAGATCGACGTTTTCACAAGAACCTCCAAAATTCAAAATTTCTTGTTTGAGTGCAAATGAAGCGAACTTATTATTTTTGAAAACTTTTCTACACCGCTTAAGTAGTCATTCAAATTTTAAAACACGTGGGCAAGAAGACTTCATGGGGATCGATAACCTTCAACATACGTAAACTCTTTTAAAACAAAAGTAGCATTTCCATTCGTTACAAAATTCATTATGCTTAACCAATGCGTACTTTATATCCTCTTACATATGCAAACTATATTCTACCTTTCAAACCAAGCTCAATCTAACTTTGATTCGATAAGCTCAACATTTCATTTAAACAACTATACATACAAATCATCCTACACGTTTTAGACGTTGCATCGCGACAATTTCATTTATATCATTCGTATTTACATGCTCAACCTTTTGAGCACTGTTACATGCTTAAACCCGTTATGTTTTCAATTAATACTATATACGCAATCACTAGTATTCATACTCACACTCACATTTCACAACAATACATTTTATGCTCATACTTATAATCGTATTCATACTTATACACATGCGTTTTTATGCTTATACTTATATTTATACGTTTCATGCTTATACGTATACTTATACTACTCGTACGTTTTATGTTGATACTCATACTTACGTGCACATTCGTACTTAAACTTATATTTATGCTCATACTTCCATTCATAATTCATACGTTCATACCCGTACGTGAACGTAATCCGAGGGATTCGTCTACGTGGGTCCCAAACATACTTAAGCATGGACTTGCTTATATACTATATACTTATACGTACACACTCTTATTTTTAAATTATGTACACCCTGATTCATACTCAACTAGTATAGGCTATGCGGAACATGCGACGATCAAAATAATCGCGGGTGCACACGGGATTATAGTGATTGGCTCATGAAAACCATAGAGTGTACTACTGGGTATGGTAAGACACGAGATGTAACATGACACCGAATACGAAACGGACGTAACGTGGTCAAAACA
Source organism: Helianthus annuus (assembly GCF_002127325.2). Classification (NCBI taxonomy): domain Eukaryota; kingdom Viridiplantae; phylum Streptophyta; class Magnoliopsida; order Asterales; family Asteraceae; genus Helianthus; species Helianthus annuus. Next base: position 134,785,930 of record NC_035446.2, on the reverse strand, counting down.
TGGTGGATACGCCGTTGGTACTTCCTATATATAAATGTTTTCACTATGTTACCAAACTTTCGTAAAACGTGCCGTGAGAAATTCAGTGTTTTGTAGACCTTTTGGACCTAATACAAACTTTAAACAACTCTAAAACGCATTATATCCGATTATCCATGACGAGACTTCATCCTTAACACACTACTTTCATCTATCCAACACTTATGCTATTCATATGCTTGCACTCTTTAAGAGTCAATCATTCACTTCTATACTCGTACTATTCTCCATTATCCCTTTCGTTATTTCAAACCCTGTTTACAATCGAGCTTGTTTGAAACTTTCGAATCCTAACTTACCTTCCTACCATTAAAACTATTTCCCTATTCGATATTCTTGTGTAAACATACTTAGTAGACCATTAGCACTTTATTTAAAATACCAAACTTTCTCGTTCCACTCGAAAAGCAATTTTTATGAATATGTGGTTTTATACTATCCTTAAACTTCCTATGTAAACTACCCCACCTACCATCAAAATACAAACCGCCTTGTACAAAACCTTCCTTCTTAATAGGTTATATTTTTAATACACCTCTAATTTAAGTTATCCAAACTTGTTTCAACTCGTTTTACCCAAATACGCACCCATACTTTTCAATAAGGCGTGGTACCTCAAATCTATTTTTTTTTGCCAAGAAAATTCTTTTACAAACCCACCTCGTCGTTTTCCAAAAAAAAAAAAAAAAAAATTCATACTCTTTACGTTTCAAAATTTTCGAGTCTCAAATTTTAAATAATCACCTTTTCGCAAAAACTCCTTCGAGTCTTCCTCTTTAATAAATTTCGGGACGAAATTTCCTAAAGGATGGGTGACTGTAACGCCTTGCTTTTTACGACTTCCTTTATTTAGAAAACTCGTCATGTATTCCATACATGGAAACTCGGCTTCTTTTGAAACTACATTGCCGTTATAAATCGACGCTTTCATCATAATAAAATATGATCATTTTTTTGTCGTACTTCGAATGATTATGCTTGTTTTATATTCCAATTAATTACATGATTCGTTACGTTTTCGTCTTACATACAAACTTGCACCTATTTTACGAACAACTATCATGAATATGTGTTTTTAACACCTTTCATGTATACGGATACCTATCTATACGTTTACAATACATAACCTATACCTTATTTTATACAAACTTATCTAGTTTCATATATTGTATAAATTAGACACTAATATATATATATATATATATATATATATATATTCTTAATAAATAAATTAATCATATGGTGATATTAATTATTATATCAAACTTTAGTAAAAAAAAAAAGAAAAAAAAAATATATAAAAACACCCTTGGCAGCCGGACTCCAACAACCAACATTCAAACCCTTTTTGTGGTTTAAACATCTAAGCACATTAAGTTTTAATTGTTAATTATTTATATAACCTAACATGAAATAATATGCTCACTATCTAACTTATATGATGAAGTGGAAGAAAAAAAAATATAAAATAAAATAAAATAAACAAAGCTGTCAACCGTCCCCTTTCCGATCGCAGGTTTCCAAGATGTGTTTTAATTGCTATCTACCAACGTTTAATGCTTATACACTCATACATTGAACCCTTTTTAAACTAGATGTTGCCGCCCAAAGCAGAAAGCAGACATCCATGGCTTCCAAACATATAAACCACTCCCTTCTCCATTCTTTCTTGAACCGCCGCGAACAAACGGCAGCCACCACCACTCGCAACCATGTTCGGACACCACACAACACCATCACACACCATCCCTTCCTTCTTCACAACTTGAAACACTCCACATCGAAAGCTATCGGCTGTCACCACCCGAAACGACTTGCAAACTTCATTCGATCACCCGTAAGCAGTCGCGGAGTTTATTCTTCACGTTACCACACTTACGAGGGCATCGGAGGGCCACCGGAGCGTGAAGACGACACCGGAGCCAACCAGAGCTTTCGACGGAACTCGGAAGCTTGCCGGAATAGGGAACTATTACCCTCGCCGAAGCCGTACGAAGATTCACGATGGGAGTACGTCAACTCGTCTTCGGTATAATTTTCTTGTTCCTTTCCGTTTTCGTTTAAATCACTAGTTGATACACATTTGTTTCTGACTCTCTACATCATGCAATCAACTGAACTTAAGAGTAATTTCATACATATAGCCGACCTTCTTTTTCATCAGTGAAGAAGATGAAATTATTGTTGGTCAATGTATATATGAAAGTAAAACTCCAGCTTTTATAAAACAGCGAATGTAGAACAGTGGTTGGTCTATGCGTGATTGTGCAGGAGGTCACGGGTCCGTGACCCGGCTCCTAAATGATCGTTGCCTTCTTTTTATTTTATAAGACCAATATATGTTTCAAGCTAATAACAGTTTACTACGAGGAATAATAATTGAAGTTCCATCACAAAACTTTCACAACAATTCAATATTTTATTAGTTATCTTTTTACATTTAAAGCCATAAAACCAAAAGCATAAGTAAGTATTATTTTTTTTTTCTTAAGGTTAATAAATTAGTTAAATGGATTTATAAACCTTAAAATATTATACTTGATTTACGAAAATTGACAAGATCGTTACCATCTAGGTTAACCGTTCCATCCATTTGGAATCTATTTCCCAACCCTCACTCGTGCGTTATTTCAAGGAAATCGTATACGCAACCAATGTGAGTACACTCGACCCATTTACATTTTAAACCACTTTTGGGTTGTAACATGTTACCATACAAAAATTACACTTACACACACTTAAACATACTTTGCGAACTCAATCCGATATACATGCTACTTGTTATGCTTGATAATACATGCTTTATGCCATTACTATCTTATACCCTCGCTTAACAATTATAGCGCTATAGGAGTAGCACACCACCCGACGGGGGATTGTTAGGTCTTTATACTATACGGTCTCGTCACTTTGTGGCGAGGGATGCTAAATACTAGTGGACACTTTGGGTTTAGATGTAATGATATGCATGCTAATTACCTTGCTTACAAATTGCCATGTGGATTCGAGTAAAATGTTTTTATACTTATGTTATACTATTTAAACCTTGTGTACTCGCCTTTGCTTTTGCATTGAATTTTGTTTTAACATGTTACAGGTTGATGATGACGATGCTATGAAATAAAGTAGCAATGATGCCTAGATACACATATAGACGTTTAGGTTTAATATGTTGTATCAATTTTGTTATGTTGTTATGTTATTTCGTTAAACTTGTCGTATTTGAATTTTTTGCAATGTTGACAGTTTATCTTATGAAATGAAATCGGATTATTTAAATACTTGTCACAATTATTAGCGTTATGATGTCTCGAGCAATCTTCACACTTCGTCTCATCCCGATGTTTCCGCCATTGGTTGGGGTGTGACAGATTGGTATCAGAGCCATAACTATAGGGAATTAGGAAAAGTAGGAATGCTTTAGCCTAGTCTATAGTTTTAGAGCCTTATTCTTATGTTTTACTTGAAACTACTTGCATGCTACCTTATTTGCTCTTATTTATTCTCTTTTGATCTTTTAAGCATAAATGTCGCTTATGTGTTAACACTTGACATGCTATACTTGCTTTATTATGTGCTAATACATGTTTTATTGTCCCACTCATTATGTGCTATTCTTAATATGCTTCATTGTGCGTTTATATTTGTTGTTTATTCCTTTAACATACTCTTTCCCTCATGCATTTTACTCGACTATTCTAAATCCGTAAACACTCGAGACGAATTCACCAAAATAGGCGTGAAACCCACAATTTGGTGAACGACTCTCAATCTACATATTCTTTTTTTTTACACGAGATATCGCCATTAAGCTAGGAGTGAAATCCACATCTTAATGGTAAATCTCAAATTTCAAATTCTAGTGGACCCTCGTCAACATGTCGAAATTAAATTTTGACCCGACAAGTACCAACCACACTTAGGATACGAAATCGTCAAGTTAGGGGTGAAACCCGCACCTTGTCGACTAGTTCCACTCCTTGGTATTTTTTTTTTCATTAATCCCGCCAAGTCTCGAAATTTCAATTGAATTGGGGACATGTAGTAACCGGAAGGGTAAATACCGTTAACCGACTTGTCGGCGAGAGTATTTCACCTATTAGGCCAAAGCATGCTCCTCAAATTCGAAAGACTTTTCGACCACTTTGGTTAGTCAACGTTCCGCTTTGGAACCATCCCAAATTTTAATTGAACATGTGTTTTACTATTTATTTTATACGATACAATCTTTCAAATTCGAATTTACTTTCGATATTTACCCCTCACACACACCCACAACATGTTAAATCTTTTCATACATTTATACATATGCATGATTTCACATAGCTTAAATTCATTTTCCTTGTAACGACAAGTGGAGACATATCATCGAGATAGGAGTGATATCCTTACCTTGACGATTAACTCCACTCCCCTTTTCTTAAAAACGACCTCACCAACGAGTTAGGGGTGATTCCCTTACCTAGGTGATCGTTACCAAAACGTCTCTTCAAGAGATCTTATTAAGCAAACTCGATCATATTTTATACCTAAATTGTTTATCATTACTCAAAATACCTACTTATACCGACTTCAAAATACATTGTTTTATCAAGCGTACTTCTTATTCTACAATCTATTTTCACTCAACTCATATACACGAGATTCTTAATCATGTCTTAAAACGTCTTATTACTCGAACTTCAAAACCTTACGAAATGCTACCTATCAATTTAATCGGTCCAATGAAACTCTTGCCCATGAACTTCATCTTCGACTTAATCACTAAAATATGCTCACATTATATCGTCATAGTAGAGACTTCCATTCTTAATTGAAACCAAACCAACCTTTCTCAATTACATCTAGGATCTTATAGATATTATAAGAGCGTTTTATCAAAGACTATTTCAAAAAAAAAAAAAAAACAACAAATCATTTGATAATTTTTTTAAGATCGACGTTTTCACAAGAACCTCCAAAATTCAAAATTTCTTGTTTGAGTGCAAATGAAGCGAACTTATTATTTTTGAAAACTTTTCTACACCGCTTAAGTAGTCATTCAAATTTTAAAACACGTGGGCAAGAAGACTTCATGGGGATCGATAACCTTCAACATACGTAAACTCTTTTAAAACAAAAGTAGCATTTCCATTCGTTACAAAATTCATTATGCTTAACCAATGCGTACTTTATATCCTCTTACATATGCAAACTATATTCTACCTTTCAAACCAAGCTCAATCTAACTTTGATTCGATAAGCTCAACATTTCATTTAAACAACTATACATACAAATCATCCTACACGTTTTAGACGTTGCATCGCGACAATTTCATTTATATCATTCGTATTTACATGCTCAACCTTTTGAGCACTGTTACATGCTTAAACCCGTTATGTTTTCAATTAATACTATATACGCAATCACTAGTATTCATACTCACACTCACATTTCACAACAATACATTTTATGCTCATACTTATAATCGTATTCATACTTATACACATGCGTTTTTATGCTTATACTTATATTTATACGTTTCATGCTTATACGTATACTTATACTACTCGTACGTTTTATGTTGATACTCATACTTACGTGCACATTCGTACTTAAACTTATATTTATGCTCATACTTCCATTCATAATTCATACGTTCATACCCGTACGTGAACGTAATCCGAGGGATTCGTCTACGTGGGTCCCAAACATACTTAAGCATGGACTTGCTTATATACTATATACTTATACGTACACACTCTTATTTTTAAATTATGTACACCCTGATTCATACTCAACTAGTATAGGCTATGCGGAACATGCGACGATCAAAATAATCGCGGGTGCACACGGGATTATAGTGATTGGCTCATGAAAACCATAGAGTGTACTACTGGGTATGGTAAGACACGAGATGTAACATGACACCGAATACGAAACGGACGTAACGTGGTCAAAACATGGTGGATACGCCGTTGGTACTTCCTATATATAAATGTTTTCACTATGTTACCAAACTTTCGTAAAACGTGCCGTGAGAAATTCAGTGTTTTGTAGACCTTTTGGACCTAATACAAACTTTAAACAACTCTAAAACGCATTATATCCGATTATCCATGACGAGACTTCATCCTTAACACACTACTTTCATCTATCCAACACTTATGCCATTCATATGCTTGCACTCTTTAAGAGTCAATCATTCACTTCTATACTCGTACTATTCTCCATTATCCCTTTCGTTATTTCAAACCCTGTTTACAATCGAGCTTGTTTGAAACTTTCGAATCCTAACTTACCTTCCTACCATTAAAACTATTTCCCTATTCGATATTCTTGTGTAAACATACTTAGTAGACCATTAGCACTTTATTTAAAATACCAAACTTTCTCGTTCCACTCGAAAAGCAATTTTTATGAATATGTGGTTTTATACTATCCTTAAACTTCCTATGTAAACTACCCCACCTACCATCAAAATACAAACCGCCTTGTACAAAACCTTCCTTCTTAATAGGTTATATTTTTAATACACCTCTAATTTAAGTTATCCAAACTTGTTTCAACTCGTTTTACCCAAATACGCACCCATACTTTTCAATAAGGCGTGGTACCTCAAATCTATTTTTTTTTTGCCAAGAAAATTCTTTTACAAACCCACCTCGTCGTTTTCCAAAAAAAAAAAAAAAAAAATTCATACTCTTTACGTTTCAAAATTTTCGAGTCTCAAATTTTAAATAATCACCTTTTCGCAAAAACTCCTTCGAGTCTTCCTCTTTAATAAATTTCGGGACGAAATTTCCTAAAGGATGGGTGACTGTAACGCCTTGCTTTTTACGACTTCCTTTATTTAGAAAACTCGTCATGTATTCCATACATGGAAACTCGGCTTCTTTTGAAACTACATTGCCGTTATAAATCGACGCTTTCATCATAATAAAATATGATCATTTTTTTGTCGTACTTCGAATGATTATGCTTGTTTTATATTCCAATTAATTACATGATTCGTTACGTTTTCGTCTTACATACAAACTTGCACCTATTTTACGAACAACTATCATGAATATGTGTTTTTAACACCTTTCATGTATACGGATACCTATCTATACGTTTACAATACATAACCTATACCTTATTTTATACAAACTTATCTAGTTTCATATATTGTATAAATTAGACACTAATATATATATATATATATATATATATATTCTTAATAAATAAATTAATCATATGGTGATATTAATTATTATATCAAACTTTAGTAAAAAAAAAAAGAAAAAAAAATATATAAAAACACCCTTGGCAGCCGGACTCCAACAACCAACATTCAAACCCTTTTTGTGGTTTAAACATCTAAGCACATTAAGTTTTAATTGTTAATTATTTATATAACCTAACATGAAATAATATGCTCACTATCTAACTTATATGATGAAGTGGAAGAAAAAAAAATATAAAATAAAATAAAATAAACAAAGCTGTCAACCGTCCCCTTTCCGATCGCAGGTTTCCAAGATGTGTTTTAATTGCTATCTACCAACGTTTAATGCTTGTACACTCATACATTGAACCCTTTTTAAACTAGATGTTGCCGCCCAAAGCAGAAAGCAGACATCCATGGCTTCCAAACATATAAACCACTCCCTTCTCCATTCTTTCTTGAACCGCCGCGAACAAACGGCAGCCACCACCACTCGCAACCATGTTCGGACACCACACAACACCATCACACACCATCCCTTCCTTCTTCACAACTTGAAACACTCCACATCGAAAGCTATCGGCTGTCACCACCCGAAACGACTTGCAAACTTCATTCGATCACCCGTAAGCAGTCGCGGAGTTTATTCTTCACGTTACCACACTTACGAGGGCATCGGAGGGCCACCGGAGCGTGAAGACGACACCGGAGCCAACCAGAGCTTTCGACGGAACTCGGAAGCTTGCCGGAATAGGGAACTATTACCCTCGCCGAAGCCGTACGAAGATTCACGATGGGAGTACGTCAACTCGTCTTCGGTATAATTTTCTTGTTCCTTTCCGTTTTCGTTTAAATCACTAGTTGATACACATTTGTTTCTGACTCTCTACATCATGCAATCAACTGAACTTAAGAGTAATTTCATACATATAGCCGACCTTCTTTTTCATCAGTGAAGAAGATGAAATTATTGTTGGTCAATGTATATATGAAAGTAAAACTCCAGCTTTTATAAAACAGCGAATGTAGAACAGTGGTTGGTCTATGCGTGATTGTGCAGGAGGTCACGGGTCCGTGACCCGGCTCCTAAATGATCGTTGCCTTCTTTTTATTTTATAAGACCAATATATGTTTCAAGCTAATAACAGTTTACTACGAGGAATAATAATTGAAGTTCCATCACAAAACTTTCACAACAATTCAATATTTTATTAGTTATCTTTTTACATTTAAAGCCATAAAACCAAAAGCATAAGTAAGTATTAATTTTTTTTTTCTTAAGGTTAATAAATTAGTTAAATGGATTTATAAACCTTAAAATATTATACTTGATTTACGAAAATTGACAAGATCGTTACCATCTAGGTTAACCGTTCCATCCATTTGGAATCTATTTCCCAACCCTCACTCGTGCGTTATTTCAAGGAAATCGTATACGCAACCAATGTGAGTACACTCGACCCATTTACATTTTAAACCACTTTTGGGTTGTAACATGTTACCATACAAAAATTACACTTACACACACTTAAACATACTTTGCGAACTCAATCCGATATACATGCTACTTGTTATGCTTGATAATACATGCTTTATGCCATTACTATCTTATACCCTCGCTTAACAATTATAGCGCTATAGGAGTAGCACACCACCCGACGGGGGATTGTTAGGTCTTTATACTATACGGTCTCGTCACTTTGTGGCGAGGGATGCTAAATACTAGTGGACACTTTGGGTTTAGATGTAATGATATGCATGCTAATTACCTTGCTTACAAATTGTCATGTGGATTCGAGTAAAATGTTTTTATACTTATGTTATACTATTTAAACCTTGTGTACTCGCCTTTGCTTTTGCATTGAATTTTGTTTTAACATGTTACAGGTTGATGATGACGATGCTATGAAATGAAGTAGCAATGATGCCTAGATACACATATAGACGTTTAGGTTTAATATGTTGTATCAATTTTGTTATGTTGTTATGTTATTTCGTTAAACTTGTCGTATTTGAATTTTTTGCAATGTTGACAGTTTATCTTATGAAATGAAATCGGATTATTTAAATACTTGTCACAATTATTAGCGTTATGATGTCTCGAGCAATCTTCACACTTCATCCACTTCAACCTTTTTGTATTGTTTCCAGTTGGGAGCATATTTTGGCATTTGAGGATGTTTATTCATCTTTTCAATTCTATTAACTTCATCATTAAGAGCCTCAAGGGGCCAGTCGTCGAAATCAGACCTGTAGGCTTCGTGGGGCTTGGTTTCCATGATAGTGTTCAAGAAATCATTCCTTAATGTCTTTTGTAGCTCAGCATTTGGTGACAGATTTGACATGTTCTTACTCAAGTCTTTAGCAAAATCTTCCAACTTCTTAACTTCACCAAGCCAATGTTGCATGCGAGCTGATAACTTAATGTCTCCTAGCCCTTTACACTCTTCATTTGCCTTATCTTCTGCTTGCTTGCCCTTTAGCTTCAGATATTCATAAATATTCTTTGGAGTTTTGAATCCCTGAAGAAATGGGAAGGTTCTTTTGGATGGATCATCCTCTGTGTAAAATTGAGTCATTTCATCTTGAACTACAAGCAGTTCCAGAGGGAAAGTTACTGCCAATGGGTTGATCTTTGTTGATGGAGGTGGGATGAATGGTTTGGGTGAAGTTTGAATGAATGGAATAGCTGGTAACGGAATTGGTGCTGGTATATCTTTTTCTTCCTTCTCTTCTTCATGCACCATGAATTTTCTCTTTCTTGTGTAAACAGATTTTGGAGAAGGAGGAGTTAGGGAAGAAAAAGGTGCTATGAGTGTAAAGGTTGATTGTGATAGGAATTGAAATTGGGTAGAATCAGTGGATTGACTAACAACTGTTGAAACAACTGGTGTCTCAACCGCTGTTGTCTTAGCATGTGTTGAAACATTTGTTGCATCAATAATTGTTTCAGTGGAGGTTGGCAGTGGTAATGAGGATTTTGTATTCTGCTTTTTGACAGGTGGTTTTTCTGGTGAGAGTTTTGTTTTAGGTGTATCAGAATCTGGCTTCTTAGGTTCAGCAGTGGTTAGTTTTTCTGGTGGTGATATTGGTTTAGGAAATATGACAATAGGAGATTCGTTGGGTTTGTGTGATTTTCTTCTATTTTAAGTTCCAATGTTGAGCACTTCAATTTCCTCTTTTGTATGCTTCCTCTTCTGCTTTCATTCAATCTCCTTATCTGTCTGTTTGTTAACGGTATCATCGATTCCCTTTTTTTTACCAGTATCAGATTTTCCAGGAGATTTTGCAGAAGTTTGCTTGCCAGGCTTTGGATTTCGTTTTGGATGATTTCTTGGTGTTGGTTTGCCAAAATTTTTCATGGAATCCTTTTCTATCTTTTCAGCATCATCTTCATCGTCTTTTTCAAACATAGGTTGTCACACCCCAACGAATGGCGGAAACATCGGGATGAGACGAAGTGTGAAGATTGCTAGAGACATCATAACGCTATTTGTGACAATATTTAATAAACCGATTTCATTTCATAATTCATTTGTCAACATTACAAAGAAATCAAATACATCAAGTTCAAGGGAAATACAATACAACATAATCCAAATTGATACAACGATTAAACCTAAACGTCTATATGTGTATCTAGGCATCAACGCTACTTCATTTCATAGCATCATCCTCCTCAACCTGTAACATGTTTAAAATAAAGTTCAATGCAAAAGCAAAGGCGAGTATACAAGTTTGGTTCATACGTATCACAAGATAAGTTTAAACAATTCCATGTGGCAAGCTCTTGATACGAGATAAGCAATAAAATTGGCATGTGTCAAACATATCAAACCAATAATGAAACGGAATATGCTCATGACATAACCACAAGTCTACGGGTGGGTCGTTAATCCTATAGCGCTATATATGTCATGGTTTGGCTCGTACGAAGTTAATGATAAGTCTAACACATAATGTCCTCAACCCAAGTTTAAAGTATCAAGTAATCAAATAAGCATGCGTGCAATAGGAATGTTTATGTATTATGATAAAGTTTGTGTGTAAGTTTATAAATAACATGTTACACCCCAAAAAGTGGTAAACGAAAAAGGGGTTCAAGTATACTCACAAAGTTTGCATATGCTTTCCGATTATCCAACATGTTGACGAGTAGAGATTTTGAGTCCGAATGTATAAGGGTTAAAGTTCAAGTATGCTTAGAGTCGAGATTCGGAATAAAACAACATGAAAGTATTATATCAACATAATCATCTTCAACACATAACACTTGTATGACACTTGGTAACCACGAGGGTTATAATAATGTTTTCATGATTTAGAATCCCGTATATATGAGTTGAGTGAAAAACAAATTGTATGATAGAAAGTACGCTTGATAAAACAATGTATTTTGAAATCGATATAAGTAGGTATTTTGAATAATGATAAACAATTTATGTACAAAATATGATCGAGTTTGCATAATAAGATATTTTGAAGAGGCGTTTTGGTAACGATCACCTAGGTAAGGGAATCACCCCTAACTCGTTGGTGAGGTCGTTTTAAGAAAAGGGGAAGTGGAGTCAATCGTCAAGGTAAGGAAATCACTCCTATCTCGATGATATGTCTCCACTTGTCGTTACAAGGAATATGAATTTAATTTATATGAAATCATGCATATGTATAAACGTATGGAAATATTTAATATGTAGTGTGTGTGAAAAGAGAATATCGAAAGTGAATTTTGAATTTGAAAGGTTGCATTGTATAAGATAAATAACAGAAACACATGTTTGATTAAAATTTGGATGGTTCCAAAACGGAACTTTGACTAACCAAAGTGATCAAAAAGTCTTTCGAATTTGAGGAGCATGCTTTGGCCTAATAGGTGGAATACTCTCGCTGACAAGTCGGTTAACGGTATTTACCCTTCCGGTTACTACATGTCCTAAATCAATTGAAATTTCGAGACTTGGCGGGATTTATGAAAATGAAGGAGTGGAACTAGTCGACAAGGTGCGGGTCTCACCCCTAACTTGACGATTTCGTATCCTAAGTGTGGTTGGTACTCGTCGGGTCAAAATCATGTTTCAACACTTTGACGAGGGTCCACTAGATTTTGAAGTTTGAATTTCTCCATCAAGGTGAGGATCTCACTCCTAACTTGATGGTGAATTTCGTGTAAGAAGGAAAGTATATGGATTAAGAGTTGTTCACCAAATTGTGGGTTTCACGCCTATTTTGGTGAATTCGTCTCGTTTGTGCAATATGAGTGTTGTCGGATTTAGAATAATCGAGTAAAATGCATGAGGGAAGTGTATGTCAAAGGAAATACACAAACAAGTATAAACACATAAGAAAGCATATCAAGAATGGTACTTAAATAATGAAATGATAAAACAAGTATTAACACATAATAAAACAAGCATTAATGCGTAAGAATAACATGTCAAATATTACACATGAGTGACATACATGTTTAAAAGAGCATAAATAAGAAACAAATAAAGTATCATGTAGTAGTTCAAGCAAAACATACGAATAAGGCTCTAAAACTATAGACTAGGTGAAAGCATTCCTATTTTTCCTAATTCCCTATAGTTATGGCTCTGATACCAATCTGTCACACCCCAACCAATGGCGGAAACATCGGGATGAGACGAAGTGTGAAGATTGCTAGAGACATCATAACGCTATTTGTGACAATATTTAATAAATCGATTTCGTTTCATAATTCATTTGTCAACATTACAAAGAAATCAAATACATCAAGTTCAAGGGAAATACAATACAACATAATCCAAATTGATACAACGATTAAACCTAAACGTCTATATGTGTATCTAGGCATCAACGCTACTTCATTTCATAGCATCATCCTCCTCAACCTGTAACATGTTTAAAATAAAGTTCAATGCAAAAGCAAAGGCGAGTATACAAGTTTGGTTCATACGTATCACAAGATAAGTTTAAACAATTCCATGTGGCAAGCTCTTGATACGAGATAAGCAATAAAATTGGCATGTGTCAAACATATCAAATCAATAATGAAACGGAATATGCTCATGACATAACCACAAGTCTACGGGTGGGTCGTTAATCCTATAGCGCTATATATGTCATGGTTTGGCTCGTACGAAGTTAATGATAAGTCTAACACATAATGTCCTCAACCCAAGTTTAAAGTATCAAGTAATCAAATAAGCATGCGTGCAATAGGAATGTTTATGTATTATGATAAAGTTTGTGTGTAAGTTTATAAATAACATGTTAGACCCCAAAAAGTGGTAAACGAAAAAGGGGTTCAAGTATACTCACAAAGTTTGCATATGCTTTCCGATTATCCAATTGTTGACGAGTAGAGATTTTGAGTCCGAATGTATAAGGGTTAAAGTTCAAGTATGCTTAGAGTCGAGATTCGGAATAAAACAACATGAAAGTATTATATCAACATAATCATCTTCAACACATAACACTTGTATGACACTTGGTAACCACAAGGGTTATAATAATATTTTCATGAGTTGAACACTCATAAGAATCATAACAAGGTTTAGGTCCTAGATGATGTCCTACTACTTTGACAAATGAACATGAATTCAACATCAAAGGTTCGAATGTACATAAATATTATTTAGGTTAGGAAGTATATACTAATAAGTCCTTATTACAAGTATTTCAAGCATGAGGTAGAAGATTTAATCTTCATTTAGGTACCTCAAATGTGTCATAGAAGTCATGTAGAAGGTAGGAAGAACAAGCTCCCATTTAGGCACCTCTTATGTGTTCACCACTACACTTGATGTAAAAACAACCAAGGAGGGTCTTGAACAATATTAAGACAATAATAAGAACAACTATACTATGAGAAATCATCAAATCATGTGGGGATTCTATGTTGGATAACCCAAATTGATCCATAATCACTCCTTCATCAAGCTTGAAGCTTGAACATGACTTGTGGGTCAAAAACCCTAAACAAAACAGAAAGTATTTGAGGAGTATCCTCTGATTTTGTATGTCTCAACCTTGTTTTTAAGCCTAACTAACCATAGGAGTGGTTATAAGCATAAGGACATAGGTTTGAGTGAGTTAAACTCATGTCTAAACAAGGATTAATGAAAACAAACTTAAACAGTGGACTTTGAAGCCTTTTTGCGGGAGTTCCAGGGACTTGTTTGCTGTGAAACACCCTAGAATCAAGGCCAAGGTCAAGCCAAGCGTTCTGGAAAAAGAATGGACCAAAACGGATAAGAAATGAAGAAGTTATGCCCATTTTCGTAAAGCTTGATGAATCTGCTCGAACCTGAACTTTCAGCAAAGATTTTGAGTGATTGAGAGAGATTTAGAGGTGTTTGTAAAGTGAAAAATGAATGGGGGAAGTGTGGTTTATATAGGGAGAGATTAGGGTTAGAGTTGGTTGGCATTTAATACAAGTAGTTGGTGGTTTAACAAAAAAAAAAACAATTTAAAATCAGCCATGTAGGCTGTTCGAACATGGCTGTAAACAGCCAATACATTTCTTTTTTTGTGTGTGTTGAAACTTAGTTTGAGTAGGATATTACTAAGTTAAGTTATATTAATGGATTATCTAACTAACCATATGATATTATGTGATTGATTGCAATATTATGATAAAAAAAAATGACAACTAAAAGCCATAAGGCTTGCGATCGGACAAGGGCTGTTAACAGTCAAATTTATATTTTTTTGTTATCCTTTTTAACATGTAAACTAGGTAGTGCATGTATTATTTTATGTTAGGTGTAATATCTTATTTAGTTATTTAACATTAAATTAGTGTAATAAAGGACGAAGCAATTAATTCCATCCATTTTAATTCAGTCATATGTTGGCTGTTAGCTTCGATTGGACAAAAGTCCATCAAGACCTTTCCATGTTTTGGAAACAAATTAGATTATAATAATAATAATGTAGGTTGTGTATTTTTAATATTAAGTGATTTATTAATCACATAAGTATAGATCAATGTTTAATTCCTACAACACATGAAGTTAAATAAGTTTGTGTAAAATATAGTATAGGTCGTATGGTGAACGTAGAATCAAGTGTTTGTACGTATAAGATATCTAGAATTACGTAATGATTGCAAGTTACACATGTGTTTACAAGGGTACGAGTTTGTATCGAATATATATAAGGATTAAATGTTATAAAAATTAAACCAAGAATAATTCGTATAAAATAATTAATTTTACGATCGAAGTCTCGGATTACAATGATACGGAACGAAATAGCAATTACGATATGGATGTAAGTTCCCAAAAATAGGTACACGAATAATATTTCTAATTAAAGTAAGTTTCAAAAGACGAGGCGTTACAGTCTTCCCTCCTTTAGGAAATTTCGTCCCGAAATTTATTCAAGAGGAAGACTTGAAAGAGTTTTGGCAAAAGGTGTTTATTAAGAATTGAGATTCGAAAATTTTGAAACGTAAAAAGTATGAAATTTTGAAAAATGACAAGATAGGTTTGCAAAGGAGTTCGTTTGTCTAAAATGATTTGAGGTACTAAATATAATTGGAAACGTATAGTTGCGTATATGGAATTGAACGATTGACTCTTATTAAACGAATGCAAGTATAAGAATGACATATGTATTGGATAGACGAAAGTAGCGTGCTAAGAATGAAGTCTTGTCATGGATAATCGGATATAACGCATTGTGAGTTGTTTAAAGTTTGAATTAGGTCTAAAAGGTTTGCAAAACACTGAATTTCTCATGGCACGTCTTACGAAAGTTTGGTAACATGATGAAAACACTTATATATAGGAAGTACCAGCGGCGTATCCACCATGTTTTGACCATGTTACGTCTGTTTCGTATTCGGTGTCATGTTACGTTTCGTGTCTTACCATACACAGTAGTACACTCTATGGTTTTCATACGCCCATCACTATAATCCCGTGTGCACCCACGATTATTTTGATCGTCGCATGATCCGCATAGCTTGTACTAGTTGTGTATAAATCAGGGTATACATAATTTAAAAATAAGAACGTGTACGTATAAGAATATAGTATATAAGCAAGTCCATGCTTAAGTATGTATGGGACCCACACAAGAGAATCCCTCGGATTACGCTTGCGTATAGGTACGAATGTATGAATCATGAGTATGAATGAAAGTACAAGCATAAGTATAAGTATGAATCGCATGTATGTATAAGCATAAACATAAAACGTGGAAGTAGTATATGTATAGGTATAAGCATAAAATGTATGAGTATAAGTATGAGTACGAAAAAAAATTACGTATATAGTGTATGTTGAAGCATACGAATTTGGACATATAAAGCGCTTGAGAAATTTGAATAAGTAAAACGAATGACCTAAACGACTTCGACGCGAGGTATCGATTAAAACGTGTATGATGATTTACATGTATAGTTGTTTAAGCGAATGTCGAGTTTATTGAGTCAGAATAGATCGAGTTTGATTTGGGATGTAGAATATAGTTTGTAAATGTAAAGGAACATAAAGTACTCATTGGTTATGCATAACGTATTTTGTAATGATTGAAATTTGGTGAATAAAACGTTTTAAGACATGATTTAGAATCCCGTGTATATGAGTTGAGTGAAAAACAAATTGTATGATAGAAAGTACACTTGATAAAACAATGTATTTTGAAATCGATATAAGTAGGTATTTTGAATAATGATAAACAATTTATGTACAAAATATGATCGAGTTTGCATAATAAGATATTTTGAAGAGGCGTTTTGGTAACGATCACCTAGGTAAGGGAATCACCCCTAACTCGTTGGTGAGGTCGTTTTAAGAAAAGGGGAAGTGGAGTCAATCGTCAAGGTAAGGAAATCACTCCTATCTCGATGATATGTCTCCACTTGTCGTTACAAGGAATATGAATTTAATTTATATGAAATCATGCATATGTATAAACGTATGGAAAGATTTAATATGTAGTGTGTGTGAAAAGAGAATATCGAAAGTGAATTTTGAATTTGAAAGGTTGCATTGTATAAGATAAATAACAGAAACACATGTTTGATTAAAATTTGGATGGTTCCAAAACGGAACTTTGACTAACCAAAGTGATCGAAAAGTCTTTCGAATTTGAGGAGCATGCTTTGGCCTAATAGGTGGAATACTCTCGCTGACAAGTCGGTTAACGGTATTTACCCTTCCGGTTACTACATGTCCCAAATCAATTGAAATTTCGAGACTTGGCGGGATTTATGAAAATGAAGGAGTGGAACTAGTCGACAAGGTGCGGGTCTCACCCCTAACTTGACGATTTCGTATCCTAAGTGTGGTTGGTACTCGTCGGGTCAAAATCGTGTTTCAACACTTTGACGAGGGTCCACTAGATTTTGAAGTTTGAATTTCTCCATCAAGGTGAGGATCTCACTCCTAACTTGATGGTGAATTTCGTGTAAGAAGGAAAGTATATGGATTAAGAGTTGTTCACCAAATTGTGGGTTTCACGCCTATTTTGGTGAAGTCGTCTCGTTCGTGCAATATGAGTGTTGTCGGATTTAGAATAATCGAGTAAAATGCATGAGGGAAGTGTATGTCAAAGGAAATACACAAACAAGTATAAACACATAAGAAAGCATATCAAGAATGGTACTTAAATAATGAAATGATAAAACAAGTATTAACACATAATAAAACAAGCATTAATGCGTAAGAATTGTCACGACCCCCGACCCACCCTGGACGGAATCGGGTGCCGTGAGCAGTCCAGTGGTACCGGTGATTATTTTTTGAAAAACATTGCAGCGGAATTTTCATCAGGACCGTGAGTTAGGAAAATATCAGAGTTTAGAAAACACCGGATTTTATTTAAATAGATGGGATAAACCCCTGTTTTATAATGGTAGCTTTAGTAAAGATAAATTTTATTTCATAAAACAATATTTCTTAATAAGCCACATCTTGATGCCTTTTAGTGACGTATCCATCTTTTATTCCAATCTACTGTAATTACCTGAAAAATGTTTTTAAAAACATTTTATCAGTAATAATTACTGGTGAATTCATTCCATTTTATAAATATATTGTTATACTTTACAGCATTAAGATTTTTATATTTACCCAACTTAACCAGTATTTGTCCCATGAGTTAGTTCCGATGTAACAGTAATCATATCACTTATTGGCTTACTTTCGTCCAATAGTGAATTTTATCAAGTCATTATATTGTACTATTATTCAATTTGTCTGTCACTAGGCGATTCCTGTGACGGTGATCATATCACTGTTGATCATTCTTTCAACTAGTGATTCTAGTCATAACACTGTTGATCATTCTTTCAACTAGTGCATTTGATCATGTCACTGTTGATCATTCTCTCAACTAGTGACCCTGGTCATATCACTGTTGATCATTCTTTCAACTAGCGATTCTATGCATGGCACTGTTGATCATTCTTTCAACTAGTGCTTCTGGTCATGTCACTGTTGATCATTCTCTCAACTAGTGACTCTGGACTTAGTTGTGTCCGGTGACATTACTTTGTCAAATATATTACTTATGGCACAAAACCATTCAATCCCTAAAATGACGTATATCAATTTATGCCAAACTTATTATCACTCATCAAATATAATACGTTAATTATATCAATATTTGATGTGATTAACAATATAATCTTCGTATGGTAGGATACCTTTATACTTGATTATTTTATTATGATATACTTTATAATTCTATTAACGATTTAATGTTAAAACAGTTATAGGTTATGGATACTGGGGTATAATTCTTACTGTGATTGTGGTCATGCTTTTATTAGCTATCTTTCTGGCTAATAGTAACGAGGATCAGATAATATATATAACTTCCTACACCAGCAATTATTTATAGAATATAAAAATTTAATCACTGTAAGTATAACAGGTAACCCTTCACGATTTTGGAAAACTTTTGTAAATATAATTATATCACAAAAAGGTGACAAAACAGTGAGAAAGGAGAATGGACTCACAAACGGTGAGAAAAGAGAAATGAACTCACATTGCAGATTTCTACGGGCAAGGTTTAGTCTACAGGTAAGCCTTGATATATTGCCGATTCAATTTGAGCAGAGTCTAGCCTACTGATTTGCCTTGATTAACCTAATAACAATGCACACAAACGGGATTGTAACTAATATAGCAGTTACGTCAATTCACGAGATTAAACCCTCACAACGATTAGTACGGTGCAATACTTAACAATTCAACAGATTCACAATGAATAACAGAGCATAGTCCGAATTCGAACAGCACTCAAATATTCAAATCGAAATCACGACGAATAGCAAAGTATAAGCTCAATTTGAGCAGCACTCAGACAATCGTTGGATAGTTACAATCGATCGGACGTTGAATTGTAATAGCGATCGAGTTATTACCCTGATTGCGACAGCGTTTCGTGAATCGTGTGTGTTGATAGTAATTTACGTATAACTTAACGTATACTGTGAATTTCTACGTCGAAGTAAAGTAGAATGTCAAGTGCCAGGCCCCTCTATTTATACCCAAATTTTGCACCTCCCGCGTGTCGCGGAAGAATCCAAGACCTGTGCCGCGTATCGCCTGGGAAGTCAAAGTAGGATAGGGTAGGTTTGTGTCCAACATAGCCTTGGTGAGTCAACGTACAACGAAATTCAATTCCTACAGCAAATTATAAGGATAATCGTTGAGTGGGGAATACCCCCCCTGAGTTTTAGGGGCCCTGATCCTGATTCTGATTGTTCTGAAATTCGTAGGGTTTGTGCAGAATCACTTGGGTGTCTCAATTAGGTTTTCCTATTGAATAAAATAATACAATAAATAATAGTTTTGACGAGGGTTGTTACATCCTCCCCACCTTAATAAAAATCTCATCCTCGAGATTTGGGTTATGGTATTTCTATTAGATTTATGTCATAATTTAGTCAATAAAACTAGATTCTTAAGGTAAATGACACAGAATCAGATTTTGTGAATACTAGTTGTATAGGTAGGGTTCAAAAAGTTCAACTGAAATAGTTCAAGAAATCGATGACAACTGAATGAGATGAAATGATATAGTTTCGAATGGGACTAGGTTCAAGCCAACGGATATATGATTAAATAGATATCTGTTTACAGCTAGCGAATGACTTTTTAGAATAAAATTCATGGTCAAAAGAAAACTTACTTTGATTGGCAACTGGGGAAGACTCAGAATTAATAAGCTCAAGAATGAAATAATAGCACGAAGATGATTGTTAATTATCGAATCATATCAAGAGAAAAATCAGTGTGTTGACATTGCAAGGATACACTGGAATGCAATAAAGTTTAGTGTATCATTGTCTTAATACACAATTGTATCAAGACTATTTTCAAATGATGAGTCAAACGGAAGATATACGTGGGTTTTGAATGATTCGTATGTCTATGATAAGCTATAAGTTTATAATGACTCCGCAAGGTGTCGTAATGATTGGAATAATTTCA
This sequence comes from Helianthus annuus, assembly GCF_002127325.2. Lineage (NCBI taxonomy): Eukaryota > Viridiplantae > Streptophyta > Magnoliopsida > Asterales > Asteraceae > Helianthus > Helianthus annuus. The sequence goes on along the minus strand of NC_035446.2, from coordinate 134,765,259 downwards.
ATAATTACGGTGCTCGAACAATTTCACCGTATAATCAACTGAAAGTTTAAATGAAGAAAACTTGGATATTCATTTCAAATAGGAGTTTCAATTTATAATGAAAAGACCAAATGAAATATTATAGAATTTTCGATAAATGATGAAAGAAACGTTTAAGAAGTACACCGGAATATGATACGAATTTGTGTACTCTTATCTTAACACATAATTGTATTAAGACTGTTTAAGATAATGAATCAACAAAATTAGAACTCGTACATTAGGAGTGAAATTGAAAATAACTCAAGCTACAAATTTATTATGACGCCACAAGGTGTCATAGTGATTTGAAATAGTAGCGGTGAATGAAACGAGTTTCACCATGACGTAAATCAAATGAAGTAAATCCGAATGTTTCAAATAAATTATTTTGGATTGAAATTGAAAGTTTTTCGATCGAAGATGATAAGGCAATAAAGATTACGAAGCGCTCGATAGATACACGGAAATTTGAAATGAATTTGTGTATCATTATCTTAGCACACGATTGTGTTAAGATTGTTTTGATAGAATAAATCAAAGCGGATTCAACATAAATAAATAATTAAACCCGTATGTAAGAGGTGCAACGAGATTAGCACAAGCTTCAAATTTGTGATAACGTCACCATGAGGTGATCGTAACCAATAAATGATTCAGTGGAAGTGAAAACCAAACAAGTTTGTTATGGATCTGAAATGGATGAAATATTTGACGGAATGTATTTATTTATGAACTTTTATTTGTACTAGGGTCAAATAATAACTTAACTTAGATATTATATATCAGTGACTACGTCTGGAATCATCTCTGCTTCTTGTGTAGTAAGTACGTATGCTCGCGGGTTCTTCTTAGCTCCGTCTGTTGTTCTAGCCTTGTTGTCCGATACTTTGGTTAGTTTCGGGCAATATAGTTTGATGTGTCCGGTTTCCCCGCAATTGTAACAGACGTTAGTTTTCCTTCTACACTCTTCCTCTATATGCCCAGTCATCTTGCAGAAGTCACAGTAAGGTGTTTTCTTAAAACGACATCGTCCTGAATGCTTTTTGTTACAGCTTCTGCAGATAGGTTGCTCCAATGACGGTTCAGTTTCTTTCTTCTTGAATTCTTGGAAAATTTTCTGGGCTAATTCTTTCTTCTTGTTTTCTTCTCTTGTGCGGATTAGTCCATCTGTCAGCATGTTAGCTAGTTCAACTGCTTCCTCAATAGTCTGTGGTCTAACGGCTTTGACTATGTCTCGGATTTCGCTAACTAATCCCCAAATATAACGAGAAATTAGTACGGGTTCTGGCGAAGCCAGAGTTGGTACCATTCTTGCATATTCGAAGAATGTTGTCGTATATTCACGACAATTCACATCTATCATTTTATGATTTAAGAATTTGTTAGTTATTCTTTCCTTTTCATAAGGAGGACAAAATTTTCTTTCTACCATTTCCTTGAATTTTTCCCAGTTTATGGCATAAGCCATGTCACTTCCTTTTGCTTGAAGAATTGTATTCCACCATTCTAAGGCTTCTTCCTTAAAGAGGTTAGATGCATACATCACTTTATCTTCTTCGGCACACTTGCTGATTGTAAGAACAGCTTCTGTCTTTTCCAACCATCGTAGAGCAGCCGTGGCACTTTCACTGCCCGCGAACTCGGTTGGTTTACATGCTAGAAATTCTTTGTAGGTACACCCGAGAATCATGGCCTTCTTCTTCTTGGGAAATGGGGTTTTGGTAATATCATTATTATCACTATTGACACTATGGTTAAAATTATCGTCACGGGTATGCTTACTGCTCATAGCTTTGGTGGATTCTACAGGATTTTTAACAGCTTTAATTATTAAAGGTAAAGCATTAGCTATTCCTTGAGCTATTAGATTTTCTATAGCATTTTTATCCAAAGGATTTTCATTATTAGTATGAGCTTCTGGATTATGTGATACTTCATTCGACATCTGGATTGCAAATATTTTCACTTATTAATATCACAGAATAATTAAAACAAAATAATACCTCCAGGACATTATATGTGCATATTGACATATACATATTCATGTACAACACATAAGTTAATTTGTATTAGTTTCCTAACTTTATTGTTTAGGTATTAAAGAACACCTAATTAGTTTAAACAAGTGGCTTAACTTATACTAAGGCATCTTTTCTTATTCAACATTTGAATGTTATCAGATGTGCTACCAGTTAATAGCAATCTCCTAACTCTTTTAATTAAGTTTAAGTATTATTATTACAACACTTATAGGCTCAAAGTAGTGGCTTAGCTCTGATACCACCTTCTATCACGACCCCCGACCCACCCTGGACGGAATCGGGTGCCGTGAGCAGTCCAGTGGTACCGGTGATTATTTTTTGAAAAACATTGCAGCGGAATTTTCATCAGGACCGTGAGTTAGGAAAATATCAGAGTTTAGAAAACACCGGATTTTATTTAAATAGATGGGATAAACCCCTGTTTTATAATGGTAGCTTTAGTAAAGATAAATTTTATTTCATAAAACAATATTTCTTAATAAGCCACATCTTGATGCCTTTTAGTGACGTATCCATCTTTTATTCCAATCTACTGTAATTACCTGAAAAGTGTTTTTAAAAACATTTTATCAGTAATAATTACTGGTGAATTCATTCCATTTTATAAAATATATTGTTATACCTTACAGCATTAAGATTTTTATATTTACCCAACTTAACCAGTATTTGTCCCATGAGTTAGTTCCGATGTAACAGTAATCATATCACTTATTGGCTTACTTTCATCCAATAGTGAATTTTATCAAGTAATTATATTGTACTATTATTCAATTTGTCTGTCACTAGGCGATTCCTGTGACGGTGATCATATCACTGTTGATCATTCTTTCAACTAGTGATTCTAATCATAACACTGTTGATCATTCTTTCAACTAGTGCATTTGATCATGTCACTGTTGATCATTCTCTCAACTAGTGACCCTGGTCATATCACTGTTGATCATTCTTTCAACTAGCGATTCTATGCATGGCACTGTTGATCATTCTTTCAACTAGTGCTTCTGGTCATGTCACTGTTGATCATTCTCTCAACTAGTGACTCTGGACTTAGTTGTGTCCGGTGACATTACTTTGTCAAATATATTACTTATGGCACAAAACCATTCAATCCCTAAAATGACGTATATCAATTTATGCCAAACTTATTATCACTCATCAAATATAATACGTTAATTATATCAATATTTGATGTGATTAACAATATAATCTTCGTATGGTAGGATACCTTTATACTTGCTTATTTTATTATGATATACTTTATAATTCTATTAACGATTTAATGTTAAAACAGTTATAGGTTATGGATACTGGGGTATAATTCTTACTGTGATTGTGGTCATGCTTTTATTAGCTATCTTTCTGGCAATTGTAACGAGGATCAGATAATATATATAACTTCCTACACCAGCAATTATTTATAGAATATAAAAATTTAATCACTGTAAGTATAACAGGTAACCCTTTACGATTTTGGAAAACTTTTGTAAATATAATTATATCACAAAAAGGTGACAAAACAGTGAGAAAAGAGAATGGACTTACAAACGGTGAGAAAAGAGAAATGAACTCACATTGCAGATTTCTACGGGCAAGGTTTAGTCTACAGGTAAGCCTTGATATATTGCCGATTCAATTTGAGCAGAGTCTAGCCTACTGATTTGCCTTGATTAACCTAATAACAATGCAAACAAACGGGATTGTAACTAATACAGCAGTTACGTCAATTCACGAGATTAAACCCTCACAACGATTAGTACGGTGCAATACTTAACAATTCAACGGATTCACAATGAATAACAGAGCATAGTCCGAATTCGAACAGCACTCAAATATTCAAATCGAGATCACGACGAATAGCAAAGTATAAGCTCAATTTGAGCAGCACTCAGACAATCATTGGATAGTTACAATCGATCGGACGTTGAATCGTAATAGCGATCGAGTTATTACCCTGATTGCGGCAGCGTTTCGTGAATCGTGTGTGTTGATAGTAATTTACGTATAACTTAACGTATACTGTGAATTTCTACGTCGAAGTAAAGCAGAATGTCAAGTGCCAGGCCCCTCTATTTATACCCAAATTTTGCACCTCCCGTGTGTCGCGGAAGAATCCAAGACCTGTGCCGCGTATCGCCTGGGAAGTCAAAGTAGGATAGGGTAGGTTCGTGTCCAACATAGCCTTGGTGAGTCAACGTACAACGAAATTCAATTCCTACAGCAAATTATAAGGATAATCGTTGAGTGGGGAATACCCCCCTCTGAGTTTTAGGGGCTCTGATCCTGATTCTGATTGTTCTGAAATTCGTAGGGTTTGTGCAGAATCACTTGGGTGTCTCAATTAGGTTTTCCTATTGAATAAAATAATACAATAATTAATAGTTTTAACGAGGGTTGTTACAAGAATAACATGTCAAATATTACACATGAGTGACATACATGTTTAAAAGAGCATAAATAAGAAACAAATAAAGTATCATGTAGTAGTTCAAGCAAAATATACGAATAAGGCTCTAAAACTATAGACTAGGTTAAAGCATTCCTACTTTTCCTAATTCCCTATAGTTATGGCTCTGATACCAATCTGTCACACCCCAACCAATGGCGGAAACATCGGGATGAGACGAAGTGTGAAGATTGCTAGAGACATCATAACGCTATTTGTGACAATATTTAATAAACCGATTTCATTTCATAATTCATTTGTCAACATTACAAAGAAATCAAATACATCAAGTTCAAGGGAAATACAATACAACATAATCCAAATTGATACAACGATTAAACCTAAACGTCTATATGTGTATCTAGGCATCAACGCTACTTCATTTCATAGCATCATCCTCCTCAACCTGTAACATTTTTAAAATAAAGTTCAATGCAAAAGCAAAGGCAAGTATACAAGTTTGGTTCATACGTATCACAAGATAAGTTTAAACAATTCCATGTGGCAAGCTCTTGATACGAGATAAGCAATAAAATTGGCATGTGTCAAACATATCAAACCAATAATGAAACGAAATATGCTCATCACATAACCACAAGTCTACGGGTGGGTCGTTAATCCTATAGCGCTATATATGTCATGGTTTGGCTCGTACGAAGTTACTGATAAGTCTAACACATAATGTCCTCAACCCAAGTTTAAAGTATCAAGTAATCAAATAAGCATGCGTGCAATAGGAATGTTTATGTATTATGATAAAGTTTGTGTGTAAGTTTATAAATAACATGTTACACCCCAAAAAGTGGTAAACGAAAAAGGGGTTCAAGTATACTCACAAAGTTTGCATATGCTTTCCGATTATCCAATTGTTGACGAGTAGAGATTTTGAGTCCGAATGTATAAGGGTTAAAGTTCAAGTATGCTTAGAGTCGAGATCCAGAATAAAACAACATGAAAGTATTATATCAACATAATCATCTTCAACACATAACACTTGTATGACACTTGGTAACCACGAGGGTTATAATAATGTTTTCATGAGTTGAACACTCATAAGAATCATAACAAGGTTTAGGTCCTAGATGATGTCCTACTACTTTGACAAATGAACATGAATTCAACATCAAAGGATCGAATGTACATAAATATTATTTAGGTTAGGAAGTATATACTAATAAGTCCTTATTACAAGTATTTCAAGCATGAGGTAGAAGATTTAATCTTCATTTAGGTACCTCAAATGTGTCATAGAAGTCATGTAGAAGGTAGGAAGAACAAGCTCCCATTTAGGCACCTCTTATGTGTTCACCACTACACTTGATGTAAAAACAACCAAGGAGGGTCTTGAACAATATTAAGACAATAATAAGAACAACTATACTATGAGAAATCATCAAATCATGTGGGGATTCTATGTTGGATAACCCAAATTGATCCATAATCACTCCTTCATCAAGCTTGAAGCTTGAACATGACTTGTGGGTCAAAAACCCTAAACAAAACAGAAAGTATTTGAGGAGTATCCTCTGATTTTGTATGTCTCAACCTTGTTTTTAAGCCTAACTAACCATAGGAGTGGTTATAAGCATAAGGACATAGGTTTGAGTGAGTTAAACTCATGTCTAAACAAGGATTAATGAAAACAAACTTAAACAGTGGACTTTGAAGCCTTTTTGCCGGAGTTCCAGGCACTTGTTTGCTGTGAAACACCCCTAGAATCGAGGCCAAGGTCAAGCCAAGCGTTCTGGAAAAAGAATGGACCAAAACGGATAAGAAATGAAGAAGTTATGCCCATTTTCGTAAAGCTTGATGAATCTGCTCGAACCTGAACTTTCAGCAACGATTTTGAGTGATTGAGAGAGATTTAGAGGTGTTTGTAAAGTGAAAAATGAATGGGGGAAGTGTGGTTTATATAGGGAGAGATTAGGGTTAGAGTTGGTTGGCATTTAATACAAGTAGTTGGTGGTTTAACCCAAAAAAAGAAAAAAAAACAATTTAAAATCAGCCATGAAGGCTGTTCGAACATGGCTGTAAACAGCCAATACATTTCTTTTTTTGTGTGTGTTGCAACTTAGTTTGAGTAGGATATTTACTAAGTTAAGTTATATTAATGGATTATCTAACTAACCATATGATATTATGTGATTGATTGCAATATTATGATAAAAAAATGACAACTAAAAGCCATAAGGCTTGCGATCGGACAAGGGCTGTTAACAGCCAAATTTATATTTTTTTGTTATCCTTTTTAACATGTAAACTAGGTAGTGCATGTATTATTTTATGTTAGGTGTAATATCTTATTTAGTTATTTAACATTAAATTAGTGTAATAAAGGACGAAGCAATTAATTCCATCCATTTTAAGTCAGTCATATGTTGGCTGTTAGCTTCGATTGGACAAAAGTCCATCAAGACCTTTCCATGTTTTGGAAACAAATTAGATTATAATAATAATAATGTAGGTTGTGTATTATTAATATTAAGTGATTTATTAATCACATAAGTATAGATCAATGTTTAATTCCTACAACACATGAAGTTAAATAAGTTTGTGTAAAATATAGTATAGGTCGTATGGTGAACATAGAATCAAGTGTTACGTATAAGATATCTAGAATTACGTAATGATTGCAAGTTACACATGTGTTTACAAGGGTACGAGTTTGTATCGAATATATATAAGGATTAAATGTTATAAAAATTAAACCAAGTATAATTCGTATAAAATAATTAATTTTATTACGATCGAAGTCTCGGATTACAATGATACGGAACGAAATAGCAATTACGATACGGATGTAAGTTCCCAAAAATAGGTACACGAATAATATTTCTAATTAAACTAAGTTTCAAAAGACGAGGCGTTACACAGTTGCAGGGGTAGTACCAATTAACTTTGCAATGCATTCTTTTATGCCCTTGATGTCAGCCTGTGTGTCTTTGTATCTTGCTTCAACCATAACTCTAATTACTTCATGTGGGAATTGAGTTGAATCTCAGCCAATTCCCTTTGAACTGCAAGAATGGGTTGTACCGAATTCCAAAGCTCTTGGCATAACTGCTGATGAGAAGGTCGACTTTTGAAAGCATCCACCAACTGCTTCAATTGATCTTTCATATCAGCAACAGTTGTTTCCAAGTTAGATATCATGTCCGTCAAATCCTGGTATTTTAATCCATCACCTAACTTAATAGGATCACCTGAATTCCCACCAGAGGTGGTTGTATCTGCTTTTGAAAGAGGAGGTATCTCCAAATTTTCATTAGCAGATGCCCCTTGTTCTTGGTTCTGGGTACTTCCCTCTGCATCAGTGGTTACCTTAGTGATCTCACCCATGGTTAACTTGAACTCACCAGTGGATACCTTGATAGACACAACAGTGGTTGCCTTCAAGGGAGTCTGACTGATGAAACTACTGTCCAAATGTAAATCAGTGGATTTGACATTTGTAGTAGCTGCTCCACTTGAAATACCATCAAGAATTTGCTGAAATTCAAGAGGTGTAGCCTCCTCAACTATTTCTGGGTTAGGTAATTGAAAAGGTTCAGACATAGCTATTGTTGAAGTTAAACTCTCAGTAAAGTGTTCGTGGGAAGGATTGCTATCAGTCTGAATGTCAATAGCTTGAAGCAGTGTTACAAACCTTGGTGGAATAGAAGATGTAGGGATTGTTGTCGAAAGAGACATTACCCCGGGAGAAGGGTTTTAAGTATACTCTCATATGAGGGTATGACATCATATTGTGGTGTCCCTGTGCATACAACATGTTCCTTTTGTGAGGAATCATGAGGAGTTTGGTTTATGGGTTGAGATCTTTCCACATGTTGTGAGGAAGTAGCAACAGTGGTTTGTAGTAACATCTGTGTTGTCACAGGGTTAACCTCTGGGATCTCATCTTCCAGATGACCTGTTTTACTGGTTTCAGTGGGCTTTTTGTATTTTGTTTTGGTCTTTTTGAGTTTTGTTGGTGGGGGTTTCACAGCAGTGGGCTCAGCAACAGAGGTTTGAGGAGCAGTTGTGGACTCATCTAAAATTTGCTCATTCCCCTTTGCTTCAGTTTTGGAAACATCTGACTCTTTAGCCATAAGGCGAGTAAAAGTTTCAGATGTTAGACTATTCATTTTAATAGCTTTACCTTTTTGAAAAGCTTTTTGAGAAATATGTTTTTGTAGGTAGTAGCTTAATAGTCTAGGAAACATAAGAAAACCAGCAGGTTTCTCCTTTTTAATAGAAGCCGTTTTCCCCTTTTTAATAGAAGCAGTTTTCCCCTTTTTAATGTTTTTTAAATTTGCAACCAAATCAACAAACAGTGCCTGGGAGTAGTTAATATCAGTATTTGTCAAAATTGCATACCCCAATGATGAATTTTCAAAGGTATTTCATTAAAAGATGTAGTTTTATTTGAGAGATAGATTAAGAGAGTATGGAACAGGAATTTCATTGGTGGTGGAAAATTACCTTTAAACATAGTTGCCTGATTCAACTGTCCATCATATCCCCTCCCCATCAAGTATGTTTGAATCTCATTTTTCGGCAAAGGGGTCTTACATGCCAAGTCGTTTACCTCAAATGTTGTTGATATGGTACTGGGGGTAATAGCAACCAATTCACCTCCGACTTTTGAAGTTATACTTACGGCCACATTGTTTTGTTGTTCAATATTCGCATTTGCCCAAAAATCGCGAAGCGTCTCTTCGTAAATGGGTGCGTCGGCGGTAAGAATGACCTTATATTTTGATGATGTAAGAACATCAATCATTGAATGATAGTGAGTATTGTTCTCGGTTTTCTCAAAAATAGCCAGGTAGTTATGGGAATTTTTCATCATCAAAGCCATGATCAGAATTGAAAGTTGCGAGAGGTTGACGAAGAAGTGTTGAAGAAGAAGGTGGAAACCGCTCTGATGAATTTTAAACTCGAGATGAAAGTAAAACCTCTGTTTGGGGATGAACAGGGGTTTATAAAGTAAAAAAGTGAATGCTGACGTGTCAGAAGTTACAAAGATCTGATGGCTAACATCTGTCCACGTCAGAACCTCTGCTCTGATAATGGATGACAGTTGTTTGAAAACCACTGTTGGCCAACAACAGATGTTAGGCAACATTAGTAACTCAACAGTCCTTAGATTAAACAGAACCTATGAGAACAGACAATACCCTTCAACAGTGTTTGGAAACCACTGTTGGCCAACAACAGATCTTATGCAACAATAGTAAGTCAGCACTCCTTAGTCAAACACAGGTTTGGAAAACAGTTGTTTTCAAGAGACTTTTAATATAAACAAATAAATTGATATTAAATATCAGCAACCATTTAATGCAAAACATTTAAAAAATAAATTTTCATGGGAAAACTATAAAATTAAAATGAAGAAACTGAAAGGACAAAGATCTGTTGAGTAATAACAGATGTTTAGAACTTCTATTGTGTTAATCGTTGACAATTCTTTAGAAACTGCTATTGGGAATAACAGATGTTGACAACAGTAGCAACTCAACAGTCGTTACAAAAAACAGAAATTATGAAAACAGACAATACCTTTAAACAGTCGATAAATCTTTTGCCAAACATATGTTTTAAAAACAGTTGTTCTCAACAGACTTTTAAAGATTTTTGTCAAATTTTTTCAAAATACCTATTTTTTAAGAATGTTCAGAATTCTATTGTGTCAATGGTTGACAATTCTTTGAAAACTGCTGTTGGGAATAACAGATGTTGACAACAGTAGCAACATAACATTTACAATAGCAGGTATCAACTCTAACAACTGTTGATGCTCAAATTAGTAAAAATAAAATGATCTACAAAGATTAATAGAATTAAAATTTACATATCACATATGACGGTAGATAAACAATTACATTGAGAACTGAACAACGAAATTTAATAATCTTCAGCTCTTGAACAGTAGCCCTATCCTCATATACTTTATCCTCAACTTGCTTGATAAAGCGATACTTTAAATCATAAGAAGCTACAGAAGGGTATGATGACATTTTTAACTTGTATATTTCTTCAAGTCTGATGTAAAAGAAGGATACAATGGTAGTAAAACGTGATAAAAAAAGCTTATGCACTGTTTTTGAAGTCTGAAGTGCAGAAAGACATCACCATCAGGTGTCTGGACACTTGGTCTCTCGTAAACAGACCAAGATGCAGTCCATCAAAACACCTCTTCACCTCTTGAACAGTAGCCCTATCCTCATATACTTGATCCTCAACTTGCTTGATAAAGCGATACTTTAAATCATAAGAACCTATAGAAGGGTATGATGACAGGCTCTCATAATTACCATTAACTTCTTCATTTATTATAAAGATACATTTTAAACACTATAAAAGGCTGATGATTAAGCTGATTGAAGAACTAATATATAAAATGGACATCATCAGCGATAATAAATACAAGAAAACCTGGAACAGCATCGGCGTTTCATGAAGTACTCCACTTTCTGCACTTCAGACTTGAAAAACAGTGCAGAAGAACTCCCCACTGCTCGCTCAGAAAAAACAAAGCTGAAATATATCAACACCTTAAAATAAATATTATCAACATATATCAATAGTTTAAAAGAATCCACAAACCTAAAATAACCCGCAACTGATTGTTTGAATTCTAAACAACTCTGATTAGGCTGAAATATAAAGCGAGAATTAGAATAGATCAGTTCAAATTTTAAGATTCAAAATCAGAGAAAATAACATACCCTCAACGATGTTGCAACAATGATGTTGGGAAAATTACGTGAAGTACAAAAAGCTGTAATCGCAGATGAACAAACTGAAGATGCAAATTATGCATCCTGTAACAATCTATCTATCTATCTATCTTACTTTCTATAAAAGGAGAAATCTGAGTGACACGGTGGCAGCCGAGGTCAAACGTTGGTGTGTGAAACAAAGCTTAAAATGAAACAACGATGTTGGAACAATGATATTGGAACAAAGAACTGTAATCGAAGATTAACCTGCTATTTGAGTAAGAGAGATATGATCGCAAATATAAAGGAGATAGATAAATTGAAATTTGAATGTGGAGCCAAATTCATATATGTTATTTATAGGGAGCCAGATTCATATGTAGTTTGAATTTGGAGCCAGGATTTTATATTTTGAATATGGGCAGATGTTTGAATTGGTTTTATAAATAGCTGCCCATTTGTAAATATGGGCAGATGTTTGAATTGATTTTATAAACAGCTGCCCATTTGTAAATATGGGCAGATGTTTGAATTGATTTTAAAGTGACTTTCTAGATGTGGGGCAGACCTTTGAAAATTAAAGTATTTTATATATTAAGGATTGTGATGCGATAATGACATAAGAAAAGCCTTGTTGGACAGCCTCTATGGCTGTCACCTCAGCTTTTCTTATGTCAGTTAGATTTCTCCTTTTATAGAAAGTATAGATAGATATAACTAGCGAGAAGCTGGAAAAAGAAATTACAAAAAATCTCCAATGTCAAGCGCACTTATATTTAGGTCGAAAGATAAACATATGGTGCATTTTGCACTGCTTACAGAGAGTCCGGCCGCCCTTGAAGTTAGGCCATTTCAACTATTGCTAGTCCCCGGATTAGAGCACACCAAGCCCAACAATTTACCTACTGAGCAATTTGTTTCATGCTTAATAATGAAACATTAGTTAATAGTTAGAGCAAAAGACTAGAAAGCAGACTAGAAAGCTTATATGTTAAAATTAAATTCGGCTTAATCCAAATATCTTATCAAAAATGGGTATTATCCTTACCCCTTCCAATTTACTTACAAAACTAGACATCAAGATTGGCTCAAACATAATGTCCGAACACTTTAAGGATTAAAATTCCTTTAAAATGTTTTTTTACGGTTTTACATGTTGTTGGTTCCAAATTTTAATCTACAAACAGTCAAAACTCTGAAAACAGAACTGTAAGCTAAATCTTACATATTTCAAAAAGTCCGACTTTTTATTTTCCAATTTGGGTTGTTTAGTTAGTTTGACGGTTTATGAACCCTTGTTTCTGATTCTAGATATATAAATGGAGTACATTCAATTCCATTTATATTCTTTTATTTTGAAACATTTCTTCCTTAACTAATTTTATTTTCTTTTTGAAAAAAACAATATATATGTTTCTGAATATAACTAAACACCAAAATACTTGTAATAAACTTTTAACTTAATATAATGTTAATATTTTTTGTAATCTTTCTTATATTATAATCCAAAACTAGTCATTAATGCCATTCGATTATTCAATTTGGTTCGACCAGTGTACTAATAATAAGGTATCTGATTCGAGACCAATATGGTTATGAAAACATTGTTGGAGACCTTTTTATTGCAAGCCCCGATGCAATCGAATTGAGTGTGATATACGTTTAACCAAAAATCCAGAAGTGTGAACGAAACATAATACAACAAGGGTATGATGGATTAAGTGCTTTTTACAAGATAATCAATTGAAAGTTTGAGTTATTGACATTTTGATCGGGGCAATGGTAGGTTCTTTTCGCCAGGTTCTACACGTGTAACATGGCTATCTTCATTCTATGTGGCTCGTTTCAAATGATTAATTGTTGATTACCCTTAAAATGATACTTCTTCATGATGGTTTTATTTATTAATCAATTTCAGATGCAATTGCTTGTTTTTTATATAGGATTTATAAAATTAACCATTAAATGAGTAATTTCATGTACCCTTATAGTTAAATAACAATTAATAGATACTTAATAGATGGATAACCAAATAAGCAAGGAGGCGGTTTTTTCATAACAGATACTTGAGTAAATTACTTTTTGAGTTCCTGAGTTTTAGTGGTTTTAACACCCTGAGTCCCTGACCGTTCATTTTATAACGTTTTGAGTCCAATTTTATTCATTTTATAACGTTTTGAGTCCATTTTTGTTTAAAAAATTGGACTCAAAAGGTTAAAAAAAATGGACCCAAAAGGACTCAAAAGGTTATAAAAAAATCGTCTAGAGATCAGGACGTTAAACATTTTGATTTTAGACTCAAATATTTAAAACAACTAAAACACAAGGACTCAAAAAGTAATTTACTCTAGATATTTAATAGATGGATAACCAAATAAGCAAGGAGGCGTTTTTTTCATAAATTTACGTAAAGGTTGTTTTTTGGCAAAAAAATGAGATCAAATTAGAAGCACATAGCGGATTTGAAATTGGGAATAACGAATTAAAACAACCCCATAGCACCCTTAATTTACGAATTATATCACGTCACTCGCAACTTTCAACTTATTTTTTTCTGAGACTCTCTAACTAACAGAACCCTAACTCAGGTAGCTGATGTCATATGCCACGTCACTAAACAAGTGCCACGTCATCAAAAAAGCCACGTTAGATGCCACGTCATTAAATAAGTACCACATCAGAGGCCACGTCACTACACAAGTGCCATATCATGGCGGACCCAATGCTTTAGCAGCCATAGCACGGGCTACGGCTCAAGTGCGTATTTATAGTGTATTAACAAGAATATCCATAACCAACCCAAACTTGTAGAATAAGAGAGCCCGATTGAAACAGTGGCCCAATTGCCCAAATTATTAATAATATGATTGAAATTGTGGCCCAGTTAGTTAGGTATTTGTTTACTTGATTTATTTATTGTCGATCTTTTATATTGTATGATTGCACGGTAAAAAAAAAATTGGGATACCCCTGATTTAATGGGCTAGTTCCGCCACTGTACCATATCATCAAAAAAGACTAACTGGGTTTGGATTCAGTTAGTTTGGGAGTGTCAGAGAAAAATTAGTTGAACGTTGGGAGTGACGTGGTAGAATTCGTAAGTTAAGAGTGCTATTGGCTAAATGATGAAAGTTAGGATTATTTGAATCCAATAACCCTTCAAATTATCATCTGAATTGCTTTTATATGAACCAGAAGTCCAGATTGATGCAACATTTCCCATACATATAATTCATGTTCTTTTAGTTTGGTACATGTTCATTACCAATTGAGTTCTCAGTTCTCATTTACACCGGGAACGAAAGGCGCACAAACTAGCATGAGTCTGATTCTAGGCCCGACCCAGAAAAGCCAATAAACTAGATATGAAAAGCCATTTCCAACTTAAAAGTCTTGAATAATAAACAAACATCAAACACAGTTTTTATTTTCTAATCTACTTTTGCATGGCCCGGGGTTAAGCCCATAGCCTGAGAATGCCTTACACTAAGCCCGAAAACCTGATTTTTTTAAAATATCTAGTCCTTTTGGTAAACTAGTGGGGAACCCGCGCGTTGCGGCGGGATTAACAACTTACACCCCTTTATACTCGTTTTCTGTTAGTTTATCAATCCTTCCGTATTATGTTAGTTGCATTGCATGTTCAAATGGGTCATTGATGGAACAACTAATGTCCGTAATGAAAATGATACTTTTTGACCATTTAAGCGACCAATTTGTTTGCCTGTCTAGTAGACCGCCATGCCTAACAATCAACAAACTAACAGAATACATTGTAGCATAAACTTATATAAGTAAACTATCAATTATACAAAATTTTTAGATACAAAAGAGTCTCTAAATTGATTTGCGCCTTGTATGATGATGTAAAATTGAAGGTCACATGTAAAATCTTATTTGAAATTTGATATGGCATATGGAATTAAATAATAGGGTAATCATGATGATACTTCGGATCAACCGTTTAGCAGCTAATGGACTTGTTAACCGTGACAACGAACTCTACATATCATGACCAAGTAAGGTCTATAACCACACTACTAAAACTATAAACGAATACCCATTCAACAGTATATAACCATAAGATTCAGTAAAAAAACTAAAAATTAAGGAAACATAGAACATACAAACTATCCGGCCCCTGCTCCTTTATCTAGTAGAGCATCTCACGCTCCAAAGCAGGTTCCTGGTTGAGAATGTAAACAATCCGACCACCGGTGTCGGAATAACCCAAAACATTCTTGAGCAAACGAGGAGAGGGTGCATGCTGTCCTTGTCATTGGACATTTCAGCAGAGAGATGCATGCTAAAGAACTCCACCCTGTTACCAATACTCTTGGTTATGGTTGGCCCGGGGAAAGATGCGGTGAAAGGTTCAAAGTCCAGTTCCTGGACGAAGTTGCCATTCGACCTGCAATCAAAACCATAATTTTATTAACCCCTGCTGCTGCATAGTTAATTAAATCAAAATCTAAGTAAAGTAAACATTAGTTTTTTCTTCATTAAGCAGAGTAAATCTTCATAATTCTTACACTCTTTTTGTTGACACCACAAGTCTTATTAACTATTGTTCTACACTGATCAGTACTTTTCTAACACCTCAAAAAAAAAAAAAAAAAAAAAAAAAAAAAAAAAAACCATTCTGGATGGTTGCAAGCATATTGGCGCCACTTGTGTTTTTCAAAAAAATAATTTAACATACCCAGGTAACCTCTCATCTGCCCTAATTGGATTTAGGGCTTCAAACGTCGTTCCCCAGCTCAATTCTCCATCACAAAAGTGATAAAACTTTAGTTCAGATTGACAAACACATAAAAAGACTATTATGAAAGTAAAGGTTAGCTTTTTTTACCTGTTCTGAGACTTGGCGTTCAAACAGTGAATTAGATTTGGATTTAGGATGCAATATGAAACCACAAAACCATGTTAACATTGTACCATTGACTTCACATGATTACATACAAGAAACAAATGACATAATATCAAAGAAAAGACAACGAGATCGTCCATGCATGCAGATCCATAGTCAAAAATTTGACATCCAGAGGCTCCATTATAGTTCTGGTACTAAGTAATAAACAACACTTATAGGATCGATTGAGATTAATCAACGGAAAAAATAAATTGGCAATTTCAACCTGTTTACTTATCAATGGGTCGTTTGGGTTTGGTACTATCTTAAACAGATCAAACAAAACAACTTAGCTAAAAGGTTAACAAGTTAAATGGGTTGAAAGTTAACAAAGTCTATTTCACAACTTGGCGTACTGTTTTTATATTAGCTGGCCCCTCCCAATTTGACTCGTTTCTTGCCAAAGTAGCTCACCTTGTGCATAAAAGGATGTGTTCAGGTTTTAGATCACAGTGTGTTAGTATAAGAACAACCACCTGCCGTGCCACCGTCGATCATTGATTATCGGTGGCAAAACCCTGAGGAATCGTTGACGGCATCGATCGGCGCCAATAACTCACGGTGAAGAAACAGGAAAGGAAACAGGTTGCAGTTGCCCGCTCACCAATGGTAACATACTTTCTCGTTTCCATTATTGATCTGCTGATTTGGCCCTACATGAGTTAACACAACAAGTAAACACAATAACTGCCCACACTCTTCATGGTCATGGCTGAAAACCAGTATAGAAGCATGGCACCAACTTTTAGACCCATAAACATTTTTGGTGTTGAAACATCAACTGTTTTGATGTCTGCACAGCTCACAGAAGCTCCAAACAGTGCTAATGATACCAGTGCAGCTGACAGTAGCAAGTCCCTACAAGATAATAAAAAATATAAATAAATGACCATCAGTATCAACATAATTAGAGTTTTGCAGTATAAAAAAATAACCACCTTTCCAAAGGCGGTACTGTTGCCGGCAGCATCATGGGCATTAGTCCTCTCACGGATTCTATGACTCATACATGCCATCTCAGCAATAAAGCCAACATTGTCAATTAAAAAAAAGTAGGTTGAAAAGATATAATGATTAAGCAAATGTAGTAAGCATACAAGAAAAGGGAACCACTTATGAACTAAAACTAATCACCTTCTCCACTAATGTTTGAAGAAAAACTAACTTTGATTATACAAGTTGGTGTTTTATTGTCTTACCTCTCTTGTCATGGCAATGGTTCCAAAGCATTGAAGGGTAGCTTAGTTTGAGTCTTGTACAGGCCAATGTCCTGCATATACAAACGGGTCAATCTGGACTGCATGGTATTTTCAGCAAATAAAATTATTCTTAATATTTTTGTTTGAATCATTATCGTAATAATAGTTTTTTGTATCATATTTAACATATTAGTTATTTTCAAGTATAAACATACGGAAAAGGTCAACCCATGTTTAGCTTACTTGCAAAGTTGATCCATAAACAAGTATCTTTTCACCTTCTACCATAATTTCCAAAGGTATAGACGATTAAAGCCCATAAACAAAATAGTATAGATTTTTGTTTTCCATAAAAAGCGAACATCTCTCGTGAACTTTGAAGTAAAAAAAGCAACTCATACGACAATATAAAGTGAAAGTGAGCGATTACCTGTGTAGTATGTGGGTTAGCTGTAAAAATGGCTTGTTACAAATTACCCATAGTTAGAGACTCGCAAAACATCACAGCTTCAAGGGAACAAAAAAAAATATATTTAAATCTAGCAAAGCTACAATTAAAAAATCGCCTACTTTCAAGTTTTTCATGAGCATAAAAGATCTAAACCTAGAAATAGACCAAACCGTCATCTGGTATACAAAGAATGGAGTCGCTCGTAAAGTACTCGAGATCAAATATACAAAATATATTATATAAACAATGAAGTCCAAAAGAACCATATTGCGCACATTTTAGCAAGCCAGTGAAAAATATGTTGAACGTTGGGAGTGACGTGGTAGAATTCGTAAGTTAAGAGTGCTATTGGCTAAATGATGAAAGTTAGGGTTATTTAAATCCAATAACCCTTCAAATTATCGTCTGAATTGCTTTTATATGAACCAGAAGTCCAGATTGATGCAACATTTCCCATACATATAATTCATATTCTTTTAGTTTTGTACATGTTCATTACCAATTGAGTTCTTAGTTCTCATTTACACCGGGAACTAAAGGCGCACAAACTAGCATGAGTCTGATTCTAGGCTCGACCCAGAAAAGCCCAATAAACTAGATATGAAAAGCCATTTCCAACTTAAAAGTCTTGAATAATAAACAAACATCAAACACAGTTTTTATTTTCCACTCTTGCATGGCCCGGGGTTAAGCCCATAGCCTGAGAATGCCTTACACTAAGCCCGAAAACCTGATTTTTTTAAATATCTAGTCCTTTTGGTAAATCAATCATCACATATTCGATGGTGTTGGGTGTCGTTGATGTCGTGGGCGGCGTCGCTGGTCTTATAGTCCGGTCACAAGTGTCACGACAATAAAAAAGTCCGCTTGGCTAACACGACAAAGATGGATCTTCCACTTTGGATTTCAATTGCACTTACCTTTGGTTATTTTATAAACACGTGTTTCTCCATGATGTTTGTTTGACATACTGTACCAGTCATAGAACAAATTGTCGCCTCTTAGGAAACTGCATTACAACCGACTCTAACATCCTAGGGATATTTACACAAACACTGATGTAGTTGTCAGGGGCGGATCCAGCCCACATTTGTGGGTTCTAAGGAAGGAACTCGGTGCTTTTGGAAAAAATGAAAAAAAAAATAGTGAGAACCTTATAGAATTTAAAAAAATAGTGAGAATTAAAAAAAAAAATTAACAAAAGAAACCCATTATAATAAAATCCTGGATCCACCACGTAGTTTTCATCTTCATTATTCATCCCCTTCTATCTCTGATGGTTGATTGCAAAAAGGTCTAATACTCTGGTTAAGCCCATACTTTTTAGGCCTGACTTTTATGGGCCAAGACTGAACCGAGCTTTGTACACTTCCAGTGGTGGATCCAGGATTTTTCGTCAGCGGGGCCTAAATGGGCCACCTTAGAACGACTTGGGTCAAAATGGGTCAGGTCAAAAGTTAAACTTACAACCAAAATATGAGTTAAATGGTTGCTCAGATCATCATCGAGGTTGTTTCTTCTCTTTGTTAGTCCTTTTTTTCTAGTTAATCTATACTATATAATAAAAGAAACCAATAAGTGACATGTGTCATTCATAGAAGGCGTCTACATTTGTAATTTCTTGCCTTTTCATACTTATTTATATCAATTAATTAAATATTAATTAATTAATTAATATTAAATCTTATCTTACTTTGAATGTCGGATAGAATCATTCTATTTTTTCTAATAATATATTATCTTCAAATTTAAGTTATAAATATTCTATTTTTCCTAATAATATATTATCTTCAAAATTAAGTTATAAATTAAAGATATTTTTTAAGTAACAGAACAAAACAATAATCTTAAACTTAAAAAACAATGATACGCTCATATAAAAAATTTAAAGTACAAACAAAATATACAAAATAACTTATTAGACATTAGATCGAACTTTAAAAAAAATACTAATTAGGAAGAGAAGCTAATATATAATTCTGTTTTTGATTTTTCAAATTCGGGTTCTAATCAATTCGAATTAAACTTAACCAAGTTTGTGATTTGATTCGAATTAAACCAAACCAAATTTATGATTTTTTAAACGAATCCAATAGCATAATATTTACTATACAAAATTACATTTATTTAACCCGTGTAATACATGGTGTTTTTAAATATATAACTTTTTTATTATTTAGTATATATTCGCCCCGCTTGCGGTATGCGCATATAATATATATGTGTGGACGCTCGAAGGGCAAAAGTGAAATTGCACTAATTTTAACGTTATTTTACTAAGTTCGTGAAAATAACGTTAAAAGCGGCAGACGGTTAATAATGCATCATCATGTGGTGGCGTTATAACAGAAAGACAAAAGAGAACATGCACTAACCGGTCTTTTTCCCGATTGCTGAGTGTTATGTGCCTTATGTCCAAGGCTTGATGCAAAACTACTATCGAGCCCGAGGTCTCACTGAAAGCAGCCTCTACATCTTACCCTCCTCAGACCCTACCTTAGCTTTGCTATTGGTGAGATTTACTGAGTATGATGATGATGATGATTTAGTACATATAATTAGATTTATTCAACCCGTATAATACACGAGATTTATAAGGATATAACTTTTTTATTATTTATTTTATAAAATTACATTTATCCAACCCGAGTAATATACAAGGTTATAAAATTACATTTATTTAACCTGTGTAAGACACGGTGTTTTTAAAGATATAACTTTTTTTATTATTTAGTATATATAATTAGATTTATTTAACCCGTACAAATCACGAGTTTTTATTATTTGATATATAAAATTACATTTATTCAGTACAACACATGAGATTCTTAGAGATATAATTTTAATATATAAAATTATATTTATTCAACCCGTGTAATACACGAGGTTTTAACCTAGTATGATTATAAAGAAACAAACAACCAGCAAACGGATTGGATGTATGGTTGGTATCGGTGCTGGTATTGTATCGAACAGGTACCGTATCATGTATTACCAAATAATGTATAGTATAAACAATCAATAGATGAGATTCAACATATGAGATTTTTACCTATAAAATATAATATTTTTTTTTCAAAGGGTGCGTCCGCCCACACAGCCTATAACCTAGGTCCGCCCAGTATTACCAATTCCCATATTATAAATTAGGAACTCTTTGTTGCATTGTGGTTTGTACCCCAAGCTTGAGGAGTATTTCAAAAAAAAAAAAGTTTGATTTTTCATTTTTAACCCAAATATTTGCATAGTTTGTATTTTAGCCTCTTTTAACTTTAACTTTTAACCCAAAGTTTTCAATCTTTTATAATTTAACACTAACACTTAATTATTTACAACTTTGGTCCCCCATACTTTTTTGTCTTTCGCAAGTTTTACGTTTCGTTCTAAATTTTGCGAGTTAACACGTCGTAGCGTGCATGTGAGGAAAAAATATTTGACAAACCCGTCGCAACGTGTCCATTTTTTTCCCTTTTGACAAGTTCGCTGCAACGAGCGGGTCCTATATCGACTAAGTTATTATTTTCTACGTTTTACGTTTCTGTTTAATTTCTCCGCATTAACACACTGTAACGGGTGTGCGTGGTTCAACGATTTTAAATCTGCTTTTCGTTCAGTGTATTTTTTCCCATTTTATCTCTTTTATTTTTACGATGTTGAGAGTCGATGCCGTTGTGGCATTGGTGCTACTTGGCACGGTTTACGAATGTTTTAAACCTATGAAATTTTTTACTAATATTTTGTTTCAGTTTGCCCCTATACTTCCTTTACTTAAAAACTATTTTTTACGTGCATATTTTATGTACGGGTAGGTATAAATATGATTTTTTCTACATTCCGACGTAAACTTTTTTTATAGATGAGTCAGGTCAAATAATACGTTTTCGTTTAAAGAAACCATTTTTACGTGCATATTTTTATGTACGCTTTGGTATAAATTCAAGTTGTTTTACGTTTTGACGTAAACTTTTTTGGGAAATGATTTAGGTCAAATATAATATTTTCGTGTTTATTTTATTTATGTTTCGTAAAGTTTGTTTCGAATCGAGTGGAGTCAAATTATGATTTTTTTTCTCTCTTTTTTTCGAAAGCTCTAATTAATCCCTTTCGATTACATGTGCAGATTTTCCTTCATACCCGTTACGTTTTCTATATATGAGTTGGGTCACATATAATACGTTATGGTCGTTCGATATGAATTTGATTTACTTTACGTTTGATCCAATCACAATGTTTATACAGGTTACATTGAGTTCAACTGGATACGTCGAAAATATGTTTTCATATAGTTAATGCATCATATAACGTTTGGACCAATCCATTCAATGTTTACGATGTACCCGCGCCACAACGCGGGCGGTTCTTAATCCTAGTTTAGAATTATTTATAAACAACCGACATATCTTTAGTCTAGTAGTATCAAATATTACCCAACAACCAAGAGGTGGGCCGTGGGTGGGTTCAAATAATCAAAACTCATTTATTAAATTATTAAATTTATCAAATATATATACTATATAATAAAAGAAATCAATTTTGGGACACTTGTCATCATATTAGACCATTATCTTATGGATAATTATTATTTAGTTTAATCTTTTTCAAATTAATTATAGATAATCCTCCTATTAAATATTATTTAGTTTAATCTCTTATAGATAATTATTATTTAGTTTAATTTTAATTTAATCTCTTCTAGAAAAAAAATTCATAATTATTTATTAACGAAACATATTTTTTTAATAAAATATCTAACCATAAATTTTAAAATTCGTTTGATGAAAAGGGAACACACTCAAATATCTTATTTATTTATTATGGGGATTTTAGTTATTGTCTATTAGTTTATTTTAAGAAATTTATACATAGTTAGGTTCAATATTTGTTTTGTCATATTATTATTATTAAATTAAATATATTACTTGATTGTTCGTACTTAGTTCCTTAATTTGTTTGTCATGTTATTATAAATAAATATATAACTGGATTGTTATTACTAACCACCTGTAATTAGAGATTAAATTCAAAATTTTGATAAATCACAGGGATCATCCATATGCTTTACTAAACATATTATTTTTTCATAATTTATTACTATCTAACTTTATATATATATATATATATATATATATAGAGTGGGGATCCTACGGAAAGTGTGTTTTTCCTAAAAAGTGTAAAAAGTCATAAAACACAATAATTTCAGGCATAAAACACACCTAAAATTCACAAATAATAGAATGAATATTACTAAAACACCATATTCAAACTCTAATAGTCCATAAAAACTTCAAACACACCATTGTAGAACTATGCATATAAAACACACAATGCGAAACAACATAAAACACAATAATATTTGTCATTCCACAATCAGAGCCTTAACATCTAAAACACAACACAAAACCCTCATACATGATGTTTTAGTAATCTTCATCATATTATTTGTGGGTTTTTTGTGTGTTTTATGGTTGACATTATGGTGTTTTATGACTTTTTACACTTTTTAGGAAATTTGGACTTTCTGGCCAACTCCTATCCTATATATATATATATATATATATATGTAAAACAAAATGTTGCAATACGTCGCTATATCATTTTAAACGATTACATGTTTCTTTGATAATTTTTATAATAGTAACATAAATCATCTTTATATTAACTCATTTCTGTCAATTGGGTATATAAACATCTCCATCTTTGATTTGCAGTTAGAAGAAATATTTATTATATAATTTAGATTGTTCAACCCGTGTAACACACGGGGAACTAACCTAGTTTATATAAATATATAAATCGTATCTAATTCTACACTTAGGTGCTGTTTGTTTTTTGGCCAGAAGTACTTCTGGCCACTTATGTCTGCGCGACGCAGACGCGCGCAGACGTTTGATGTCTGCAGCTTGTTTGTTTTCTCGCAGACCTTTAATTAAAAAAGGTCCGCGAGACCTCTTCTTGGAGCAGACATGGACCCAAGTCTTCTCCTCGCAGACGTTTACCTCTTCTTAGCACCACCTCCACCTTCGACACCACTGCTCCGCCACCACCTCCACCTTCGACACCACTGCTCCGCCACCACCTCCACCTCCGACACCCCTGCTCCGCCACCACCTCCACCTCCGACACCATCATCGTCATCATCTGTTATCATCATCATCATCATCGACCACCACATCCCTGCCACCACCTCCACCACCACCTCCGCCACCACATCCCTGCCCAAACCTCCACAACCACATCCCTGCCCAAAAACCCCAAATCGAACCAAAACCCTAAATCGAACAAACCCCCAAATCGAGAGAGTGAGAGAGATACCAACATACCGTTGAGAGAGAGAGAGAGAGAGAAAGAGATCGGTGGTGGTGGTGCTACCAGATCGGAGATCGGTGGTGGTGCTTGAACCGAAACCCTAAATCGAACAAACCCCAAATCGATGAGAGAGAGAGATCGAGAGAGGAGACCATCATCATTATCATCGGTGGAGGAGATCGGTGGTGGTGCTTGAACAGTAGGAGACCATCATCATCATCATCGGAGATCGGTGGTGACGGTGGTGATGAAGGCAGAGAGAGAGAGATCGAGGGATTAGAGTGTGACGGGGGTGGGTGGTTGCGACGGGGGAGGCTTGTGGTGACGGTGGTGACGGTGGTGACGTGGTTCTTGGTGGTGGTGATGAAGGCAGAAAGGAGAGAGATCGAGGTTTGTGTGTGAAAGTGTGTAGTGTGTGTCTGAGAAGATGTTTTATAAAATAAAAAAACGAACCCTCTTTTCCTTGCAGCTGCAGACATTCGGTCCACCTCTTCTCCTGCAGATGTGGTCCGCAGACTGCAGACCTTTTCCCACAGAAAAAACAAACAGCACCTTATTGTATGCATAAACTTTACAACTTACTTTTGGGTTTTGGGTTTTGATGTGTATGGACACTTACTTTTGAAGTAAAATCTATCTCATTATATACAATTTTAAAGCTAGTTATCTCAAAATTTTAAAAGTTTAACTACATTAAAATTCAAAAACAATTTATATAAATTTCAAGTAATAATAGATATAATAATTACACATGTGGAGTTGGATACCAAGCATTGATCACCGCAAGTATTAGAAGGTACAAATATAAAAAAGTAGGTACAATGAATCCAGAATAATGTAAAACAATTAAAGAATATAAAAGGGCAGGGGGGCCATACCCAAGATACAGATCGAGCCGCGACTCATATAAATGGATTAAAACAATATATAATAAATAAAAATGAACACAAGAGAAACTACAATCAAACGAATAAAATCAGAAAATAAAAAAGAAAAAAAACAATATAGTGTTTAGAGCCAGCTGAAGATAGTCAATCCCAATACCAAGCTTCCGACCACCATCTGCACACCCTTCAATTTCTCTGCTCCATTCTGTAAAATTATGTTCACCATTGTCAGTCGGTATAAATATAAATTTTTTAACCTAAACTTTTAACCTTGATTTATTAGACATAACTACTCAGATCTAGATCAATATTAGCAAAAAGTCTTGGTGGCTAAGGCGTTTGGACTTAGGAGTGTGTCTCATGATTCAAAAGGATGAGTTATAAATCCGTGACTATAGTGTATTTATCTTAAGAAACCCAGAAATTATTGTTGACTAGTATTCTGAACTCCGGCGTTGCGGCCAACGAATCTTTAAGTAACTTGAATTTATACCGTTAAATATTTAATCTGACTTGTTTTCAAACAAAATTTATGTTAAAACGTAGAACAATTGAAAATATACATAAAAATAAAAATAAGCACGTAAAACCTAAATTATGTATTAAAAGTGAGTTAGTTACGTGTCAGATTAAATATGTATTAAAAGTGAGTTAGTTACGTGTCAACTGTAGATCAATGTATGTTGATAATTCTAATTCAAAAACACAACAAAATTGTGAAATTGAGTAACGGAAATCTTACATCGTCGGCAATGTCAGCAGAGGGAGCTGGAGCTGGAGTCATAGAAGTATAACTAGGTCCAGGAGCTTCATTAGGAGAAGCTGCTGGTCCCATAATTTCCGGCGCAGGCGCCGGAGACGTGCTCCGCTTCTTTGTCTTCTTACTAGGCGCAGGCGCTGGAACTTCAGCGGTTGGAGCCTCAATCGGAGCAGCAGTAGGTTCCGGTACTGGCGGCGATTCAACCTCTGTAGGTGGAGCACTAACCGGCTCCGCCGCAGGTGGCAAACTCACCGGCGCCGTCTCAGGAGCCGGTGGCGCACTCACTGGCTCCGCTGTCGGTGGTGAACTCACCGGCGTCTTAGTCGGAGGAGGAACAGAAACCGTCGGTGGAGATGCAGCAGGAGCTGTTACGGGAGCAGAAACTGGTGTTTTGGCGGGAGAGGTAGGTTTGGAAGGTGAAGTGGCAGGAGGAGTAATGACGGTTGTTGGTGGAGCTAGTGTCGGTGAAGCAGCAGGTGGAGTAGTGACAGTTGACGGTGGAGGTAGTGTCGGTGAAGTAGCAGGAGTAGTGACGGTTGATGGTGGAGCAAGTGTCGGTGAAGTAGCTGGAGGAGTAGTGACGGTTGGTGGTGGAGCAAGTGTCGGTGAAGTAGCTGGAGGATTAGTGACGGTTTTTGGTGGAGCAAATGTCGGTGAAGTAGCTGGAGGATTAGTGACGGTTTTTGGTGGAGCAAGTGTCGGTGAAGTAGAAGGAGGAGTAGCGACGGTTTTTGGTGGAGATTGTGTCGGTGAAGTAGAAGGAGGAGTAGTGATGGTTTTTGGTGGAGATTGTGTCGGTGAAGTAGCTGGAGGAGTGGTGACGGTTGATGGTGGAGCATGTTTCGGTGTAGCAGCAGGAGGAGTAGTGATGCTTGTTGGTGGAGGTAGTGTCGGTGAAGCTGCCGGAGATTGACCACCGACGGAAGCTACAATGACGCATATAAGTGCGATAAAAAGCATGTTTTTCTTGTCCATAACTAAGAAATGTGGAATGAAAGTGAGGGATGGAAAGATGGAGGAGAATAAGGCGGGTATAAGTAGCCGTTAGAGTTTAACAAACTTTTTTTTTTTTGGACCCATGCTACGTGTGCAAACAAATTAATCTTAGGTAAAGAGATTATCCGGGTAAACCTAATGGTAAAATGTCCTCCACGTTTGTAAATATCGACAACGCTACTAACCCGCCCACCATCATTCTAGAAGGAACGTATTATGCAAAGGGTAACTGTAATAAAACCTCTGACTCAACTCTTTTTTCAGACAAGAGTTAAACCCATAACCTTCACTTTTGAAACATCATTAGGCTGCAATGCACCACAAATTCTATCATTACTTAGCTACTTAACTAGTGTAACCAAATACACAAATACACAGTTATGAATTGGACCCCTTGGCCATGTGAAATCGGGGATTAGGTTTTTTATTAATTATTTCCCGTAATAATATCTGCGTCCTCTACAATAATTTTTATTATCAATTTGTATTTTATATATATTTTTTTATTTTCCTATTAGACTAATAAGATATAATTTTTTATGGGTGATTTGGATTTTGGAAGAATGATTATTGTGTTATCAAATCACACATCACTTTCAATTCTCAGATGGAGACACTCTATTTTGATTATCTAATTATTTGATATTAAATTATTAGTTTCAAATAGTATAGAAACTAATTATTTTGTTAAGTTGTAAGTTTATTTAATTTTAGTTGTTACATATTAAAATGATTACAACTTATCAGACAATTAGCCGTTAGATATACGGATGTTACGGCACTACACAAGACAAACATTTAATCGTTATGTTATAATTTTATTTTGTTAGGATTGTTTATCCGATTCTTATTCTTTCACAATACTTGATAACTTTCATAGTTGCATAACACATTGCCAAGCACTCTTCACATTTAAGATTAGTGAAAACATAACACCCTAAGTATTAAAAGCGCTGACACTTTTACCCCTTATTTTTAAAATTTTGTTGCCTTACCCTCATCTATCTCAATTGCATCAATTTTGAATCCTCTGTCAAGACAACGGTTGTTTGACTATTAGTAATGTGTCTTGAAGTTTTAGGAATTTTGTTTTTTAGTTGTTCTTGTTCATGAAGATCTTAAAGATCTGAGTTTTTGTTCACGTGCAGATAATAGGTCCATGTGAAATGACCATTTTACCCTCTGACCATTAGTGGGTAACGGTTGATTTTTACAGAGTTTAGGTCCAGGGTCCAAAATTGATGCAATTAGGACTGAACAAGGCAGCAAAATTTTGAAAATAGAGGATACGAGTGTCAGCGCCTATAAACCTCAAGGGGTAAAATTATAGTTTACTAACATAAATCTTACACTTTTTTTTTTTTTTTTAAATCAAGAAGAAAACTTGTATACATTTCACATTTGAGTACTTTTTAGATTAAAGAAAACTATATATTCAAAATTCAAGTCCCGTGACACGTTTTTACTTAATAATTGAAAGTGACCTTTGACCTAGCAAAGTAGCAATGCATTTAAAAGAATATATGAATATTTTGTTGGATAAAAAGGGATTTAATTCGTGCAAAGCTTTATAGTTAATACACATTTTAGGCTTTTTTATTGTTATTAATGTTTTCTTTGTTACGTTATAACCATAGTTATTAAAGGCGCGAAGCGCACTCTAGGCGCATAGGCTCCGATTAGGGTCTAGGCGATAGGCGCAAAAAAAGCGTGGGCCCGAGAAAAAAAAAAGCGTATTTAAATACAAAAAATTAAAAAGTTTATTAAGGGAATAAAGTACTCAAAACCAAAACAATAATGTTCATACTAGCACTTAAAAAGTCACAGATAACAAAATATTTAAAACCAAAATGTTCATAGCACTTAAAAAGTATCTGATAACAAAATACTTAAAACCAAAATGCTCAAACTCAAAAGCAAAAAGTTCACTAAAGTAATAATGAGTAAAACTTGAAAGCCAAAAGAACTGAATAATCTTGATAACACGAACTGAATAATCTTGAGTAAAAAGTCTTTCGTGTGGTGTTGTAGGTTACAAGTTGGTGTTTTACATTTTGCAACGCGCGGATTGGCGTCAACTCGTTAGATAGAAAACAAAAACACTACATTATGTATGCAAAATCAGAAATAATCAGCTGGTAAAGAATAGGAACAATATCAAATCAGAAATAAATACACTGCAGAATATGAGGAGTTTACAAATTATAAAAATAATATCCCTATTTATCAGGAACATGTAGAATTAAATCAGAAATATACTAATCGAAGAATTCAAACTGAGATCCGGATATTAGAGATATAATCCGCTGGAAATCTCCCTATAAATACTCCAGGATATCAAGAATTTACGAATTAAAAAAAAATATTTATCAGCAATTCAGTATTAACTGTGCGCTAAAATTACCTAGGAATCAGGAGCGCATTTAATGCGCATCGCTCAAAAAATTTGCCTAGGCGCCAAAAGCGTGCGCTTTTGATAACTCTGGTTATAACTAAGTGATGAAACACTGGTCAACACCGATGGTTAACGAGCTGGATTGTCTCTTATGTGGGTTCAATCTCCTTCTCTACTCGTCAATGACTAAGGTCCTGCAAAACAACAACACCGTTAGCTCGCTAAGAGGGGAATATGGGGGTTTCCCTCTTAACCGGGCTCCGGCGTGAGAATAAGTACTGCTCTGAGGAAGAAAACAGTGTGTGTTGTGGGTGAAAGTGAGGAGAATAGAATGGATAACCTGAATGATGAAGGGTCCTATTTATAGCCGGAGGGTGAAGAAGCGAGGAACAACCTTGCCAGCTGTCCGACCAAGGGGAATATCCTCTTGGTCTCCTCTGCTGTGTCTAGGATAGTGGTCCACGTGGCGCGCCGATATTCGTCCATGCTGGAGAAAACGTACTTCTGTTGTCGGTCTGCTCCCAGATTTGTTGCAGGTCTACATGGCGCTTGATGACCGGTGACACGTGTTGTCCTTTTTGTCAGAAGTAGCATCTTTGGTGCCACCTTGACGTCTTCCAGAAGCTTCTAGAAGCTTCTGGATTTTCTTGCTGATGTAGGCGCCATGTTGGACTGAAAAAGTGGTGTGGTCCCTGCCATGTGGATATGGGATTGGGACCATACCTCTTCAAGTCCCCCTAGTCCAGTGTGTCTTCTAGTTGAGTTGATCGTCTAGGAGGGATTCTGGACTTATAAGGGTAGTGTTTGTTTTCTTTCTTAAAACATATGTTGATTGCCTTGCGCGATTGAGCCAAGTGGACGCATGGCGCATGGCGTATGATGGTAACCTTACAAAGTTGAGCCAGGTGGACGCATGGCGCATGACGTATGATGGTAACCTTACAAGGTTGAGCCAGGTGGACGCATGGCGCATGGCGTATGATGGTAACCTTACAAAGTTGAGCCACCTGGACGCACGGCGCATGGCGTATGATGGTAACTTTGCAAAGTTGAGCCAACTGGATGCACGGCGCGTGGCGTATGGTGGTTCCTTCTAAGAGAAGTTTCTTTTCTTTGCTTGAAGACAACTGACATGACCTTCTGTTGTCTCTGTCTTTTCGGAGGTGAACAGTCGTCTTTTCAGATGTGTCAGTTTCTTTTTCACCAGGGTGTCAGGTGTGTGCCGCCCACGTTTCCGAAAAACAAGGCGACGGTTTCTCTCCCTTCTAACGTGTCTTTTCCTTGTTGGTTGACCGTCTGTATTCCTGACGACCCACTACCCATCGCATTTAAGGCGATGGGTATAAATAGATGGCGGTTTTCTCCTTTTCTTTACTTTCAAAATTCAAACTCCATTTTTCTCTCTTTGGATTCTTGCCAAACTTCCTGAAATTCTTCCTTTTCTATCTTTTTCTGTTCTTGCAACTATGTCTACCGGTGGTAATCCTACCAGAAAAAGGAAGTATAAACCAAAGAATCCTCCTGGTCCAGATCGTGCAGAGATAAGTTGGAAGGAGGAGGAGTTTCAAAATCTTGTCCGGGACATGGGTTTCCAGTCTGAGTGGGGTGTTTAGTTTCTGACTCAAAAATCGACTGCATTAGATGCTCCTCCTGGGTATATAACCCTGTATGCTGCTTTTTTCGAGAGGGTAACTTTCGTCTTCCCATGACGAAGTTCACTAGGGAAGTGCTGACCAACTATGGGCTTCATATTTCTCAAATAAACGCTTTGGGGCTTCCCCGGATTACTCATTTTGAGTTTATATGCCGGGCCAACCGTATTGAACCGACTTTTGAGATGTTCAACGTTTTCTACTACGTTAGCTATACTGGAGGCTTTTATTCTTTCAACTCCCGGACCGGTGGGGTTAGCCCTTGCAGTGCTAACCCACCGAAGAGTCTGCATGATTGGAAACAAAAGTTTTTCTACATTCATCGTGGGGTCATCCCCATCGATATGCACTACCGCCCAGAGAGTGAAGGAATTCCTCGTGTGAATGTGTCTATAAACTTCGCTGATCAAGAGTGGTACAAAACGCTAACCCGAAAGGCTACTAACATCTCTCAACTAGAAGAGAGGGCACTGGTGGGGGCTGGTATGAGCATGTTATGGGCCCCTCGGAACCCTAAGGGTATCCCTGTTTATGGCTATCAGGGGAAAGGTATTGTTGTTATTAACTTGTGCTTGTATTTTTCTTTAGTTATGTCATGCTTTCCCTCATGTTATTGTATTTTACAGTGGGATATAGTTTGTTGAATGTCCTCGATCCTAAGGCTGCTGGTGCCATGGTGGAAGTGATACTTCCTGAGGGAAAGCCTGTGTGGTTGGATCAGATACGGGACGGTTTCTTGCACCCTACCAGCGACAGTTTTGCTGCTTATGCCAATGCTATCTCAGGTGATGATGTCACACCCCCAAAATCCACAAGCAGAGTATCACCGCAGGAGGCGTGACTGACCAGGATCTTAGCCACCAATTACATTGAACTTATAAAGATAAAATAAAACTTTCATTTATTTAAGTAAGTGTTACAATACAAGAATTATTATCCAGCGGAAGCATATTACAATTTTTCATGAGTTTCATAAAATAGGCGTATAATCCATAAGACTCGTCTTGTGATTCCTTGTAACTTGACCCATGACCACTCCAGCATCCCAGACAGCAAGTTCCAATGATTTACACCTAAAGGCCTGCAAGGCATGTAACAACGAGTCAACAACAAAGTTGAGCGAGTTCACAGTTGGTTGTTTAGTTTTTAGTGTTTGTTTTGAAAACCATAAGTTGTTTCGTAAACCACGAGTTAACCAGTATCTTTGTTTCCCAAACCATGTCCATAATCAGTGGGGGCTTCCCCATGTGAACCACTAGACCCGTTTACCATATCGACCACTGACTAAAGTAAGTTGGTGCCCTGACGGCAATGTCTATCATCATTGACTAGTGCCCAGATCCATTAGTTCACGCCCGTCCTCTGCGGCACGGTGTGAGGCTTGTCAAACCTAAATAGCGCTATCTAACTAATGACCCGCTCGCCATTGGCCCGGCGATTAAGTCGATATAAAAGGAGGGACTTCATGATAGAGAGTTTTGGTCTAGTATCCGTGTTGTCACCCTTCAGTGAAGAGGGTGTGTACGTAATCCCCAAACCAGGAGATTACGCAGGTTCCGATTATATTCTTATCACGTGTTGTCACCCTTCAAAAAAGAGGGTGTGTATGTGTCCCAAGCCAGGAGATCACACAGTTTCAGTTTAAATCCTTTACCCATTCCCAACCCTTGGGAATCCCATGCCTTGTGGAAAGTGTGAACTCACCTTGGTTTGCTCGGTTTCATAAGTTTCTTGTTCACAACTAAGCAGTCAGTCGTAGCCTAGTATGATTACCATAATCAATTAGTTTTACGTACACCCCATTTCACATAGCACACATTGTACACTACATACATTATCACATAGCTCGTCATCACATACGCATGACACCTAATCAGACGATAATCAACAACACATAATGAATCAGTTTGTTCAAATAAACACTTAACAATCCACCCCTCCTTATAAAATTGTGCGACTGACATAATGTTCGTGGGTCAGTGCTCGACTCAAATCAGATTGTGCAATCCAACTAATTTAGTGGCCCATACTTAGTGTGCGATCAATGTAATCTATTCTAGAAACATGGATTTAGTTATAGAAATAAAATCCATCAATTACACAATTTGGGAACCCATCCTTTAATTTATGTAAACAACATCTCCATTTAATCAAAACTCCATTTAGATCAAATAGCATAAAAGTTTCTAAGTCAACATAACAGTTCATCAATATCATCATACAACATAATTTCATCATTTAACATCCTAATGCTTTCAGGTTCATAGTCATACCATTACATCACATTTGATCAGTTAAACCTAACACATAATCACACACAAGTAATACACTTATCCTATAATGTGCTCGGCCCCATCCAATGGCCCAATACTAAGGTGTGCGAGTGGTTTTAATGGTGCGGTCATAGCACGGTTCGGCCCAACGTTAATATCGACCGGCCCAGCTACATCAGTCACACCTTATGGCAGTATTCAAACGAATTAACCCGATGAACATCATGAAACTATCATATCGATTCAATTCCTTAAAGTCAAAAAGGTCACATAGAGTCAAAGTGTTTAAAAGAGATAAGATGCATTCCAATCAACTGATTGTTGTCGGCCATATATACCTGAATAATTAATAATGTCCGCATGTGTATGTAGTGATTAAATTGTCAGGATCATGTGTGATAACAACTAATATGTCGGCCATTATAGAACTGAGATCGTGACCTATCCTAGTTCATCTATGGTTCATTAGGTTTCAGGTTTATTACCCACACAATCCCATCCTATACTTTTTGTAATCACAGCCGATGATTATGACCAACATGTATTCGAAACAATTATCAGTTTTATTACTTGCCAAAGAGTTCAAACGCTAACATAATATCACATCTTATCACCAATAATTAATCATCAAAGCTTGATGTGTGTAAAATGCAACATATAAAACACATCAATTAAGGCATAAAACTAACCCTTTTTAAGTACTAATGTTGGAAAAAGAGTGTTTTTGTCTTCCTTTTGTATTTTCAGGATGAAATGAGCTCAAAATCACAAAAGAAGCAAAAAGACCACTAATTCTACCATAAATACAAGAAAAGGAACAAAAGTGGACTGCCCGGACCCTCAACGGCACCTCCCAAAACAAAAAGAAGAAAACAGAGTCTGAACACGCCCCGTGTCCAGCGAACACGGGGGCGTGCCCAGGAAGCAGCAGAAAAGACAAACCAGTAGAAGCTTCCATTGCTCACCACGGGGCCGTGCCCAGCGGGCACGGGGGCGTGTTGAAAGTACAGCAGGCGCATTAATTGTAATTCGCAATTACAATTAATGAAGAGAGAGAGTGTCAGACGGGCACGGGGCCGTGTCCAGTGGACACGGGGCCGTGTCCAGCGTTCTGTCCAGCCTATAAATAGAGGAGCTTGGTTTCATTCTCCCTCATCCCTTGGCACACCACCTCTCTCACACCTCATCCACCACCCACCACCACCATATCACCATCATCCACCACCATCATCCATTGTCCATCGTAGAGTGTGTGAGTCGTCTCGGGATCCAAGATTGATCGTAAGAGTTCTTGACAATCAAGGCCATGTTTGCCTAAGTCTCTTACATCACTTGGTGAAGACAAGTGTTTAGTATAATACTTTTTATTTTTAATCTTTTGCACTTTTTATTTGGTTTTGTATTAATGACTTTAATAACTAGTTACTTATGTTGAAGGTGATCTTTCCTTATCGTTTGTCCGTGGTGTCTTGGCATTATTTTACTGTCTATATAAAATAAAAGATTTTCACCATTCATATCTCCACGGTCTATATGGAGATATGTTGGCTACCTGGTCGGGGGTTAAGGGAACGGTTTGGTAAAGGTCTTGCCCTTGTTCAGCGTTTAGAGGTCCTGCTTGGGACCTGGGTCAAATTTAGTAGGATCTCCTTCAATGCCCATAGGTATTGGATGGCGGGGATCCAAACTCTTTGACCCCCTCATAAGTTAACTACTATTAATACTATAACCCGGCTATTTAGGACTGTATCCCTGCTGACTCAGACTACTTAGCCGAGGGTAACGTCACCGCCAAAAGCGGGGCCTACCATAATTTGCATTAATAACTTAATTCATTATCTTTCAATAATCCGACCCTTTAGGATTGTATCCTTGCTGACTCAAACTACTGGGTTGAGGGTAACGTCGCCTTCAAAAGAGGGGCCTACTACAATAACTAAGATAATCTCTTAAACAAGTGCAAAAGTGCGAAAATAATCAAAGGTTATACTAATACACGTGTCGGATCCAAGTGATTCATCTTGTCTATCTGTTTTTATTTTATTTTATTTTTCAGCATTTAGTTAGTTTTTATTTTTCTTAGTTTAAATCATTTTTTCTAACCTTTTGATTTGATTAGACGTTGAGGATAAACCGGTATTAAAAGCTCTTGTGTCCTTGGACGACCTCGGTATCTTACCAACACTATACTACGTCCACGATGGGTGCACTTGCCCATATGTGTGTTTAGTGTTAGTAAATATCGTGTTTTATATATTTAAAACTTGGCTAAAAGTGTAAAAAGGGCTTAAATATATATCTAAAAAATATACACACTGACACGCATCAAGTTTTTGGTGCCGTTGCCGGGGACACAAGGATTTTAAGAAAGCTTAAAATCGACGGCCTAATCAGTTTTTCAAAACCTTTTTCAAAACGCGCGCATTTTTCTGCATTTTAGTTTAGTTTTGCATTTACAGTAGCCTGAACACGGGGCCGTGCTCGCTGAACACGCCCCCGTGCTGCATATTTTAGAGTAGATACCCAGATACAGAGTCTGAACACGGGGCCGTGCTCACCGAACACGCCCCCGTGCTCAACGTGACCAGTAAATTTAATTAAAACGCCCAGATACAGTCCCTGAACACGGGGCCGTGTTCACTCAACACGGGGCCGTGTCCAGCTTCTGTTTCCGTCTTATTTTTGTTTTCTGGTCCCGAGACTCAGTTGTGGTCTGTTGAGTGATTCTTATGGATCAATACTCAAGAGGTTACAACTACACCTATGATGAGGATGATTATAGAGGTAATTATTGCACTAATTGTCGTAATGCACGCTCGGTTCAATATAGTACTTCATATCAACCATCCAATTCATACAACCATTATGAGGAGCCCAGGTACGAGCCATCAACTTCATATACATCCTATGAAGACCCAAGGTATGAACCTACTCCCTCATACTCATATTTTGATGAACCAAGGTATGAGCCTTCATACTCATACTTTGAAGATTCAACATATGAGCCACCACCTTCATACTCTTATTATGAGGAACCATGGCGTGAACAACCCACCTCATATGAGTACTATGAAGAACAAAGTTTCGACCCTTATCCATCATATACTTACAATGAAGAACAATGGTGCGAACCATCTACTTCATATGAGTATTATGAGGAACCAAGGATCGAACAACCGGATTCAAGCTTTGAGGATCCAAATTCTTTCAATCTCACCGAAGTAACTAATAGGATATTAGAACACATTAAAACTATCGAACGTTGCATGAAAGAATCTCGCGCAAGGGAAAAGGAATCCCGCGCAAGAGAAGAATTAAAAAATGATAATAACGTAGAGATAGTTGAAAGTGTAAAAATGGAAGAACAAGAAAGTGAAAAACAGACACATGAGTTAAACAACGAAAATGGTGAGTCCGATAATGTTAAAATTCAAGAAGAGTCTAATTTTGAGGAAATTATTCTCTTGTCACCTACTTTCGAAAATCATTGTTTAATAACCCCTCATGCCAAGTTTTTAAAAGAGTTAAACACTAATGCTAAAATCAATGACTTAGTAAGTGTTAAGTTAACTAATGATCAAACCTCGCTAATAAAAGAAGATCCTTTTGAAATTAACATCACACCGGTTCCATGTTTCTTTCAAAATTCGTTTATTAGCAATATCACTATTGATAAAGATCTTTGTGTTAACATAATGCCTAACTACATTTTTGAAAAGTTAAGTATTAGTGATTTCACTCCACTTCAAATACCCATTTTTCTATCCGACCGAAAAGTAATGAAATCAATCGGTGTAGTTGAAGATGTTTTGGTTCAAACAAATCAAATGGTAATCCCAACCGACTTCGTCATCTTAGATGATGCCCCCCTAGTCTTGGGAAAACCTTTTGTACAAACTCACAAAGCTTTGAAAAACCGGAAATTCAACAATCTACCTCTTCAATTAGGGGCATTCAAAAGGAGCATAGATCTTGAGCGCTCAATGAAATATCCTTTTGGCAATAATGACCCCCTAATTGAAGATGAAGCTGAACCACCCGATACAATCAACGAAGAAGACCACTTTGTCGATGAAGAGGTAGCCATAGAACAAACTTTTAAAGTTCTTGATCTAGACGAGCCACAAAATAAGGTGTCTCCTAAAGACCCACCCATTGTGCTCAAAGAACTTCCTAAAGGTTTGGAATATGCTTTTCTAGGCAAAGATGGTAGTTTACCTGTAATTATTTCGTCTAAATTAACTAGCAAAGAAAAAGAAAAATTAGTTAACCTACTTAAAAAACACAAAAATGCGATCGCTTGGAAGCTTGTAGATATTAAAGGAATAAGTCCTTCCATGTGCACGCACAAAATTTTAATGAATGATGACTACAAAACGGTGATTCAACCACAACGAAGAGTGAACCCCAATGTTCAAGAAGTGGTTAAAAATGAAGTCATCAAACTACTCGACGCCGGACTAATCTACCCTATCTCCGATAGCCCGTGGGTAAGTCCCGTCCAAGTAGTCCCAAAGAAAGGAGGTATGACGGTAATAACTAACGAGAAAAATGAATTAATACCTACGAGAACCGTCACAGGATGGAGAGTCTGTATAGATTATAGGAGATTAAATGAAGCAACAAGGAAAGACCACTTTCCTTTACCATTCATTGATCAAATGTTAGAAAGATTATCCGGTCATAAATTTTATTGTTTCTTAGATGGTTTTTCAGGTTACTTCCAAATACCGATAGCACCAGAAGACCAAGAGAAAACAACTTTCACATGCCCCTACGGAACTTTTGCATATCGACGCATGCCATTCGGTCTATGTAATGCACCTGCAACATTCCAACGTTGTATGGTCGCCATTTTCCATGATATGATTGAAAAAACCATGGAAGTCTTCATGGATGACTTTTCCATCTTTGGAGACTCATATGATCAATGCCTCGATAATCTTGAACGAATGCTATCCCGATGTGAGGAAACTAACCTCGCCCTTAACTGGGAAAAATGCCATTTCATGGTAACAGAGGGAATAGTACTCGGGCATAAAATCTCAAGCGAAGGAATGGAAGTTGATCGAGCAAAAATAGAGACTATTTCTCGATTACCTCCTCCATCCTCCGTGAGAGCAATCAGAAGTTTCCTAGGGCATGCCGGATTCTATAGAAGGTTTATCAAAGACTTTTCGAAAATTTCAAGACCTCTAACAAGATTGCTTGAAAAAGATGCACCCTTCATCTTTGACAAGGAATGCAATCAAGCATTTCTAACCCTCAAGGAAATGCTAGTCAATGCACCTATCATGATAGCACCTGATTGGAAATTTCCTTTCGAAATCATGTGCGATGCAAGCGACTTTGCTGTTGGAGCAGTCTTGGGACAAAGAAAAGAAAAACATTTCCACCCAATTTATTATGCTAGTAAAACTCTAAATGATGCACAAGAAAATTATACAACTACAGAAAAAGAGTTACTAGCGGTGGTATTTGCTTTTGATAAATTTCGTTCTTATCTTGTTCTTTCTAAAACAATAGTGTATACAGACCATGCAGCCATCAGGTACCTCTTCAAGAAGCAAGACGCAAAACCCCGTTTGATAAGGTGGATTCTACTCCTCCAAGAATTCGACATTGAAATCAAGGACAAAAGAGGAGCAGAAAACACTGCTGCGGATCATCTCTCACGCTTAGAAGACCCAGCTTTGGAGACAACCAGGGACGAGCAAATCAACGAAAAATTTCCCACGGAGTCCCTGGAAATGATGGAAAGCAGACAAGAACCATGGTATGCCGACTACGCTAATTTCTTAGCCAGTGGTATAGTCACCAAAGGATGGCCACATCATCAAAGAAAAAAGTTCTTTGCTGATGTAAAGCATTACTTTTGGGAAGACCCCTATCTTTTCAAAATGTGTGCCGACCAACTCATCCGAAGGTGTGTCCATGGTAATGAAGCACGAAGAATACTCCGTCATTGTCATGAAGGTCCATACGGAGGACATCATGGTGCCGCAAGTACCGCAAGAAAGGTATTTGATTCGGGATTTTACTGGCCAACCATTTACAAGGATGCACAAAACCTTGTAAAGACATGTGATGCCTGCCAAAGAACAGGTAATATTTCTTCCAAAAATGAAATGCCTCAAAATGGCATTCTCGTTTGTGAAATCTTTGATGTGTGGGGACTCGATTTCATGGGACCCTTCCCACCTTCAAAGGGAAACAAATATATACTTGTGGCAGTCGATTACTTGTCTAAATGGGCAGAGGCCGAGGCTCTTCCAACAAATGATGGAAGAGTAGTGGTAAAATTCCTGAAAAAGTTGTTCTCTCGTTTCGGGACACCAAAAGCATTAATAAGTGATAGAGGTACCCATTTTTGCAATCATCAACTCGAAAAAATATTAACAAGGTATGGGGTCTATCACCGGGTCTCAACAGCATATCATCCTCAAACAAATGGGCAAGCCGAAGTGACTAATCGAGGTTTAAAACGAATACTTGAGAAAACCGTAGGAATAAATAAAAAAGAATGGGCCGACAAACTAGACGACGCTTTATGGGCTTTTCGAACCGCTTATAAAACCACTATAGGAACAACCCCATATAAACTCGTCTATGGAAAAAGTTGTCACTTGCCAGTAGAAATCGCTCACAAAGCCTACTGGGCAATAAAAAACGTAAACTTAGACTTAGAAGTTGCCGGTAAAAATCGATTTTGTCAAATAAACGAATTAGAAGAACTTAGAAATTATGCATATTCTAACTCCGAAATTTATAAAGAAAAGATGAAAAATTTGCATGATAAATATATTAAATCTAATGAATTTCGGATTGGAGACCAAGTTCTATTGTTTAATTCGCGACTTCTATTGTTTCCTGGTAAGTTAAAGTCTAGGTGGTCGGGACCTTTTTCAGTCACCCATGTTTTTCCACACGGTGCAGTAGAAATTAAAACTCGAAATGGGACACCATTCAAGGTCAATGGCCAACGGCTGAAACTCTACAGAGGATCCATTGAGGATGAGGAAGAGGAAATCGCACTTCAAACGGTCAACGAATAAACTCATATCCGACATGTTACAGGTAAGTATACGTTCAAAACCGGAAAAATCATCTAACCATTTTTCGGAAATAAGGGGCATGCACACGAACACGTAAAAAAAAAAAAATTTTTTTTTTCAAAAACTTCACCCGGCACGGGGCCGTGTCCGCTGGGCACGGGGCCGTGTCGAGGCGACTGTCGGGATAAAACCCTCTTTTTCTATCAGTTACACCATTCCACACGCCCCGTTTCGCCGAAAACTCTCTGGTTAGAGGCGATTTTCTGCAGATTTCGAACGTCACCACCGAACCTAACGACATCAAGGTATGATTCTATCCTTCTTAGTAGTTAGATTAGTTACTTGCATGGAGTTAAAACATCAAAAATTGGGGGAAATCTAGGGTTCTTCATGTTCATCCGGATCGAACTCAAAATTTTTGATGAAAATTGTTAGTAGTAGTTTAGAGTAGAGTAGTAGGAAGTAAATAGACATGTATTGTTGATAGATTTGTCCGATTTCCAACTAAAAACACAAACCCTTGTTCTTGAACCGAAAAACACAAAATTGAAAGGGTAAATGGTTTGATTTTGGAAAAATGACACTTAGGGTTTCATTTTCGGGGGAAACCGCTGCTACTAGGCTAAAAATTTTCAGGTTTTCGAAACCGGGACGAAAAAATGAAAATTAGGTGTTACAGACGCCT
The DNA here is from genome assembly GCF_002127325.2 of Helianthus annuus. Lineage (NCBI taxonomy): Eukaryota > Viridiplantae > Streptophyta > Magnoliopsida > Asterales > Asteraceae > Helianthus > Helianthus annuus. The sequence goes on along the minus strand of NC_035446.2, from coordinate 134,724,478 downwards.
GGACACGGGGCCGTGTCCGCTGAACACGGGGCCGTGTCCAGCCCACTGTTTGCAGTTTTCAACCTGAATTTCCATGTTTCGCACTAACTTTTGCTGTATTCTTTTCAGATGTCCAGATTCACACGGTTCAATGCCAGCGAACTTGACGCCAGGGCTCGCTACGAGGTCCTACAAACAAGGCCCGAAGAGTATCCAAGGCGGGCATGTACTGATTTGCTGACAATGGTAAACCAACTGGACCGCTTCAACAACATAGTGACGGGTCCACTGCACGTCGCATTGACTGCCCGACTTCGGTCGGTCCATCAATGCACATTGGAGTTCTATAGCACATTCGTCTTCAACACAAGATGCGAACCGTTTGATCACGAGGCGGTGGAATTTCGATGTGGAGGTACGACCTATAGAACCTCCGTGGCGCAGTTTGGATCCATCATCGGGCTGTACAAAGATGAAGAAGCGGGGAATGAAGAGAATACCGGGGGATTGCGAGACTTGGATGCAACTGAACGCCAAGCTGCATGGGCTCAAATCGGTGATGGGATCTACAACCCAAGCAGCACAAAGAGCACTAAACTGAGGGACCCGCTATACCGCTACATCCACAGGCTCCTCACGTACTCGCTGAACCAACGCCATGACAGTAGTGGCGTTGTTGGGTTGAAAGATTTGGTTGTCCTTCACTGCATCCATAACCAGAAGCCTCTCGATGTTTCTTACCTCTTGCTGCGGAACATGCACTTAAACCGCCTTGCCTCTGCTCCTACACCAATCTTCTTCGGGGGATGGGTGTACCGTCTTTTCAAGCACTTCACGAATATCCCGAAGTCCTTCGAAAGGAGTCCATGGTCAGGACGAGTTGATTATCATATCTGCCGAGCCATGAACTTGCTGTATGAAGCGGAGGACGGGACGGTGAGCTTTCAGAGGACACAAGGCTACGCATGGAACCCGCAGGAGGCTCTAGTTCTTCATGCACCACCTCCACATTATCAATACCCTCCCCAAGGCGATCCGGGTCAATCCTCCTCTCAAGGAGGCGGTTTTCCTAACTTCCAAAGTTTACATGATCTTTTGCAGGAAAACCTCATGTGCACCAGGAACACCTACAACCTCGCCAACAACACACACCTCCGGGTTGGAGCTATCGAACGCAGCGTCAACGATATACAAGATGATATCGGTAGCATCCGGGAGTACATGGCGAGGCAGGGAGGCGGAGGTGGAGATAGTGATGAAGATATGGAGTAGGAGGCTGGGAGGAGCAAGGGGCTGGCTGGTGATGAGCCCACAGGTTTGATTACCCTTCTTATCCATCGAACAATTCATGGCCTGCGTGCCATTTGTCAAACAATTTACTTTCCTTAACTATTTTTTATCTTTATTTTGTTTTACTTTATGTTTGGATAATATTTGACAATGGTAAGATTAGGATGGTTTGTGCTTGGTTGGATGGTATTGAATGATTGAACAGGTGCAATGCAAGGGTTAGAGTGCTAAACATTGGCACTTGCAGCCCTAGGATGAAGAAACCGGGGGAAAAACCTATTTTTGTGGCTAACAGACTGTCCACACGGGGACGTGTCCAGCCGACACGCCCCCGTGCCCATCTCCCAGTTCTGCTGTTTGGCTACTGACCTGCAGATTTTTGCCGGACACGTGGCCGTGTTCACCCAACACGCCCCCGTGTCCACCCTCTGTAAGTTTTTCGTTACTGGCAGTTCACCACGGGGCCGTGTCCAATGGACACGGGGCCGTGTCCAGAGCGCCAGTAACACAAATCTTTGTTTTTAAACACACTTTTACATATTCTAATCAACCAAAAACTTCATTTTTGGACACATTGAGGACAATGTGTAATTTAAGTGTGGGGGGGATGCTAAAACCTTGAAATTTTGCAAAATCCTAAAACAAGCCTTACACAAAACTCTATTGGAACCGCTAAACACCCCAAATTTTTTTCAAAAAACTTTTTCATTTTTTTTATTTACTTGTCTTAGTTTAAGTTGGGAATAACAAGTTATAAAAGGGTTATATATTTTTTTTATTTTACAACCGATAGCGTCGTGATAAAAAGAACTAACATAAGAAAATTACGAAACGGTATAACAAGTCTAGCTAAAATTCGATTATATATGCTTGGTCACATTAAAAACCCATTCCCACAAAAGTGAGTTTTGAGCCTTTATTGAGCATAAAAATATACATATTTAGATTAAATGCTCATTTTTCGTTTCTTGTGTGAATAGCCGCTCGGTCTTTACAAATCTAGAACTTGCCACGACGATACATTCCCGGTCCTTACCAACTTAAACCCAAGTAAGTAAATGATGGAGGCATTAGGACTAACTATTTTTCTTTCAAAACCATTATTTTTCATTTTTTTTACCTACCCAAAATCCCCCTAGAAAAACCCCTTTGAGCCTAAACCTTTCATTTCATTACCCCCAAAACAATTTTTTTTTTTTACCCACCAAAAACCTTTTTCATTTTTTTTCACCCTTATTTTAGTAACAAGCTCGGTTTTTCATAAACATACCCTCTATGTGACGAAAAAAAAAAAAAAGAGATATATATATATATAATGAAGTCAAAAACAAACAAAAGCTACAAAAGCTTGTTTGGAGAAATACTTCAAAAAATAAATGTCACTAAAAATAAGGTATTTTATGAAAACCGACACTTGTTACGATTTTCGCCCTTTTTACTAACCACTAACCAACCACCCACCTTTAAACCCAAGCCTTCACCCCAAAAGTCCTCTTGATATTTACAAAGGTAAAAAGTTAAAAAGGAGGAGGATTGATCGCTTGGCAAGCCTATGGAAAACGTAAGACCGTGCCGCTCTCGAGCGATTCACTTAAATATACACCTTCGGCCGAGTGATTGAGTGATCTCCCGTGAGGTATGTGAACTTGTATATAAATGGAATTTTAATAAGTCATGTTATACCAAAATAAGTAGTTTATCTTATGAAAAGTTCAAAATAAATCATGACGAATAGGATTGTAAATAAAATAAAAATAAAACCTATAAAAACCTTGGATTCCCGACACTCTAGGACAAGCTAAAAAAAAAAAAAAAAAAAAACTTCTCTTCTACCTATTCCATTTGGGAGTGTAAGCCACATTAAAAGAGTTTTGCTTGAGGACAAGCAAATGTTCAAGTGTGGGGGTATTTGATGTGTGTAAAATGCAACATATAAAACACATCAATTAAGGCATAAAACTAACCCTTTTTAAGTACTAATGTTGGAAAAAGAGTGTTTTTGTCTTCCTTTTGTATTTTCAGGATGAAATGAGCTCAAAATCACAAAAGAAGCAAAAAGACCACTAATTCTACCATAAATACAAGAAAAGGAACAAAAGTGGACTGCCCGGACCCTCAACGGCACCTCCCAAAACAAAAAGAAGAAAACAGAGTCTGAACACGCCCCGTGTCCAGCGAACACGGGGGCGTGCCCAGGAAGCAGCAGAAAAGACAAACCAGTAGAAGCTTCCATTGCTCACCACGGGGCCGTGCCCAGCGGGCACGGGGGCGTGTTGAAAGTACAGCAGGCGCATTAATTGTAATTCGCAATTACAATTAATGAAGAGAGAGAGTGTCAGACGGGCACGGGGCCGTGTCCAGTGGACACGGGGCCGTGTCCAGCGTTCTGTCCAGCCTATAAATAGAGGAGCTTGGTTTCATTCTCCCTCATCCCTTGGCACACCACCTCTCTCACACCTCATCCACCACCCACCACCACCATATCACCATCATCCACCACCATCATCCATTGTCCATCGTAGAGTGTGTGAGTCGTCTCGGGATCCAAGATTGATCGTAAGAGTTCTTGACAATCAAGGCCATGTTTGCCTAAGTCTCTTACATCACTTGGTGAAGACAAGTGTTTAGTATAATACTTTTTATTTTTAATCTTTTGCACTTTTTATTTGGTTTTGTATTAATGACTTTAATAACTAGTTACTTATGTTGAAGGTGATCTTTCCTTATCGTTTGTCCGTGGTGTCTTGGCATTATTTTACTGTCTATATAAAATAAAAGATTTTCACCATTCATATCTCCACGGTCTATATGGAGATATGTTGGCTACCTGGTCGGGGGTTAAGGGAACGGTTTGGTAAAGGTCTTGCCCTTGTTCAGCGTTTAGAGGTCCTGCTTGGGACCTGGGTCAAATTTAGTAGGATCTCCTTCAATGCCCATAGGTATTGGATGGCGGGGATCCAAACTCTTTGACCCCCTCATAAGTTAACTACTATTAATACTATAACCCGGCTATTTAGGACTGTATCCCTGCTGACTCAGACTACTTAGCCGAGGGTAACGTCACCGCCAAAAGCGGGGCCTACCATAATTTGCATTAATAACTTAATTCATTATCTTTCAATAATCCGACCCTTTAGGATTGTATCCTTGCTGACTCAAACTACTGGGTTGAGGGTAACGTCGCCTTCAAAAGAGGGGCCTACTACAATAACTAAGATAATCTCTTAAACAAGTGCAAAAGTGCGAAAATAATCAAAGGTTATACTAATACACGTGTCGGATCCAAGTGATTCATCTTGTCTATCTGTTTTTATTTTATTTTATTTTTCAGCATTTAGTTAGTTTTTATTTTTCTTAGTTTAAATCATTTTTTCTAACCTTTTGATTTGATTAGACGTTGAGGATAAACCGGTATTAAAAGCTCTTGTGTCCTTGGACGACCTCGGTATCTTACCAACACTATACTACGTCCACGATGGGTGCACTTGCCCATATGTGTGTTTAGTGTTAGTAAATATCGTGTTTTATAAATTTAAAACTTGGCTAAAAGTGTAAAAAGGGCTTAAATATATATCTAAAAAATATACACACTGACACGCATCAAAGCTCATTCAATAACACATATAAACCATATCGTGCAAATATGAATAATCAGCAGACAAGAATTACTAACCAAATATTTGGGTCGCACAAGGTGTTATCTCGAAAAGGAGAAATCTCCTGTTGCCGTACGCAATTGTGAGAGATAGGGTTTTATTTATTTGAGTTTTATGTTAATTCCTCACATAATAATATACCTAAATACCCCAAGGTTTTGGGCGGTTCATTCCTTAACCGAGATGGGCTCAGATTATAGCTCACTTGGGCCAAAACAAAGTAAAGTACCATTGGGTACCATTGGGCCGAGACAAGGTAAGGCACCATATTCACAAATAGGTGTGTATGGGCTGAGATTTTATAACAGCGGTGACGGCCCAATCTTCATAACATCGACACAAAGGATGGCCCACTAACCCACTCGAGTATAACCCGACACGTTTATGTTTAGTAATTAACCGAAACAAGCACGTGGAAGAGAAGTAACAGGGAATCAGGATTACAAAACTAACCTTGGAAGTTCAGGTTGTCACATTATCCCCAACTTGAAAGAAATTTCGTCCCGAAATTTAGTACGTAGCTACTGAGGAAGCTAGTTAGGTTGCGTAGTTGTCCTAGGTTACGTAGTTGTCCTGGTTTTCCTAGGGCGTCACATCATCCCCCCGTTGGTTTGGAAGTTCGTCTCGAAATTCCGCAGTCGCTTCAGCCTCAGTAGTGGTTTCATTGTTCTCAAACAACTGGGGATATTTGTGTTTCATTTGATCTTCTCGTTCCCAGGTAAACTCCGGGCCACGACGGGAATTCCAACGAACTCGAACAATAGGTATCCTGGTGCGTTTGAGAATCTTGACCTCCCGATCCAAGATTTTAACTAGTTCTTTGACAAATTACAACTTGATCGTCGATGGTGAGCTCCTTGAAAGGAACTATGAGGGTTTCATCTGACAGACGACTCTTCAGATTCGACCCATGGAATACGTTGTGAACTCCACTGAGTTCTTCTGGTAGATTCAATCTGTAGGCCATCTTTCCAATTCTCTCCGTAATTTCGAAATGTTTAACATATCGCGGTTTGAGTTTTGTCTTGTTTACCAAAACGAACTACACCTTTCCAAGGTGAGACGTTAAGTAGTACTCGATCCCCAACCTGGAACTCGAGTGGTTTCCTGCGCTTATCAGCGTAGCTTTTCAGACTGTCACGAGCTACTGCCATTCGTTGTCGTATCTGAGCAATCTTTTCTGTTGTGTCTATGACGAGTTATGGGCCAGTGATTTGGCTGTTTCCAACTTCTGCCCAACAAAGAGGTGACCGGCCTTCCGTCCGTACAATGCCTCGAACGGAGCAGCCTGGAACAGCCTGGATGCTGGTGTGGTAACTGTTGTTATACGAAAACTCCACTAAAGGTAGATGCTGCTCCCAGCCGTTATCAAGGTCGATTACACATGCTCGAAGCATGTCTTCAAGAGTTTGGATGGTGCATTCAGTCTGCCCATCCGTCTGTGGATGATATGTTGTGCTCATGTCTAGACGTGAGCCAAAGGATTTGTGCATCGCTTGCCACAAATCAGATGCAAATCGTGGGTCGCGATCAGAGATAATGGAGGTTGGCACCCCGTGCCTAGCAACCACTTCTTCAGGTAGATGACTGCAAGTGTAGAAAAACTTATCCGTTTCCTTGATGGCTTGAAAGTGTGCTGGTTGCGTGAGACAATCAACGGTTATTCAGGCGATAATGTTTCCGTTTCGAGTTATAAGTAGACTGGCGACCAAATCCATGGCAGTCTGTTTTTGCTTTCCAAATAGGTGTTTCTGGTTGTTAACACTTCAGCTTGACTTTCCCACAAGTCAAACATCATTCCCCTATCTAGCTAGGTGGGCCTTCATGCCCGATTACCAGTACAAGGTTTATAAATCCTAGTGTCTCTCATCCAAACCCAGACGACTAGAATATCGAGGCCAGTGCGCTGCTCAACATAAATTTCCCACAGTTACTGTATAATGAGATCTATTCTCATTCCATGAGGTAGTGAATATTGTCTGACCTGTCAAGGTTGCTCCTCAATGCTCCGCACGGGTTCAATTTGAAAATCCTCTCCCTTCAGTTCTCCATTTTGAATTGGGCGAGTCGGATCAGGTAAGTTAGAGTCGATAGTGAGTTGCAAAGCTCGTGTACGTTCATGTTTCATAGTTGCAGTCATTCTAAAGTTCCCTCTAGTGATGCCATTAACTGATTTAGTTCTGTCGAAGTCAAAGTACAAGGGAGGCCCTTGTGATCGGTCTAAATGGTGCATTCGGTACCGTCCAAGTAATGCCTCCATCTAAAATCCCATCATTTTCACTGCTAGATGTGGGTCGTGCAGTTCCTCCTAGTAACTCCATCACGAAATTCATCACTCTCTCATTTTGCGTCTGTGTGTAACCGGGACTCTGATTCGGGCCATCGTGGTATACCACTAAATCACCCACACTCTCGGGTAAAGACGATGCTCAGTGCATTGCAGAGTTGGAACTCGAAAGCTGAAAAGACGTCTCCCTGTTTCGCCTTTCACGGACACAGTACCCTACTGTGCTAAAGAGATATAAGCTGTGTGACCTTCGAAAATCCTGTGGGTAAGCTGCGATAGTATTTAGTGAAACCAAGGAATTGCTGCATCCCCGAAGGAATCTTTGGTGTCAATCAGTTTCTAACAAATTGCATAACTTCGCATGTAATGGCTCCTCTCATAGAAGCACTGAAATAGAATACATATGCCACCCATGTTGTTCCTTTCTCATGGTCATGATTCAGAACGTCATCAATAAATACAGTCGATTCATGTGTTCCCTGAAGCTGATCTAGTGTTGGTCGATTCAATGATCACGGTGTACAAAGTTGAAATGGTTGTATTGCGTTCGACATGCTGTTGTAAGAACATGCTCCCCCTTGAACTTCCATCTGGTGATAGCTCACTCGTTAGTCAATCCTCGAATGGGGCTTGATCTTCGCAGCTGGTCAACAAGTTGCCAATACACGGTCGAGGCAAGTCGTTCTTAACTGCCACCTTACTAAGTTCCCGATAATCAGTACTCATACGAAAATTCATGGATCTAACTGGGGCTCCCCAAAGCGAAAAGCTAAGTTCAACCAAAACTCATGTTCAATAATCCCTGTGGTTGATTAACACAGTTCGTACAACCCTCCTGGTGCAGGGCGGTAAAAGTACGAGTAATCAGGGCTGTCTCTGACCTGATACTAATTTGATACTCCTCCGGACGATGTGAGGGTACACCTGATAGTTCTTCTGGTAGCACATAGGTAGAAATCATAAACAAAGGGTGGATCCTCGATCCTCTTTTCCTCAACCTTAACATCAATAATAAGTGCTAACATGGCGGGATAATCCTTCCGTGGACACTTCCAAGCTTTCATTGCAGAGTTGACGCTAACCTTTGCACAATTTCGATACTTTGAAATGGATGACGATTCTCCACTAGGGAGAGGGATACGCGAAGTTTTCTCCTCACAGGGTGTATCTGCGCGATGTATGGATTACCAATCCAGTCTAACTACTGCTTCAAACCATCAAGGATAGCAGAAGGAAGATCGATGTTGATCGCTTGTCCCACAAGGTTGAGTTTGTTTCCATATGAAATGTCAATTGTCTTGTCGTTAGCCGATTCCACAACAGGTTCAAATTCAAGGTGCATCAGGGTCAAACGAAGCAAAGACGAAGCGATTAGCTACTCATACTACCTACCATGTTGCTAAAGTCCTGGTGTCGCCCATGCCAATTCTAAATGCCCTTCCATGAGCATCATTTCTAGTGTTGTTGTTTCATTACAAGTATTTCAAGTGCTGTAGTTGTTCCTTTGGTCGTTGTCTTCTTAACTTAACCACGGCCAATCCATGTTGTAGTCACTTTTATTTCCTTACTGTAGGCTAGGGTTACGAATACCTTGTTGTCGCTATGACTGCTGCTCCCAACGTCGTTTCTCGAAATGAAGCCCTACGATTCTTCGCCATCGAGGTCCATCTTTCCACATTCTGAGCCACGTCCTGAAGTACTACGCACTATACTGGCAATTACACGTTCCACGTTATAGTCGATTGTCATTGCTTATGTCCTGATTGATTCGTAAGAGTTGACTCCCATGAGTCGCTGACAAAGGGGTAAGGATTCGATTGAAGGCAATTCGCTGGTGCTTGGTACGTGCGGGACTACACATATTTTTACAATGAAATTACACACGAATTGGTTTTAAATTTATAAAAGTGATTATTACTTTTACATTTAAACACACACGAAAGGGCAAGTGTACCCCGTCATATATGTAGTAAAGTATCGGTAAGAACCAAGTATCGATCCACGGAAATGGGCGGAGAAATAATACTAGACCTTTGCCATTAAGTTACCGGTAAAAACATAAGTTGTCTTTGGTTTTAAATTAAACTAAAGTAAGCATAAATAAAAACTTATAAAACATAGTAGATTATATATAAATAGCCTTGCTTAATACACAACCACAGCATGTCAACTAAGTCAGTTTTGGCACTAGAAGTATTCGGTCAATTTTCCATTTCGAAACAATTAGTATCCCTTTCGGGAATCCTAACATGACAATCATTCGGAAAGTTAAAACGATAAACACACTTTAACCACCTAAAATTGTTCTTTAGCGTGCGATTGATTAATGTCTACAAAAATCTCCTAAAAATAAGTTAGTCATCCGTTAGGAGTTTTCTAACCTCACTTAATCAAGGAAAGCAACACCGATAAACACAATGCAACCACCGAGACAAGCATAAACTAGATTAAATCACAACCGAGTTCATTTTACAAATCTTGCGCATAAATTCACCAAGATAGCAATTTTGGCCGAAACTACTAACTAAGCTAACAAATCATGGCAAGAATTCATAACAACACCATCTAACCCGTTAGAGTCCTTCCGTGAAGGCAAGCTTTCTTGATTAACAATAATTACATTTTATTAAACCACTAACCCGTTAGAGTATCATGGTGCCCACATTTTAACCAAGTTAAGCTAGTTAACCAAATTAAAAGTTTACTAATACATGATTAAATAAGCTTCATTTTTCAACTATCTTACCTAACCAAGCACCAATCATCCAACACAATTACTTATAATCAAGAAATCAATATCAATAACAAGGTTGCAAACTAATCATCAAAGATAATCATAGAAAACACTTCCAAATTTCATTACAAACATAGATTAACATACTAATGGTTATAATCAAGCAAGGGATTGTTGTGTTTTTGCCCAAAGGCTACAATAATACATAAATATTAATCTAAATGCTTGAAACATTAACAAAATTCTGGAAAGATTAGAAATCCAAACCATAAACAAGCACAAGATTAAGAATCCGGATAGTAAATGAGCAAAACCGGGCAATGTGGCATGAATCCGGGTGACTGCAGGAGCCTTCGGAGCCTCAAAATCGCCTGCAAAGCTCTCCAAAATTCCAGAGTTACCAATAGAATGGTTCTGTTCTGTTTTTATGCTTTTTGGAAGTTGCACGGTCGTTCTTGGTTTGGCACGGCCGTGCACTTTAAGCAATTATTGGTGGTGGTCCACAATACCGCATGACGTCATCAGATCGTTGACCAGATTCGAAATCGCACGACCGTTCTTTGGATGGAACGGTCGTTCAGTTCCGGTTGTTGTTGCACGCCGAGTCGCACTGACCGTTCATCACCGAGACTCTATTGGTTCATCGGATACGCACGGTCGTTCTTCATATGGAACGACCGTTCTTCACCGAGCCGCCTTGTTTTCCTAGAACGCCCAGTCGCACTGACCGTTCATCACCGAGTTGATCAACTTTGTCGGAGATGCACGACCGTGCATTAGGTGGAACGGTCGTTCCACAGGCCCAGTTCAGAATCCTTAACAGAATGTCCGCAGCTTTGTCGTTTTGTCCAGAAAGTCCTCGTTTTCGCTATCATCTTGTCTGGTATGCTGTTTTAGGCCTGTAAACAAAAAATGTAGATAATTAAGTATCCGAATGACGGTTTTACGGCCGAAAACGCATAAAATAGGGGTAAAATGGGGGACTAAAATATGTGTAAATTAGCGAATATCAAATCTCCCCACACTTGAACCTTGCTTGTCCTCAAGCAAGCTGAACTAAAAAGCAATAAAAGACGGAAACAAACAAGAACGATAATTTACACACTATTTTATTGAAAACTACTATAAACGGTTAGCCGGTTTATCGAAAGACAACATCAAAAGACTCAAATCCAACAAGCATATGCAATTATAAAGCGACAACCAAAAAGCCGTGACTTCACATTTAATCGACTCAACATGTTAATCTTCACGCGACTCACAATGTTCACACACACTCGGGTTTATTTATGAAACATACATAAAATGTGTATGTGCAAACACTCAATGCCTCGTCAATGAAACATGCAATATCATAAGCTTGTCATAAGATCTCGTCTCCACCAACTAACATGCAAATAAGTGTAAATCAAGAGGTCTTTACGGGTTGTAACGTTAGGCTTGGGCGAAGGGTATGGAAGTAGACATATAAAGTGGCGAAAATGGTTAAAACTCGCTAGTAGCGTTTAACTAGCAACAACGTAAACAACTATACATACAAATGCCTTAAAAAGGCGACTATTGCGCAATCGAGCTTATCAACGAAATTTTAACATTTAAGTGTTCAAAATTGCTCGATTTTATCAACTTCACCCTATTTTAGGGTGTTTTATTTTCTGTGGTTTTTTTTTTTAGATCATAGAAAACATACTATACAATAAACTGAAACAAACGCTAGTTAAACGATTATTTTGTCCGAGTTTCAACACTAAAAAGGGTTTAAAACATACAAAGGCTAAATTTGGCTAAGTGGGCGATAATGTGGGTAAACAAAGGTAAACGGGAAGGCTCGACATGGTTAATCCTAAAGGGTAATATAAGGTGAACGGGAAGCACAACACAAAGAACAAGGTTTACAACAAAGGGGTAATCTAAGTGCCTCTATCACTTTTACACAAATTCACAAGTTCATGGTTTTAACAAGCATACTAGTGACAAGTTCTATATTACACATAACATCCGGCTCACTCCTATATCCGAAATGAACAAATATATAACAATAGGCTCAAATATGCTCACGTAACGGATGGAATGGGTAAAAGTGTGAAAACTATCATGTAAGTCTTTCTTTGTTTGTCACGCTTTCCGGTTTCCTTTTTCAAACATATTTTGCTTGTCGAGTTTTTATCAAGTCCGATGCTTTCTAAAACACAATCAACCGGTTTATTTACTAAAATATATACAAAATACAGGTATTTTTGAATGATTTTTCTGATTTTCTGATTTTTTTTATATAAATATGGGGACAAACAAAGTAAACAAAGTTAACCCCCTCCCCACACTTGAACTTCGCATTGTCCCTAATGCGAAACCCGAAATATAGAGAAAAAGGATAATAGTACTCCCCTCAAGATGATATCTGATGAATCGAGACTTCCAAAGCTGTGTCTGTCATATGCTCCGGTCAAAGACTTGATAGCCAAAATCTGCAAGTGTGTCATATGGCACAGCAAAACAGAACAGTAACAGAATAAACACAAATAAACCATAATGTACATAAATACTACTAGTCCAAACAAAGACACAACATAAAGTAAAGTGTTTTAAAATACAATACAATCCGAGGGTGTTCGACATACTAAGCAAAAAGAACACCCGAAATGACAAGTACTAAAATAATAATAAAAACCACCAACGAACATCACCACCAACTCCTACTCGTCGTCACCGTCATCGTCTCTCGTGAAGGATGGGCCCGCACCGCCATAACCAGGTGGGTTCCACGATGGGAACTGTGGAGGGTGCTGAAAGTAGTCGGGATATGCATGGTGCATCTCCCCGAATAGGTACGAAAATCCGGCACTCACCCCCTGGTATAAGCTCTCCTGGCTATGCCTCAGCTGATCCTGCGTGGCCCTGAGCTGATCCTGACTAGCCCGGATCTGGTCCTGGCTGGTCCTAATCTTATCGATGTACGTACCATGCTGTTCCTGCGTGACACGCATCTGCTGGAACTGCTGATAAAATTCAGGCAAATCCTGATGCTGGTAGTACTCATGGTGCTGCGGCTGGTGTGGCGGTGTGTGGTGCGGTGGTGTGTGTGGTCCATGCTGCTGCTCCTGCATCTCTACATCCTCTTCCTCTTCTGGGAGTGGGGGCAACGGGTCCCAGACCTCGTTGTTGAGCCCCCTCAACCTATCCCCGTGATCAGTCTCAACAATTACCCCCATCGCCTTCAGTGACCTGATGTCAACATGAACCCCCTCGGTTATCAGAGTGAGACCCTGAAGTACCTCCTCAGTCATAAGGTGTTCGTTGTACGCAATTTCGGTCACATACTGACCGCCATGTATCTGACTGTTAGAAGTCCTCCCTGAGCACTTCACAAAGTATTCAGCCATTCGCGCCGCTAAGTTGATGGGCGCCTTCTCCACCAATGCGTATAGAAAAATCAAATCTGGTGTTGGACAGTTACCAAGACTGTCCATGCGACCGCATATAGTGTGGCTAAACACATGGTGCATCACTCGCACCAGAGGGTCTCTAAGTCGTGAGGCCTTTGACATCCTTGGGTTGTATGGGTCCCCAACGGCATTTGCAGCCCAAAACGCATCCCGTGCTGCATCAGACGGGAAGGTGAACTGCTCTGTGAAGACTTCGGGATCATCCATGTCTTCCCTAGTGTAAATCCCGAGTCTCCTTCCCAAACGACCAACCGACCACCGGTGCCATCTACCACACAATCTGAAAGCTATCCGCTCTTTGTGGCGGAATTTGGGTCGTCGAGCAGCAACCGGCTTTTCGTAAGCATATGATGCAAAGAACTCTATGGTTAGCTCCAAGTAAACAGGTCGGTTGCAACCGACCAGATTTGTAAGTGGCCGACTCATCATGTTTTCCAGTCGATCATACTGATTTAGTTCTTGCATTACTTCCCAATCCAGCCATCTAGGGACTCCGAATTGCCCCCTCCGAGCCCATAATGCGTCTCTTTTTGGAATGCATAAAGCTTCACGCTCGTTGTTGGGGTCAAACTGTAGGAAGGGATGATCCATCTGTAATGGGGAACATTGTTAGAAAGACAGAAACAGGAGAAAATGGAATTGAAAACAGCCGAGCAACAAATTATGAAGCTTCTGTCAAACTGATCTGGGCGAACGGCACGGGCGTGCGGCCTGTCGCACGGTCGTGCATCACCGAGATCGAGGAGATGTGGCCGGCTAATGCCGTATCTGCACGGCGTGCGACCAACGGCACGATCGTTGAACACCGAACCAACATCAGAAGGAGTGAACACCTAGCAATGCACGACCGTTCCATACAGGAACGACCGTGCAACACCAATTCCGCAGTATTTCGAACCCCTGATCTAATAACAGCCTGATTTTTTCGCAAATTTCAACAAGTATTGGGCCAATAGGGGTCGGAATCACAATTGGGTGTTCACGATACTTCGATTCAACAAGGGTTAGGGTTTCAATTTGTTTATGAAGAGAACCCTAAAAATTTCCTTGAAGAATCGGAAAAAATCTAACCTAGAAAGTAAGAAAACAAGAAATCTAACACTAGAGACGTACCGTGCGAAGTTAGGTGCGAGATCGTGCGAAAAACCGTGCGATATGGTGTAAAAACCGCTCTGGAACGGCTGCAGTTGCTAGGGTTCGCGAATGAGGGATTTTGCAGCAGATGAGGGTATATATAATGTGCAAAATGACAAAAATGCCCTCAGCCTGACGCACGGTCGTTCGCTGTAACACCTCGAATTTTTGTGTCCAATGATGTGTTAACACGTGTCATTTGTTTACACGTGGCATCTATAATAAATAAAGGACTAATTTTGACAAACCTTGAAAGTATATAAATTCGAGGGTTATAAATGTCAACAAGGGTAAATATACTGTAAAGTATCCCTAAATAATGCTTAAACCTTCAAACGAATAAATTATAGATCGTACAAAAATAAAACGCGGAAGAAAGTGAGAGATTACAAACTACAGGGGTTAACTGTGTCAACATGTTTAATAATACCTCTGAGTGACCCTTTAACGTTCCCAAGACTTTGTAACGGTATTATACCCTCACTAAAATAATATATATGAATTTCGCGAAGTTTCGATATGAAATGAGAAAGTTACGATCGAATTCGTAGAAGAAGGGTTAAAAGCGTCAACAGTGAAAGTTAAGGCTTTCCAATATAATTAATAAATAAACCGGGGACTTAATAATGCGGGTAATTAACACGAGGCCCCTATCGGTAAATAACCGAGGGCCAAACCGCAAAGTTACCCCTTCAAACCCGAAAGGTCAGGTGAATCATTACGAAAGATTTCGTTATTAATGGCCAGATTCTGTAATTATTACAAAAAGATTTAAAAATCCTGAAATCTTAACCTTAGGCGACCCGCGTGAAGGTTAGGGATTAGTTGAGGCGGGCCGCGAGCCTCCTCACTAATTCGCCTGATTTCTTAACCTTTAGGCGACCCGCATTAAAATGCATGGGAACTCCCATGCGGGCCGCGTAAAGTGCCCAGATGCAGAATGGTTGTAACTACTTGGCTTTTGGAGCTTTTGAATGATCAAACACCAATGTATGAGGCATGGGCACCCTACACTTGACCCATAACTTCAGGGGACACCTACCCATCACCCTTGACCTGTTGTAGTGCTTGTAATGATCATGCTTGCTTGACATTGGCTATAAATAGCCAAGTTTGGCACATAACATTCACACAAATCAAACAACACCTCTCTGATCATTCTAAGTGCTCCCAAGCATTCTCTTCTGCTCTATAATCAAGAAGCAACTTCTGTAAGTCGTTCATAACCATTTTGGTTTCACATTTCCATAGTTATAGCTCATAAATGCGACCGTCGTAACTAACGGTTGTCATTACAATAACTCGCAAATGATTCAGTCTTATGACGAATCAAAAATGGTTATGAGTTGGTATTTATGTGGGTATTAAACCTCTAAAATGGTTCCCCCTGATCACCACTCTAACTATGTCAATTATCGAGTCAAACGTGCGGTTAAAAAGTCAACAGAAAGCTATTTTAGCGATTTATGCATAATTTGTAATGTATATGTTATGGAACCTGTTTTGACAATCATAAAATATGATAATAAGTATATAAACTTGTTTGCGCTCGTTTGAATCGATCATTTACTATATTGAACCGGTTCGGAGCCGAAAGTCGCATAAGTTTGACTTTTGCTTTGACTTCAGTTCTGACCCGTTTTAGTGAGGTATAAATATACCTTAGGACTCTCTTAGGACCAGGTCACATGTTGGTATAAGCCTCTGTGGTCGGTTCATGAGTTACCCGAGTCTTTTACGTATTTCCGTCATTCGCCTAAAAGTTGACCGTAACGGCCTTTTAAAATTAAAACGAGTATTTCGGACACGTGAACGGACCAAAACCTTGCTTATTAAATTATAAGCATGTCCCTAAAGTTTCACGTCAATCCGAGGCCTAGAATGAGAGTTATGCTAAAAGGCGCACTTTTAAGAAAGTTTTGTAATTAACGGCGCAATTAGCATAACGCCCATCTAACCCAAGTTTTCGTCACCAAAACTTTTACCCACTGTGGTAAAATAATATTTTGGGAATTTTAAAGATTTTTAATAATTTTTACCTTGCTCATAACCTGCGGTTATGGCTACGGTTCGGTAAATACCGAATATGCCCTTTTTGGCCAAAACGAGAGTTCTACAAGGTCTTTTGACCCGATTCCAATTGCCACTGGTTTTAAATAATAAATAAAGTATTTTAAGCTTTATAAGCTGTTCGGGAAACTCAGATTCCCTGTAGAACTCGAAAATCCCTTTTAAAGTCTTTAAAATGACCGAAAAGCCCCTACGGGGCATAATACTAACTTAAACTCGTTACGGGCGTCACGGAAGGTATCCTACTGATACCACAACCCATTTAAGGCATATTGACTTAGGAAATAAGCGTACGACTCTCATGGTTAACCGTTTCGCCTATTGCGCGCACGGTTCGGCCTATGAAACTAGTTTTCATACATTAGCCGATACGGGTCAAATTATGTTATTTGAACCCCAAAATCCAGAGTATGAACTATAAACCCATATAAAACAAGTCACTGAACTTGTTGGGTCCAAATCATACTCCATTCTCGGTTTTCGCCTTTTCGTGCGAATTAACCATATCTATGTATCGGAATCAACCGGTTTAAGCTACGGCTAATATAAGGACCGTTAGGATTCTAAGAGGTTAATTAAAACCTTCGTTCCAGATTAGGAGCCCCAGTAAAAGCTATCGGTGACTTGATCTAAATTAAGGATTAATACTTGCAAAGGTAAATACTTTAACTTATTTCCCCTATATGGGCTTGGGTTACGGTATATTAATACCGCTTGATTGAGCATTATATAATTCCATCGCTTAGGTGGTTAATTGATTAAATATGATCGGCTCATTTAAACAGTTTTGTTGCTTATAAGCCTTTGGGGGGTTTAATGACCGTTGTCCCGGATATCCTTGGCATCATTTTACGAAATGGCCACGACCATCGACATCCCGGTGTAGGCGTACACCCGGTATAAAGTGTCGACATTAAAATTAAAAGACGTAGCCGTTGGTTTTTATACTACGGTTTTACGCAAACGTGGTGTGTCTATAAATCTTTAACCCGGCACGACCCGGGCTACTGAACGCATAAAAGAACATGTAAAACGTTCACAAGATCATTATGAATTTTCCCAAGTTATAAAAGAGTTTGTGCCTTGTGCATTCAAATCAATTTTAATAAACATTTTCAAATGTGTCAGTTGAATGTATTTACCAGTGTAAACTGACGTATTTTCCCCAAAAAGATTAAGTGCAGGTACCTAAACGTAATTGGCTGGTATTAGCTCCCTAGCGTCGGGATAAGCCTCGCAAGCTTGATTGCAGTATCTAATGGAACAATACTTTATCTGTATTTACGATCCACTGTGGATATTCAACTTCTGTAATACATTTTGATATTACAATCAGAGGTTGAAATTATATATTTAAATTATGCTTCCGCTGTGCATTATATGATTGTGTGGTTTGACTATATTGTTGCCAACATCGTCACGTTAATCCCCCACCGGGCCCACCGGTGAGACACGTGGAAAACGGGGTGTGACAGGTTGGTATCAGAGCCAACATTGAGTGAATTAAACACTATCCTATTGTGTTTAATCTCAGTGACACAATTGCACATACTTGAGTCTAGACAAGAACTTAGGACAAATTCGGATTTATTACTCCTTTTTGTCTTTATTTTCGATTTGATTTTTAATAAGTTTTAAGCAGGAAAATGCCACCCGTTATATTCCGAGGAAGAGGAAGGGGAAGAAGAGGCCGAGGAGAAATCGTGACACATCACGATAACGAGGCTGGACCATCTGGTACAAGACATCCTTCGATGACAAGGAGCGAAGAGCCACAACGACGAAGAGATCTTTACGAACCAGCGAGGCATTCCACTTCGCACAGCTCGACGCCATCCTACCGGCACTCCTTTGGGCCAGATTCAGAAAATGATCCCAATAACCCACAACCTTCCTTCATACCTCTGCAACGTTCGGTATCGCACCGAAACTACGACGACCCTAGTCCATACTACGTAGCTCAGTTTAATCCGGCTGACTACATACAGGAACCTTCAGGTTTTGTTCCACTAGGGCCACAAGACCATTTTTCTGAAGATCCCATGGAGGAAGATGAGGATCCAACTGAACCAGCTCGTGGTACGCCCACGCATCCGATAGAAGTATCTGATGGATCTTCATATCATGGTCCGCAGTATCAAGGCCCAGACAGCTTTATGGCCTTGTTTGACCGACATGAGTGGTACAACACACCATCTCATCAGACATCGCAACCGAGGCATCCACAGGATCCCTCTGAGGATTCACGCTTTGAGGCAGTTACGCCACCACCTCCGCCACCGGCACAACCAGTTATACCTGATCCGCCGAGGCGTAGGAGGACCAATGCTCGTATGTCTACACGAGGAGGAGGGGGTAACCACTTCAGCACTCCTCGGCATTCTAGTAGTAGCCACTATCCGCCACTACATGAAGAAGGACCTTCAAGTCCTATACAGGAGGCGAACTCCGCACCTACTGCACGAAATTCGCCACCATTTGGGTATGACCAACCCATACCTGCTTATACGGGTCCGACGGCTTACAACCCGTTTTAACCGTCACAAGCACAATACAACTACGGCTATGAGCGCGACCCATATGTGGTGTCGGCTAGATATAATGCGCGCTACCCTGACGGAGCACATGGAAACATGGGACCACCGGATTACTCAGCTCATGGGTATCCAATACCTCCCAGACCTCCCGTTCCGCATCAAGCGCCACAACCACGATTTTCTCCTCCTGAACAGGAAGAAATACTCCATCGACTAGATCGTGTGGAGAGAGAGTTCGAGGAAGAGAAGAAAAGCCACCGAGGATTTCTCAAGGGCTTGGCGAACCTACTAAAGGGCAAAAAGAAGAAACGTGACCACTAGCCCTTAATAGTTGTACTACTGTAATTTCTACTTTAAAATAAGTCCCTGTGTGGACAACTTATCATATTACAGTCCCTACGTGGACTTATCTTTCGTCCTTGCATGGACACCTATCTTGTATTAGTCCCTACGTGGACTTGCCACTTATTTTAAAACCTCTTTGGAGGTATGTACTATTTGAAAGACCCGTTTAGGGCAATATGTAATTGTAATTGAGATTTTGGAATGTATGTTATGAGTTTTGTTTTAATATATATAAAAATAAATCAAAACCATTCCTTTTATATTGATCTGCCTAAATAAAGAATCTTAAAAGGGTGAAACCTAGCTTGGGGTCTGTTAAGATCTAGTCAAGATGGTACGACCTAACTGAAAAGATTCTGATTCCCTGTTAACCTCTGTACGCATGTTAACATTCATGGCAGATGTGATTCGTTATAATCACGCAAGTCATTCTTATACAATAATCCTTTAAGGATTTCAAAACCCAACTAAATGATTTATAAATCGTGGGTTAAATCACCAATGAAGGTGATCAATATTATAAAGACATCCATTAGTGATGCAATGCCTACGGGCCAGTATTATAAAGACATCCATTAGTGATGCAATGCCTACGGGCCAGTATTATTAAAACATCCATTAGTGATGTAGTGCCTACGGGCCAGTATTATTAAAACATCCATTAGTGATGCAGTGCCTACGGGCCAGAATTATTAAAACATCCATTAGTGATGTAGTGCCTACGGGCCAATATTATTAAAAACATCCATTTGAGATGTAGTGCCTACGGGCTAATCATATTGAACAATCCATTAGAGGTGTAGTGCCTATGGGCCATAATAATTGTCTTATAAAGACAAAAGGCAGTGGTAGTCTATGACTCCCTGTCAGAAAGAGATAAAAAGAACTACGGTTCAAATCTCTATGCCTTTGATTCTATGAAATCTCGGCTAATATTATAAAACATCATCATGATTAGGCTTTATGCCGCCAATACTATTTATATAGTTAAAATAGGATATATTCAGATCCTAATATTTAATGAAATAAAAAGTTAACCAAATATGGTCTCTGTACCATGGTTGACAAATTGTCATAAAAGACAATCATATAATAATCTCCTAAATTAAAATTTTGTTACCTTCTGTAACAGATTCAAGTTACAATGGCGGATCCCAATGGAGAGAACAGCCACACAAATGAAGATGACTATGACAATGCGTCAGTACATTTGACAGGTGCACAGCTAAAGGCTCTGATCAACAATGCTGTCCAGGCAGCTATTGATCGTCAACATACTGAGTCTCAAGGCAGATCTGTGTCAAAACCACCCTCTAAACCAAAGACACACTCCAAACCACCCTCTGAACCCAAGAAAGATGACGACAAGCATTCGTCTACTGAGCACAGCGTTCATCGCGATAGAGAATATACTGATGCGTCCAGTGCTAAGGGTTGCACCTACAAATACTTTGTATCATGTAAGCCCCGTGAATTTACAGGGGAGAAAGGTGCGGTTGACTGTATAACCTGGCTGGACGAGATGGACACGATTGTGGACATCAGCGGGTGCGCTGAGAGGGACGTGGTTAAGTTTGTGTCCCAGTCATTCAAGGGCGAGGCCCTGGCGTGGTGGAGAGCTCTGGTACAGGCTTCAGGTAAGTCTGCCTTGTACAAAATGACATGGGGGGAGTTTATTACCCTCATAAAAGAAAACTACTGCCCTCAGCACGAGGTTGAGAAGATTGAGGCAGATTTTGTCTCACTAGTGATGACAAACCTGGATTGTCAAGCTTATCTGACAAGCTTTAACACTATGTCACGCCTGGTGCCATATCTTGTGACACCAGAACCACGAAGGATTGCCCGATTCATTGGGGGCTTAGAGCCGGCGATCAAGGCCAGCGTAAAGGCCTCTAGGCCGACGACCTTCAGGTCAGTTACTGACCTCTCCTTGTCTCTTACACTTGATGCTGTCCGTCTGAGGGCACAAAGGAGCAAGGAGGCTGAAAAGCGAAAACGTGAGGATGATACCTCACGAAAGTCTGGGAAAAAGCACCGTGGAAACGGTGAAGGAAAGAGAGGGTCGGAGGCAAAGAAAGAGGGGCAAGCTGATGGAAGACCTCACTGCAAGGTCTGCAAGAAACCTCACTCCGGGAAGTGTAGGTTTGCGTCTGGTTCACAGTCGCAACAAAGGACTCCACCTTGTGGACTATGCAAGTCCAAGGATCACAAGACAGTGGAGTGCAAGAAGATAAAGGACGCAACCTGCTTTAATTGTAATGAAAAGGGGCACATAAAGAGTAATTGCCCGAAGTATGCCAAGAAGGCAGAAGAGACTAAGAAGACAAATGCGAGAGTTTTTCGCTTGGATGCAAAGGAAGCGGTCAAGGACGACAATGTGCTTACAGGTACCTTTCTCGTAAATAATATATTTGCAAGAGTACTGTTCGATTCTGGCGCTGACAAATCCTTTGTAGACCAGAAATTTTGCCAACTACTAAATATGCCAATCAAAACCCTTGACGTGAAATACGAAGTAGAGTTAGCAGACGACACGATAGAAACCGTCTCTACTGTTCTAGAAGGATGTGAAATATCCATTAGGAACCATTCTTTTCCTTTATCTCTACTTCCTTTCAAATTAGCGGGTTTTGACATCGTGCTAGGCATGGACTGGTTATCCCGTAATCAGGCCCAAATCATTTGCGGCAAGAGGCAAATAGTTTTAAAGACTCCGAGTGGTGAATCTCTTACCATTCGAGGGGATACGCATTACGGATTGCCCGAAGACGTATCTATGCTGAAAGCTTCAAGGTGTTTGAACAGAGGCTGTGTAATCTACATGGCTCAGGTGATAATTGAAGAACCAAAGCCGAAGATCGAGGATCTTCCTGTCATTTCTGAATACCCCGAGGTTTTTCCTGAAGAACTACCTGGTTTGCCACCAGATAGACAAGTGGAGTTCAGAATTGACATCATTCCTGGAGCAGCTCCGATAGCAAGAGCACCTTACAGATTAGCTCCAACGGAAATGAAAGAACTGAGGACCCAGTTGGATGAACTGCTGGCGAAAGGTTTTATCAGACCTAGTTCATCCCCCTGGGGAGCTCCTGTCCTATTTGTAAAGAAGAAGGACGGATCGATGCGGTTGTGCATCGACTATCGAGAACTGAATAAAGTTACCATAAAGAATAGATATCCTTTACCAAGGATCGATGACCTATTCGATCAGCTGCAAGGAGCAAGCTACTTCTCCAAGATCGACTTAAAGTCGGGTTATCATCAACTAAGGGTCAGAGATGAAGATGTACACAAGACTGCATTTAGGACTCGCTATGGTCATTACGAGTTCCTAGTGATGCCTTTTGGGCTCACAAATGCACCGGCTGCGTTCATGGATCTCATGAACCGCGTTTGCAAGCCATACTTGGATAAATTCGTCATAGTCTTCATAGACGATATCCTGATCTATTCTAAAAGCCAAGATGACCACGAGAAGCATCTCCGTTGCATTCTCGAATTACTACAACGTGAGAAACTCTACGCCAAATTCTCGAAATGTGAATTCTGGCTACGAGAAGTTCAGTTTTTAGGACCCGTTGTGAGTGAGCGTGGTATCCAAGTGGATCCCGCTAAGGTGGAGGCAGTCATGAACTGGCAAGAGCCAAAGACGCCTATCGAAATACGTAGTTTCCTGGGGTTAGCAGGATACTACCGGAGATTTATTGAAAATTTTTCGAGGATTGCTGCGCCCTTGACTTCCTTGACCAAGAAGAAAGAAAAGTACATTTGGGGCCCGAAGCAGCAAGAGTCCTTTGAAATTCTGAAGCAAAAGCTAAGCAACGCACCTGTGTTGACACTACCGGAGGGTACTGATGAATTCGTGGTTTACTGCGATGCATCACACACGGGCATGGGGTGTGTGCTTATGCAGAAGGGCAAGGTGATTGCCTATGCTTCAAGGCAATTAAAGGTGCATGAAAAGAACTACACCACCCATGATTTGGAGTTGGGTGCCGTTGTATTTGCACTGAAGTTGTGGAGGCACTACCTTTATGGTATTAAATTTGTGATTTATTCAGATCACAAAAGCCTTCAGCACCTGTTCAACCAGAAGGAGTTGAACATGAGACAGCGCCGTTGGATGGAAACCCTGAATGATTATGACTGTGAAATCAGGTACCATCCCGGTAAGGCGAATGTAGTCGCCGATGCATTGAGCAGGAAAGAAAGGGTAAAACCCATTCGAATCAATGCCAAGAGCATTGAAGTTAAAAATAATTTGATGGAAAGGATTTTGGCTGCACAGCGAGAGGCTGTATTGGAAGCTAATTATCCAAATGAAAAGCTGGGAGTAACTGAGGAGCAGTTGACTCTTGGCAAGGATGGAATCCTTAGACTGAATGGACGTATATGGGTTCCGATTTATGGAGGATTACGAGATGTTGTTCTCCAGGAAGCCCATAGTTCCAAATACTCAGTCCATCCTGGTGCTGACAAAATGTACCAAGACTTAAAGGCAAATTATTGGTGGATAGGCTTGAAGAAGTCTGTAGCCGCCCATGTAGCAAAGTGTTTGACTTGTGCTCAAGTCAAAGCCGAGCACCAAAAGCCGTCTGGCTTGCTACAACAGCCTGAACTTCCCGAGTGGAAGTGGGAATGCGTAACTATGGACTTCATAACCAAGTTACCCAAAACCAGGAAAGGAAACGATACAATATGGGTCATAGTCGATAGGCTGACTAAATCAGCTCACTTTCTACCCATCAAGGAGACGTATAGCTCCGATATGTTAGCCCAACTTTATGTTGATAAGATTGTAGCCTTACACGGCATACCTGTGTCTATTATCTCCGACAGGGATACTAGATACACATCTCACTTCTGGAAAAGTTTCCAGCAATCTTTGGGCACACGTTTGAACTTTAGTACGGCTTACCATCCACAGACGGACGGTCAAAGTGAGCGTACTATCCAAACGCTAGAAGACATGCTTCGTGCATGTGCGATCGATTTAGGTGGTAACTGGGATAAAAACCTACCCCTGATCGAATTCTCCTACAATAATAGCTACCACACCAGCATAAAGGCTGCGCCTTTTGAGGCATTATATGGTAGGAAATGCAGATCGCCTGTTTGTTGGGCGGAAGTAGGAGAGGTCCAATTATCGGGACCAGAGATTGTTTTCCAGACAACGGACAAGATTGTCCAGATCCGGGAACGTCTCAAGGCTGCCCGCGATAGGCAGAAGAGCTACGCTGATCCAAAGCGTAAGGATTTTCACTTCGAAGTGGGTGAAAAAGGTATTACTTAAGGTGTCACCCTGGAAGGGGGTGATGCGTTTCGGCAAGAAAGGCAAACTGAGTCCGAGATACATAGGGCCTTTTGAGGTCATTGAACGAGTCGGATCAGTTGCCTATAAACTGAACTTGCCTGAAGAGCTCAGTGGAATTCACAATGTGTTCCACATCTGCAATCTCAAAAAGTGCTTCGCCGACGAATCGTAGGTGATTCCACACACAGATGTGCATATAGATGAGAGCTTAAAGTTCATAGAAAAACCTTTGTCGATTGAAGATCGACAGGTGAAGAAGCTTCGCAGAAAGCACGTACCGATTGTAAAAGTCAAATGGGATGCTCGTAGAGGTCCTGAATATACGTGGGAAGTCGAAGCTACAATGAAAGAAAAATACCCCTATTTATTTGAGTAAATCTCGGGTCATTTATTTTAAGGGGGTGAGGATGTAACACCTCGAATTTTTGTGTCCAATGATGTGTTAACACGTGTCATTTGTTTACACGTGGCATCTATAATAAATAAAGGACTAATTTTGACAAACCTTGAAAGTATATAAATTCGAGGGTTATAAATGTCAACAAGGGTAAATATACTGTAAAGTATCCCTAAATAATGCTTAAACCTTCAAACGAATAAATTATAGATCGTACAAAAATAAAACGCGGAAGAAAGTGAGAGATTACAAACTACAGGGGTTAACTGTGTCAACATGTTTAATAATACCTCTGAGTGACCCTTTAACGTTCCCAAGACTTTGTAACGGTATTATACCCTCACTAAAATAATATATATGAATTTCGCGAAGTTTCGATATGAAATGAGAAAGTTACGATCGAATTCGTAGAAGAAGGGTTAAAAGCGTCAACAGTGAAAGTTAAGGCTTTCCAATATAATTAATAAATAAACCGGGGACTTAATAATGCGGGTAATTAACACGAGGCCCCTATCGGTAAATAACCGAGGGCCAAACCGCAAAGTTACCCCTTCAAACCCGAAAGGTCAGGTGAATCATTACGAAAGATTTCGTTATTAATGGCCAGATTCTGTAATTATTACAAAAAGATTTAAAAATCCTGAAATCTTAACCTTAGGCGACCCGCGTGAAGGTTAGGGATTAGTTGAGGCGGGCCGCGAGCCTCCTCACTAATTCGCCTGATTTCTTAACCTTTAGGCGACCCGCATTAAAATGCATGGGAACTCCCATGCGGGCCGCGTAAAGTGCCCAGATGCAGAATGGTTGTAACTACTTGGCTTTTGGAGCTTTTGAATGATCAAACACCAATGTATGAGGCATGGGCACCCTACACTTGACCCATAACTTCAGGGGACACCTACCCATCACCCTTGACCTGTTGTAGTGCTTGTAATGATCATGCTTGCTTGACATTGGCTATAAATAGCCAAGTTTGGCACATAACATTCACACAAATCAAACAACACCTCTCTGATCATTCTAAGTGCTCCCAAGCATTCTCTTCTGCTCTATAATCAAGAAGCAACTTCTGTAAGTCGTTCATAACCATTTTGGTTTCACATTTCCATAGTTATAGCTCATAAATGCGACCGTCGTAACTAACGGTTGTCATTACAATAACTCGCAAATGATTCAGTCTTATGACGAATCAAAAATGGTTATGAGTTGGTATTTATGTGGGTATTAAACCTCTAAAATGGTTCCCCCTGATCACCACTCTAACTATGTCAATTATCGAGTCAAACGTGCGGTTAAAAAGTCAACAGAAAGCTATTTTAGCGATTTATGCATAATCTGTAATGTATATGTTATGGAACCTGTTTTGACAATCATAAAATATGATAATAAGTATATAAACTTGTTTGCGCTCGTTTGAATCGATCATTTACTATATTGAACCGGTTCGGAGCCGAAAGTCGCATAAGTTTGACTTTTGCTTTGACTTCAGTTCTGACCCGTTTTAGTGAGGTATAAATATACCTTAGGACTCTCTTAGGACCAGGTCACATGTTGGTATAAGCCTCTGTGGTCGGTTCATGAGTTACCCGAGTCTTTTACGTATTTCCGTCATTCGCCTAAAAGTTGACCGTAACGGCCTTTTAAAATTAAAACGAGTATTTCGGACACGTGAACGGACCAAAACCTTGCTTATTAAATTATAAGCATGTCCCTAAAGTTTCACGTCAATCCGAGGCCTAGAATGAGAGTTATGCTAAAAGGCGCACTTTTAAGAAAGTTTTGTAATTAACGGCGCAATTAGCATAACGCCCATCTAACCCAAGTTTTCGTCACCAAAACTTTTACCCACTGTGGTAAAATAATATTTTGGGAATTTTAAAGATTTTTAATAATTTTTACCTTGCTCATAACCTGCGGTTATGGCTACGGTTCGGTAAATACCGAATATGCCCTTTTTGGCCAAAACGAGAGTTCTACAAGGTCTTTTGACCCGATTCCAATTGCCACTGGTTTTAAATAATAAATAAAGTATTTTAAGCTTTATAAGCTGTTCGGGAAACTCAGATTCCCTGTAGAACTCGAAAATCCCTTTTAAAGTCTTTAAAATGACCGAAAAGCCCCTACGGGGCATAATACTAACTTAAACTCGTTACGGGCGTCACGGAAGGTATCCTACTGATACCACAACCCATTTAAGGCATATTGACTTAGGAAATAAGCGTACGACTCTCATGGTTAACCGTTTCGCCTATTGCGCGCACGGTTCGGCCTATGAAACTAGTTTTCATACATTAGCCGATACGGGTCAAATTATGTTATTTGAACCCCAAAATCCAGAGTATGAACTATAAACCCATATAAAACAAGTCACTGAACTTGTTGGGTCCAAATCATACTCCATTCTCGGTTTTCGCCTTTTCGTGCGAATTAACCATATCTATGTATCGGAATCAACCGGTTTAAGCTACGGCTAATATAAGGACCGTTAGGATTCTAAGAGGTTAATTAAAACCTTCGTTCCAGATTAGGAGCCCCAGTAAAAGCTATCGGTGACTTGATCTAAATTAAGGATTAATACTTGCAAAGGTAAATACTTTAACTTATTTCCCCTATATGGGCTTGGGTTACGGTATATTAATACCGCTTGATTGAGCATTATATAATTCCATCGCTTAGGTGGTTAATTGATTAAATATGATCGGCTCATTTAAACAGTTTTGTTGCTTATAAGCCTTTGGGGGGTTTAATGACCGTTGTCCCGGATATCCTTGGCATCATTTTACGAAATGGCCACGACCATCGACATCCCGGTGTAGGCGTACACCCGGTATAAAGTGTCGACATTAAAATTAAAAGACGTAGCCGTTGGTTTTTATACTACGGTTTTACGCAAACGTGGTGTGTCTATAAATCTTTAACCCGGCACGACCCGGGCTACTGAACGCATAAAAGAACATGTAAAACGTTCACAAGATCATTATGAATTTTCCCAAGTTATAAAAGAGTTTGTGCCTTGTGCATTCAAATCAATTTTAATAAACATTTTCAAATGTGTCAGTTGAATGTATTTACCAGTGTAAACTGACGTATTTTCCCCAAAAAGATTAAGTGCAGGTACCTAAACGTAATTGGCTGGTATTAGCTCCCTAGCGTCGGGATAAGCCTCGCAAGCTTGATTGCAGTATCTAATGGAACAATACTTTATCTGTATTTACGATCCACTGTGGATATTCAACTTCTGTAATACATTTTGATATTACAATCAGAGGTTGAAATTATATATTTAAATTATGCTTCCGCTGTGCATTATATGATTGTGTGGTTTGACTATATTGTTGCCAACATCGTCACGTTAATCCCCCACCGGGCCCACCGGTGAGACACGTGGAAAACGGGGTGTGACATTCGCCGTTTGGCACGGTCGTGCGAATCCGACGACTTTCATTTTTCTCGGTGATGCACCGAGGGTGCGATCCACCGTGCCAGGTGCTCGGAAACGCACGGTCGTGCGGATCCTGGCATGGTCGTGCATCAGCTGCAGATCAGAATTTTCTGCAGAAGCCATTTCCAACAACTGTTTTGGCCGTTTTCGCCATTTTTTCAACACGCCAACTGTTCTAACAATATTGCAACATAGAACCTTCGCTCAGCACGAATAGAAACTGTACAAACTAACGGAAACTACCTATCTAACCTAAATTACGCTAAAACTATAAAAACATAAAAACGGACAATTTTGCCCCTATAGCACCAAAGACGCTCTTGCTACATTTTTGTCGGCGAGTCAGTAGCGTAGACTCATGCTAAATTTTTGTCGACGAGTCGATAGCAAGACTCCAAGCTAAAACTAGAAAATAAATCCTAAATGACTAAACTACCCCTAAAGCGCAAAATACGCTCTTGCTGCATTTTTGATCCATGAGTCAGCAGCGTAGACTCTCTCCTCCCCACACTTATGATGTGTGCGGGGTTTGGAGCTCAATGACCTCCATCACCGACTCTGTCGGCCCGGCAACGTATAACTTCAAGCGATGCCCATTTACTTTGAAAATAACGCCATCCGCGTTCTCTATTGCAACAGTCCCATATGGAAATACCTCTTTAACTGTGTATGGGCCTGTCCAACGTGAATGAAGCTTTCCGGGAAATAAGCGCTACCGCGAGTTGTAAAGAAGAACAAGATCGCCCGCTTGGAATTCTTTGTGGTCCTTCAAGCGTTTATCGTGCAATCTCTTCGTGCGCTCCTTGTACAACACGGAGCTCTCATAAGCGCGTTGTCGCAACTCTTTCAACTCATGAATCTGGAGGAATCGGGCTTCACCTCCGGCTTTTAGGTCCAGATTTGCGGTTTTTAACGCCCACATCGCTTTATGCTCCAACTCAACCGGTAAATGGCATGCCTTTCCGTATACAAGCCTAAAGGGAGTAGTCCCGATAGGCGTCTTGTAAGCCGTACGGAAAGCCCACAACGCTTCATCAAGCTTATCTGACCATTCCTTGCGGTTTGCACCTACAGACCGCTCAAGGATTCTTTTCAGCCCCCGGTTCGTGACTTCCACCTGCCCGCTTGTCTGTGGATGATAGGGCGTGGATAGACGGTGATGCACACCGTAACGGGACAAAGCTCTCTCAAGCTGAGTATTGCAAAAATGCGTCCCTCTGTCACTGATAAGCGCTTTCGGAGCGCCGAACCGGGCAAATAAGCTTTTCAAAAATCTCACGACCACCCTGGCATCATTGGTGGGTAAGGCTTGTGCCTCCGCCCACTTCGATACATAGTCAACCGCGACCAGGATGTACTTATTACCTCGTGAGGGGGGAAATGGTCCCATGAAGTCTATCCCCCAGATATCGAAGACTTCACAAACCTGAATCCAGGTCTGAGGCATTTCATCACGTGCCGATATATTTGTCGCCCTCTGGCAAGCATCGCACGCTCTAACCCAACTCTGCGCATCACGGAATATAGTCGGCCAATAAAACCCGGAGTCCAACACTTTCTTGGCGGTAAAGTTGGCTCCATGGTGGCCTCCGGTAGGTCCCTCGTGACAGTGGCGCAGAATATCGGTCGCCTCTTTCCCTGAAACACATCTCCTGATCACCTGATCAGCACCAACCCGAAACAAGTAAGGGTCATCCCAAATGTAGTGCTTGACGTCCGAAAAGAATTTCCTCTTTTGCTGGTGAGTCAACCCTTTAATCTAAATCCCGCAAGCAAGGTAGTTCGCAAGGTCGGCGAACCATGGCGACTCATCGCATATCTCAACACTCATCAAAGACTCGTGTGGGAAGTTGTCATTTATGGAATCCCAACGCGCGTCCACGATGTCTCCATGCTCTAACCGAGATAGATGGTCAGCCGCTACATTCAACGCACCCTTTTTATATTGAATTTCGATATCGAACTCTTGCAGCAACAAGATCCACCTGATCAGACGTGGCTTAGCGTCCTGTTTGCTGAAGAGATATCGGATGGCAGCGTGATCAATATATACAACGGTTTTCGAAAGCACCAAGTACGATCTAAATTTGTCAAATGCGAAAATGACCGCCAAGAGCTCTTTTTCTGTCGTGGTATAATGCTCCTGAGCGTCGTGAAGAGTTTTGCTCGTATAATAGATCGGGTGAAAGTGCTTTTCTCTCTTTTGGCCAAGAACGGCCCCTATAGCGTAATCACTCGCGTCGCACATAATCTCAAACGGCAAACTCCAGTCCGGTGCAACTAAAATAGGGGCCTCAATCAACTTTTGCTTGAGAAGGTCAAAGGCTCTCAAGCAATCATCTCCGAATATGAACGGAGCGTCTTTCTCCAACAAACGGGTCATGGGTCTGGCGATTTTTGAAAAATCTTTAATGAATCGCCGATAGAACCCGACATGACCAAGAAAGCTCCGTATCGCTCTAACAGAGGTGGGGGGCGGAAGTCGTGAAATGATATCCACTTTGGCTGGATCAACCTCCATACCAGCATGCAAAATCTTATGTCCCAGAACTATGCCCTCCTTCACCATGAAGTGGCATTTCTCCCAGTTCAGGACCAGATTCGTATCCTCACACCTCTTCAACATTTTTCTCAAATTTTCCAAGCAATGATCGAAGGAATCCCCAAATACCGAAAAATCATCCATGAAAACCTCCATGGAATCCTCGATCATGTCATGGAAAATTGCAACCATGCATCTCTGGAAGGTCGCTGGTGCATTACATAACCCGAAAGGCATCCGCCGGTAGGCGAATGTGCCGAAGGGGCATTTAAAGGTAGTCTTCTCCTAATCCTCAGGAGTGATAGGAATCTGAAAGTACCCAGAGAATCCGTCTAGGAAACAGTAATACATCTTCCCCGACAGACGTTCCAACATCTGGTCGATGAATGGAAGCGGGAAGTGATCCTTGCGAGTAGCATCATTGAGCTTGCGGTAGTCAATGCAAACTCGCCACCCAGTGACGGTACGGGTAGGAATTAGTTCATTCCTATCATTCGAGACTACAGTCATACCACCTTTCTTAGGTACAACCTGCACCAGACTCATCCACACAGAGTCCGAAACAGGATAAATCATGCCGGCATCCAACAACTTAATCACCTCCTTCTTCACCACGTCCTGCATATTTGGATTTAAACGCCTCTGATGCTGTGCACATGGTTTGTACTCGTCTTCCATCAGAATCTTCCGAGTACAAAAAGAAGGATTGATGCCCTTGATATCCATGATTTTCCATGCGATGGCTCTCTTATGAAGTCTCAGAACCTCGAGAAGCTAATTTTTCTCATCCTTTTCCAATGATGCCGAAATTATGACCGGTAGGCGACGCTCCTCGTCCAGAAATGCATACTCGAGATATGGTGGGAGTTCTTTCAACTCCAAAAGCGTCGGATCTTCAACCGAAGGCTCTGCTTCCTCCTTTTTCACATGGTCAATTTCAAGAAATCTTTCCGGACTCTGGGAACCATCGTCACCAATCTGATAGACTGGCTGCTCGAAATCGTGGCCCTCCTGCGTAATGCCAATCAGGTCACCACACGACAAACGTGTGTCCGAATCAATCTCGTCAAGAGTACCTTGAAAATGAGAGCACACACATGCATCGACAATGTCGACGTAATAAAGCTTGTCATCGTGACATTGTGGATGTTGCATCGATCTTTTGATATCGAATGTCACGTGCTCATCATTCACTCGGAGCGTGATTTGGCCAGCTGCCACATCAACAATCGTCCTCGCTGTATTGAGGAAAGGACGTCCAAGTATTAAAGGTACCCTTGAATCTTCGTCCATGTCAAGGATAACAAAGTCCACGGGGAAAACAAATTTATCGATTTTTACAAGCATGTTTTCCACAAATCCGCGCGGATACTTTATTGAGCGATCTGCCAACCGAATGCTCATCCTAGTGGGTGACGGCTCACCCAGATCCAGTTTAGTAAAAACCTTATACGGCATAAGGTTAATACTCGCTCCCAAGTCAGCCAATGCATGGCTAACAGACATGTTTCCAATCAAACACGGGAGCGTAAAGCTACCAGGATCTCCCATTTTCGTGGGCAGACGGTTTTGCAGAACGGCGGAACAAGTTTCATTCATCACCACACATGATATATCCTCGAGCTTCTGTTTATTCGAGAGGATATCCTTAAGGAATTTCGCATACTTTGGCATCTGGGCCAAGGCTTCAACAAACGGTATATTGATGTGTAGTTGCTTAAACAACTCAAGGAACTTACCGTATTGTTCTTCATTCTTCTGCTTTTTCAGCCTGCCTGGATAAGGTACTAGAGGAGTGTAATCTTTGACCGGCTCCTGGACTTGTGCTGTACTTGCTGGGCGTAGCCTGGCTTGCACCTCGTCCGGTGTGTCAGTCGGGACCGCTTCAGTGATCGGTGCTGAGTCCGATATGACGGGTCCGGTAGTTTTTCCACTCCTGGTCATGACAGCATTCACATCCCTGTGTCCGCCTGGGTTTGGTTCTGTATTACCCGGAAGACCGCCTGGGGGTCTTTTGGACATCATCTGTGCCAGCTGACCAACCTGATTCTCGATATTCTGAATCGAGGCCTTTTGACTCCTCATTTCTCCCTCGTTAGCTAGAAAACGATCTTCGCTTTGTTGGTATCGTTTTTCAGAGCTAGAGAGAAGCTGAGCCATCATATCCTCTAGCTTGGAACTAGACTGAGGGGCCTGCTGCTGGGAGCTACTCCTAGTGCCCTGATTCTGGTACGAATATGGACGCTGCTGGTAGGGTTGGTTGTACTGCTGGTACTGCTGACCCTGCTGAGGCGCTGGAGCACGCTGAGTGAACCCCAATGGGTTCTGATTTCCTGCGTTCGCTCGCCACCCAAAATTTGGGTGATTTCTCCAACCGGGATTATAGGTGTTGCTGTACGGGTTGTTCTGCGGCCTTACCTGATTACTCACGAAATCTACTTCTTCGTGGCCCTCATATACGACTCCCTGAAAACATGCCCCAGGCTCGTGTGACACTCCGCACTGGTCACATCCCGAGCCAGCATGCGCAATCGTCTGGGACCTGTCGAATCTCGATGCAAGAGCCGAGATTTGTGCAGTAATGGCCGTGTAGTCATCTACAGCATGAACTCCTGAACGAGATGATGATGATGATGCCCGACCTCTATCTCCGTCCCGACGCGAGCTGGATTTCAACGCAGCTTTTTCGATAATATCATACGCTTCAGTTGGCGTCTTAGTTCCAAGATCACCGCCCGCGTTCACGTCTAATCGCTCCTGCGTATTATAGCTGAGCCCCTGATAGAACGTCAAAACCAGCTGTCGCTTGGAGAAGCCGTGATGTGGCACATCAATCAACAAATCCTTGAATCTCTCCCAAGCCGCATGCAACGACTCGCCCTCGTCCTGGCGAAAGGAAACAATCCGGTTTCGTAGTTTGTTCGTTTTCTCAGGTGGAAAATATTTCTGCATAAACTGCTCCGCCAACTGATTCCAGGTCCTGATGGACCCGGCAGGAAGTCACATAAGCCAAGCTCTAGCTTTGTCACGCAACGAAAACGGAAACAACCTCAACCGAATCGCATCCTCCGAAACACCTGTCATCCTAAATGTCGAACAAATAGCAAGAAAAGCAGCGATATGCCTCCCGAGATCCTCATGCTCACGTCCGTCAAACTTTACTGAATTCTGCACCATGTTAATAACACTAGATTTAATTTCAAAATTAGGTGCATCTATAGTGGGCTGAAGGATACTCGGCTCCAGGCCTGCCCTTCCGGGCTGATTCGTTTCATTCAACGGTCGGTCGTCGTCCGCCATGACGACTCTCTACTCGTCCCCTGAGCTTTCGTCTTCAGAGATAATCACCGGCTCGTCGATTGCATTTGCTATGCGTTGTGCAACGACAAGCGACCTTTCGCGCAGCCTCTTACTTCTTCTAAGATTATGCGCTGGTTCGTCAGTCGGCTCAGCAATAGCGGGCGCGGGAGTTGAGGACATCAACCTGCAAACGAAAAACTGACACAATGAATATTTTATTAATATAATAATGCTGTTTTGTTTTTTTTTGTTTTTTTTAGCTGAATAGAAGCAGAATATGTATAAATATGGGCTGTAAAATTTATAAAAATCCGAAAATCGGCCGAAATTTTTATAAAAATTAAAGCAACGAAAATAATCGAATCGCCTAGTACAAAAATGATTTTTAAGAGCCGAAAAATCAAAGAATAAATGAATAAATAAATCCGGATTTGAACAAATAAATAGAATAAAAATTTACAAGTGTACAAAAGAATCACGAAAATGAATAAATTGAATTAAAAGCTAGAAATATTAACAAATAAATAAACAAATAAATAATCACGAAAATATACACAAATATTAACAAGTATATACACCGATAACACAATGACTCGGGTCGTTCCTAAAACTCGCCATTCCCCGGCAGCGGCGCCAAAAACTTGGTACGTGCGGGACTACACATATTTTTACAATGAAATTACACACGAATTGGTTTTAAATTTATAAAAGTGATTATTACTTTTACATTAAAACACACACGAAAGGGCAAGTGTACCCCGTCATATATGTAGTAAAGTATCGGTAAGAACCAAGTATCGATCCACGGAAATGGGCGGAGAAATAATACTAGACCTTTGCCATTAAGTTACCGGTAAAAACATAAGTTGTCTTTGGTTTTAAATTAAACTAAAGTAAGCATAAATAAAAACTTATAAAACATAGTAGATTATATATAAATAGCCTTGCTTAATACACAACCACAGCATGTCAACTAAGTCAGTTTTGGCACTAGAAGTATTCGGTCAATTTTCCATTTCGAAACAATTAGTATCCCTTTCGGGAATCCTAACATGACAATCATTCGGAAAGTTAAAACGATAAACACACTTTAACCACCTAAAATTGTTCTTTAGCGTGCGATCGATTAATGTCTACAAAAATCTCCTAAAAATAAGTTAGTCATCCGTTAGGAGTTTTCTAACCTCACTTAATCAAGGAAAGCAACACCGATAAACACAATGCAACCACCGAGACAAGCATAAACTAGATTAAATCACAACCGAGTTCATTTTACAAATCTTGCGCATAAATTCACCAAGATAGCAATTTTGGCCGAAACTACTAACTAAGCTAACAAATCATGGCAAGAATTCATAACAACACCATCTAACCCGTTAGACTCCTTCCGTGAAGGCAAGCTTTCTTGATTAACAATAATTACATTTTATTAAACCACTAACCCGTTAGAGTATCATGGTGCCCACATTTTAACCAAGTTAAGCTAGTTAACCAAATTAAAAGTTTACTAATACATGATTAAATAAGCTTCATTTTTCAACTATCTTACCTAACCAAGCACCAATCATCCAACACAATTACTTATAATCAAGAAATCAATATCAATAACAAGGTTGCAAACTAATCATCAAAGATAATCATAGAAAACACTTCCAAATTTCATTACAAACATAGATTAACATACTAATGGTTATAATCAAGCAAGGGATTGTTGTGTTTTTGCCCAAAGGCTACAATAATACATAAATATTAATCTAAATGCTTGAAACATTAACAAAATTCTGGAAAGATTAGAAATCCAAACCATAAACAAGCACAAGATTAAGAATCCGGATAGTAAATGAGCAAAACCGGGCAATGTGGCATGAATCCGGGTGACTGCAGGAGCCTTCGGAGCCTCAAAATCGCCTGCAAAGCTCTCCAAAATTCCAGAGTTACCAATAGCATGGTTCTGTTCTGTTTTTATGCTTTTTCGAAGTTGCACGGTCGTTCTTGGTTTGGCACGGCCGTGCACTTTAAGCAATTATTGGTGGTGGTCCACCATACCGCATGACGTCATCAGATCGTTGACCAGATTCGAAATCGCACGACCGTTCTTTGGATGGAACGGTCGTTCAGTTCCGGGTTGTTGTTGCACGCCGAGTCGCACTGACCGTTCATCACCGAGACTCTGTTGGTTCATCGGATACGCACGGTCGTTCTTCATATGGAACGACCATTCTTCACCGAGCCGCCTTGTTTTCCTAGAACGCCCAGTCGCACTGACCGTTCATCACCGAGTTGATCAACTTTGTCGGAGATGCACGACCGTGCATTAGGTGGAACGGTCGTTCCACAGGCCCAGTTCAGAATCCTTAACAGAATGTCCGCAGCTTTGTCGTTTTGTCCAGAAAGTCCTCGTTTTCGCTATCATCTTGTCTGTTATGCTGTTTTAGGCCTGTAAACAAAAAATGTAGATAATTAAGTATCCGAATGACGGTTTTACGGCCGAAAACGCATAAAATAGGGGTAAAACGGGGGACTAAAATATGTGTAAATTAGCGAATATCAGTGCTCATTGCCGGTAATTTGGGTCGTCAAGTACTGAGGTTGGTAAAGTACTACGCTCATCCTCATGTCCATCGATGTTGCAAGTTGCTTGAGTAATACTTGGTCTGTTACGAGGGTATTGTAGAAGTGATCACACTTCGGGACCTAAGACGTCAATACATAAGTTCCAGAAAACGAAGAGGAGCAAGAAAGGTATCGATCGATCATTCGACGCTGCAACATCTAACTCAGAGTCGTTCGTATACGCACCTAACATTCTACACGGGTCGCTAGGTGTTCAGATGGGTGTTCAGGTAATATTCAATAGCTTCGAGGTTCGAAGGGATCTAGAGATGAATGAAAAGTTCACGTTTGAGTAGGGGATAATCACTGCTATGACCCCTATAGGTTTGTTATGTTTCACATCGATCAATTAACGGAACGGAATCCTATTTTCCACTTGTTAAGGCTCACTAGGACTCGCATGCACCCCACACTATTATTATGTGCGCACCCACAATAATATTGTGATTTGCATGCTCATCTCAGCTCCTCTTAACTCATGTCGAATGATTCCTCAAACTCGAGTAGCATCACGAAGCGTAAGTCAAGAAGGTTTAGGGAAATACCACCCTATCAGTCACATAACACATGCAAGTAATACACTAACTCATAATGTTGTGCTAAACGTGCAATAACAGGCGATAACATACGTAAGTGTTTACTAGTTATGCAATACAATGAGTATATGAGAGACGAGCCTTGCAATCTGGAGCTGAGTGTCATGATCGTATTCACGTTTTCAGAACTGTTCGGTTATAGTCTGGTTTTACAAAAACGTTTTCCCCCTTTTTAAAACCAAGTTCACTATAACCAATGGCTCTAGTACCAATCTGTCACACCCCCAAAATCCACAAGCGGAGTATCACTGCAGGAGGTGTGACTGACCAGGATCTTAGCCACCAATCACATTGAACTTATAAAGATAAAATAAAACTTTCATTTATTTAAGTAAGTGTTACAATACAATAATTATTATCCAGCGGAAGCATATTACAATTTGTCGTGAGTTTCATAAAATAGGCGTATAATCCATAAGACTCGTCTTGTGATTCCTTGTAACTTGACCCATGACCACTCCAGCATCCCAGACAGCAAGTTCCAATGATTTACACCTAAAGGCCTACAAGGCATGTAACAATGATTCAACAACAAAGTTGAGCGAGTTCACAGTTGGTTGTTTAGTTTTTAGTGTTTGTTTTGAAAACCATAAGTTGTTTCGTAAACCACGAGTTAACCAGTATCTTTGTTTCCCAAACCATGTCCATAATCAGTGGGGGCTTCCCCATGTGAACCACTAGACCCGTTTACCATATCGACCACTGACTAAAGTAAGTTGGTGCCCTAACGTCAATGTCTATCATCATTGACTAGTGCCCAGATCCATTAGTTCACGCCCGTCCTCTGCGGCACGGTGTGAGGCTTGTCAAACCTAAATAGCGCTATCTAACTAATGACCCGCTCGCCATTGGCCCGACGATTAAGTCGATATAAAAGGAGGGAATTCATGATAGAGAGTTTTTGTCTAGTATCCGTGTTGTCACCCTTCAGTGAAGAGGGTGTATACGTAATCCCCAAACCAGGAGATTACACAGGTTCCGATTATATTCTTATCATGTGTTGTCACCCTTCAATAAAGAGGGTGTGTACGTGTCCCAAGCCTGGAGATCACGCAGTTTCGGTTTAAATCCTTTACCCATTCCCAACCCTTGGGAATCCCATGCCTTATGGAAAGTGTGAACTCACCTTGGTTTGCTCGGTTTGATAAGTTTCTTGTTTACAACTAAGCAGTCAGTCGTAGCCTAGTATGATTACCATAATCAATTAGTTTTACGTGCACCCCATTTCACATAGCACACATTGTACACTACATACATTATCACATAGCTCGTCATCACATACGCATGACACCTAATCAGGCCATAATCAACTACACATCACGAATCAGTTTGTTCAAATAAACACTTAACAGTCCACCCCTCCTTATAAAATTGTGCGACTGACGTAATGTTCGTGGGTCAGTGCTCGGCCCAAATCAGATTGTGCAATCCAACTAATTTAGTGGCCCATACTTAGTGTGCGATCAATGTAATCTATTCTAGAAACATGGATTTAGTTATAGAAATAAAATCCACCAATTACACAATTTGGGAACCCATCCTTTAATTTATGTAAATAACATCTCCATTTAATCAAAACTCCATTTAGATCAAATAGCATAAAAGTTTCTAAGTCAACATAACAGTTCATCAATATCATCATACAACATAATTTCATCATTTAACATCCTAATGCTTTCAGGTTCATAGTCATACCATTACATCACATTTGATCAGTTAAACCTAACACATAATCACACACAAGTAATACACTTATCCTATAATGTGCTCGGCCCCATCCAATGGCCCAATACTAAGGTGTGCGAGTGGTTTTAATGGTGCGGTCATAACACGGTTCGGCGCAACGTTAATATCGATCGGCCCAGCTACATCAGTCACACCTTATGGCAGTATTCAAACGAATTAACCCGATGAAAATCATGAAACTATCATATCGATTCAATTCCTTAAAGTCAAAAAGGTCACATAGAGTCAAAGTGTTTAAAAGAGATAAGATGCATTCCAATCAACTGATTGTTGTCGTCCATATATACCTGAATAATTAATAATGTCCGCATGTGTGTGTAGTGATTAAATTGTCAGGATCATGTGTGATAACAACTAATATGTCGGCCATTATAGAACTGAGATCGTGACCTATCCTAGTTCATCTATGGTTCATTAGGTTTCAGGTTTATTACCCACACAATCCCATCCAATACTTTTTGTAATCACAGCCGATGATTATGACCAACATGTATTCGAAACAATTATCAGTTTTATTACTTGCCAAAGAGTTCAAACGCTAACATAATATCACATCTTATCACCAATAGTTAATCATCAAAGCTCATTCAATAACACATATAAACCATATCGTGCAAATATGAATAATCAGCAGACAAGAATTACTAACCAAATATTTGGGTCGCACAAGGTGTTATCTCGAAAAGGAGAAATCTCCTGTTGCCGTACGCAATTGTGAGAGATAGGGTTTTATTTATTTGAGTTTTATGTTAATTCCTCACATAATAATATACCTAAATACCCCAAGGTTTTGAGCGGTTCATTCCTTAACCGAGATGGGCTCAGATTATAGCTCACTTGGGCCAAAACAATGTAAAGTACCATTGGGTTCCATTGGGCCCAATCTTCATAACATCGACACAAAGGATGGCCCACTAACCCACTCAAGTATAACCCGACACGTTTACGTTTAGCAATCAACCGAAACAAGCACGTGAAAGAGAAGTAACAGGGAATCAGGATTACAAAACTAACCTTGGAAGTTCAGGTTGTCACATTATCCCCAACTTGAAAGAAATTTCGTCCCGAAATTTAGTACGTAGCTACTGAGGAAGCTAGTTAGGTTGCGTAGTTGTCCTATGTTGCGTAGTTGTCCTATGTTGCGTAGTTGTCCTGGTTTTCCTGGGGCGCCATAGACGATGGTGTGGATGATCTTGATGATGCTGCTAACCCTACTCGAGAGGAGGTTATTGTCCTTTCGAGCGAGGGTTCTAATAGATGACGTGAAAACCTAACCTCTCGTTCCCCGCGTGTAGGTCCGGCGCAAGGGGCTGCGAACGAGCCCATGAATGAGCCTGTTGGTGATGATGCTGATCTTCCGGTTACCACTGCTGAGCAGTTAGAAACCAGAAAAAAGAAGAAGTTGGATAAGTCTGAGAAAAAGAAGAAGGTTGAGGAAAATGTCACTGAAGCTCCTCGTAAGCGACCTTCTAACCTCCTTTTCTTGGACTATGTTGTCTTTCTAACACGCTCTCTGGTTTAGACGCAGGAGAGAAGCGTGTTGAGCGTGATTCGGATGACGATGCCACTCTGACTGAGATAATGGAGAAGAAGAGAGTTCTTGAGGAGAAGAAAAAGGAACTTGATAAGAAAGCTGGTGCTGCACTTGCTGCGAAAAAATCTAAACTTCAGAAGGAGACTCCCCCTGCACCTTCGAAGTCAGAGATTGACTTGGGGGTTTTTAGTGCGAAGCATGGTAACCTTTTGGAGAAGATATTCGCTACTTCTGGTTCCCAGGGTACAAAGTTTTGCATTTGTATCTTGTTTTTTACCTCTCTTCCCTATTTTTGTTTCGTTTTTCTGACCATCATGATTGTTTCGTAACAGGTGCTAAGTTTGGTAAGGCCCCCCGTAAGGTTGATATTTCAAAGATTACACCTCCCACATCTCCACCTTCGAGGACCTTTGGTCTGTCCCCTCCGCATGTTGATCGGGGAAAAAGGAAAGAGGATGACGTGGAGGTTGAAAAGGTTAGAGAGGGCGGTGGTGATGCTGGTGGTGTAGGTGATGTTGGTGCTGGTGCTGGTACTAGTGGTGGAGGTGGTGCTGTTGTACAGGAGTCTAGCGAGGCCACTCCCCACCATATCATTTACACCAAAGTTATCCGGGGTTCTGGCCAGGGTGGTGCTTCTGGGACCCACCATAGTCCAGAGTATGAGCATGCTCAGGGTGGGTTTTGGGATACCCACAATCCTGCATGTGCCGATCTCCCACACGCCCCTCGGTGGAACTTGACTCAAGGTTCCCGGATGACCGAGCTCACTAACTGCCATGAGTTCTTTTCTCTGTCCCTCCCCCCCTGCTAAGAGATTATTTCAGAAAAGACGCAACCGGTTGGATCTCTTGGATGATCATATCCACGCTGGGGTCCACTTTTTCGCAACTTCCCAAGAGATCGCCCGGGAGTGGCAGCTGATGGGGGAGGATACTCTGGAATTTGAAAATGCGAAGAAGGCGTTCGCTGAAGAGAGAGAAAAATTCAATGCCGAGAAGAAAGGTTTGGCATGGAGGGTTGCTGATGCCGAAGAAAAGCTTGCCAAGGAAAAGCAAGTAAATGTTGATAAGCAGAAAGACTGGGAAGTTGCTTGTGAACGAACAAACAAGGAGTTGCAATCCCAGTGCGATGCTATTGTCAGGTTATCAGTGGATAAACGCAAGATCAGTGATGAAGCTGAGCAAGAGCGCGCTGCGCACCAGAAAAGGGAACAAGAATACATCCAGCGCATAGAAAAACTGGAGAAATTTGCCGCTGAGAAAGTTGCCGAGAGCAAAGCTTCTGAGATCTTGGCTGAGGAAATTTCTGTTGATTGCAAGTGGTTGCTCGCACACGCAGTCCCTTTGGTATTGTTTCCTTTGTTCATTTTGCTTGTTCCTTCTTTTGTTATTTTTGTTATATCTCTCTTGCTTTCTGCAGATTTCTGAACGTATTGCTAAATTTGACGAACTTGCTAAGTATATGTTTGAGGTGGGTCAAGCAGCATATAATAGCGTGCGAAAATATGGCTATGGTGAAGGTAGGGCAGCGGCTATGAACAAGGAGAATGATTATCACTTTGAGTTATTCAAAGAAGATTGTACAACCAAGTATACCGCCAAACGCCAGGAGTATGAATTCATCGAGTTTGGCATTGTCAAATCTGTTGAAA
This sequence comes from Helianthus annuus, assembly GCF_002127325.2. Taxonomy (NCBI): domain Eukaryota; kingdom Viridiplantae; phylum Streptophyta; class Magnoliopsida; order Asterales; family Asteraceae; genus Helianthus; species Helianthus annuus. The sequence continues at coordinate 134,681,865 of NC_035446.2, read as the reverse complement.
AGTTGTCCCAGAAACCTAACGCTATTGAAGTCTTGAAGAAGGCTATTGGTGACCAGAGGACTGATGGTGGTGATGCGGGTCCCAGTCACCAGGGTTGACAGCTTCCGGCTTGCATGCCGTGTATAGGCCTGATGGCCTTGTAATCGTTTGACAATTTCCGTAAACAATTTACCTTAAGCTTCGTGAACAATTTACTCTTGGTTGTTATGTCTATTAACATTTTGTTACAATCGATTATGTTTTTATGCTAACTGTAGGTTTTGCTCTTTATTTGTTGTGAATTTTGCTGTCGTTACAATATGTGCATGTGTAATTACTCTGATTAGGTATCACAAATGAATGATGGCTGTGACAAGTTATGCTGTGTTGGTTACCCTAGCGTTACACAGTATTGTGTTGTGCTTTGGGAAACTCTACAACGTTTATTCTGTTGTTGAGCGCATAGTTTGATTCGTGTATACGAAGTGAGCGATTTACAGGTTATTGTGTTGACCCGGCTGTGCTCAGCTTTGGGGGTCTTACAATGTTTGCTTTACCATGTTTTCGATGCTTTCGTGTTTATATGGGAACGAAGTGTTATTTAGCGTGATTAGGCTTTAGTTATGTTTTTGACCCGGCTGTGCACTTAGTTGTGATGAGCCTTGGAGGTCTACAACGTTTCCTATTTTTGAGCCATTGATGTTTTCGTTTATGCCCGAAGTAATATATGCAGTTGTAACAAAAATTCGCATGTGATAGGATAGTCAACACTTCTTGTATTAAAGTAAAATGTGTTGGGCACGCGGCCATTACAAGTAGAGATAAAATCTGCGATCGTCTACATATACCATTTTCTTAGCTGCTGAGCATTCCAGGTTCTTGGGACTTCTTTGTTCTCAAGTGTGCGTAGCTTGTACGCTCCCTTCCCAAGGACTTCATCTACAACGTAAGGCCCCTCCCACTTGGGAGCTAATTTTTCCGGTTTCTCGGCGTTGGACACCTCGTTGTGCCTTAGGACATAGTCTCCGGGATTGAACGTGCAAATTCGGACCTTACTGTTATAGTATTTTTCCAATTTGGTTTTATATTTCGCCTCATTAATTGCTGCCATCTCTCTCCTTTCTTCTAGAAGGTCTAGGTCCAACCTTCTTTCTTCCTCATTGTTGATCATGTTCATGGAGAGCATTCTTGGAGATGGCAGGCCAATCTCTGCCGGTATCATGGCTTCGGACCCATAGACTAGACTGGACGGTGTTTCTCCGTTACTTGTCTTAGGCATCGTCCTATGGGCCCATAGTATGCTGGGTAGCTTGTCAACCAAACCTCTTCGTTGCGTCCCCAGTCGTGCCTTAATACCGTCCACAATACTCTTGTTCACCGCTTCAACCTGACCGTGCGCAACCGAGGAAAAGGTGTGCTCTATATGCAGATCCTTGAACCAACTTTGGAGATCTTCTGCAGCAAAATTTGTTCCATTATCGGTGATGATTCTTAGGGGCAGCCCAAATCGACAAATTATTTGTTCCCAGATGAACCTTCGCACTACGGTAGATGTGGTTGACGCCAGCGCCTTTGCTTCTACCCATTTTGTGAAATAGTCTACCATGACTATGATGAACTTCACTGCTCCCGGTTCTTCTGGAAAAGGACCAACCGTATCTATCCCCCATTGCTGGTGTCACACCCCAACCGATGGCGGAATCATCAGGGCGCGACACTGAGTGAAACAGATTGTCCAGAAGTTTCCATAACAACTATATTTACCAAATATTTAAAGCAACATTGTCACATCCCAACCGATGGCGGAATCATCGGGGCATGGCACTGAGCGAAACAGATTGTCCAGAAGTTTCCACAACAACTATTAATACAAATTCAGTTTAAAGTGATACGTCCCATACCGTATCCCGAATAAATAACAAGTTATTACAGATAACATCCAAACAATTAATCCTGTTCCGACAACTCAGATTCAAATTAGACATAAATATAAAATATTGTTCAATGCCCCTAAAGACCCAGACTGACAAGATCTACAGACAACTATGCACTAGCAGCTTGTTCTTGACAGACAACTATTTGTTGGGGGCCTCTAGAGACTTATTCTAGCTTCACTTCCCTAGCAAGCAAATACCTTAAACACCTGTCACATACGTTAAAATAAAGTCAATACATAAAATGTAAAGGTGAGCATACAAGTTTAGTAATAGCATATAGAGTTCGAATAGTTTACGCATAACCAGCACGTACACAGAGGGAAATGATGCATGTTAATTATCGACATGGACCTATCGATACCAACGACTGAGGGTTGACTGTCCGAGACAGTTCGCAATACATGATTACCACCGTAATCCATGCAAGTAATTGTCCTTAACAACCCCCGTGTGAACGGGTGCTGAGTCCAAACTATAGTACTACGTTGCTAAGGCAGGTAGACAACATTCCACGTGTAAACATAACAACAAGCATACATTTAGTCACGTAATACATGCAATCGGTTAGCGTTTAAATAATTTGAATAGTGTGTTTGATTGTGATTTGGTTAGGTAACGTATGTAACACCCAAAAGTGCTAAAGCAAAAAGGGTTCGAGTATACTCACAGTGATTGGTTATGGATTGAAGGGAGCGCTGAGGGTAGGGTTAGCCTGAATAGTTCGATAGCACAACAATGAGTAACGCGGAATGCAAACATGCGTAAATGGATCGAATAGCCTGGTCGATCGAACAGCAGGTTCGATCGAACGGGCTGTTCGACCGGCTTGAAAGTCCGTTTGAACAGTCCTGTTCGATCGGCCGGTAGGCTCGATCGGCTGGTCCATTCGAGTGGATTGTTTCTTCCTCTGATGCGCTTGTGTATGATGGTTTGAACTTTTGAAGTTTTCGTTGTAGTATTTGAGAACACTGAAGTGTTCTTACCTTTCAGGTCGATCGATCGAACGGTCTGTTCGATCAGCCGGCTTATCCGATCGGTTAGGAACCTCAGAAATAGTTCTCAGCAGGATGTCACTCGATCGAACAGCCTGTTAGATCGGCTGGCATTCCGTACTACGAACGAGTTGCAAAATCGATTAAGTGTTGAAGCATAGTATCTCATGATCCGAAGAGTAATGTTTACCAATCGAGTAGCATATTCGATCGAACATCACTTTGTCAATAGCATACTTCATGAAGTTTGAAAAGTGTGGGACCATGTGCTAGCAGATCGGCTGGCCCGGTCGATCGGTTGGTATGTTCGATCGCCTGGGCTGTTTGTTCGAACAGCCTAGCCGTTCGGCCAGCAATTCTGACCTGGTCGGCCTTTCGTCTAACACTTGGCTGTTTGATTATTTGTCATGCTTTTAAGGTATTTTGATAGCGAGTTAAACCGAAGAACGTGGGTTCTTACTTGTTGCACTAGTTCGGACAGGAATCACCCAATTCCGGCCGGTGAACTGTTCGGAACGGTAGTTTGATGTTTAACCCGAAATCGGTGAACCTTGTAGATAGTATCCGAATCTTGAACCTTTTAACCGTTAGAATGATTAGTTAGTTGGTTCGAGCTTCGTTCCTATCGGTTTTTAAGGTTTAAGTGTAGAATGTTGAAGAAAAGTTGGAAATCCTTCCGTGAAAGTGTTAAGATTCTTACAAATCTTAGTTGCTTATGTGGAAATCGGTCAGATCTAAGCTGTTCACGGTTGAATAAGGCCAAAGTGATGTTCTTCAAGAACACCATGATGACATCACCCAAGAACACTTAGATCTTGGTGATTTCACGGTTAGAAATCAAGTTTTGAAAGATAGAAAGGTGTAGAATCATGTAATGATCGAAAACGTACAAGAATTAGAGTGAAAACTTACCGGACTTGAGAGAAATCTGAGAAAAGGTGAAGAACAAGGCTGGTTCGGTCAGAGCTTTCCAAAAATAGAAAGGGCGAAAATGACAGGGCTATTTATAGGCCTCCCAAAGAGGAAAGTGTCCACCGATCGGCCAGGATCTCCGATCGAATGGGCTGCTCGATCGGCTAGGAACATGCTAGCCGATCGGCTGGCCTGTTCGATCAGGATGCCTCCTGTTCGATCAGCAACCCTTTTTGAGTATTTCGCGACCGTTTTCGATATTTCGATTTCGATAGACGATGGTACGAACACGATAGAATTCCTAGTCAAATGACTTTCAGTAGTTGGGACTATATCTAACATACAATCATCTATAAGTCACGTTCCGATGTCAATTTCGATTGAGTTTGATTGCTTTTCGAGTTTTGATTCGAGTTTCGATTGATTCGATTGAATACCACACAAAACGTAAAGTAAACATGCACAAGTAACACATAAGGCACACACACACGTAAGCATTACCACACCAGTTTCGCATGGTTCGAGTCTCGAGTTCGATTGATTGATTCGATTAACTTGATTATTGATTGATTAACTTTATCGCATTGTTATTTCCTATTATTCACAGTCGTAAATCGGTCGCTTTGATTAAACATTCGATCATTTCATTTAGACAACACTTACTCCACATAATACAAATAAAGCACAAAATCAACTAATTACAGTCAAAGAAGTCAAAGTTGACTTGGACTTTGACTTTGACTTTGACATTCGAAAACACGGGGTGTTACAGCCTCCCCTTGTTTAGGGAATTTCGTCCCGAAATTAGGCTCGAAGCTGCACATCACCGTGAGTCATTTTACCAATTTGATGCTTCAGATCTATTTAAACAACTGCGGGTACTTTGCCTTCATGTCGCTTTCGAGTTCCCAAGTGAACTCCGCTCCTCGCTTGCCTTCCCATCGAACTTTCACGATAGGGATGCGTGAGCGCCTGAGTTGCTTGGTTTGGCGATCCATGATTTTGACAGGCTTTTCCACGAAGTGTAAGGTTTCGTTGACCTGAAGATCGTCGAGTGGTACGATTAGATCATGGTCAGCAAGGCATTTTCGGAGGTTAGAGACATGGAAAATCGGGTGGACGTTACTGAGTTCCTCCGGTAGTTCGAGCCTGTAGGCGACTTTTCCGATCCTTTCCAGAATCTTAAAAGGTCCAACATATCGAGGCGCTAGTTTCCCTTTCTTGCCGAATCGGACTACACCCTTCCAAGGGGATACCTTTAGGAGTACGTAGTCGCCAATGTCAAATTCAAGGGGCTTGCGTCTTTTATCGGCGTAACTTTTCTGTCTACTTCGAGCTTTTACCAAGTTGTCTTGAATCTGGTGGATTTTGTCAATCGTTTCTTGTAGAATCTCGGGACCGGTTAGTTGCGAATGACCGATCTCGTGCCACACAATAGGCGATCGATATCTCCTTCCATACAAAGCTTCGAATGGTGCCATTTGAATGCTGGCATGATAGCTGTTATTGTACGAGAATTCGACTAGTGGTAGGTGTTTGTTCCAACTACCACCAAAATCTATGACACACGCCCGGAGCATGTCTTCAAGAGTATGGATCGTTCTTTCAGTCTGTCCGTCGGTTTGTGGATGGAATGCAGTACTCAGATTAAGCGACGTACCAAGGGCCGCTTGAAACGTTTCCCACAACCGAGAAGTAAACCGAGCATCACGGTCAGAGATGATGTCGCGAGGCGTACCATGATTACAAATGATCTCGTCGGTGTAGATTTGGGCTAGTCGTTCCACCTTGTAGTCTTCTCGTATTGGCAAAAAGTGGGCTGATTTGGTTAGACGATCAACTATAACCCAAATACTGTCGTGGCCTGATGGCGTGGGCGGGAGTTTCGTTATGAAATCCATAGCTATACTCTCCCACTTCCATATAAGTATCGGCGGTTGTTCGAGTAAGCCAGAAGGTCTTTGATGTTCAGCCTTGACTCTTGCGCAAGTTAAGCAACTTCCAACGTAGAGAGCGATATCCCGTTTCATGCCCGGCCACCAGTACTTATAACGCAGGTCCTGGTACATCTTGTCAGCACCGGGATGAATGGAGTATCGGGATTTGTGGGCTTCATTCATGATAATCTTTCGTAAATCGGTCCGTTTAGGGATCCAAATTCGGTCCAGATAGTAGAATATCCCATCAGCTTTGCTTACTAACTGAGCTCCATCGTGATAGATCCTTTCTCTCTTCAATGTACGCTCATTAAAGCAAGCATGTTGAGCTTCGCGAATAAGGGCTTCGAGGTTATGTCGGGCTTGAACGTGTCGGATACTGAGCACGTAACTCTTTCTGCTGAGCGCGTCGGCAACAACATTCGCTTTGCCTGGGTGATAACGAATCTCACAGTCGTAATCTTTGAGGAGTTCTACCCATCGGCGTTGACGCATATTAAGTTCCCTTTGATTGAAGATATGTTGTAAACTCCTGTGATCAGTGTAGATTGTACACTTAGTGCCATACAGGTAGTGTCGCCAAATCTTTAATGCAAAGACAATCGCGCCTAGTTCGAGGTCATGGGTTGTATAGTTCTTCTCGTGGATCTTGAGCTGTCGAGATACGTAAGCTATAACCTTGTCTCGCTGCATGAGGACACAACCAAGACCAAGGTTGGAAGCATCACAGTAGACAATGAAATCGTCGCTTCCGTCGGGCAGCGTAAGAAGCGGAGCGTTGCACAGCATATGCTTGAGGGTTCGAAAGGCAGATTCTTGTGCGGTTCCCTACACAAAAGGTTTGTCTTTATGAGTAAGAGCGGTAAGCGGCACAACGATTTTGGAGAATCCTTCAATAAATCGGCGATAATAGCCCGCTAGTCTGAGAAAAGAACGAACTTCAGACGGGTTCTTAGGCGTAATCCAACTTTTGACGGCTTCAATCTTCGCGGGATCGACGTGTATTCCCTGACTATTCACGATGTGACCCAGAAACTGAACCTCCTTTAACCAGAACTCACACTTGGAGAATTTAGCATAGAGTTGGTTCCCCTAGAGTAGCTCGAGAACCAAACGTAGATGTTGCGCGTGTTCGGCTTTTGATTTGGAATAGATCAAGACATCGTCAATGAACACGATGACGAAACGGTCTAAGAAAGGCTTACCCACGCGATTCATCAGATCCATAAAAACCGCGGGTGCGTTAGTTAAACCAAAAGGCATAACAACGAATTCATAGTGGCCATATCGGGTTCGAAAAGCGGTTTTGGGGATGTCTTCCTCTTGAATTCGCAATTGATGATAGCCTGAACGTAGATCGATCTTCGAGAAACACTTGGCACCTTGCAGCTGATCAAATAAGTCATCGATTCGAGGCAAAGGGTATCGATTCTTAATGGTTAGCTTATTCAACTCCCGATAATCGATGCACATCCGGAACGACCCGTCCTTCTTTTTGACGAAAAGGACTGGCGCCCCAAGGAGAGGTGCTTGGGCGAATAAAGCCTTTCTCGAGTAATTCCTGGAGTTGGTTCGAGAGTTCCCGCATTTCGGATGGAGCAAGTCGATACGGAGCTTTGGCAACGGGGTTAGCTCTAGGAATGAGGTCAATACGAAAGTCGATATCACGACTTGGCGGTAGTCCGGGGAGATCGTCAGGGAACACCTGAGGAAACTCACGGACCACTGGAACATCTTTGACTTCAACCTTCTTTTTCTTTTCCTTCTCCGCTACTACAATGTTGGCCAAGAAAGCTCGGTATTCCTTGCGGAGATACTTGCTGGCTTGAACGCACGACATGATCTTGAGACCTTTCGACGCTGTTTCACTGTATACACATAGAAGATCACCATTTGCTAGCGAGAATCGAATCATCTTTTCGAAGCACACAACTTCAGCATGGTTTTCACGAAGAAAGTCCATGCCTACTATGATATCAAAACTTCCGAGTTGCATCGGAATAAGATCGATTGGAAAGATGTGATTGTTGAGCTCGAGGGTACAATCACGAAGAACAGAGTTTACTGTGACAGTTCTTCCAGTAGCGACTTCGACTTCGAATGACGAGGACAGATAAGAGCGCTTACGACTAAGGAGCTTCTCGAATTCAAACGACACAAAGCAGTTATTGGCTCCAGAATCAAACAAACATGATGCATAAATACCATTCACAAGGAACGTACCATTAACCACGTTATTATCTGCCTGGGCCTGACGGGCATTGATGTTGAAGGTTCGAGCATGGGCTGCTTGCTGCTGTTGCTGAGGCTGCTGTTGTTGCTGCTGGGGCTGCTGGGGCTCTTGCTTAACCACCCTGTTCGGGCACCTGTTTGCAAGGTGGTTAGGATCACCACATGCAAAGAAGACTCGAGCATTGACTGTAGGTGCTTGAGCAGCTTGTTGGCCTTGAGGGGCGGGGAGTAGAGCTTGATTGACAGTAGCTTGAACCGGGGCTTGACGGGGACCAATGCGACAGTTCGCAGTGAAATGACCGTAAAGGTTGCAGTGAGCGCAAAAACGACAGGCTAGACCCACTGGATGGTGATACGAGCATGTCGGGCAGAGCGGGTGAGGGCCTGTGTATGCACGCTTCGCTGGCGGTGCATTGATCACTGGAGCTGAGCGGTGGTGCTGTTGCTGCTGAGCTGGTACCGCTTGTAGAGGAGTAGCAGTTGTTGCGGCAGCACAGCTCTTGTTGCTGGAGCTGCTGTTGTTGTGCTTCTTCTTTCTTCTTGATGACTTGGAGGATTGAGCAGATGAGTCGGTGGTTGCTGTGGTGGCTTGGTGCAGAGACTTGGTTTGCTTATCCCAAAAACCAGACTTCACTCGCTTGTCATCGATCTCAGCGGCGAGTAGGTAAGTCTCTTCAATCGTTGCTGGCTTGGCGGCGTGAACAAAGTCGGCTACACAGTCGGGCAGGGCTCGAATGTACTTCTTGATGGTTTGATCCGGTGTCTTGACCTGATCGGGACTTATGATGCTAAGCTGCTTGAAGCGAGCAGTGAGAGCAGCGTTGTCTCCATCCTTCTGCTCGATGGTCCAAAACTCGTCCTCCAGCTTTTGGCGCTCTTGAGGAGGGCATAATTCGTCGATCATAATTGCCTTCAACTCCTCCCATGTTAGCTCGTAAGCTGCATCATTTCTGCGCTTGTTTCGTTCGGCCATCCACCAGTCTAGAGCACGGGACTGGAAGACGCCTGTAGCATTGAGTGTGCGGAGATTCTCAGGACAGCCGCTTTGGCGCAGAGTGACTTCAACCGAGCCATACCAGTGAAACATGGCGGTAGGGCCATCCTCGCCAGTGAACTCTTTGAGTCCGCATGCTTTGAACTGCTTGAAGCTGAAAGCAGCCTTGCTAGCATCTTTGGGTGCATCTGTTCGCGATTCTTCAGACGACTTGCTGGCTTTTTCATAAACGTTACTCACAGCCTTTGCTACGCTTTTGGCGATGATAGCGGCGAGTCGCTTATCTCTCTTTTCCTGACGGGTCAGGTGGTGTCGGGATCCAGACGACGACATGGTCTGCAATAGACATCGTCACAGGACTCAACACAACGAAGTCGTACCTCACACATCTACTACTTACTAAAGCTCAGGAACACGTCGAAACACGTATCTCATAGACACATAGGCACATAACCACAGATACACGTAAGCACAGAAGCACATAAGCACGTAGGCACATAGAGCACAGAGTCACATAAACACAAAAGCACGTAACCACTTAATCACAGAAGCAGTCAGAAAACAGAAACCTATCCTTCAAAGCTCGTGTGTCGTTCGTATAGCGATCGCGTATAGCATCATATAATATAGTCTACCTTAGTGATAGCATAGCATAACACCTGTCTAGATCGTAATTGGATATCGAATTGAGATAGAATAGCAATGCGAGTCGTGTGTGTTGATCGAAATGGCAGCAAAATCGAATAATATCCAAAATGTAAACACGTAAACAGATAAAGCACACAGAAACACATAAAATCAATGAGTCATCAGAGTACACGGCTGCGGTTCTCAGAATCAAAACGCATAAAATCGAGAGGTAGATTGTCTGTGGCTACTAGACATCGACTACCCAAGGCAATCTGACTATTCACAGTGGACTTGTTGTCACTTTCGACTTTAAGGGTTGTGTTTCTGCCTCGATTCTTGGGCATTCCACACGCGTCCCCTAGGTCATACTGGTGAGTTCAGGTCGTTGGAGTCCGTCGAAGCTTCGGTGAGAGGAAGCATGTCCGGAATAAATTGCCAAGGTTAGGGTCTCACCCCTGGCTTAGCAATTTCTTCCTTGCTTTTAGAAAAATCTAAGGAGAATTTTCATCAAAATGGGGATTTCACTCCTGATTTGGTGTAATTCTCCTCGTATGTTATTGAAAATATCAGGATGAGCATGAGTAAATGGATAGAAATCAGCATAAGTTAGGCAATTTAGTCGGGAGTTTGCGGTTTTCACACCTATTCCTGACCAAATTGCTTAACTTTCATTGAAAATTCGAGTGCAGTGATAGCGAAGGATTGAAGAATAAGGCACATAAACTTGGTCTGATGGTTCCTAACTATAGTCTAGGTCTCTATGACAGCGACCCGGACTAGGTCGTGTCCTACCTAATTCCCTATAGTTATGGCTCTGATACCAATCTGTCACACCCCAACCGATGGCGGAATCATCGGGGCATGGCACTGAGCGAAACAGATTGTCCAGAAGTTTCCACAACAACTATTAATACAAATTCAGTTTAAAGTGATACGTCCCATAGCGTATCCCGAATAAATAACAAGTTATTACAGATAACATCCAAACAATTAATCCTGTTTCGACAACTCAGATTCAAATTAGACATAAATATAAAATATTGTTCAATGCCCCTAAAGACCCAGACTGACAAGATCTACAGACAACTATGCACTAGCAGCTTGTTCTTGACAGACAACTATTTGTTGGGGGCCTCTAGAGACTTATTCTAGCTTCACTTCCCTAGCAAGCAAATACCTTAAACACCTGTCACATACGTTAAAATAAAGTCAATACATAAAATGTAAAGGTGAGCATACAAGTTTAGTAATAGCATATAGAGTTCGAATAGTTTACGCATAACCAGCACGTACACAGAGGGGAATGATGCATGTTAATTATCGACATGGACCTATCGATACCAACGACTGCGGGTTGACTGTCCGAGACAGTTCGCAATACATGATTACCACCGTAATCCATGCAAGTAATTGTCCTTAACAACCCCCGTGTGAACGGGTGCTGAGTCCAAACTATAGTACTACGTTGCTAAGGCAGGTAGACAGCATTCTACGTGTAAACATAACAACAAGCATACATTTAGTCACGTAATACATGCAATCGGTTAGCGTTTAAATAATTTGAATAGTACACAGAGGGAAATGATGCATGTTAATTATCGACATGGACCTATCGATACCAACGACTGCGGGTTGACTGTCCGAGACAGTTCGCAATACATGATTACCACCGTAATCCATGCAAGTAATTGTCCTTAACAACCCCCGTGTGAACGGGTGCTGAGTCCAAACTATAGTACTACGTTGCTAAGGCAGGTAGACAGCATTCCACGTGTAAACATAACAACAAGCATACATTTAGTCACGTAATACATGCAATCGGTTAGCGTTTAAATAATTTGAATAGTGTGTTTGATTGTGATTTGGTTAGGTAACGTATGTAACACCCAAAAGTGCTAAAGCAAAAAGGGTTCGAGTATACTCACAGTGATTGGTTATGGATTGAAGGGAGCGCTGAGGGTAGGGTTAGCCTGAATAGTTCGATAGCACAACAATGAGTAACGCGGAATGCAAACATGCGTAAATGGATCAAATAGCCTGGTCGATCGAACAGCAGGTTCGATCGAACGGGCTGTTCGACCGGCTTGAAAGTCCGCTTGAACAGTCCTGTTCGATCGGCCGGTAGGCTCGATCGGCTGGTCCATTCGAGTGGATTGTTTCTTCCTCTGATGCGCTTGTGTATGATGGTTTGAACTTTTGAAGTTTTCGTTGTAGTATTTGAGAACACTGAAGTGTTCTTACCTTTCAGGTCGATCGATCGAACGGTCTGTTCGATCAGCCGGCTTATCCGATCGGTTAGGAACCTCAGAAATAGTTCTCAGCAGGATGTCACTCGATCGAACAGCCTGTTAGATCGGCTGGCATTCCGTACTACGAACGAGTTGCAAAATCGATTAAGTGTTGAAGCATAGTATCTCATGATCCGAAGAGTAATGTTTACCAATCGAGTAGCATATTCGATCGAACATCACTTTGTCAATAGCATACTTCATGAAGTTTGAAAAGTGTGGGACCATGTGCTAGCCGATCGGCTGGCCCGGTCGATCGGTTGTTATGTTCGATCGCCTGGGCTGTTTGTTCGAACAGCCTAGCCGTTCGGCCAGCAATTCTGACCTGGTCGGCCTTTCGTCTAACACTTGGCTGTTTGATTATTTGTCATGCTTTTAAGGTATTTTGATAGCGAGTTAAACCGAAGAACGTGGGTTCTTACTTGTTGCACTGGTTCGGACAGGAATCACCCAATTCCGGCCGGTGAACTGTTCGGAACGGTAGTTTGATGTTTAACCCGAAATCGGTGAACCTTGTAGATAGTATCCGAATCTTGAACCTTTTAACCGTTAGAATGATTAGTTAGTTGGTTCGAGCTTCGTTCCTATCGGTTTTTAAGGTTTAAGTGTAGAATGTTGAAGAAAAGTTGGAAATCCTTCCGTGAAAGTGTTAAGATTCTTACAAATCTTAGTTGCTTATGTGGAAATCGGTCAGATCTAAGCTGTTCACGGTTGAATAAGGCCAAAGTGATGTTCTTCAAGAACACCATGATGACATCACCCAAGAACACTTAGATCTTGGTGATTTCACGGTTAGAAATCAAGTTTTGAAAGATAGAAAGGTGTAGAATCATGTAATGATCGAAAACGTACAAGAATTAGAGTGAAAACTTACCGGAGTTGAGAGAAATCTGAGAAAAGGTGAAGAACAAGGCTGGTTCGGTCAGAGCTTTCCAAAAATAGAAAGGGTGAAAATGACAGGGCTATTTATAGGCCTCCCAAAGAGGAAAGTGTCCACCGATCGGCCAGGATCTCCGATCGAATGGGCTGCTCGATCGGCTAGGAACATGCTAGCCGATCGGCTGGCCTGTTCGATCAGGATGCCTCCTGTTCGATCAGCAACCCTTTTTGAGTATTTCGCGACGGTTTTCGATATTTCGATTTCGATAGACGATGGTACGAACACGATAGAGTTCCTAGTCAAATTACTTTCAGTAGTTGGGACTATATCTAACATACAATCATCTATAAGTCACGTTCCGATGTCGATTTCGATTGAGTTTGATTGCTTTTCGAGTTTCGATTGATTCGATTGAATACCACACAAAACGTAAAGTAAACATGCACAAGTAACACATAACGCACACACACACGTAAGCATTACCACACCAGTTTCGCATAGTTCGAGTCTCGAGTTCGATTGATTGATTCGATTAACTTGATTATTGATTGATTAACTTTATCGCATTGTTATTTCCTATTATTCACAGTCGTAAATCGGTCGCTTTGATTAAACATTCGATCATTTCATTTAGACAACACTTACTCCACATAATACAAATAAAGCACAAAATCAACTAATTACAGTCAAAGAAGTCAAAGTTGACTTGGACTTTGACTTTGACTTTGACATTCGAAAACACGGGGTGTTACAGCCTCCCCTTGTTTAGGGAATTTCGTCCCGAAATTAGGCTCGAAGCTGCACATCACCGTGAGTCATTTTACCAATTTGATGCTTCAGATCTATTTAAACAACTGCGGGTACTTTGCCTTCATGTCGCTTTCGAGTTCCCAAGTGAACTCCGCTCCTCGCTTGCCTTCCCATCGGACTTTCACGATAGGGATGCGTGAGCGCCTGAGTTGCTTGGTTTGGCGATCCATGATTTCGACAGGCTTTTCCACGAAGTGTAAGGTTTCGTTGACCTGAAGATCGTCGAGTGGTACGATTAGATCATGGTCAGCAAGGCATTTTCGGAGGTTAGAGACATGGAAAGTCGGGTGGACGTTACTGAGTTCCTCCGGTAGTTCGAGCCTGTAGGCGACTTTTCCGATCCTTTCCAGAATCTTAAAAGGTCCAACATATCGAGGCGCTAGTTTCCCTTTCTTGCCGAATCGGACTACACCCTTCCAAGGGGATACCTTTAGGAGTACGTAGTCGCCAATGTCAAATTCAAGGGGCTTGCGTCTTTTATCGGCGTAACTTTTCTATCTACTTCGAGCTTTTACCAAGTTGTCTTGAATCTGGTGGATTTTGTCAATCGTTTCTTGTAGAATCTCAGGACCGGTTAGTTGCGAATGACCGATCTCGTGCCACACAATAGACGATCGATATCTCCTTCCATACAAAGCTTCGAATGTGCCATTTGAATGCTGGCATGATAGCTGTTATTGTACGAGAATTCGACTAGTGGTAGGTGTTTGTTCCAACTACCACCAAAATCTATGACACACGCCCGGAGCATGTCTTCAAGAGTATGGATCGTTCTTTCAGTCTGTCCGTCGGTTTGTGGATGGAATGCAGTACTCAGATTAAGCGACGTACCAAGGGCCGCTTGAAACGTTTCCCACAACCGAGAAGTAAACCGAGCATCACGGTCAGAGATGATGTCGCGAGGCGTACCATGATTACAAATGATCTCGTCGGTGTAGATTTGGGCTAGTCGTTCCACCTTGTAGTCTTCTCGTATTGGCAAAAAGTGGGCTGATTTGGTTAGACGATCAACTATAACCCAAATACTGTCGTGGCCTGATGGCGTGGGCGGGAGTTTCGTTATGAAATCCATAGCTATACTCTCCCACTTCCATATAAGTATCGGCGGTTGTTCGAGTAAGCCAGAAGGTCTTTGATGTTCAGCCTTGACTCTTACGCAAGTTAAGCAACTTCCAACGTAGAGAGCGATATCCCGTTTCATGCCCGGCCACCAGTACTTATAACGCAGGTCCTGGTACATCTTGTCAGCACCGGGATGAATGGAGTATCGGGATTTGTGGGCTTCATTCATGATAATCTTTCGTAAATCGGTCCGTTTAGGGATCCAAATTCGGTCCAGATAGTAGAATATCCCATCAGCTTTGCTTACTAACTGAGCTCCATCGTGATAGATCCTTTCTCTCTTCAATGTACGCTCATTAAAGCAAGCATATTGAGCTTCGCGAATAAGGGCTTCGAGGTTATGTCGGGCTTGAACGTTTCGGATACTGAGCACGTAACTCTTTCTGCTGAGCGCGTCGGCAACAACATTCGCTTTGCCTGGGTGATAACGAATCTCACAGTCGTAATCTTTGAGGAGTTCTACCCATCGGCGTTGACGCATATTAAGTTCCCTTTGATTGAAGATATGTTGTAAACTCCTGTGATCAGTGTAGATTGTACACTTAGTGCCATACAGGTAGGGTCGCCAAATCTTTAATGCAAAGACAACCGCGCCTAGTTCGAGGTCATGGGTTGTATAGTTCTTCTCGTGGATCTTGAGCTGTCGAGATACGTAAGCTATAACCTTGTCTCGCTGCATGAGGACACAACCAAGACCAAGGTTGGAAGCATCACAGTAGACAATGAAATCGTCGCTTCCGTCGGGCAGCGTAAGAAGCGGAGCGTTGCACAGCATATGCTTGAGGGTTCGAAAGGCAGATTCTTATGCGGTTCCCTACACAAAAGGTTTGTCTTTATGAGTAAGAGCGGTAAGCGGCACAACGATTTTGGAGAATCCTTCAATAAATCGGCGATAATAGCCCGCTAGTCTGAGCAAAGAACGAACTTCAGACGGGTTCTTAGGCGTAATCCAACTTTTGACGGCTTCAATCTTCGCGGGATCGACGTGTATTCCCTGACTATTCACGATGTGACCCAGAAACTGAACCTCCTTTAACCAGAACTCACACTTGGAGAATTTAGCATAGAGTTGGTTCCCCTAGAGTAGCTCGAGAACCAAACGTAGATGTTGCGCGTGTTCGGCTTTTGATTTGGAATAGATCAAGACATCGTCAATGAACACGATGACGAAACGGTCTAAGAAAGGCTTACCCACGCGATTCATCAGATCCATAAAAACCGTGGGTGCGTTAGTTAAACCAAAAGGCATAACAATGAATTCATAGTGGCCATATCGGGTTCGAAAAGCGGTTTTGGGGATGTCTTCCTCTTGAATTCGCAATTGATGATAGCCTGAACGTAGATCGATCTTCGAGAAACACTTGGCACCTTGCAGCTGATCAAATAAGTCATCGATTCGAGGCAAAGGGTATCGATTCTTAATGGTTAGCTTATTCAACTCCCGATAATCGATGCACATCCGGAACGACCCGTCCTTCTTTTTGATGAAAAGGACTGGCGCCCCAAGGAGAGGTGCTTGGGCGAATAAAGCCTTTCTCGAGTAATTCCTGGAGTTGGTTCGAGAGTTCCCGCATTTCGGATGGAGCAAGTCGATACGGAGCTTTGGCAACGGGGTTAGCTCTAGGAATGAGGTCAATACGAAAGTCGATATCACGACTTGGCGGTAGTCCGGGGAGATCGTCAGGGAACACCTGAGGAAACTCACGGACCACTGGAACATCTTTGACTTCAACCTTCTTTTTCTTTTCCTTCTCCGCTACTACAATGTTGGCCAAGAAAGCTCGGTATTCCTTGCGGAGATACTTGCTGGCTTGAACGCACGACATGATCTTGAGACCTTTCGACGCTGTTTCACCGTATACACATAGAAGATCACCATTTGCTAGCGAGAATCGAATCATCTTTTCGAAGCACACAACTTCAGCATGGTTTTCACGAAGAAAGTCCATGCCTACTATGATATCAAAACTTCCGAGTTGCATCGGAATAAGATCGATTGGAAAGATGTGATTGTTGAGCTCGAGGGTACAATCACGAAGAACAGAGTTTACTGTGACAGTTCTTCCAGTAGCGACTTCGACTTCGAATGACGAGGGCAGATAAGAGCGCTTACGACTAAGGAGCTTCTCGAGTTCAAACGACACAAAGCAGTTATCGGCTCCAGTATCAAACAAACATGATGCATAAATACCATTCACAAGGAACGTACCATTAACCACGTTATTATCTGCCTGGGCCTGACGGGCATTGATGTTGAAGGTTCGAGCATGGGCTGCTTGCTGCTGTTGCTGAGGCTGCTGTTGTTGCTGCTGGGGCTGCTGGGGCTCTTGCTTAACCACCCTGTTCGGGCACCTGTTTGCAAGGTGGTTAGGATCACCACATGCAAAGCAGACTCGAGCATTGACTGTAGGTGCTTGAGCAACTTGTTGGCCTTGAGGGGCGGGGAGTAGAGCTTGATTGACAGTAGCTTTAACCGGGGCTTGACGGGGACCAATGCGACAGTTCGCAGTGAAATGACCGTAAAGGTTGCAGTGAGCGCAAAAACGACAGGCTAGACCCACTGGATGGTGATACGAGCATGTCGGGCAGAGCGGGTGAGGGCCTGTGTATGCACGCTTCGCTGGCGGTGCATTGATCACTGGAGCTGAGCGGTGGTGCTGTTGCTGCTGAGCTGGTACCGCTTGTAGAGGAGTAGCAGTTGTTGCGGCAGCACAGCTCTTGTTGCTGGAGCTGCTGTTGTTGTGCTTCTTCTTTCTTCTTGATGACTTGGAGGATTGAGCAGATGAGTCGGTGGTTGCTGTGGTGGCTTGGTGCAGAGACTTGGTTTGCTTATCCCAAAAACCAGACTTCACTCGCTTGTCATCGATCTCAGCGGCGAGTAGGTAAGTCTCTTCAATCTTTGCTGGCTTGGCGGCGTGAACTAAGTCGGCTACACAGTCGGGCAGGGCTCGAATGTACTTCTTGATGGTTTGATCCGGTGTCTTGACCTGATCGGGACTTATGATGCTAAGCTGCTTGAAGCGAGCAGTGAGAGCAGCGTTGTCTCCATCCTTCTGCTCGATGGTCCAAAACTCGTCCTCCAGCTTTTGGCGCTCTTGAGGAGGGCATAATTCGTCGATCATAATTGCCTTCAACTCCTCCCATGTTAGCTCGTAAGCTGCATCATTTCCGCGCTTGTTTCGTTCGGCCATCCACCAGTCTAGAGCACGGGACTGGAAGACGCCTGTAGCATTGAGTGTACGGAGATTCTCAGGACAGCCGCTTTGGCGCAGAGTGACTTCAACCGAGTCATACCAGTGAAACATGGCGGTAGGGCCATCCTCGCCAGTGAACTCTTTGAGTCCGCATGCTTTGAACTGCTTGAAGCTGAAAGCAGCCTTGCTAGCATCTTTGGGTGCATCTGTTCGCGATTCTTCAGACGACTTGCTGGCGTTTTCATAAACGTTACTCACAGCCTTTGCTACGCTTTTGGCGATGATAGCGGCGAGTCGCTTATCTCTCTTTTCCTGACGGGTCAGGTGGTGTCGGGATCCTGACGACGACATGGTCTGCAATAGACATCGTCACAGGACTCAACACAACGAAGTCGTACCTCACACATCTACTACTTACTAAAGCTCAGGAACACGTCGAAACACGTATCTCATAGACACATAGGCACATAACCACAGATACACGTAAGCACAGAAGCACATAAGCACGTAGGCACATAGAGCACAGAGTCACATAAACACAAAAGCACGTAACAACTTAATCACAGAAGCAGTCAGAAAACAGAAACCTATCCTTCAAAGCTCGTGTGTCGTTCGTATAGCGATCGCGTATAGCATCATATAATATAGTCTACCTTAGTGATAGCATAGCATAACACCTGTCTAGATCGTAATTGGATATCGAATTGAGATAGAATAGCAATGCGAGTCGTGTGTGTTGATCGAAATGGCAGCAAAATCGAATAATATCCAAAATGTAAACACGTAAACAGATAAAGCACACAGAAACACATAAAATCAATGAGTCATCAGAGTACACGGCTGCGGTTCTCAGAATCAAAACGCATAAAATCGAGAGGTAGATTGTCTGTGGCTACTAGACATCGACTACCCAAGGCAATCTGACTATTCACAGTGGACTTGTTGTCACTTTCGACTTTAAGTGTCGTGTTTTTGCCTCGATTCTTGGGCATTCCACACGCGTCCCCTAGGTCATACTGGTGAGTTCAGGTCGTTGGAGTCCGTCGAAGCTTCGGTGAGAGGAAGCATGTCCGGAATAAATTGCCAAGGTTAGGGTCTCACCCCTGGCTTAGCAATTTCTTCCTTGCTTTTAGAAAAATCTAAGGAGAATTTTCATCAAAATGGGGATTTCACTCCTGATTTGGTGTAATTCTCCTCGTATGTTATTGAAAATATCAGGATGAGCATGAGTAAATGGATAGAAATCAGCATAAGTTAGGCAATTTAGTCGGGAGTTTGCGGTTTTCACACCTATTCCTGACCAAATTGCTTAACTTTCATTGAAAATTCGAGTGCAGTGATAGCGAAGGATTGAAGAATAAGGCACATAAACTTGGTCTGATGGTTCCTAACTATAGTCTAGGTCTCTATGACAGCGACCCGAACTAGGTCGTGTCCTACCTAATTCCCTATAGTTATGGCTCTGATACCAATCTGTCACACCCCAACCGATGGCGGAATCATCGGGGCATGGCACTGAGCGAAACAGATTGTCCAGAAGTTTCCACAACAACTATGAAACACCCAAACACGCTTTAACTAAAAAGACGCAGCGGAAAATACGTACCATAAACTTTCTTTCATTATAAACACCTTAACTTATTTAAAAATTAACTTTAACATAACTCTTTCACATAAATCCATCAATCGACTTATTTACTAAGTAGAAACATAGCTTATGTTTACTACATTATATACATCAACGTTCCCGTACAATCTCACTAGTGACTCGATCCTCGATCTCTGTTCCTTGATGATCCTCATGACTCGTACTACCTGCGCTCACCACATTAAATTCATAACATTAGTACGCATTATAAACATACAAGATTTATTCACGTTTACTTTTTGTTCCGTTAATTCTTTACATCCCAGCTTTCCATCTGATCGTACATTCTGTGGTGAGACTTTCTCATTATACCTGCGTTACACTTCGTTCACAAGGCACACTATTATTATCGTCAATACTCAATTTCATTGAATACATGCGTATATACTTTCATACATACTTACATATGTGCATCCGTTCACACATAACTACTTACAAACCTACGTACCTACATTCATACGTACGTTCCTACATACGTGCATACCTACATACATACATGCATACATGTCTACATACATACCTATTACATGCCTTCTCACAACCCTACATACGTGCACACACTTTCGTACATACTCACTTGGATATATATATATACACATACACATACTACCTACATACACACCTACATACATACATACATACATACATTCATTCATACATACCACTTATATTCACACATACATACATACATACCTTCATACGTATCTACTTAAGGAAATTCTTAACTTAGAATCCCACATTTAGGTACCATATTACTACATATTCTTTAGGATCCCACATTTGGTACCATATTACTACATATTCTTTAGGATCCCACCTTTGGGTACCATATTACTACATATTCTTTAGGATCCCACCTTTGGGTACCATATTACTACATATTCTTTAGGATCCCACCTTTGGGTACCATATTACTACATATTCCTTAGGATCCCACCTTTGGGTACCATATTACTACATATTCTTTAGGATCCCACCTTTGGGTACCATATTACTACATATTCTTTAGGATCCCACCTTTGGGTACCATATTACTACATATTCTTTAGGATCCCACCTTTGGGTACCATATTACTACATATTCCTTAGGATCCCACCTTTGGGTACCATATTACTACATATTCTTTAGGATCCCACCTTTGGGTACCATATTACTACATATTCCTTAGGATCCCACCTTTGGGTACCATATTGCTACATATTCCTTAGGATCCCACCTTTGGGTACCATATTACTACATACCCTTTAGGATCCCACCTTTAGGTACCATATTACTACATACCCTTTAGGATCCCACCTTTAGGTACCATATTACTACATACCCTTTAGGATCCCACCTTTAGGTACCATATTACTACATACCCTTTAGGATCCCACATTTAGGTACCCTACCCGTCGGCGACGCCCTCTAGTTTTTGCAGTTTTCTGCAGGTTCGTTTCGTCGTCCGTACGCACTAAAACGCACGTAACTTTTGAACCGTTTACCCGTTTGACCTCCCGTTTCTTCCTACATGCTTGTAAATTCACATTCTATCATATGAACTTAAAATCTTACCTCCGGATTACAGAAATCCTTAACTTACATACATTCGACTTAACTATTTTCTAACTATTTGACCCGTTAAGGGTATTCGCGCATTAATTGGTCTATGACTGACCAAACCATCATCCCCACTTCCATACTTGTCCAAAACATTACTCTAATCGAATAACTTGCTTCTAAACCACTTTTAAGTTCGTTTACCCCAAAATACCCATCATGGGCATTTTGGTTAACCTTAAACCCATCATTTACGACGAAAGACTTTAACACATATTTGACCTCAAACATCATATTTAATTCATTACAACACTTTATTACTTACTTGTACTACGAAGTGATTACGGAAATCACTTACCTTGTGCATCCGTGTTCATAACCGCTTCCTTGCCTCATCTTGACCCGTTGGCCTTCCATGCTTGGTCCATGCTAGTGTGGTTCCTATTCTTTCATGCCGTCATGCCATAATAATGTTAGTATTTATACTTATTCATATTAACATACATTTTTCCAACTCTTATCTACATTGACTTCCACTAACACGCATACGACATGATTTGTCAACCACTTAGATCATATTAATGACATCATATTAATTTCATACATAATGTCGTATAACACATACAACTATATGATCGCCTAGTCGCTTACACAATATACACATACTTATGCTTTCTCAACTCTACATTCGACAACCGCATTGTTCGACATTCGCACAATCAATTTATCATCTTACATATGTACACGACATAATTCCAACATTATCACTTATCAATAAACTACGCATCACATATTCGTACACATTTGCTCTCAATCACCATGAATCAAATGCATAAAGTATATGGCGAGCATTACATCATTGGGACATAAGGTACAAGTTCCTAATGCATAATTTTACCAAACCATACATTCAAATCCGAATTCTCATAAATGACTCCACCTTAAGCATACTTAACTTATTATTTTGCTAACGGTTACACCATAAGCACCTTCTATACATAATTACCCATAACTTTCATACAATTTCACAAATTTTGCTCTCTTAGGCATTTCATCGAACACTTGGCGGATGTACTACTAACAAAACATTATGTACAAGCATTCTTTGCAAATTCTTACTAACTCATATCAAGATCATCAAATTCCACTAGAATCATGTAATTTTCATACTATACCCAAATTAACTGACCATTACTCATTACATACAACATCATACATCAATCTTACACAACTAATGAACATGCATGATTATTCATATCATCATCTTCACTACCACAAGTGGGTTTCATCCAAAATCATCAAATTACTTAGAATCTTGCATAGTTCATGTTCTATAATGTGATTCTAACACATCTACATGATCAATTTCATACAATTTCATGGATTGACCATAACCCACTTCATAGCAAGATCATCAAATCATAAAATACAACTTACCACATGTTTGTTAGGGCTAGATCATCAAGAAAACGAGTTCATGCATCGGATTTGAGCCTAATTTCCTTGTCAATTTGAAGCTTTCTTGAGAACTAGGGTTTCACCCCTTTTTCTTTTCTCCTGCTCAATCTCACGCACCCTTGTGTGGGTGTGTGTGTGATTTTTGTTTTAGTAAACCAAACTTCCAAGTTTGGCACTCCAAGTCCCTCAAGTTTAACTTACTATCATATATGCCACAAGTTTCATCATTTAGCTTATCTAATAGGCATTTAACTAGGTTTATTAACCTAGTTATTATATCTCGTTTTATTAAACATGGCAACATGCTAACGAATTTAATAATTCGAATTTTGGGGTGTTACAAACTATTAATACAAATTCAGTTTAAAGTGATACGTCCCATACCGTATCCCGAATAAATAACAAGTTATTACAGATAACATCCAAACAATTAATCCTGTTTCGACAACTCAGATTCAAATTAGACATAAATATAAAATATTGTTCAATGCCCCTAAAGACCCAGACTGACAAGATCTACAGACAACTATGCACTAGCAGCTTGTTCTTGACAGACAACTATTTGTTGGGGGCCTCTAGAGACTTATTCTAGCTTCACTTCCCTAGCAAGAAAATACCTTAAACACCTGTCACATACGTTAAAATAAAGTCAATACATAAAATGTAAAGGTGAGCATACAAGTTTAGTAATAGCATATAGAGTTCGAATAGTTTACGCATAACCAGCACGTACACAGAGGGAAATGATGCATGTTAATTATCGACATGGACCTATCGATACCAACGACTGCGGGTTGACTGTCCGAGACAGTTCGCAATACATGATTACCACCGTAATCCATGCAAGTAATTGTCCTTAACAACCCCCGTGTGAACGGGTGCTGAGTCCAAACTATAGTACTACGTTGCTAAGGCAGGTAGACAGCATTCCACGTGTAAACATAACAACAAGCATACATTTAGTCACGTAATACATGCAATCGGTTAGCGTTTAAATAATTTGAATAGTGTGTTTGATTGTGATTTGGTTAGGTAACGTATGTAACACCCAAAAGTGCTAAAGCAAAAAGGGTTCGAGTATACTCACAGTGATTGGTTATGGATTGAAGGGAGCGCTGAGGGTAGGGTTAGCCTGAATAGTTCGATAGCACAACAATGAGTAACGCGGAATGCAAACTTGCGTAAATGGATCGAATAGCCTGGTCGATCGAACAGCAGGTTCGATCGAACGGGCTGTTCGACCGGCTTGAAAGTCCGCTTGAACAGTCCTGTTCGATCGGCCGGTAGGCTCGATCGGCTGGTCCATTCGAGTGGATTGTTTCTTCCTCTGATGCGCTTGTGTATGATGGTTTGAACTTTTGAAGTTTTCGTTGTAGTATTTGAGAACACTGAAGTGTTCTTACCTTTCAGGTCGATCGATCGAACAGTCTGTTCAATCAGCCGGCTTATCCGATCGGTTAGGAACCTCAGAAATAGTTCTCAGCAGGATGTCACTCGATCGAACAGCCTGTTAGATCGGCTGGCATTCCGTACTACGAACGAGTTGCAAAATCGATTAAGTGTTGAAGCATAGTATCTCATGATCCGAAGAGTAATGTTTACCAATCGAGTAGCATATTCGATCGAACATCACTTTGTCAATAGCATACTTCATGAAGTTTGAAAAGTGTGGGACCATGTGCTAGCCGATCGGCTGGCCCGGTCGATCGGTTGGTATGTTCGATCGCCTGGGCTGTTTGTTCGAACAGCCTAGCCGTTCGGCCAGCAATTCTGACCTGGTCGGCCTTTCGTCTAACACTTGGCTGTTTGATTATTTGTCATGCTTTTAAGGTATTTTGATAGCGAGTTAAACCGAAGAACGTGGGTTCTTACTTGTTGCACTGTTTCGGACAGGAATCACCCAATTCCGGCCGGTGAACTGTTCGGAACGGTAGTTTGACGTTTAACCCGAAATCGGTGAACCTTGTAGATAGTATCCAAATCTTGAACCTTTTAACCGTTAGAATGATTAGTTAGTTGGTTCGAGCTTCGTTCCTATCGGTTTTTAAGGTTTAAGTGTAGAATGTTGAAGAAAAGTTGGAAATCCTTCCGTGAAAGTGTTAAGATTCTTACAAATCTTAGTTGCTTATGTGGAAATCGGTCAGATCTAAGCTATTCACGGTTGAATAAGGCCAAAGTGATGTTCTTCAAGAACACCATGATGACATCACCCAAGAACACTTAGATCTTGGTGATTTCACGGTTAGAAATCAAGTTTTGAAAGATAGAAAGGTGTAGAATCATGTAATGATCGAAAACGTACAAGAATTAGAGTGAAAACTTACCGGACTTGAGAGAAATCTGAGAAAAGGTGAAGAACAAGGCTGGTTCGGTCAGAGCTTTCCAAAAATAGAAAGGGCGAAAATGACAGGGCTATTTATAGGCCTCCCAAAGAGGAAAGTGTCCACCGATCGGCCAGGATCTCCGATCGAATGGGCTGCTCGATCGGCTAGGAACATGCTAGCCGATCGGCTGGCCTGTTCGATCAGGATGCCTCCTGTTCGATCAGCAACCCTTTTTGAGTATTTCGCGACCGTTTTCGATATTTCGATTTCGATAGACGATGGTACGAACACGATAGAATTCCTAGTCAAATGACTTTCAGTAGTTGGGACTATATCTAACATACAATCATCTATAAGTCACGTTCCGATGTCAATTTCGATTGAGTTTGATTGCTTTTCGAGTTTTGATTCGAGTTTCGATTGATTCGATTGAATACCACACAAAACGTAAAGTAAACATGCACAAGTAACACATAAGGCACACACACACGTAAGCATTACCACACCAGTTTCGCATGGTTCGAGTCTCGAGTTCGATTGATTGATTCGATTAACTTGATTATTGATTGATTAACTTTATCGCATTGTTACTTCCTATTATTCACAGTCGTAAATCGGTCGCTTTAATTAAACATTCTATTCATTTCATTTAGACAACACTTACTCCACATAATACAAATAAAGCACAAAATCAACTAATTACAGTCAAAGAAGTCAAAGTTGACTTGGACTTTGACTTTGACTTTGACATTCGAAAACACGGGGTGTTACAAACATGTCCCATACCATGTCATATATGATAATACAATTATTACAGAAAAGATCTTGTCAAATTGTTCTGTTTCGACAACTCAGATTTTTATTACAGACGATTGTTTATTGTTGACCTAGGTCTCTCCTAGCCTCGATTTCACAGCAAAGAAAGCAAATAAGCATCCGAAGCACATGTCACATACGTTAAAGTAAAAGTCAATACACATAGTGTAAAGGTGAGCATACAAGTTTAATAGATATAATAGAGTTCGAAATCGATTACGCATAACCAGCACGTACACAGTGTGAAATGAGGCATGTTAGTTATCGACATGAACCTATCGATACCAATGACTGCGGGTTGACTGCCCAAAGGCAGTTCACGATACACACTCACCACTGTGAGCCATGTAGCTAATTGTCCTTAACAACCCCTGAGTGAACAGGTGCTAAGTCCAAACTATAGTACTATCAATGCTAAGGTAGGTAGACAACATTCCATGTGTAAACATAACAAACAAGCATTCATTAAGTCACGTATAACATGCAGTAATGGTTAGCGTTAAAAGTATTGCATAGTGTGTTTGACGTGATTTAGAATAAGTAACGTATGTAACACCCAAAAGTGCACAAAGCAAAAAGGGATCTAGTATACTCACAGCGATTGGTGGATTGAAGGGAGCGCAAGAGAGTAAAGTTAGCCTGATTAGAACGATAGCATAACAGTAAGTGACGCGTAAAACGATACAAGTGCGAGTGGGTCGGACAGTAGTTCGATCGGATGGTAGTCCAATCGGACGGCTGACCGTGCGAGTGGCAGTCCGCTCGGATGGTCACTCGATCGAGTGGCCTTTCGAGTGGATTGTTTCTTCCTTTAGGAAGGGTGTGTTTGTGTATGATGGCTTGACTTTTGAAGTTTTTGTTGTAGCATTTAGAAAACATAGAAGT
This sequence comes from Helianthus annuus, assembly GCF_002127325.2. NCBI lineage: Eukaryota > Viridiplantae > Streptophyta > Magnoliopsida > Asterales > Asteraceae > Helianthus > Helianthus annuus. The sequence goes on along the minus strand of NC_035446.2, from coordinate 134,655,287 downwards.
ATCACTACCTTTCAGGTCGATCGATCGAATGACCGTTCGATCGGACGATACCCCGATTGGTTGGACACTTTAGTGAGAATAAGTTCACAGCAGTTTGTTATTCGATCGGATTGTAGTCCGATCGGGTGGCAACCTGCTGGTATTGAACATGTTGAAAATTGTTTAAGTGTTGAAGTTTAAATGTCACATGTTCGAGCGGTTAATCCGATCGGATGGCAGTTCGATCGGACAACAACTTGTTCAACGTTCAGACTTCAATTGTTGGTAAATAGTTTAAGTGTGGGACCCAAGGTGTAGATCGATCGGGTGACAACCCGTTTGGGTAACAGTTCGATCGGACGGTAGTCCGATCGGACAGCATTCTGTCCTGGTCGTTCCGTTCGTCTTACACTTGGTTGTTTTGATAGTTTGTCGTTTTATCGAGATGATGTGATAATGTGTTAAGCAACAGAAACCTTGTCAATACTTCATATCCTGATCGGACAGGAATCACCCAAATCCGGTCAGTAAACTGTTCGAGACAGTGTTCCATGTTTAACCCGAAATCGGTAAACCTCGTGGATAGAATCCAGATCTTGGACCAACATAGCCACAAGAATGAGTAGGAAGTCGGTGCAAGCTCCGATTCTATCGGTTTTGAGTGCATTGAGTGTAAAAGAGTTGAAAGAAAGTTGGAAAACCTTCTCTCAATCCTTTTTACCGTGAATATGTTTAGATCTATGAAAGATCTTTGTTTATTTATGTGGAAATCGGTTAGATTCAAGTTGTTCTTGAAAGATTGAAGCCAAAACATGAAGTTCCTAAGAACACCATGATGACATCATCCTAGAACACCTCAAATCTAGTGATTTCACGGTTAAAAGTTAAAACTTAAAAGATAGAAAGGTGTAGAATCAAGTGTAGATCAAAGATGTACAAGATTTAGGTTGAGATCTTACCGGTATTGAGAGAAATCGGAGAAAAAGCAAGGTTGAAGCGCTGGTCGGACAGAGAGTACCAAAAGTAGAAAGTGTGATGGTGACATGGGGTATTTATAGGGTTACCCAAAGTGGAAAGGAGTGGATCGATCGGGTGGCAGCCTGATCGATTGGCTGGCCGCTCGATCGATCAGCTGGTCGATCGGTTGGTCACCTGGTCGATCAGTCAACTGGTTTGAGTGTTCGGTGTGTCGAGTTTTGCTGTTTCGATTGCGATTGCGAGCGATGCAAATGCGATAGAGTTTCCTATTCAAATTACTTTTAATCCCAACTACTATATCTAACAAACAATCATCTTATTTCACTTGCGTTTAGCGTTTGTGATTCGATTGTGATTGAGTTTTGATTTCGTTTCGATTGATCACCACAACATATCATAAGTAAACATGCACAAGTAACATATAAAAGGCACACACACATAAATAACCAAAATGCGTAATTCGAGCTGCGAGCGCGATTGCGATAAGCGACAAAGCGATCAAACATGCGATAGATATCTAATAAACCTCGATTATTAATAGATACTCCACATAATACAACAAACGTCAAGCATAAATTAGACTATCTACGAGTCAAAAAAGTCAAAACAGGAATTGAGCAAGGAGTGACAGATCGCAATTAGCAATATTTTCTTCCTTTGACTTCAATCTTGACTTTGACTTTGACTTTCGAAACACGGGGTGTTACAGCCTCCCCCAGTTAAGGGAATTTCGTCCCGAAATTAGGCCGAAGCCGTAACAAACAAATGCGGGTACTTCGCCTTCATGTCGCTTTCGAGTTCCCAAGTGAACTCTGCGCCACGTTTGCCTTCCCACCGGACTTTCACAATAGGAATGCGCGAGCGTCTGAGTTGTTTGGTTTGGCGGTCCATGATTTCGACAGGCTTCTCCACGAAGTGTAATGTTTCGTTTATTTGGAGATCATCAAGAGGTACAATTAAATCATGCTCAGCCAGGCACTTTCGGAGGTTCGAAACGTGGAAAGTCGGGTGGACGTTACTCAGTTCCTCCGGTAGTTCGAGTCTGTAGGCGACTTTTCCGATCCTTTCCAGAATCTTAAAAGGTCCAACATATCGAGGCGCTAGTTTCCTTTTCTTGCCGAATCTGACCACACCCTTCCAAGGTGATACCTTTAGGAGTACGTAGTCGCCAACGTCAAATTCAAGGGGCTTACGTCATCTATCGGTGTAACTTTTCTGACGTCTCCGAGCCTTCAGCAGATTGTCTCAAATTTGGAGAACTTTGTCAGTCGTTTCTTGCAATAGCTCAGGACCGGTTAATTGCGAGTGCCCGATCTCGTGCCATACAATAGGCGATCGACATCGTCTTCCGTATAAAGCCTCAAATGGTGCCATTTAAATGCTGGAATGATAACTGTTATTATACGAGAATTCGACTAACGGCAGGTAAGCGTTCCAATTTCCACCGAAATCTATGACACACGAACGGAGCATGTCTTCAAGGGTACGAATCGTTCTTTCAGTCTGACCGTCGGTTTGAGGATGGAATGCGGTACTCAGATTAAGGGTAGTACCGAGAGCCGCTTGAAACGTTTCCCACAGTCGCGAGGTAAACCGAGCATCACGGTCAGAGATGATGTCGCGAGGCGTCCCATGATTACAAATGATCTCATCGGTGTAGATTCGGGCTAATCGTTCTACCTTGTAGTCTGTCACACCCTGACTTTTGCAGAAGCGTATGATGTGTGACTGGTTTAATATCATTGCATTAAATCGTAATAAACAACTACATGATCAAAACAATGTTCATCCATTCATAAAATTTGAGTATTACAAATACTTGTTATTTTAGCTTTAAAACACAACCTTCGACTAGGTTACAAACCAACAAAAGTGGATGACAACTAAACTTGAAGTCTACTTCTAGTTACGACACCCGCGCCCAAGATCCATCCTGTCACCTGAAATACATGTAATTTTGGAAAACATCAACAAAAAGTTGAGCGAGTTCATGCGTTTTGTTTGTGTACTATAATTCTTGTAAATCTTTGAGAGACTCCTTTGTAAACAGGTATGAAAAATGTGTATGAACATGAATGTTTTACAAGGACTTTAAGGCATGTAAGGACATAGGAAGCACTCGTAATGGCTTATACCCTTGTCGATTTTCCTCGACTGTGTCAATTTACCTTGACTGTGTCGATTACCCTCGACTGTGTCGATTAACCTCGACTGTGTCGATTAACCTCGACTGGGACTCTGAAGCACTACTAGGTACTAGTTGTGACCATGAGTGGGGTTGGGCCGTACCCGTTAGATCTAACCCTCGTCCCTAATTAAGTATTAATGGCATTTCAATATTGAGTCTATGCTCACATGATCTAGTATTTCATAGGCATTTCATACCGTTTAAGCATTTGTAACATGTATTTCACCCCCGAGAGTTATAAAACCAAAAACAGTTAAAGAAAGGGGGAGCATGAACTCACTGTTTTGCGTCTTCAGTACTCGTAACTCAAATCTCGTCAGCAAACACGACTACCTACAATGTGCTAGGGTCTATTAGACGAGCGGGCCGTGCCTTGCCTTAGTATTCATGTTTTGAGTTACGTTTCCTTTATGTCTTTATAATTATCCGAAGTTATATTACTTCTCAAGTATTTATTTTTGTATTTCCCTCCTAAGGATGGGAGTATTTCGTACATGTGTATTTGTATTCTCGTATTGTAGTTCCCAAAATAATATATTTCCAAGAAAATATATATTTTTCCCAAACGTCATCTGTCTTCTATACTAAGAAAATATATTTTTATCTCCCAAAAATAATATATTTTCTTCTTGTTTGAAAGTATGACATAACTTGGTAATATGTACAAAAATCATATTTTCACTTCTTGTATCCAAAATAATATTTTCCAAAAATATGTTTGTAGCGGTATTCTCCGGTATACTTCATAAGTTACGTTCTATCGTTCGGTTCTATAATGTTGTGTGTGTAACTTATATATTATCCCATGATATTCTTGGTATTATTTTGGAGTTGTAATTTCATGGTATCGTGTTAAGTTATATTATTTTAAATCCTAAAATAATACAACTATTACACAAAGTATACACATAAGCACGCACAATGTGTCTTTAATGTAAAAATATATATTCTAAACATATATTTATCCATTTTTTTCAAAAACCAACCTCCAATACTTGTATTTTTGTTACAAAATTATGGCGAAGTTTGTATTTGAAAAACATAGTTTAAAATACACTAGTAAACACTTATTTAGAAAATATTTTCTAAGTGTTGGTATTTTTAGAAAATTTCGCCATAGTTTCCCCTAAAAATGGAGGTGTCCATGCTATTTAGCATATCATTTTCTTTTCACAATCATTCAAACAATCAACAATAATTCACTAAACAATATTACAATACAACATGAACTTGACCTTTCCAAAAAACGCGTAGTAACTTGGTAAAGTGTTTAGTAGCCTTAGTTACCCTCTAAAATATATTTACTTCTTGGTAAACTTCATTCTTGAAAAGATTTAGTGTTTACAACTTGTTAACACATTTTACAAAAATGTTTATTTATAACATCTTCATGCCTCATAAGTATTTCTACACTTATTTTATCACCAAAAATAGTGTAAGTTCAAGTGAAAACCATGATCTTCTAAAAATCATATTTTTAAACTTGGTTCTTTTGGAAATCATTCACAAATCTTGGATTTACAAGATTATTAGCTTACTTTGTTTATTACCTTTTCAAGAAATCATCTTGTTTTCAAGTTCATGTTTAATCAAGAAGATGATCATTTTGTATAAACACATAATCATCTCCTAACTTGCTAAATCATGTTTTTAATCATGATCTAGCAAGTTCCATGTAATGATCAACATCATTATCTCTAGTAATCAATAAGCAAACATCATCCATATGCTAAACAACATCATTCTATTCATTTTTCAACAAGATTTCATCATATGAAGGCTTTATGTTCATGATTCCAACTTATGTCTTTTAATGTTTTAGTGATTTTCATCATGATACATCTTTTAACCGAGCAAAATAGAAGTAAACAAGGGTTAAGATGATCTTACTACTAGCTTCAAGCTAGGGAAGAACAATGGAGAAAATCGAGTGGATAAAAGCTTGTAAAGGAGGTCCCTCAACTTCTGAAAGCTCCAGGCTTCCTAACTTAGCTCCTAACACCTCTAAATCACCTTGGAATGCTTGTTTATGGAATGAAAATGGTGGAGTTGGGATGGGGGTGTTGGGCCGTGGATATGGAGGGAGGAGAGAGGAGTTTTGTTGGTTGAAGATGGTGAATGAACCTTTATATAATTTCTAATCTCTTTTATCCAATGGTTAGTATGTTGCAAGAAGTACTAACAATATCTTACACCAAATCCATATAGATTATTAGAGATCTTATAGGATCTTAAAGGATTTGAGGAGATCAAGGTGGTGGGGACCACCTTGAGCCGTGAATGAGAGAGGGGGGGGGGGGGGTCTTGTGTAACTTGATGGTAAGTGTAGGTTATTAGTGGAAGTTAAGTGTAATGTCTAGTGTTTTAAGCGTTTCTTGCATTATGTAGTATGTTTAAGTGTTCGGGAACCATAATTAGCTCAGAAAAATAAAAACAATGCTTCTAGCAATATGTTGGTGTTCCGGGTAATGTCCGGTTGTTCGGTTAGATACCGTTTCATTAAGGTGTCAAGTTATTCCGTTTAGTGATTTTTAAGTACCCTTTTTGTGACACTTTTAATTCCCGACACTTAGGAAAGCATACAAGACCATTTTGCCATATTTTTGCACCTTACTAGTTTATTAAAATGCTGAATTTTGCTGAAATATGCAGAATTCTGCACTTTGGGTGAGTTTTAGGCACTTCCCGGCACTTAAACTATCACCTAGAAAAGCAGTTTTGTGGTCCTTACTTCCCTACACACTATACTAGTGTAATACGTCGTCTCTGGCTCATTCTGGTCCTCAAAATATTATCTGTCTATGTACTGAACATCGTCAGCATTTTTTTGTTTGTCTGGTATTGGTGCCAATTCTATTATGTGTATCATTTGAACTATCTCGTGTTGCATGTAGCAACGATAAAAGTCTTGCAACATGAAATGCCATTGTATGTATGTAACAGTAATAAAAAATTCATTTGTCTTGTAAACTAGATCATGCACTGTTATTAAAGCACAGATTACTGTTCATTTAGTGTACGGAATGTACGGAAAAGTGACAGTTGTCACATAGTCTTCCCGTATTGGTAGGAAATGAGCAGATTTGGTCAAACGATTAACGACAACTCAGATGCAGTCGTGACCTGATGGCGTACGCGGGAGTTTGGTTATGAAGTGCATAGCTATACTCTCCCACTTCCATATAGGGATTGGGGGTTGTTCGAGTAAGCCAGAGGGTCTTTGGTGCTCGGCCTTAACCTTTGAGCAAGTCAGGCATTTTGCAACGTAGAGGGCGATATCCCTTTTCATGCCCGGCCACCAGTACTTATAGCGAAGGTCCTGGTACATTTTATCGGCACCGGGATGAATAGAATATCAGGATTTGTGGGCTTCGTCCATCAGAATCTGTCGCAAATCGTTCCGCTTAGGGATCCAAATTCGGTCCAGATAATGGAATATCCCATTCGACTTATTAATAAGCTGGGCTCCATCGTGGTGAATTCTTTCCTTCTTCAAAGTGCGTTCGGTAAAACACGCATGCTGGGCGTCGCGAATAAGGGTTTCGAGATGATGCTGGGCTGGGACGTTGGGAATACTGTGCAGATAGCTTCGTCGGCTTAGAGCGTCGGCAACGACATTTGCTTTGCCTGGATGGTAACGAATCTCACAGTCGTAATCGTTGAGAAGTTCTACCCATCGGCGTTGACGCATATTAAGTTCCTTCTGATCAAAGATATGTTGTAGGCTCCTATGATCGGTGAAGATCGTACACTTGGTACCATAAAGGTAGTGTCGGCAAATCTTTAATGCAAAAACAACTGCGCCTAGCTCGAGGTCATGGGTTGTATAATTCTTCTCGTGGATTTTGAGCTGATGAGATGCGTAAGCGATAACCTTGTCTCGTTGCATAAGAACACAACCAAGGCCGAGGTTCGAGGCATCACAATAGACAATAAAGTCGTTGTTTCCATCGGGCAAGGTGAGGACAGGAGCGTTGCAAAGCATATGCTTGAGGGTTTGGAAAGCAGACTCTTGTTCGGTTCCCCAAACAAAAGGCTTATCTTTATGGGTGAGGGCGGTAAGCGGCACAGCGATTTTAGAGAATCCTTCGATAAATCGACGATAATAGCCAGCTAGTCCCAGAAAAGAACGAACTTCAGACGGGTTCTTCGGTGTAACCCAACTTTTAACTGCTTCAATCTTCGCGGGATCGACATGAATACCTTGACTATTGACAATGTGACCGAGGAATTGAACCTCCTCCAGCCAGAATTCACACTTGGAGAACTTGGCATAGAGTCGATTCCCTTGGAGTAGCTCGAGAACCAAACGTAGATGTTGCGCGTGTTCGGCTTTCGATTTGGAATAGATCAGGATATCATCGATGAACACGATGACGAAGCGGTCAAGAAATGGTTTACACACCCGATTCATCAGATCCATGAAAACCGCGGGTGCGTTAGTTAAACCGAATGGCATAACAACGAACTCGTAGTGGCCGTATCGAGTGCGGAAAGAGGTCTTGGGAATATCCTCCTCTTGGATGCGTAGTTGGTGATAGCCTGAGCGTAGATCGATTTTGGAGAAACATGTAGCACCTTGTAGCTGATCAAACAAATCATCAATTCGAGGTAGCGGATAGCGATTCTTGATTGTCAACTTATTCAATTCCTGATAGTCGATGCACATCCTGAATGACCCGTCCTTCTTTTTGACGAAAAGGACTGGTGCGCCCCATGGAGAGGTGCTCGGGCGAATGAAGCCTTTATCAAGTAATTCCTAAAGCTGACTCGAGAGTTCACGCATTTCGGACGGAGCGAGTCGATATGGAGCTCTAGCAATAGGTTTGCTACAGGAATGAGGTCGATACGAAAATCGATATCACGACTTGGCGGAAGGCCATGCAATTCGTCAGGAAACACGTTAGGAAATTCACGAACCACGGGAACATCTTTCACTTCCGTCTTTCCTTTCTTTACCTCCTCCGCTACTATAATATTAGCCAAGAAAGCTCTGTATTCCTTGCAGAGATACTTGCTAGCTTGGACACATGACATGAGCTTGAGACCTTTCGACGGAGTTTCACCATAAACACATAAAATATCACCGTTAGCGAGCGCGAATCGAATCATCTTATCGAATCACACAACTTCAGCATGGTTTTCACGAAGAAAGTCCATGCCTACTATGATGTCAAAACTTCCGAGTTGCATCGGAATGAGGTCAATCGGAAAGGTGTGATTGTTGAGTTCAAGAGTACAATCACGAAGAACAGAATTAACGGCGACGGTTCTTCCGGTGGCGACTTCGACATCGAACGTCGAGGATAGATGGGAGCGCTTACGATTTAGGAGCTTCTCGAATTCAAACGACATAAAACAGTTATCGGCTCCAGTATCAAACAAACACGAAGCATAAATACCGTTTACGAGAAACGTACCATTAACCAAATTGTTGTCAGCTTGTGCTTGGCGCGCGTTGATGTTGAACATTCTGGCGCGGGCGGCTTGTTGCTGTTGTTGCTGAGGTTGCTGCAGCTGGGCCTCTTGTTTCACAACCCTGTTTTGGCGCATGTTCGCAAAGTGGTTGGGATCACCACATGCGAAGCAGACTCTGGCGTTGACCGCGGGTGCCTGAGCCGTTTGCTGGCCTTGAGGGGCTGGGAGCTGACGGGTAGTCCGTAGGACAATCTTTAAAATGTCTAAATATATATACATTCCATGCTTAATTTGGTTTATTGCTTGAACTTAGTAACTACGAGAGGTTTGATGTTGCAGGCACTAAAGGGCATAAGAAGTTGTTCTTATGAAGCTTGGACACGATGTTGGAAGTCGTAGAACAAGCATAGAGAATGGGGGATGTTACAAAGAAAAAACAAGGAATAAAACTTCAGTGACCGCCGTAACCTACGGCGGCTCCAAACTTGGTCCGGGTGCATTGCCGTAAAGCAGGAGACACATGCCGTAAAGAAATGCTGGCCGCCGTAACCTACGGCACCCTGGCGTAGGTTACGACGAGTTGTTGACTTGTTCACATATGCTGACCGCCGTAACCTACGGCTGAGGGCCGTAGGTTACGGCACCGACTGATCCCATAGTGTAACTTATGCATTAAAATCACTTTTGATGAGGGTTTTTATGACCAATCATGCTAGTTTCGGTTACTACTTGCTAGGGGACGAAAATGGGAGTATATTAGACACTTGGGGGCATGAAGAACATTATCCTTTTATCTATCTTTTATCTAGTTTTTGTTGCTTGTGATCTTGTTGAACATTAAAACTTTTGTCATGATGTTTGTTCAAGCCATGAGTGGCTAAATACTTTGTGCTCGTCTTTGGTGGAAGGTTTTGTAAGACTTTATGCTTTAATTCTCTATTTCTAGAATAACAATCTCTTTCTTATTTGAATTGTTTGTTATGGTGCATGATTGATTGTTAGTAAAGTATTGATTCTTATGTTAAACTAATTAGAAACCATACATTCTTGGTGTCGTTGGCAATCGAGATATCATGGGTATAGTTAGGCTTGGGTAAGGGTTGATTGATCATCGGGTAACAACCTCACGTTCTAGGAATCTGAGTACTTAGTTCCCTTTCATCACTGCAATTGATCATACATGAACTATGTCTATGTAGTTCTTTCTAGTTGAATGTTAGCATAAATGTCAAAGCAAAACCGGAAACTGAAGATGATCATTTGTCTCTAATTTGTTTACAACCAAAACTTGTCTTTTGCAATTTAATTAGTTAATTATATTTCTAAAACCAATCCAATCAAATCAACTCTTGAATTCTATTTTCTTGCAATTAGTCTAATTTAGTTAATCTAGATAAATTCTCAAATAACACATATTCCACAAACTCCTTGTGTTCGATACCCACTTACCGCTATCTACTTAGTAGTAATTGGATTAAATTTGATTGTGACCACGACATCACGTCAAATTTTGGCGCCGTTGCCGGGGAGTAGTGCGCAACGTGTGTTATTTTTTTATCTTTTTAGGTTTGTTATTTTTCTGGTTTACACGGGGTGTGTTAGTGTGCAGGTATTTATAGGTGCATGCGTAGTAGAAGCTCTCACAAGCTTTCACCATTAGCATTTGATCCATAAATCGAACGAACTTTGCGAGCAAGCAGGATATTGTTAAGGGAAAATACAATTAGCGGTTCACCAACAACACCAATTACACCGATTACACCACTGAGATACATGGATCGGGATCCACCACCACCCACTACGGGTGAAACTGCTCCACCATTTATACCAACATCCACTCAACCTTCACCAAATACCACCATTCCAACAAATACCACCGAACCTACCTTGATTCAAAACGCTACACCAACCAACACCACACAACCCATTACCACTCTAGAAGAACCAACCATTACTTTTAACCCTTCTACTACCATTCCACCATTGTTCCATTTCTTTCCGGGTGCAGGTCAATCATATTCAAACTATACCGTAGCACCAAACTCGACCATTGTCCATGCTTCATCGTTTCGACCATCAAACCAGTTGGGTTTTCAATACTCAACTCTTCCGTTTGGGCAATCTTCGTGTATAGGGGGAGATGGATATGATGAGGGATATGAGGATTTTGAGGGTTATGATGAAGATGGGTATGCTTATGTGGGTGATGGAGATCAAGGAGAGTTTGGTTATGTGCAAGGTCAATCTCAAGTAATGCCAAGTGTTGGTGGGATGCCACAACAACAACAACTTATACCACAACACATTAGGCCAAGGCCACAAGGGCCACAAATGCAACGTCCTATACCATTGCAACAAGTTCGTCCACAGAATGTACAACCTCAACTTCAAAGGCCAATTCAACAACCACCGATGCCACAACAACAACTTCAACAACCAATGGCACCACAAGGGCATATACCAAGACCAATGGGTCCTGTTCGTCCAAGGGGGCGGTTTGGTGTGCCAAGAAGGCATCTTAGAGAACATGCGAGGGGTATTGAAGCCCATTTTAGGCAGGTGATTACTCATAATCCTTCACTGGTGGTTATTCCTCACAACGACCAAGGAAGAACTTTTGAAGTGAGAACGAATTCTTTGAAAAGTTTGCCGAAATATAAGGGTCTAGCAACGGAGGAACCCTATTTCCATTTGGAAGCTTATGACTCAATTTGCAATACTCTTGGGAGTCAAGGTTTTTCGGCCGATGATGTTAAGTTGGTCTTATTTCAGTTTTCATTGGAGGATAAGGAAAAGAAGTGGTTCTACACTTTGCCTTCGGCATCTATTTATACTTGGGAGGAAATGCAACAAATTTTCCTAGATGAGTTTTACACCGCCCAAAAGACCAATGATGCTAGGAAGGGGTTGAGGAGTTTCCAACAACAACAAGGCGAAATGTTTCATGAAGCCTTTGAGCGCTTTAATATGATGATCAAGAATTGCCCGCATCATGGAATTGAACTTTGGGAGTTGATGAATGCTTTCCATGAGGGGTTGTGTGCCGAAGATGCGCGTGATCTAATGTCCATCACACATGGGACTTGTCACACCCCAACCGATGGCGGAAACATCGGGATGAGACGAACAAATTCTCAAAACAACATAACACTAAATGTGACAATATAATTTAAATTCAATTTCATAAATGCTAAAATGTCATACATTGTTCAAATAAACCAACAAGATTCCAACATAGTTTATTTCTAGGTGTGTTTCTAATCCACCCTAACTTGATTCTTGAATCCTTCATCTATCAACCTGCAACATGTATTAAAATAACATCAACAAAAAAATGTTGGCGAGTATACAAGTTTGATACCTAGCATAGTAGAATAAAATGTTTAAATACTCATATCCAACACGAATAACATGATCCACTTTGCCTTTCCTAATAGACTAGTGGGAGGTTAACACATTCAACTTGTTCAATACGATCAACTTGTTTTATACGATCAACTTGTGTTATACGATCAACTTGTGTTATACGATCAACTTGTGTTATACGATCAACTTGTGTTATACGATCAACTTGTGTTATACGATCAACTTGTGTTATACGATCAACTTGTTCAATACGATCAACTTGTTCAATACGATCAACTTGTTTTATACGATCAACTTGCATAGCATATGAGATTAACAAGCAGTAAAATGTTTCGTGTTTAAATGTGGATAGAGTGTGAATGTAACAAGTTTCAAGTGTGGTGTAATTTGAATATGGAATACATGTTGCACCCAAAGTGTTTAAAACGAAAATGGGATCGAGTATACTCACCTTAGAATGCGTTGCGTGTTTCTTGGTAAGGAGAGGAGTTTAATCCAAGAGATTTGCAAGAGATTTACCCTATTTGATTGGGAATTCGTTAAATTGGTAACATGGTTAATGTGATAGAGGGAATTTGTTGGAAACTAATAATAGTATATAATTTTGTTAAATAATTTTCCTTTCGTTGTAACAAAGGTAAATGGCAATAATAAACATTATTAAGAATAGTAATATTAGAGAAAATAATAATTCTCATGGGATTATTTATTAACAAAATGACATTTTCTAGTAATGCATATTATTAGTAAATAAGTTTTGATTTATATATATGTACATTAAAAATATCATAATAATAATTATAATAATAAATTCTGATATAAATATAAATTCTGATTATAATATTTCTGAATAAAATTAATATATCTTATTTTTTTTTATATAATAATATTGCTAAAAATTTCTGAAGTTATACTTAGTAATAGTGTTTATGATAATAGTGACAATAAATCTAATTTATTACTTCTTAAATACTGAATTTTTATCTAATATAATTTCAGTAATAACATTACTGGTTTAAGTATAGTATTCGAATAATAAAAGAAATAATAGTAATAAATATAATAATAATACTAACAATGTCAGCAATATAGTTGATTTAAAAAAAACAAAATAAAGAAAAAAAAGAAAGAAAGAACGACGGGAAAGAAAAAAGGAATTTTACCGGACTTGCGTCTTCTCCGGCGATGTGTCTCCGGCGAGGTACAGGTTTCCGTTGGGACCTCTAACTTCAGGTCGTCCGGCGAGTTTCAGGTTCCGGTGAATCGCTGAGAGGAGTGTGCGGGTTTCGAAGTGAGGGGGATGTTCGGTTTATATAGGGGTGGAGATGTCGACTAAATATGGAATCGGGAGGTTTAATAAGGTAACCGGGTTTGATTTAGGAACTGAATGGCAATCAATCAAATAGAAAAAGGAAATGGCCGGAGATTGCTGTAATCACGAAGAAGAATGGTAAGTTGACAGCGCTGTGTCGCTGCTTTGGGCGGGAAAGGTTAAAAAAAGAAACAACTGTAACTCGTTCATAAATAGAATTAGTTTCCAAGAATAGCCGGATGTGGCATTCCCAGCCGGCCGGTTAAGTGTGCGCTTGTTGTGAGTAAGGTGGCGAGTTCGAATCCAGTTAAGGGCGGGTTTATACAAGAAACCCCCCTTTTTGCTTCTTTTTATTACTTAACTGAACTAACTGAGTTTTCTAACTCAGTTAGTTGGTTCCTTTATAAAACTAACCAAGTTAATCTTTAACTAGGTTATCTTTGAAGTTGTAAAGGGTTAACTAACTTAGTTAGTTTAATCTAATAAAAATTCTTTTTTTTTATTTTTTTTATTTATTTATTTCACAAAATATGATAAATAAATAAAATAATTTATTTATTTAACTAATTGAATTATTAAATTATTTATTTAATGTTGATAATTATTATAATTATTTGATTTAACCCAAATTTCGTACGAATTCCCGATTTTTGTCCGGTTTAGGGTAATCTCTTGATAATTCTTGTTTCGAGAGTCAAGATTAGGATATCTTTCTACTGTTTTTACATGTTTGACATAGTTTAACGTGTTTTCAAGTGTAATATCCTAACATAGTATTAAAACAAACATATGATCAAAACAATGCATTTTTCATTATGATCCAAGTCTCGGAATACAAAATAGGGTAAAATGAGAGTACACTGACCGAAATTAGAAGGTTTAATACAACTTGCTAAAAATAGAAAGTACAAAAATACGAAACGTTACAGTCTCCACTACTTTAGGAGATTTCGTCCTCGAAATCTTAGAGGAAAGACTGAAAGAAAAAGAACAATGCGGTTGTTGATCGAGGAAACATGAATGTTGAAAAACGACGCTGATCGTGACGATTTCACCATTAGGTGTTGGCATCTTGAGTTTGATTGGCATTGAGAGCTGGAGCTTTTGGGGCTGGTTGTCGTTCTTGGTTCCATAAGGGACAGTGTGGGCGAAGGTGTGTAGTATCCCCACACTTGTAACAGGCTCTAACATTGTTTGCTGGTTCAGGGTTTTGGGGAGCTTGCTGACAATAAGTAGCGCGATGACCAAAACGGTTGCATATAGTGCAACGACGACAGTTTGCGTCGAAAGGGTGATGATAGTTGCAGGTGGTACACTTGGGATGAATTCCAGTGTATGGTTTTCTTGTGTCCTCTGGTGTAACAGGGTTTGGGTTAGTAGCAGGTACAATCGCGTTGCAGCCAGAGTGTTGAAACTTGCGTTTCTTATCCTCGCCACTACTTGATTGTTGGGTGATTTGGTTGGCTGTCTTAGCGTTGGCGGCTGCAGCAGCTTGTTTGTCGCGAATGCGATTGTTGTTCAAGCTGGCAGCGAGTCGATAGACAGCCTCGATGTTGTCGAGCTGGGCTGCCTCGATGGTGTCTCTCATGGTAGGGGTAAACCGTGGATATACTTTTTGATCGTACGATCAACGATGAGGACTAGGTGGGGTACAACAAAGCTCAACTGCTTGAAGCGGGTGGTGTACGCGAGGTTATCGTCTCCAACTTGCTTGAGGACCCAAAATTCTTCCTCAAGCTTCTGTTGTTCATGAGGAGGGCAAAATTCCTCCATCATGAGCTGCTTCAACTCTTCCCATGATAACGCATATGCCAACTCGTTTGAACGAATGTTCCTTTCATTCGTCCACCATTCTAGGGCTCTTGCTTGAAAGACACCAGTAGCACTACGTGTCTTGAGCTCATCAGGACATTCACTATTGATAAATGTGACCTCTATGCTGTCAAACCATTCGAACATAGCTGTCACACCCTCTTTACCAGTGAAGGGTTTTGGGTGGCAAGAGGCGAAGTGTTTGTAGTTAAAGGCAATGGGTTTAGGGTGGGTAACTTTTGAGTCAATGGAAGAGTTTGGGGTGTTGGAAGCTTGGATCTCAGTCACAACTTTGGGGATAAGACGAGCGAACTGCTTGGCCATAAATGCCATCATCTTCTTTTGAGAGCTGACTCTTGACTTTCTGGACGAGTGGGAAAATTGGCGAGATGGAGACATCTACGGATTCGAAATGGAATGAGGATGAGACTTTGATCATAATGATTATTGGAGAAAAATTGTTTAATGCATGCAACACGTAGCACATTGTTTCACATTGTTTTTCACATAGAATAACATGAATAAGATGACATGATATTTTCACATAGAATAACATGTATGATAAAAACATAATAAATTTAATTTGTTCACGAAGGAGTATCATTAATTGTTTTAGATTGCGACAATAGTGTAAATTGTGGCTTCCTAGATTGAAATGAAGACAACGCTCAATGTAAAATCACATAGAAATTGAGATAACATAAAAGAGATTTAACATAAAACATGGATTGTCACGGAACGTAACATATGACACTTCCAAAGTGAATCGAAGACCTTCTCGAATTAAGGAAGCGTGCTTTGGCCTAATAGGTATTAGTACTCTCATCGGTGGTCCCCAGGTAGGCAACGGGTCCTTAATGGATTTATACGAATGCCAAGCCTAGACAGGACGTCCCGATTACCGGTACCTAACCCTTCCAATTACTACACGTCCTTAATCGATTGGGAAATCGAGACTTTGGCGAGAGCGAAAATCAAGGAGTGGGACTAGTTAATAAGATGCGAGTATCACCTCTAACTTGATAACCTCGTACCCTAACGTGGTTGGTACTTATCCTAAGATAAGGGTCCACTGGAATATGAAATGGAAAACTCCCATCAAGGTTTGGATATCACTCCTAACTTGAGGGTAGATTTCGTGCAAAAATCAAAGTATAGCCGAGTGAAAATCATTACCAAGTGTGGGAATCACCCCTATCTTGATAAGTCCTTTCGATTGTGTTGTAAGAGTGCCTTCCAAGTGTATATTGTGTTAGCCTTAGGAAAGGCATGTATATTAGAAGTCCAAAAGAATATAGAGAAACAAGTGAGGTAGAAAGGAGGTTGTTTTAAGCAACACATAGTGAGAAAGCTCCTAAACTATAGACTAGGCAAGACATTCCTAATTCCCTATAGTTATGGCTCTAATACCAATCTGGTATCAGAGTACTCCTACTATAGACCAGGCAAAAGTAAGGCAATCCTACCTAATTCCCTATAGTTATGGCTCTGATACCAATCTGTCACACCCCAACCGATGGCGGAAACATCGGGATGAGACGAACAAATTGCTCAAAACAACATAACACTAAATGTGACAATATAATTTAAATTCAATTTCATAAATGCTAAAATGTCATACATTGTTCAAATAAACCAACAAGATTCCAACATAGTTTATTTCTAGGTGTGTTTCTAATCCACCCTAACTTGATTCTTGAATCCTTCATCTATCAACCTGCAACATGTATTAAAATAACATCAACAAAAAAATGTTGGCGAGTATACAAGTTTGATACCTAGCATAGTAGAATAAAATGTTTAAATACTCATATCCAACACGAATAACATGATCCACTTTGCCTTTCCCAATAGACTAGCGGGAGGTTAACACGTTCAACTTGTTCAATACGATCAACTTGTGTTATACGATCAACTTGTGTTATACGATCAACTTGTGTTATACGATCAACTTGTGTTATACGATCAACTTGTGTTATACGATCAACTTGTGTTATACGATCAACTTGTGTTATACGATCAACTTGTTCAATACGATCAACTTGTTCAATACGATCAACTTGTTTTATACGATCAACTTGCATAGCATATGAGATTAACAAGCAGTAAAATGTTTCGTGTTTAAATGTGGATAGAGTGTGAATGTAACAAGTTTCAAGTATGGTGTAATTTGAATATGGAATACATGTTGCACCCAAAGTGTTTAAAACGAAAATGGGATCGAGTATACTCACCTTAGAATGCGTTGCGTGTTTCTTGGTAAGGAGAGGAGTTTAATCCAAGAGATTTGCAAGAGAGTTACCCTATTTGATTGGGAATTCGTTAAATTGGTAACATGGTTAATGTGATAGAGGGAATTTGTTGGAAACTAATAATAGTATATAATTTTGTTAAATAATTTTCCTTTCGTTGTAACAAAGGTAAATGGCAATAATAAACATTATTAAGAATAGTAATATAAATTAGAGAAAATAATAATTCTCATTGGATTATTTATTAACAAAATGACATTTTCTAGTAATGCATATTATTAGTAAATAAGTTTTGATTTATATATATGTACATTAAAAATATCATAATAATAATTATAATAATAAATTCTGATATAAATATAAATTCTGATTATAATATTTCTGAATAAAATTAATATATCTGATTTTTTTTATATAATAATATTGCTAAAAATTTCTGAAGTTATACTTAGTAATAGTGTTTATGATAATAGTGACAATAAATCTGATTTATTACTTCTTAAATACTGAATTTTTATCTAATATAATTTCAGTAATAACATTACTGGTTTAAGTATAGTATTCGAATAATAAAAGAAATAATAGTAATAAATATAATAATAATACTAACAATGTCAGCAATATAGTTGATTTAAAAAAAACAAAATAAAGAAAAAAAAGAAAGAAAGAACGACGGGAAAGAAAAAAGGAATTTTACCGGACTTGCGTCTTCTCCGGCGATGTGTCTCCGGCGAGGTACAGGTTTCCGTTGGGACCTCTAACTTCAGGTCGTCCGGCGAGTTTCAGGTTCCGGTGAATCGCTGAGAGGAGTGTGCGGGTTTCGAAGTGAGGGGGATGTTCGGTTTATATAGGGGTGGAGATGTCGACTAAATATGGAATCGGGAGGTTTAATAAGGTAACCGGGTTTGATTTAGGAACTGAATGGCAATCAATCAAATAGAAAAAGGAAATGGCCGGAGATTGCTGTAATCACGAAGAAGAATGATAAGTTGACAGCGCTGTGTCGCTGATTTGGGCGGGAAAGGTTAAAAAAAGAAACAACTGTAACTCGTTCATAAATAGAATTAGTTTCCAAGAATAGCCGGATGTGGCATTCCCAGCCGGCCGGTTAAGTGTGCGCTTGTTGTGAGTAAGGTGGCGAGTTCGAATCCAGTTAAGGGCGGGTTTATACAAGAAACCCCCCTTTTGCTTCTTTTTATTACTTAACTGAACTAACTGAGTTTTCTAACTCAGTTAGTTGGTTCCTTTATAAAACTAACCAGGTTAATCTTTAACTAGGTTATCTTTGAAGTTGTAAAGGGTTAACTAACTTAGTTAGTTTAATCTAATAAAAATTCTTTTTTTTATTTTTTTTTATTTATTTATTTCACAAAATATGATAAATAAATAAAATAATTTATTTATTTAATTAATTGAATTATTAAATTATTTATTTAATGTTGATAATTATTATAATTATTTGATTTAACCCAAATTTCGTACGAATTCCCGATTTTTGTCCGGTTTAGGGTAATCTCTTGATAATTCTTGTTTCGAGAGTCAAGATTAGGATATCTTTCCACTGTTTTTACATGTTTGACATAGTTTAACGTGTTTTCAAGTGTAATATCCTAACATAGTATTAAAACAAACATATGATCAAAACAATGCATTTTTCATTATGATCCAAGTCTCGAAATACAAAATAGGGTAAAATGAGAGTACACTGACCGAAATTAGAAGGTTTAATACAACTTGCTAAAAATAGAAAGTACAAAATACGAAACGTTACAGGACTTTTGGCATAAACTATGAGCATGACGATTGGGAGTTCTTGGAGCAAATGGCCATTACATCAAAGAGAAAAACTCAAGCATCAAGGAGAGCACGACCGGCCATTACCCGAACACAATTGCATGCGGTTGACGATGGTAATGTTCAAACCTCTAATCAAATTTATGATGTTTGTGCTATTTGTAATGAAATAGGTCATGCGACTGAGAATTGCCAAGGAGGTGAAGGGCAATATGAAGAAGTTAATGCGGTACAAGGTCAAGGAGGGGGTGGTAGAAACTACAATATGATTTCTAATACTTACCACCCCGGTTTGAGAAACCACCCAAACTTTCATTATGGGAACCCTTCAAATCAAGTTAACCCGAATTTCCAAGGAAACCAAGGATTTCAAAGGCAATATCAAACGGGTCAAAGCTCTTCGGGTGGAAACAAAGTAATGGAAATGTTGAAGGCGATGCAAGTCGAAATGCAACGAATGAATCAACGTGATGAGGTTCAGATGTAAAAGGACGAGGCCCGTGATAAAGCTATTCAAACTTTGACTACTCAAATGGGTCAACTTGCGAGTGAAGTGGCGATTTTGAAGAAAGCAAAAGGCCAGCTACCAAGTGATACGGTGACAAATCCCAAGAACATAAAAGGCGTTAATATCAATGTGGTAAGCACCGTTCCTAGTACCGAATTTAATGAAAAATGTCTAACCTCTTCGTGTCAAATAAATACAGGTATAGAGAAGGATGCCGATGGTGAGAATAATAAAGAACATGGAGCACCAATCGTGCCTATCCATGTGGGAAAACTAAAAATTCCTCATGCATTATTGGATTATGGGGCGAGCATGAGTGTGTTACCAGGTGACTTATATGATATGTATGATTTTGGTCCGCTTCAAGATGCAGACACCATGGTGAGTTTGGCGGATGAAAGTTGGAGGCGTCCACGAGGAATAGTTAAGAATGTTATGATTCGGTTGGGAGAATTCGAATACCCGGTGGATTTTCTGGTCCTAGATTATGCCTCTACCAAATTGGCATCACAACAAAGGGTAATCTTAGGTAGACCGTTTCTATACGCAGCAAATGCTCAAATTAATTTTAGAGACGGGATTATTACCATGACCGAAAAGAAGCGTAAGTTGTCCTTTGATGTTAAAACTAGAGTGATTAGTTATGAGTCCATTGAGGGGAAGGGTGGTGATTCTAGTGATTGCATGAAAAATGTGTTTCAAAGAATGAGAAAAAAGTACCCACCGGACCGTGAAGAAAAACATATGGGTATAAGCAAAAGTGTATTTGATTACCCACCGAGTCGAAACGAGACGGATGCATTTTGCTCAATGGCACAATGTAGTGATGGAAGTGGCAGTAACCGATTCTTTGAGCCACCATAAATGGGGGTGGCACGGTCTGGCTGAAGACTCGAAACTTAGCGCTGCTCGGGAGGCAACCCGGGGTTTTATATTGATCTTGCTGTTTTTATCTTTCTATGTTTCAGGGCCATGGCGACATTCAAGTGTGGGGAAGATGTACGGATATTTGGGTAAAAGTGGTGATAGGAAGTCGGATTATCTACAACATCTGTTGTGGCAAACTTCATCAGGTCAATGTACTCTTTCCTTAGTCTTATTGTGTTCTTTAGCTTTGAAATATAGTTAGTTAGTTGTTTGCTTTTGTTTATGGTTGGGAGGTTTGGGGGTGTATTAGTATGATGTTTTGCGTTGGGTTGTGCTAGTTGGTGGTGTTGATATTTTTAAGAATATAATAAAAAAATAATATAAAAATATAAAATGAAAAATACCAAAAAGAAATTTGTGGTTTGAGAGTATAAGCAATTGTTGATGTTTTTGGTTAAAGCGATCTTTCCCTCAAAACCATACATTGGGACAATGTATCCCAAGTGTGGGGATGGGGGGAAATTTTTGAGAATTTTAAAATTTTTGTAGATCCAAGCGAAAAGTGCTGAAATTTGAAAACTCGATAATGTGCCACTTGACACACCAACACCCATTCATAGTCTTTTCTTGGTGAGAATTGAGCCACATATGAGTGTTATTGATATTTCTTTGTTTGAGTGGCGGTGTGTGTAGTGTGTTAATAGAACTTGTGTGTGAATACTTGTTAAATCCTAGAGTTAGCATGCTTTTGGAAATGATAGGGGACTTTTAGGAAGCTTCGTCTAGATGTGTGAGAGTGCGGGATTGGTGGGTTGGACCTCATAATTTACATATATGAGCTTGGTATTGTGAGGGGTGGGGGTTTGGTCCTTAGAAAGCCACGTTTGAGCCTTAGACCATTCGGTTGTGACCCGAGCCTACTTCCTATTAAATTTTACCTTTTGAGACGACCTGGTTAGGAGATTTAGTTTGTAATGTTGATGTTTTTGCATATATTTTTGAAGTTTGAAGCATTGGAAAAAAAAAAAGAAAAAAAGTAAAAAATAAAAAAAATAATAAAATACAAAAAAGAGAAAAATATGAGAAAAAAATACAAAAAGAAGAACTTAGTTGCGTTAGTTTGTGAAAAGTTGATGATGTTTGATGTTGCTTGTTAATAGTGAAAATAAAACCTGGTCGAATCAATTAGCTCCTTCATGTGTATTCCAACATTCCCTACTTTTGCATTTAGCCCCGTTACAACCCGTAAGTCCCTTTGATTCATAAGCATGCTAGATATTTGTTAGGAGGAAACTTGATTCTTATACAAGCTTATTGTCGCACACACACACACACACGCATTGAGTGGTTTTGCATTACATGCTAGTAATTCTTGTCACCGAGAGATTTTTGTGAGGGGTGTGTCTTGTGGTACGATTGAAAGTTAGTAAAAGGACCGCACATTTTAGCTTGGTTTGCACGATTGGTCGCTTGTGGTTGAGAATGGTTTTCGAATGGGTTGCTTGGGACAAGCAACGGGTAAGTGTGGGGATGTGACGGGTGGTCCGTAGGACAATCCTTAAAATGTCTAAATATATATACATTCCATGCTTAATTCGGTTTATTGCTTGAACTTAGTAACTACGAGAGGTTTAATGTTGCAGGCACTAAAGGGCATAAGAAGTGGTTCTTATGAAGCTTGGACACGATGTTAGAAGTTGTAGAACAAGAATAGAGAATGGGGGATGTTACAAAGAAAAAACAAGGAAGAAAACTTCAGTGACCGCCGTAAACTACGGCTCCTGGCCGTAGGTTACGGCTCCAAACTTGGTCCGGGTGCATTGCCGTAAAGCAGGAGACACATGCCGTAAAGAAATGCTGGCCGCCGTAACCTACGGCACCCTGGCGTAGGTTACGGCGAGTTGTTGACTTGTTCACATATGCTGACCGCCGTAACCTACGGCTGAGGGCCGTAGGTTACGGCACTGACTGATCCTATAGTGTAACTTATGCATTAAAATCACTTTTGATGAGGGTTTTTGTGACCAATCATGCTAGTTTCGGTTACTACTTGCTAGGGGACGAAAATGGGAGTATATTAGACACTTGGGGGCATGAAGAACATTATCCTTTTATCTATCTTTTATCTAGTTTTTGTTGCTTGTGATCTTGTTGAACATTAAAACTTTTGTCATGATGTTTGTTCAAGCCATGAGTGGCTAAATACTTTGTGCTCATCTTTGGTGGAAGGTTTTGTAAGACTTTATGCTTTAATTCTCTATTTCTAGAATAACAATCTCTTTATTATTTGAATTGTTTGTTATGGTGCATGATTGATTGTTAGTAAAGTATTGATTCTTATGTTAAACTAATTAGAAACCATACGGTCTTGGTGCCGTTGGCAATCGAGATATCATGGGTATAGTTAGGCTTGGGTAAGGGTTGATTAATCATCGGGTAACAACCTCACGTTCTAGGAATCTGAGTACTTAGTTCCCTTTCATCACTGCAATTGATCATACATGAACTATGTCTATGTAGTTCTTTCTAGTTGAATGTTAGCATAAATGTCAAAGCAAAACCGGAAACTGAAGATGATCATTTGTCTCTAATTTGTTTACAACCAAAACTTATCTTTTGCAATTTAATTAGTTAATTATAGTTTTAAAACCCAATCCAATCAAATCAACTCTTGAATTCTATTTTCTTGCAATTAGTCTAATTTAGTTAATCTAGATAAATTCTCAAATAACACATATTCCACAAACTCCCTGTGTTCGATACCCACTTACCGCTATCTACTTAGTAGTAATTGGATTAAATTTGATTGTGACCACGACATCACGTCAAATTTGAGTAGCGGTGATGTCGTGGTCACAATCAAATTTAATCCAATTACTACTAAGTAGATAGTGGCAAGTGGGTATCGAACACAGGGAGTTTGTGGAATATGTGTTATTTAGAAGATTATCTAAGTGAACTAAGTTAAGCTAATTGCAAGAAAATAAAGTTTAATAATTGATTTGATTGGATTGGTTTTAGAACTAAATTTAACTAACTAAATTGCGAAAGAGAAGTTTTGGTTGTAAGCAAATTAGAGACAAATGACCATCCTTGATTTCCGGTTTGCTTCGACATTCATATTATCATTTCACTAGAAAGAACTACATAGACATAGCTCATGTGTGATTACTTGCAGTGATGAAAGGGAACTAAGTACTCAGATTCCTAGAACGTGAGGTTGTTACCCAATGATCAATCAACCCTTACCCAAGCCTAACTATACCCATGATATCTCGATTGCCAACGGCACCAAGAACATATGGTTTCTAATTAGTTCAACGTAAGAATTAACAAGTTACTAACAAAAAATCACACACCATAACAACAAATCATAAAGATAAAGATTGTTATTCTAGAAATTAGAAAAACCAAACATGAAATGTCTCAATCAAACCTTCAATCTAGGACAATCATCACGTGTTTAGCCACTCATGGCTTGAAGCAACATCATAACAAAACTTCTATTGTTCATAAAGATCAAAGCACAAAAACTAATGATTCCGATAGTGTTCTTCACTCCAATGTCTCCAAGAATGCTCCAATTTTCGTCCCAATGATTGTGTAACCGAAAATATATCATAAGACACCATAAATCCTCATGAAATGGCCAATAAATGTGTAAGTTACATTTTGAGATCAGTCAGCGCCGTAAGCTACGGCGCCTGCCGTAGCTTACGGCAGTCAGCAAGCAAAAATTCAGCATAGGGCGCTGTAGCCTACAGCTGGCGTCGTAGGTTACGGTGCCGAGAGGTTCCTTACGGTGATGAGAGTCTATCTTACGGCAGTGCTATTTTGAAGGGTTTGGGGCCGTAACCTACGGCCAGGGCCGTAGGTTACGGTGCTGTATAGTATGTTTTTCCTTTCCTTCTTTGATTCAACTTGATTCTTCCAATCTTTCTTCCTCCAACATCAGGCTTTTATTTAACCTTCATAATACCCACTCCTTACGCACTTTAACACCTGCAAAACCAAATGACTCGTAGTTACCAAATTTAAGCGATTAACCGAATAAAGTATGAGATGTATATATTTTTAGCTTGTTTAAGGGTTGTCCTACGGACCACCCGTCACATCCCCACACTTACCCGTTGCTTGTCCCAAGCAACACATCAAATCATTTTCAAAACAAGCGATCAACATAAACCAAGCATAAACATGTAATCCTTTGACTAACCCTTTTCTTAACACCCAAGCAACACACCCCTCTCTAAATCTCTCCTCTCGGCTACAAGTAAGCACTAGCATTTGTAAGATAGACACACAATAGGCAAACGGGTGATTGCACAACTATAGGCTTGTACCTAAATCGATCCTTCTCATAACAAGTGTCAAACATGAATGCAAATCAAAGGGACTTTAAGGTTGTAACGTGGCTAGGCATACGGTAGGAAATGGAATATATATGTAGTAGCGAAGGACTTACCCGGTCTTTTATTACATAATGAAACAAACAAACAAACTTAAAGTTATATACAAGACAAGACAACTCAACATTAAATTTTTTTTCATTGCTTTTTCCATTTTTTTCTCTTTTCTTTTCTCTTTTTTTTCATCACTTTTTTTTCTTTTTTTTTCAAACATTCAACATAACATCGAACGTATCTACACACTACTAAAATAACTACTAACACTATAAGACCGGGTCAAGTCGGGTAAATTTTTAGAAAACTAGCTAAGGGGTAACAAACGATAGGCTTTAGGCACAAAATTAGGCGACTAAATGTCCAAACCACCACCCACTACGTGTGAACCTGCTCCACCATTTATACCAACAACCACTCAACCTTCACCAAATACCACCCTTCCAACCACTACCACCGAACCCACCATACTTCAAAATGTCACACCAACCAACACCACCCAACCCATTACCAATCAAGAAGAATCCACCATTACTTTTAACCCTGCTACTACTATTCCACCATTATCCCATTTCTTTCCGGGTGCGGGTCCATCATATTCAAACTATACCATAGCACCAAACTCGACCATTGTCCATGCTTCATCGTTTCGACCATCAAACCAGTCGGGTTTTCAGTACTCGACTCTTCCATTTGGGCAATCTTCGGGAATTCAAGGAGATGGTTATGATGAGGGATATGAGGAATTTGAGGGTTTTGATGAAGATGGGTATGCTTATGGGGGTGATGGAGATCAAGGCGACTTTGGTTATGTGCAAGGTCAATTTCAGGGAATGCCAAGTGTTGGTGGAGTGCAACAACAACAACAACTCATACCACAACACGTTAGGCCGAGGCCACAAGGGCCACAATTGCAACATCCTATACCATTGCAACAAGTTCGTCCACAGAATGTACAACCTCAACTTCAAAGGCCAATTCAACAACCACCGATGCCACAACAACAGTTTCAACAACCATTAGCACCACAAGGGCATAGGCCTAGACCAATGGGTCCTATGCGTCCAAGGGGGTGGGTTGGTGTACCAAGAAGGCATCTTAGAGAACATGCGAGGGGTATTGAAGTGCATTTTAGGCCAGTGATTACTCATAATCCTTCACCGGTGGTTATTCCTCATAACAACCAAGGAAGAACTTTTGAAGTAAGGACTAATTCTTTACAAAGTTTACCTAAATATAAGGGTCTAGCAACCGAGGAACCTTATTTTCATTTGGAGGCCTATGACTCAATTTGCAATACTCTTGGGAGTCAAGGTTTTTCGGCCGATGATGTCAAGTTAGTCTTATTTCAATTTTCGTTGGAGGATAAGGCAAAGAAGTGGTTCTACACTTTGCCATCAGCATCTATTTATACTTGGGTAGAAATGCAACAAATTTTCCTAGACGAATTTTACACCGCCCAAAAGACCAATGATACTAGGAAGGGGTTGAGGAGTTTTCAACAACAACAAGGCGAAATGTTTCATGAAGCCTTTGAGCGTTTCAATATGATGATCAAGAATTGCCCTCATCATGGAATTGAACTTTGGGAGTTGATGAATGCCTTCCACGAAGGGTTGAGTGCCGAATATGCTCGTGATTTAATGTCCATTACAAATGGAACATTTGGCACAAACTATGAGCATGACGATTGGGAGTTCTTGGAACAAATGGCAATTACATCAAAGAGGAAAGCTTAAGCATCAAGGAGAGCACGACCAGCCGTTACCCGAACACAAGTGCATGCGGTAGAAGATGGTAATGTTCAAACGTCTAACCAAATTCAGCATAGGGCGTCGTTTAAGGCCCCAAGCAAAAATTCAGCATAGGGCGCCGTAGCCTACGGCTGGCGCCGTAGGTTACGGTGCCGAGAGGTTCCTTACGGCGAATTCAACCTCCAGCTTCTGGCGCTCATGGGGAGGGCAGAACTCATCGAGCATAACGTTCTTCAACTCATCCCGTGACAGACCGTAGGCTGCATCATTTCCGTGCTTGTTCCTTTCGGCAGTCCACCAGTCTAGAGCGCGGGACTGGAAGACGTCGGTCGCATTCAGTGTGCGGAGATTGTCAGGACATCCACTCTGACGCAAAGTGACTTTGATCGAGTCGAACCATTGAAACAAAGTCGTAGGGCCTTCTTCTCCAGTGAACTCTTTCGGTCCGCATGCCTTAAACTGCTTGAAGCTGAAAGCAGCTTTGGGGGTTTGGTTCTGGATTCCTCAGACGATTTGCTCATGTTCTCGTACAGTTCACTGACAACTTGGGGTACGACCTTTGCCATCTGCTTAGTAATCATGGCAGCGAGGCGTTTGTCTGCTTGCTTTCGGCGGGCATCTCCGGTAGTGCGAGATCCAGATGACGACATTTTCTGCAACAGACATCGCCACAGGACTCAACACAACATAATCGAATCTCACCTCACAACCCTAATACTACTAAAGCTCAGGAACACGATCACGTAAACACATCGGCACATAATCTCATAAGCACAGAAGCACATAAGCACATAACACGTAGGCACATAGGGCACGTAGAGCACATATAATCACATAGAGGCAGTCAGCATACAGAAACCTATCATTCAAATCATGCGCGCGTTCGAGAATAGCGATCGCGAGTAGTATAGTATAATCGTATAACCTAGCATATGGTCAGCCACAATTAGCGATTTGGCAGCGTTTTGAGATAGAGATGCGAGTCGTGTGTGTCGATCAAAGCGATAGTGAAAAGTGAGTATATTACCAAAAATCGAAAACACATAAACAAATACGTCATATTAAACACATAAAACCTACATAAAATCAACAAATCTCAGAGTTGAAACACATAGAAATCGAGAAATAGATTGTCTGCGGCTAGTTAGACTTTGACTAACCAAAGTGATTCGACTATTCACAAGTACTTTAGTTCACACTTTGTCCTTCAGGACTGTGCTCTCGCCTCAAGTCTGGGCGAATGGCATGCATCCTTCCAGCTTCAGTGCGACTTTCGGTCGTTGGAGTCCGTCGAGACTTTGGCGAGAGTTTCCTAAAACAAAATAGAGGACAAAACAAGTCGTCAAGATTCGGGTTTCACCCCTAACTTAACAACTTTGCTTCTGTTTTTGATATAAACAGAGACGAAAACTTGCGTTAAAGTAAGGATTTCACTCCTGATTCAACGTAAATTCTCGTGTTTTATAGATAAATACAGATCAAATAAGCAAATTAATCGAGAGTTTGCGGTTTTCACACCTAATCTCGATCAAATTACTCGTTTATTTTTGAATAATTGTGCAGTGATAGTGTAGCGTGCGCGAGAATAGCAAGAATAGTAAGCGAATAGGCTCGTTCAGCACCCCTAAGGGTACACACAAGTCGGTCTGTTGGTACCTAACTATAGACTAGGTTATTTCTAAGACATCAACCCGGACTAGGTCGAGTCTTCCCTAATTCCCTATAGTTATGGCTCTGATACCAATCTGTCACACCCCAACCGATGGCGAAATCATCGGGGTGCGGCACTGAGCAAAACAGATTGTCCAGAAGTTTCCATAACAACTATATTTACCAAATATTTAAAGCAACACGTCCCATACCATGTCATATATGATAATACAAATTTTATAGAAAAGATCTAGTCAAATTGTTCTGTTTCGACAACTCAGATTTTTATTACAGACGATTGTTTATTGTTAACCTAGGTCTTTCCTAGCCTCGATTTCACAGCAAAAAAAGCAAATAAGCATCCTAAGCACCTGTCACATACGTTAAAGTAAAAGTCAATACACATAGTGTAAAGGTGAGCATACAAGTTTAACAGATATAATAGAGTTCGAAATCGATTACGCATAACCAGCACGTACACAGTGTGAAATGAGGCATGTTAGTTATCGACATGAACCTATCGATACCAATGACTGCGGGTTGACTGCCCAAGGCAGTTCGCGATACACACTCACCACTGTGAGCAATGTAACTAATTGTCCTTAATAACCCCTGAGTGAACAGGTGCTGAGTCCAAACTATAGTACTATTGTTGCTAAGGCAGGTAGACAGCATTCCACGTGTAAACATAACAAACAAGCATTCATTAAATCACGTATAACATGCGGTAACGGTTAGCGTTAAAAGTATTGCGTAGTGGGTTTGATGTGATTTAGAATAAGTAACGTATGTAACACCCAAAAGTGCATAAAGCAAAAAGGGATCGAGTATACTCACAGCGATTGGTGGATTGAAGGGAGCGCTAGAGAGTAAAGTTAGCCTGATTAGAACGATAGCATAACGGTAAGTGAAGTGTAAAACGATACAAGTGCGAGTGGGTCGGACAGTAGTTCGATCGGATGGTAGTCTGATCGGACGGCTGACCGTGCGAGTGGCAGTCCGCTCGGATGGTCACTCGATCGAGTGGCTTTCGAGTCGATTGTTTCTTCCTTTAGGAAGGATGTGTTTGTGTACGATGGCATGACTTTTGAAGTTTTTGTTGTAGCATTTAGACAACATAGAAGTATCACTACCTTTCAGGTCGATCGATCGAACGACCGTTCGATCGGACGATACCCCGATTGGTTGGACACTTCAGTGAGAACAAGTTCACAGCAGTTTGTTATTCGATCGGATTGTAGTCCGATCGGGTGGCAACCTGCTGGTATTGAACATGTTGAAAATTGTTTAAGTGTTGAAGTTTAAATGTCACATGTTCGAGCGGTTAATCCGATCGGATGGCAGTCCGATCGGACAACAACTGGTTCAACGTTCAGACATCAATTGTTGGTAAATAGTTTAAGTGTGGGACCCAAGGTGTAGATCGATCGGGTGACAACCCGTTCGGGTAACAGTTCGATCGGACGGTAGTCCCATCGGACAGCATTCCGTCCTGGTCATTTTGTTCGTCTTACACTTGGTTGTTTTGATAGTTTGTCATTTTATCGAGATGATGTGATAACGTGTTAAGCAACAGAAACCTCGTCAATACTTGGTACTCCTGATCGGACAGGAATCACCCAAATCCGATCAGTTAACTGTTCGAGACGGTGTTCCATGTTTAACCCGAAATCGGTAAACCTCGTGGATAGAATCCAGATCTTGGACCAACATAACCACAAGAATGAGTAGGAAGTCGGTGTAAGCTCCGATTCTATCGGTTTTGAGTGCATTGAGTATAAAAAAGTTGAAAGAAAGTTGGAAAACCTTCTCTCAATCCTTCTTACCGTGAATATGTTTAGATCTATGAAAGATCTTTGTTTATTTATGTGGAAATCGGTTAGATTCAAGTTGTTCTTGAAAGATTGAAGCCAAAACATGAAGTTCCTAAGAACACCATGATGACATCATCCTAGAACACCTCAAATCTAGTGATATCACGGTTAAAAGTTAAAATTTAAAAGATAGAAAGGTGTAGAATCAAGTGTAGATCAAAGATGTACAAGATTTAGGTTGAGATCTTACCGGTATTGAGAGAAATCGGAGAAAAAGAAAGGTTGAAGCGCTGGTCGGACAGAGAGTACCAAAAGTAGAAAGTGTGATGGTGACATGGGGTATTTATAGGGTTACCCAAAGTGGAAAGGAGTGGATCGATTGGGTGGTAGGCTGATCGATTGGCTGGCCGATCGAGCGGCAGCTCGATCGATCAGCTGGTCGATCGGTTAGTCACCTGGTCGATCAGTCAGCTGGTTTGAGTGTTCGGTGCGTCGAGTTTTGTTGTTTTGATTGCGATTGCAAGCGATGCGAATGCGATAGAGTTTCCTATTCAAATTACTTTTAATCCCAACTACTATATCTAACATACAATCATCTTATTTCACTTGCGTTTAACGTTTGTGATTCGATTGTGATTGAGTTTCGATTTCGTTTCGATGGATCACCACAACATAACATAATTAAACATGCACAAGTAACACATAAAAGGAACACACATATAAATAACCAAAATGCGTAATTCGAGCTGCGAGCGCGATTGCGATAAGCGACAAAGCGATCAAACATGCAATAGATATCGAATAAACCTCGATTATTAATAGATACTCCACATAATACAACTAACGTCAAGCATAAATTAGACTATCTACGAGTCAAAGAAGTCAAAACAGGAATTGAGCAAGGAGTGACAGATCGCAATTAGCAATCTTTTCTTCCTTTGACTTCAATCTTGACTTTCGAAACACGGGGTGTTACAACTGGAACGGCCACGCCGTTGGTTATGGTGACTAGTTTGTTTTTTTGGCGCATCATTTTCGGGGCGTGTCTCTGACAACCGCTGCATTTCCTCAAGACCTTGACCGCGTCTAGATGCATTCCGGGTCAGTAATACCCGGCGTTCATTACTTTCGCTACTACCATTCTTGGGCCAGCATGAATGCCGCAGATTCCCTCATGTACTTCACAGATCAGGTAGTTTGCATCTTCTGGGTCGACGCATCTCAATAACGGCCCGAGGTACGATTTCCGATACAAGATTCCTTCAACCATCTGGTAATGCTCGGACTTGTACTGTATTTTCATTGCTTCAGCTTTGTTTTTGGATAGTATTGCAGACTGGAGATACATGATTATCGGAGTCATCCATGACGTCGTTCCCAGTTGAACGACGCTCACTTGCCTTAGCGGTACCGACGGATTGCTTAGAACTTCAATGCGCACGTCCTTGGCTAGGTGCTGGAAGCTGGTGGATGCGATTTTGCTTAGTGCACCTGTTGGTTTATTCTTGCTCCGGTTGATGTGGTGCACCTTGTAGGAATTGAAGTTCTGTAGCAATGTTTTTGCTTGGTCTAGGTATAGCGCCATTACATCTCCTTTGGCATTGTACTGGCCATTGATCTGCCCTGCTACTAACATGGAGTCCACATGCGCCTCCATGTGTTTGACTCCCATCTTGATTGCTAACCTCAAACCAGCGAGAAAGGCTTCATATTCGGCTTCATTGTTTGTGCTCTTGAAGTCTAACCAGATGACGTACGTGAATTCATGTTTTTCTGGACTTACCAACCTAAGTCCTGCGCCTGCGCCATCCTCGTTTGACGCGCCATCTGTATACAGTAGCCATGGTTCTTCCGAATGTTGCCTTTCAGCTATTTCCATTGCCTTGCATTCTCTGTCTTTATCATTTGGTACTTCTGTCAGGAAGTCTGCCAGTACTTGACCCTTGATTGCTGGCCTTGGCCTGAAAACCACATTGTAGCCTCCCAGTTCTATGGCCCATTTTGCCAATCTTCCTGATATCTCCGGTCTTGCGAGGATGTTGCCGATGTTGTAATTTGTTAAGACATGAATGACATGGTTGGCGAAGTACCTGCGCAATCGTCTTAATGCATGAATCAATGCCAGTACCAGCTTTTCCATTATGGCATACCTCGTTTCTGGGTCGTTCAGGGTACGGGACACGTTGTACACCGGCGTTTGTATGCCTTATCGATCTACGAGCAGGACAGCTCCTACTGCTTTTTCAGATGCCGAAAGGTACATCACTAGGGGTTCCCCTTTTATTGGTGTTATCAGTGTTGGCAATCTTATGAGACAATCCTTCATTTCACGGAATGCGTGCTCGGCTTCCGGAGTCCACTGGAACTGATTCTTCTTTACACAATTGCGGAGTGTTTTGATGAATGGGAAAGACTTCGCTGCATAATTGGCAAGGAAACGGTTGAG
Source organism: Helianthus annuus (assembly GCF_002127325.2). NCBI lineage: Eukaryota > Viridiplantae > Streptophyta > Magnoliopsida > Asterales > Asteraceae > Helianthus > Helianthus annuus. The sequence continues at coordinate 134,622,746 of NC_035446.2, read as the reverse complement.
TGCTGCTAACCGTCCCCCCAACTTCTGCATTTCCTTTATCGTTGATGGAGAAGGCATTCGCTCGATCGCTTGCACCTTTTCAGGATTGACTTTAAACCCATCTTTTGTAACAATGAAACCCAGGAACTTTCCTTCTTCCATACCAAAGGAGCACTTCGCTGGGTTTAGCTTGATATTCACTCCGCGCAATGTATCGAACGTTTTTTGAATGTTTACCAGCATTATACCTTCTTCTTTGCTCATGATGACCAGGTCATCCATGTATACTTCAATGTATTTGCCGATAGCATCGCTGAACGTTTCGTTCATCAGTCTCTGATAAGTTGCGCCTGCATTTTTTAAACCAAAGGGCATTTTTGTATAGCAGTACAGCCCTGTTGGTGTGCGAAATGCAGTTTTGTCCTCATCTTGGATGGCCATCTGCACCTGATGGTATCCCTTATAACAGTCGAGGAAACATTTCCATCTGAACAATGCCAGTGAATCGATCTTCTCGTCGATATCTGGTAAAGCGTAGCAGTCCGCGGACATGCTTTGTTCAAATCTTTATAATCCACACACATTCTCCAACTACCGTTTCCTTTTTGGACCATTACTGGACTGGCCACCCAGGTTTAATAACAGACTTCTCTGATGATACCAACATTTAGTAACTCTGTGACTTGTTCTTGCATAGCATCGTGCTTTATGTCCCCCAGATGACGCTTTGTATGTACCACAGGTTTGGCATTCTCCGAAACATTTAGTCTGTGTTCTGCTATATGCCGTGGAACACCCACCATATCAGTCGGTGTCCAGGCGAACACGTCCATGTTCTCAAATAGCAACTTTTTTAGCGCTGCGCGCGTCAGATCTGACATTGCTGAGACTAAAGCGAAACGTGAAAATTAGACCCAAAGTGACAGTTTGTTCTGGATATTTGCTGTTCAGTACCCATTTTCGGCTTCTGCACGTGGTGCGGGTTTGCTTGCTTTTGCTGGCCTGATTTCGTCAGTTGCGAGGACTTCTTTGCTCGCATAAATTATTGCTATTCCTGTCTCTGTTGGGAACCCAACAGCTGAATGTGGCCCTGAGCAGATCATACTAAAATCTCCTTGGAATTCTCTTCCCAGGAGGATATCATGTCTTGAGCTTGCTGGCAACACCATGAATGTAACTTCTTCTGTTCTTGAGTTCCTTCCATCCGAGAGCAACACCGGGAATGATATCTGGCCAAGAGGAAAAACGGCTTCGTTATAGAAACCAGTTAGTGGATAATCTACTGGTTCTAAGCGCGCTTTGTCTTCCTGGTCAAATTGATTAAAGCATTGTTCGTAGATGATATCTGCGGTGCTCCCTGGGTCAATGAAAATGTAGTCAGTCTGATAGTGACCGATCACGCCAGAAATGACTATAGGTCTTCTCTCTCTTGGGCCCCCTCGCACCACGGGGAAAACAACTTGTTTCTCGCGCCAAGAGTCGTCTTGTGTGCGCTTTTATATTTCTTTCGCGGTCTTCGTGGATCCCCTTGAACCATGTGGGTTTCTAACTTTCGAAGCTTTTTGTTGTCCGGGCCTTCTTCCCTTCTTTGAATTTGACGATTATCACGCTTTCCCCCTTTTACTGGATGGGTGAGCCTTCCATCTCTCAGAGCTCTTTCTATCTCTTGTTGTAGGCTAAAGCAGTCGTCGGTCAGGTGACCTGTGTCTTCGTGGAATTCGCAGAAAAGGTTTGGGTCTTGACCCCTTTTGTTTCGCATCTGTAGAGGGGGTTTGAACTGGTGGTTCTCGGTTGACAAGACCTCGGAAGGGGTCTTTGTTAGGGGTGTCCACTGCTTTTCCCTGTTTTCTTTTTTAACCTCTTTGCGATGACTGATCTGGTTGATTGTATTGCGCGCATCTTCTCTTATCGGGCTTCTGTCTTTGTAACCAGATGTTCTCCATGATTAGCCTTTGCCTTTCTTGTTGCGCCAATCATTGTAATTGTGTTGACGGCTGTCATCTCCGGTCAATTGTTTATCGGTGCGCGCAATCGTCTTTGCGGCTTCGATGAAGGTGTCCCAATCTTTGGGGCCTCCATCTCTTCCTTTCAATCGTTTGATCAGATCATCACACTTTACTGCCCTCATGAAGTGTGCGCGCATCATCTTTTCTCCGACATCTCCGATTTCCAGACATTCCTTATTATATGTGGTAATGAAATCTTCTATGCTTTCGTGATCTTTCCTCCATATATTTAAGCAATCAGCTGGCTCTCTAGTATGCCTGCGCTGTTGGGAGAAGTGCGCGAGGAACTTGTCTCGAAAATCGATCCATGATTTAATTCTTCCAGCAGGTAGGCTGTCAAACCAGACGCGCGCCACGCCGACAAAGGTTTGTGCGAAAAGATGACACCAAGTTGGTAATGTCCAACCACCTGTGATCCCTGCGCCGTTAAAAACTTGGAGGTGGTCGTTAGGATCTGTTAAGCCATTATACTTGCCCACATTATGTGGTAGTTTTGTCTTGTCGATATCAGCTGTTGCGATTTCTCTGATAAACATGGAGTTCTCAGCTATGCCATCTTGGCGATAGCTCAACGAGTAATAATGTTCTGCATTCGGATTATACCCCGCGCGCTTATGGGGTTTGTACGCCTCGTGTTCTGGTGGTAATCTGCTAAATACCGTGCTTTCTTTCTTGTATGCCGGGTCATCTTTTTCATTATAGCTAGCCCATTCGTCGTTTATGTTGCGCGGGCCTAAACGACTGTGTACTGGCTTTCTCTGTTGATGGGAGTATTGCACATAACTGCTTTCTGTTTCACCATAAGTGACGGGCGTGTCATGCGCGCTTTGCCTTCTGACGTTGGGTGCTTTCTCAGAATTTAGGTTCCACGCATTGGTCTGCTGAGGCATGTGGGTGCTCGGAGGCCTTTGCGGTGGAGTAACAAAAGCGGATTGGTTAGCTTGTGCTTGGAGCAAGGCTTGTTGTGTGCTGAGTTGAGCATAGACAAGGTTTAAAGAGGCTGTTTGTTCGGCATACCAGGAAGCCAGAGTTTTTCCTTCAGGTAGCCCTAAAAGTGCCGAAAAGTTCAACTGTGTTTGGACCGATGGGGCTGAGGGGCCAGCCCCATGGTTTGGTGTTGGGACTTCCGGAGTTGTTTGGTTAACTACCCTGGGTGGCGGTTGGAAAGTGGCTCCATTTGTAGTTTGGTTGATAACTCTGGATGGAGGTTGGAAGGTGGCTTCATTTGTGGTTTGGCTGATAACTCTGGATGTGCTTCCAAAGATATCGGGGAAATCATTGTTTATTCGCCCTTCTTGGATGGTCTCGTTACCCTGGACCCTTTGGACGTGTGCGGTGTCCGAAATGAGTTCAAAGGAAGAGACTTCTCCGTCCACTTGAGGGGAAGGGTTTGGTTCAGTCATTTTTTAGAGAGTTTTTTGGAGAAAAAGGAGATGAAAGTGGTTTGCAAAAGTTGCGGTGGGCGCCCATGATGAAACGCTGGTTAACACCGATGGTTAACTAGCTGGATTGTCTCTTACGTGGGTTCAATCTCCTTCTCTACTCGTCAATGACTAAGGTCCTGCAAAACAGCAACACCGTTAGCTCGCTAAGAGGGGAATATGGGGGTTTCCCTCTTAACCGGGCTCCGGTGTGAGAATAAGTACTGCTCTGAGGAAGAAAACAGTGTGTGTTGTGGGTGAAAGTGAGGAGAATAGAATGGATAACCTGAATGATGAAGGGTCCTATTTATAGCCGGAGGGTGAAGGAGGGAGGAGCAACCTTGCCAGCTGTTATCAGGCGCCAGCTGTCCGACCAAGGGGAATATCTTCTTGGTCTCCTCTGCTGTGTCCAGGATAGTGGTCCACGTGGCGCGCCGATATTCGTCCATGCTGGAGAAAACGTACTGCTGTTGTCGGTCTGCTCCCAGATTTGTTGCAGGTCTACATGGCGCTCGATGACTGGTGACACGTGTTATCCTTTTTGTCGGAAGGGATTGGGACCATACCTCTTCACTAAGTTCTTTCGCTCATTTATACTGTACTTAGATCAATAGCTTTCGGCTCACCTAATATAAGCCCATTCAAATTTGAATGATGCATTCATTATAAAAATGATTAGCCTCCCTTAAAGAAAATGGCTTCTTCTCTGTCCAGTTATACATTCATATACCTCTGTATGTATCAAATTTAGGGCTGTCCAAACTGCTCGAGGATCGAGGATCGCTCGACGATCGCTCGAAAAATGCTCGTTCGGTTCCCGCTCAGTTTGTAAATGAGCCGCTCGGATCGGTTCGATTCAAATTCAATCCAAGCATGAGCAAAGGTCCGCTCGCTCGTCGATCGCTCGGTTTCGCTCGAATTATTTTTATTAATAATTTATATATATATATATATATATATATATATATATATATATATATATATATATATATATATATAGGGCTGCTAGAATGAGAACCACCTCGAGTTGTAAGAACCGCGAGAACTACACCCCACGGAGTGCCGTTCGCCATGATTTTTTTTACAAGTAGATGTGTATATTATAAACACAGCCGTAAAAAATCATGGCGAACGGCGCTCCGTGGGGTGTAGTTATTTACACCACAAGTTTGGTGTTTTTAATTTTTTTTTCTTTTTTCTTTTTTTTTCACCAAACTTGTGGTGTAAAAAACTACACCCCACGGAGCGCCTTTCGCCATGATTTTTTACGGCTGTGTTTATAATATACACATCTACTTGTAAAAAAAATCATGGTGAACGGCGCTCCGTGGGGTGTAGTTCTCGCGGTTCTTACAACTCGAGGTGGTTTTCATTCTAGCGGCTCCCTATATATATATATATATATATATATATATATATATATATATATATATTATAGAATTTAAAGATTAAAAGCCAAAAAATATACTAGCCCAAAAAATTAAAAGCCCAAAATATATACTAGCCCAACTTATAGGTTATATGTTGATTTGAAGTTGAATTTTGTGGATGAGATGATCAAGCTTAAAAAAGAAGTTTATGGTTTTTGAACCAAATGACAATTTGTATTTTGCACTTTATTTTGTGCTTCTTGATATTGTTAAGAACATTTTTAGAATCATGATTTTAGTTACGTATTGTTTTTGTTAGTAAAGTGTTGGACATGTTTTAATTAAGTTAGGATTTGGTTTTGTTGAACGCAGCCTTATAATTCAATCGAGCGAAAACGATCTGCTCGATATTAGTTCGGATTTGATAAAAACCGAGCGAAAACGATCCGATCGATTCAAATTCAATCCGAGCATGAGCATCACTTTTGTGCTCGGTTTTGCAAATTCGATCCGATCGGATCGGTTGTAATTCAATCCGAGCATGAGCAAACCCTCGATCGGATCGGATCGGCTCATGAACACCCGTAATCAAATTCGTCCGAACCTATACTTTAATTCTGGTCCAATTATACATTCACATGCCTCTGAATGTATCAAACTGGCCGAACTTATATTTTAATGAAGCTAGGCCATTGCCTAGGGCCCCACAAGACTTGGGGCCCGAAAATCTAACAAAAGTTTTATCTATATCTCTGTATTAGGTTTTGTTTGCAAAAATAGAAGATCAAGTCATCCAGTCTACTCAGTTTCAATATAATTTAATTGAGTTAATTACATAGTTAGTCTGTGTGGTTTGCACAAAATAACATACTTAGGTATTAATTGTTTAAAATCACCTTCTAGGGTATTAACTTTTCATTTTGTAACGTTTGGAGATATTAGCTTCTAGGGTATTAACATAGTTAGTCCCTATGGTTTGCACAAAATAACATACTTAGGTCCTAATAAAATGTGATTTTAAACCTACAAATAACGTTAATACCTCCAAATGTTACAAAATAAAAAGTTAGTACCCTAGAATGTGATTTTAAACTATTAGTACCTAAGTATGTTACTTTGTGCAAACCACAGGAACTATGTAATTAACTCAATTTAATTTTAAAGAAATATTGTTATCTTGAAACGCCAGACTTAAGTATCATCAACATTTATAAAAAAAATTAATAAATAAACATTTAAAAGAAAATCATGGTATCAATTATGTTCACAAGTAGCTTAACTTGACAATTGGATTACTTAAGTTTTACATCTAGTAGCTTAACTTGACAATTGGAGCATGTTGGGTAATGATAGGAAATCCAGAGAAACCTGGGTTGGATTCTTGAGCCAAACGCGTTTTACTGGTAATTTCACTGTCGTGCTTACGGACGGGTGGGTTACCGGGTTTTCTCCGAAATTGGTGGTGGACTCGGGTTACTCTCGGAGTACTTCGTTTGTCCAGTGAGTGCCCCGAAAGTGCTCGGGATTGATCATGTTGGCCGGTAAAAAAATTGGAGCATGATGGGAATTTAGTTCTGTGGACTACCTAAGACTATCACAACCCAACCCAACCCTACATTTCATTAAAAAATCAATTTCTCTCTCTTCCACATACACAACCCAACCCAACTTTTCACTCACATTCACAACCCAATCTAAATTAATATTTTAATAAATAAATATGAGTTATAAATATTATTTATTATATAAAACATGTTAGAAATAGTAAAAATATAATTTTATATTGAAACATGTGGATAACAATTTATTATAATAATCACTTAGAGTTGCAACTGATGTGCGTGAAGTGTGTTATATTTTTTATGTATATTTTAAGCCCTTTTTACACTTTTAGCCAAGTTTTAAATTTATAAAACACGATATTTACTAACACTAAACACACATATGGGCAAGTGCACCCATCGTGGACGTAGTATAGTGTTGGTAAGATACCGAGGTCGTCCAAGGACACAAGAGCTTTTAGTACCGGTTTATCCTCAACGTCTAATCAAATCAAAATGTTAGAAAAGGTTTTTAAACTAAGAAAATAAAAACTAACTAAATGCTGAAAAATAAAAATAAAATAAAAACAGATAGACAAGATGAATCACTTGGATCCGACCCGTGTATTAGTATAACCTTTGATTATTTTTGCACTTTTGCACTTGTTTAAGAGATTATCTTAGTTATTGTAGTATGTCCCTCTTTTGAAGGCGACGTTACCCTCAACCCAGTAGTTTGAGTCAGCAAGAATACAATCCTAAAGGGTTGGATTATTGGAAGATAATGAATTAAGTTATTAATGCAAATTGTGGTAGGCCCCGCTTTTGACGGTGACGTTACCCTCGGCTAAGTAGTCTGAGTCAGCAGGGACACAGTCCTAAATAGCCGGGTTATAGTATTAATAGTAGTTAACTTATGAGGGGGTCAAAGAGTTTGGATCCCCGCCATCCAATACCTATGGGCATTGAAGGAGATCCTACTAAATTTGACTCAGGTCCCTTGCAGGATCTCTAAACGCTGAACAAGGGCAAGACCCTTACCAAACCGTTCCCTTAACCCCCGACCAGGTAGCCAACATACCTCCATATAGACCGTGGAGATATAAATGGTGAAAATCTTTAATTTTATATAGACAGTAAAATAATGCCAAGATACCACGGACAAATGATAAGGAAAGATCACCTTCAACATAAGCAACTAGTTATTAAAGTCATTAATACAAAACCAAATAAAAAGTGTAAAAGATTAAAAATAAAAAATATTATACTAAACACTTGTCTTCACCAAGTGATGTAAGAGACTTAGGCAAACATGACCTTGATTGTCAAGAACTCTTACTATCAATCTTGGATCCCGAGATGACTCACACACTATACGATGGACAATGGATGATGGTGGTGGATGATGGTATTATGGTGGTGGTGGGTTGTGGATGAAGTGTGAGAGAGGTGGTGTGCCAAGGGATGAGTTGAAATGGCTCCAAGCACTCCTATTTATAGGCTGAACAGAAGCCTGGGCACGGCCCCGTGTCCCTGGACACGGCCCCGTGCCCGTCTGACACTCTCTCTCTTCATTAATTGTAATTCGCAATTACAATAAATGCACCTGCAGCACTCTGACCACGCCCCCGTGTCCGCTGGGCACGACCCCGTGGTGGGCAATAGAAGCTTCTACCACTTTGTCTTTTGTGCCAGGGCTGACCATCCTGGACACTGCCCCGTGCTCGCTGAGCACGGCCCCGTGTTGAGCTGGACACGCCCCGTGTCCGCTGGACACAGCCCCATGCTCAGCTTTCTTCTTGTTTTTGCTTTGGGAGATGCTGTCGAGGAGTCGGGCATGCCACGTTTCTTCCTTTTCTTTGTATTTATGTTGGATTTGGCTGCATTTTTGCTTCTTTTGTTCATTTAAGCTATTTTAACCCTGAAAATATAAAAGGAAGACAAAAGCACACTTTTTCCAACATTAGTACTTAAAAAGGGTTAGTTTTATGCCTTATTTGATGTAATTTATATGTTGCATTTTACTCACATCACAACCCAAGGTTGTCAGAACGATCCGGTCAAGCCAATATTTAATATTTTTACATTTTAAAAATTAAAATGTTGTTTGTCTTATTTACAAGTGGCAACCGATTGTAAGAGAAGTTTATGATAGTGGATAGTCTTAACGAGTAGTTCATGATGTTACGACAACCTTGTTCCTAGCCTGAGAAGATGAGAACTAGTGATGTGCCGGAGTTTTATAGCAACAAATATAACACATTTTCACACTTATTTTTCTAATAAATTAGTTTTAAAGTACGTTAGTTCACTTGGGTTTGTATGTAATTATGTGTACTTATTATGCACTCTTTATCATAACTTTTACTTTTTTAATAATAAAAACAAATTGTTATATGCGACCTCTTGCGCTATGCTGCTTACAGCTGGCACCGACAGTTTTGAGTACTGGTTGGGTTGGGTTGGGTGGCTATTGTGGGATAATTTGGAGAAGGTAAATTAAAATTCCAGAAGGACCCTTGAGGTTTAAATTAGTTTTCAAATTAGACCTTTTAGGCAATGCGTATGGGCGTTATAGGGGTGTAAAAAAGTTTGATTACGCCTCTAACACTATCTCCTGGACGTTATAGGGCATGAAGAGGGAGATACATTTCTAGAATAATGGCCAAAAAAGAGAAAAATAATGGAAAGTAATGAATAAAATAAGCATTAAAGGGACATTAACGTTATACATTTTTTTGAATGAATGTGATGATACTGATGTGGTAAAAAAATGTCCTTTAAGAAATATTAACCATTACGCATTACGCATGGTGTTAAGTTTAACCAAGGAGTTTACAATTTTATCTCAGAATAACGTATACACAAACGGTGAATCGTAAATATATCAAATTTAAAATTCCAACTTGTAATTAAAGTTTTGGAAGATCTATGGTAGTGATTTTTCTATATATACTATTAAAATATATAAAGGCAAAAGAGACAAAATAAAAGATATAGTCAGAAATCTTAGCAAGCAAATAAATTATTTTTATTTATTTTTCAAATAATTTGGGACAAACAATTATTATCAGTAATATATAGCTGTGCATTTTGTATTGTTGTTAGTCGGATGATTTTGTTCCGTGGCGCCACGTGGACCGTCATGAGAATGCTTGTCTTCTAAAATACACTCCATCTTCATATTATTCATTACATGATAAAGAAAATGGTTAAGTTTAACGTTGCAACGTTTATTGGTTTAAATGGAAAAAGTTAAAAGTAAAGTTCTTATATGTCAATTTATAGAACGTCTTAAAAGAATCTTTCATATAATGATTCAACACCAATCTCTCGATCAAGCGGTAGAATCATTCTACTTTCTCTTCAGATAGGTGAGTTCGACTCCCACTTGGTGCAAAGTAAGCCACTGATGGGCAATGATACGAGGCCCAGGGAAATTGGATTTGATACTTGAGCTAAACGGGTATTACTGATAATTTTACTGTCGTGCCTACAAGCGGGTGGGTCACCGAGTTTTCCCCGGAATTGGTGGTGAACTCAGGTTACTCTCGGAGTACTCCGTTTGGTCCAGTGGGTGCCCCAAGAGTGATCGTGATTGATTCTGTTAGCCATTCAAAAAAAAAAAAAAAAAAAAAAAGAAGAAGATTCAACATCTCTTTTGCACCTTTCATCATCCTTCACATTCAAACAACTTCATTTCGTTCACTCAAAGATTCGCTCGTCATGCTAAATATTTCTTACAATTTTACGAGTCTTACTTTTTCGTCATGAAAAAACAAAATATAAAAGGATATAAAAAACCAATTGGCTATAGACCTAGAGTACTAAAGAGATCCACAATTCATTGATGAGGCCACAAAATCAAAATATATTACTTTCGGAATAGAAGCAATTGACGAGGAGATGAATTTAATGTGATGATTTTGATCACAACTGTAATACCATTGGGATATATTGAGAAATTACAACAGTGAACCATTATTTCAACTAGAATACTATAAGGTTGTTGGTTGTTTAATGTATGACATGACAAATACCACATTGTGATATTGTTGGTGGACTAAGTAGACATACATGTTATAAATCATCCAAATATTGTGTAAAGATATGATGTATAAGGTTAGGTCTAAAGTTTTCTTCTTAATAAGTCATATGAAAAAATAAAACTACATGTGCATGATTAGAAAGAATAATCTGTAATGTTGGGAAGTTAGCCTCTTTAGATATCTCAAAGGTATAGTTAATCTAGGTTTTTAGTATCCAAAGACCCCCTCTTTCGATATAATAAATTCTTTATATCGATTGCCGATGATCAAAACCAAGTTTCTAAAGAGCCACCACATTTTCCTACCGTTGAAAGCAAAAGCATAATGGGACATAAAGTTACCCAGTGAGGAACCGGAAAAGAAACTAGACGAAGAAGACAAAGAACAAAGGAGAAAAGCAAAAGAAGAAAAGCATGGTGTACAAGACAATATGCCATTCTACAAGCTATAAGTGTGTTCATAATATAGTATGGATTTAACAAACATTCCGACATTAAAATGAGGTAAAAGAGATTGAGGTAACTGCAAGATGAAGGTTAGCTAAAGAAGAAAGTAGTCACAGGTCATTAAACAAGAGCATGGAACATCAAGTCAAGCTCAAGGGTCATTAGTTCAAACTATTGGAGATCAATCTCAAGTTCAAGCAACTAAAGTCAGGGTGAAACCAAGAAAGGTCAAGAAATCACAACCACACCATAGATCAAGGAGAAAAAGGATACCAAAGTTGTAAGTAGATTTAAAGAGGGTTTACTAGGAGCCAAGCACAGCTTATTTAATATATATTAAATGCTTAGTTATTTTATCATGAATATATACATTTACATATATTTATAGTTAAAGTTTTTCACACATATATTAGTTAGTTATTTTTCATAAATTTATATATAATAATATTTATTATGTAGTTATATATTTATTATATAAAATAAAAATTAATATATCTATAAAATGTAGAGCTTGTTTAGGCTCGCGAGAATAGTCAAGCTCAATATATGATGTTTGGCTCGAGCTCATTTAGTAAATAGGCTCCAAGCTGTCAAAATTTGACATTCCTACACTAGCCTTATAAAGGATGACCATTTAGAATGACGACAATCTTAGCCTATGTTATAGATGATCAAACATTGATTATCAAATGTTGATGATCCAAATATAATAAAACTTCGATAAAAACAATTATTCATGAATTTACGTTCGTATTACGGTCATAGATAACACTTATGTTTGGTATAACTGAGTTTCTTGTTAAAGGTGAAAATGTATCATGTTTTAATATTAAACTATGTAATTAACCCTTCATAGACGCTTATGAATTTTTTATATTTTATTAAAGTTTGCATCAGTTAAGCATTTGTACAAATTTTGTTTCTTGGTATTGAAGAGTGGCTAAGTTGAAAGGCGAAACAAGCAATAACACTCGCAAATTTATCCAACCCAAAACAATAAGAATCTAACATACTCTTTGAAATATGACCTTACACATGATTCAACCAACCCAAAACAATAAGGGTCTAACATACTTTTTGAAATATGACCTTATACACCATTCAAGAAATTTATCTTGTATAAATGTTGATTTTATAACCCTAATCACTAAAATGTGTAGCACATCAAAACCCACCAACACGCAGGTGCCATTTCAAGGACTCAAAAAGGATGAGACTACCGATTTGTCATGGTACTCATGCCATGCACGAAGACGATGATCAGCAACGTGTGGAATATACTTGGGTCTTCCTATTTGGATCATATCCAATCTAAACTTTAGGTATTCAAGTAACTTTTGGACTTCTCTTAGGTTGAAAATGGTAATGAAGGCGAAGAATCGCTTTCCATCCAAAAACCAAAGACAGAAAAACCGCCGTACCCAGTAAATCCCACAAACAGCAAAATTATTTGTGGGGTCTAGGGAAGGTGGAATATAGACAAACCTTACCACTATCCATATGGATAGAGAGGCTGCTTCCAAAAAGACCCCCAGCTCGAAATCAAACCACTGGTCACAAAATAAGTGATGACAAAGTAACATAATAAAATAGAAATAGATATAACATCCTAAAGCAACAGATACACACACACATATGATGAAAATCACATATAAAGTCCACCAAGAGAGTAGGAAATATTACCCTAACCCAAAACACTACTCTCTCCTAAAAATCCTTAATCTTAATCCTAGTCCTCAGAAAGGTGCAACTCTAGGAAATCTTGCCTAATCCACTCATCCCAAGTTAATTTGGGTCTTCCTCTACTCCTCCTACCCTCCACACAAAGGGCATCCACTACTCTAACTGGTGACGTTGTCGGCCTCCTCTTCACATGCACAAACCATCTCAATCTCCCCTCCTTAATCTTAATCAATATACTAGCCACCCCTAGCCTTTCCCTAAAAACCTCATTTCTCATACGGTCTAACTTTGTGTGCCCATACATCCACCACAATATCCTCATCTCTGCTACCTCCATCTTGCGCGCCTGCGTCTTTTTGATAGCGCAACAATCTGTTCCATATAACATAGCAAGTCTAACTGCGACCCCATAGATTTTTTTGTTTAATTTAGTTGGGAACCTCCTGTCACACAATACCCTAGCAGCTGCTCTCCACCTACACTAGCCAACTTGGATACGGTGATCTGAGTATCCTCATGGTAGACCGTCCCACTGAAATCACAGCAAAGGTACACGCACTCGGTCTTTGAGCGACTAATTCTTAAACCTTTGCCTTCTAAAGTAGCCCGCCACTGTTCTAACCTCTCATCCTGCCATTGTTTAGTCTCCGCAACTAACACAATATCATCCGCAAAAAGCATGGACCATAGAATCGGCGCCTACAACGACTTTGACAACTCATCCAAGACAACTGCAAAGAGAAACAGACTCAATGCAGAACCTTGGTCTCCACAGAGAAAAAACCAATATCCCTTACTAGCGCGCGAACACAAGTTTCGGTCCCACCACACATATCCCTAATTATGTCTAGATACTTCCCAGGTATCACTCTTCACTCCAAACTATCTCAAATCAGGCCACGTGGCACACCGTCGTATGCTTTTTCTAGGTCAATAAACACCATATGTAAGGCTTCCACAAACCTAACTATAAGTTCCACAGTCTTAAATGACTCCAAAGAAACCTGACCCAAGCGTGGCAATAAACATGTCATTGACCAAGGTTTGTGTAACCACTTCACACGTTATCACAACTATAGACATATAGGCATGCTCCACAGAAAATGTTTGTATGTCTCATGTAATAAAAAATAACACAAATACCATCACAACTGTAGTCCTATAAATTACCATGAAAACAATTGGAAGAAACTAAAAAAAAAACTACCAACCACATTTCTAAAATACAAGGCTAATACAAATAGCTACCAACACTTGACAAATAAAATTTAACTACTTAAGCCTCACTTTTCTATTCTGATCTTGAAAATTGACAGAGCGACCATCCTGCAGAAACGTATGATGTTAAAAAAGCAAAATAACATTGAGTTCTACTATTTCAATATTGTACTTGCCTTTTTTAGGATGCATTATAAGAGCTAAGGGCAGCAACAACCGAACCGGTTGTCTCGAGAGTTGAGGCTACATCTGGTATGTCTTTCAACGTAGGAGTGACCTTTAAAGATGGATACAACCAACTTTTAACAGAATCCATGAACGAATTCGGGTCCAAACTCATAATGGCATCCCAGTCAACTTGACGCCCTTCTGGTATGCTTCCAGTGAACTCCATATTAGCAGCTAGAAGAAGTCCAAGCATCACCGAAAACCCCACAACAGCAGACCCTCTTGAAAGTGGCATGAAGTTATACCTGAGATGAGAAGCACCAATTGTATATCCATATATCATTTTAGTGATTTTACAGTTACACATCAACGTATATTATTATTATTATTATATTATATTATATATTATATTATATATATATAATAGATCAAGTTGTTAGCTACAGTAACTTTATTTTTTTTTGTCTTTTTGTGAATTTCACCACTCCGCTTATAACATTGCCACTTAAACCCTCTAAAATTTCTAAAACTTTGTAGCATGTCATTTTAACCCCCTCGAGTTTTACGTGATTATCTTTATGTACACGCCGGTATGAATTCATGCTGTTTTACGTTTCAACGTAATTTTTATCGAAAAAGAGTCATGTCAAATATAATACGTTTTTGTGCTTAATTTTGTTCAGAAACGAATCAGGTCAATATAATACATTTTCGTTATACTTTATAAATTCGAGTTTCTTTACGTTTCATGAGTCATGTCAAATATAATACATTTTCATGCTTATTTTCATGAACGTTCTCCATTGATCTACCCTTTGATTGTTAAGCAATTACAAAAAAAAAAAAAGAAAAAAAAAAGAAAAAAAACACCAGTACGTTCAAATCACATTAAAGAAACAACCCCGCAACACGGGGAATCAATTCTAGTTAAATTCTAAAGAGAATAAGCCTTTACCAGTAATACGTCATCCTTAAGATTGCTTCTCTGACATTTTCAAGCGTGCCAAAATCATTCGACCCATATGTCTCACCACAATAAGCATTACACAACGCCTGCCAATTCAGTGTTCTTCATTAGTATTCATTTGACCCAAACAAACAAATGTTGAAAAGAGTATATTTCGGATCAGAGTGCATACTTCCCAAGATGATGTCATTTCTGCATCAAAATCATCCCATCTATCAGGTGAACACGGTGTTCGAATCGCAAAGTCAAACCCACGTTCTCCTCTGAGGTGGCATAAACAAAGAAGTCAAACTTGGAATAAGAAAAATAGATGAGAGTTCACTATATTAGCAATTTAAAGCAACTTACGTTTTAACTAGAGTGATCCTTGTTCCTTCCAGCCGTTTCCTGAAAAGAGTAAAAACAATGCAAGAATGAAAAAACATAATAAAGCAATGATTATAAATTTGGTTACATAACAGGTTTAAACTCTGATATGTTCTTACCCCAGATAAGCCGTACTATTGCACCAAGTAGCCAACCAGAAATCTTCACCGACCACTTTATAAAGATCAGCACATGACTCAGCTTTCAAAAACTGCAAACAAATTTTAATAAAAAACCATCTAAAAGTATCTAATAGTATATTTGGTAAATTTAGAATAGTAAAAACTCACCTCTTCTAGTTTACCACCGTTTGATAAATCTATAGTGCCATCAGCCTTATTATACACAAACCTGTTATCCTTCACTACCGTCTTTGCAACATCTAATGTTCTGTAGAATCAACAAACTATGAGCACATTGTAAAGGGACTCATGGATCACAGGCACAGTCATTGTTAATTCGTTGTACGTTTATACCTTTGAAAATGTGGATAGTAACGAGCGACCCTAGCTTGCCCAAGAATAAGAGGCGTGTGAGATCCAAATCCAGTATTGAACTCCTCACTTTATTTGCAGACAAACGCAAGCAGCGTAAGTACTAGAGTACTAGACACCATGAATGTACAGAACCAAGAAAACAAAGAACACGTAATACGGTAATACCTTAATCTGTTGACCCAAACAACAGGGTCACAGGGTTCGGAAATCTGTCTCCACTTGACGGCCATTGAATAAAGATGAAGCCATGAGAAAATAGACTGTCCTGATGGCTTCTCTTCCAATGCACTTGAAGTTGATGTTTCTGAGTTACTACTAGTACTACAACCAGCTCCGTTTTTGTTCGGGCTGGGAATTATGATTCTCTCTTTTCGCCGGGCCCGCCTTCCACTTTTAGATGTATTTTTAGTAGAAAACCTCCATTCTGATTGTAATGAACGCCAAATCTTGGACACCTTTTGTGCAATCTCTATAGCAGCTAGTCCCGCCATGCGATGCTGAACACAAATGGGGAGGGTGTAAATATATTAATAATGAGATAATAAGAAATGAAATTAAATATGTCATCATAAATCACCTGACGCCTATTAGGCAAGAAGCCTGTGCAGTGATACTGGATTGTTTTGCCGATACGATCAGCAGCAAGCAGAAGTGCGATCTTCGGTTTTGTCAAAGTAAGATCTTGTTTCTTCAACTTTGCTTTTCTTAGTGGCGGCTGCCTGAAAACTTTCTCACATACATTTTTGGGATGCAATCTTTTGCACCAGTATTCCTGAAAGGTTTTAAATAAAATAAGCAAGATCATAGAAAATAATGCAAGTGCACAACGAAAACAAATATACCACGTTTTGAAGCGAAAAATGTTCATATGTACCTTAAACAGGGGATCGACATCACCATCTATGTCAAACCAGCAAAATTCGCTATTAACCTTCGCAGACGTATACAAGGCAATTTCTTTCTGCATGAGAGTTCTATAGTAATTAGTTATCATTTCGGTCATGATAAAGCACCAGAGTATCCAATTATAAGTTCTGGAACCTGATAGAAGGCCAGGCATTGAAGGACAAATTTGTCCATCGAGTCTAGCTCCAAATCCAATGCAGCATCATAGTCCTTTACCTGTTGCCATTAAACAACGATCACCATATAGTAGATGTGATAAAAAGATTATAAAAACCTACAAAACATCTGTACAACAAGCTTTTCAGTGATGGGAAGTAAATAGATCATACAGCTTCTTTATATTCTCCAACAGCATGGTGGCAAGAAGCCCTTAGATATAGGCACTCTATGTTTGAGCTCTCAATGCTTAGCCCCATCGTTAAGTCTTTGATAGCATTCCTGCAACAATATTTGAAAATATTAGTTAAGGATGATTAGAGAAGTAAACAATATGATGTGATCTGTGTTTATTTCAGGGCCCACCAAATTGTTAATTACCAACACACCTGTGATCTCCCGTAGCATGAAGTAGCAGTCCACGCAGGTGATATCCTTTAGCAAACCTATTTAAAAATTGCTAAATTGAAAATCCCCTTACAACTTTCAACAGTATAATGACCACAGAAAACTGAATATTTACCTTGTATCAATTTGCAAAACCTGTTTAAGGCATTCCCAAGCCCTTGTTGAATTTGCCAAGTCTTGATAAAGCTGATTTAAAAACCATATACATTCACACGTTATCACATTCTTTATCTACTTACAGGGTGTAAAGGGGAAAAAGTGACAGTTTAAACAGTATATACCTGAGCTAAGTGACCCCATGCCTCAACAAACTTTTCGTCAATTTGAATTGCTTTCATATGTGCTTCCTCAGCTTTTTTGTATTCACCAACTGATGACAGTGCCAGACCCTGTAAATCATGTCTTCTCAGTCATCATAACTGTAGTACAGAAAAAAATGTAAAAAAGTAATAATTTACTTCCATCTGCACTAACCAGGTATGTGTAAGCTGATTTATTATCCTTATCAAGTTTTACACATGCAGACAGGTCCTCAATGGCAGCAAAGAAATCCTTGAGCTTAAAATTGACGATTCCTGCATCAGATTGCACGTTCAAACTGTGTAAGTGCTGTTAAAAACGAGAGACTATCTTCAAAAATGAACCCAAGTCAACTAACATACCCCTTTCATGCAATATATCTGCTGAGTCAGGCTCAAACTCTAAGGACTTGGTCAAATCTGTGATTGCCTGTACAATAACAACATTAGATGCCATAGACATGCATGAAACCAAAATTAAAGGAATGAGAATTTGGCGAAAGATATACACAAAAACATTGGTTTATTATGATGATTGAGACTCAGATGAACAGAAGGCATCCTAATCAAATATGACTACAGAAGACCACACATTTCAAAATAACTAACAAGCAAAGCCATTGAATGCATAAATAAAGGACGTCAAAGACTTTTCATGTACATTAAATTATCCACATTATAAAAATTGTAGCCAACAAAAAGATGTCAAACAGTTGTGGGTTGAAGTTAGACTAATTACTTATTGGAAGTGATACAAGCTTACTAGCTGCAGCAGTTCTAAGAGTAGATAGCAGCTTACATATACAAACTATGCCACTAACATGAAGATAACATCAGGGCTAAGGGTTGATATAGAACAGCTAACAAGGATAATGATAATTAAGAAAGAACCTACTAAATGATAACTAGGGAAGGATCAATTAATATTCAACT
Organism: Helianthus annuus; assembly: GCF_002127325.2. Classification (NCBI taxonomy): domain Eukaryota; kingdom Viridiplantae; phylum Streptophyta; class Magnoliopsida; order Asterales; family Asteraceae; genus Helianthus; species Helianthus annuus. The sequence continues at coordinate 134,604,333 of NC_035446.2, read as the reverse complement.
CTTAACAAGATCATGATAACTAGACCAACAGACTGAATGCATAGAAAGAGACCCTGACCTCACTAGATTCTCCTAAAGCAGCTCGGGCCTGCCCTCTTCGTTTCCACGCCTCACCAGCTGATGGATTTGATTGAATAGCCTGTATAAAAGATAATGTAAGGGAAAAGATAATTAAATTGCACATGCTATGTATCTTGAAGCTTAGGGTACCTTTGTAAAATCAGCAATGGCTGAATCGAGTTCCCTTTTAAATGCATAGGCTGTTCCCCTTCCTATTAGTGCTTCAGGGTAAGTAGGATCTTCTCTCAAAATCTGTTATCATATACAATGTTCTAAAATCATGAACATAGTCCATATTCAGATAGATATGAAAAATAACATTATTTACAAAAGTCAAACCTGGTCAAAGATGGATATGGCACGAGCATATTGTCCTTCATTCACCTATAATAACAGAATACACACTCAAACCAGATCCTTCTAACAAAATTAATGTTAATAAAGAAGAAAAGATAAATATTACCAAATACAAACAAATAGGTAGTGCAAGACAAAAAATATTAACACATTCTTATGCCCAGAGTACTGGAACATATTAACGCATTCTAATGACCAGAGTACTGGAACAAAAGCAATGTTCAGCCAGAACACACTGCACTTAGGTTTCTGGTGTACATAAACATGTATAAGACTATAAGCTAACAGATCAACATGGAAACAGGCATATTGACCTTATATTATAATAATTCATAAATCAACAAATAAGAAGACGTGGATTCAACAAACCTGAGCAATTCCTCGTGATAATCGGAAATCAACATTTATAGATTTGGCCTTTGAGATCCTAGTAACAGAAAACTTTTTATTCCCCTTAGCATCATTACTTGCTTCATTGGGCATGTCAGGTATCTCACTTGATTTACTGGGAATTAAGGAAATTTTAGGGATAAGATTAGATTTGTGGTTATCACTTGTACTATTACGTGCTTCGGATCTGGCACCAATGTCGATGGATACGTTGCAGGTTCCATTTTGTGGTTTTTCATGATTTCCATTTTGACCCATGTGAAAACTTTTAGAACCCTCAACGCTGTCTTTTTTACTAGACCCATTGGGTATGTAAGATATTTCATTTGGCTTGCTTTCTATCTGCAACACCTCCCTTGAATCGCCACTAGGTTGAGAACCAAGACTTGAAACGGTACGAGTATTACTTGTTTCACTTGATTTGCCAGAATTAGTAGGTTCAGTTTTGGATACAGCATCTTTGTCACTGGAAACAGTCGTACTCTTCTTTAGAGCTGTCAAAAGTTCTTCCAGCTCAAGCAGCTGCTTCAAATCGGTAGACTGGCGAACAGCATGTTCATAACCTTGTTCCCAAACCAGTACAGCATCGTCTTTTCTGCCCAATGCAGAATATGCACGGCCTAGACAAAAATATGAATAAAACTTTCAGTAGGACACGTAAAACATGATCAAGATCCCAAAGAGAACTTTGAAGTAGATAAAACAGAAATGCTCACAAGAATAAGAAGTGATGAATCATGAATAACATTAAAAGCAAAAAGTTCAGTTTGATCATGCAAGAATCTTAGGCACCAGTACATATTACAGTGCACAACAGAAAGGTTGATGTAACTCTTTTCATCCACATTGGGACATACACTCGACACAAACTCTATGGCACACAAGAATATCAATGATCTCAATAGCATTGGTAGAAATTGTCTTCTGTCAAAAGTTGGATATGACCTCTCATGGTAAAAAAAATTCATAGCATGAACAAACATATAGATATATCATCTAGCCATCCATGCATCATTTCTTCTTTCCCCGTTTTTGGTGTGCCGCTGTGTGACAGTGCGAGAGGTAGGCAATAAATTATATTTTCTTTATCAACACTTCAGTGAAATCAACTGTTATATTTACGCTATTTAAAAAAATTAAGGCCAAGATGCTCTCCTAGTACAAAAAATTTGCTTAATCTCACCCTGAAGTAAAGAAAAACGAAAGACCAAAGAAATAGGAGAGAGACAATGAGTAATAGAGATTTCAAGCTTCTGTGCTAAGGGTTTTAAGTACACGTTATTGGTAACTATTAGCAAGATTGAGAATCCAAGATCTTTCCATCTATAGAAATATTTCCTGCATATGGAACTGAACCTCCTATAACAATCCTCCATGGGGCTTCTGGACATAGATAGCATCTTTCCATGCTCTCCTAATCTATTTTTAATTCCTTTGGTCTACACTAGTCATGGTAAGGATCTAAGGATGAAGATAATCATGAGACATAACAAACAAGTGAATGTGCATCTAAAAAGCCATGTCTATACAAACCAGACGAAATAAAAGTGGATACATCTATCAAAGTTAGATATTCACACATAAACAGAAGTTGTACAGTGTATGAGAAGGACTTGAAAATACAAGCTTTCTAGAGTAAATAAACTTCATCATGCAGTTGATAGAATTTATATCTTGTGCCTAGAGTCGCATAATGATGACACAAGAAAAACACTGGTGGATAAACAATCAAACAGTGCATTAAAAGAATACACGTTGTGTAGAACAATGATAAATAGTAGATGTTGTTGCTCACTATTGCAATGTCACTAACACTTCGAAGTTAGACAAGTTACAACAACATACGATGCCCATCCACATAGCCATTTCAAACCAACATGAATGGGACTGAACAACATAGTTCGAAATCTTACTAATTAAACAGAACCGTAAATCAAACGTCTCGAATAGTTAAATTTTCAACAAATCATAGCAACAAAATGTCAACACTTACTCAGAACTTAATAGTAAAGTAGCTTGGCATTATCATATAAAACTAGGGATTCACTAGCATGATTTTTTAAGTTCCTGAATTTACAACTTAGATTTAGTTGCACAGTTATTTCATCATCCAACTACAAAACAAAAATTACACACACATAATTGAAAATAACTGGACGCTAAAACTAGTTATATAAATTATATAAAGCAACAAATTACAGATAGTCTGCCTATCCAGGCACACACACAAAAAAAAAAAGTAAGACCGAATAACCGATTAATCATTCATAACAAATTAGGTCACGGCAAATCATCTACTTAACATTACAAACATCTAACAACTCATGTCAATCAACAAAACTAATCAATCAAATCAAATCAATCCACAACTGTAAAACAAAGCACTAACAAAAAACCTTTTAGAATATAAGCTTGAAGCAGAGTAGGATCAAGCTGGAGCGCCTTATCGCAATCCTTAATCACATGCTTATGAAGCTCCAATTGACTATAGCAATACGCACGATTACTACAAACAACAAACATCAGTTATTCAATCAACATCAATACACAAATTGAAAACACAATCGATACACAAACAAACTGCTCACCAGATATCCTGAATAACGCAGGATTGAGAGAGGAGAGAATCGAGGATGCGAATGGCTTTGGACCAGTCGCGAGAAGTGCAGAATTTGGCGAGTTGAGCTCGCTGAGTCAGCGTTGAGGCCATCGGGTGTTAAGATTAACAGATCGGAGTGAAGCGGTTGTGTTGGTGATTCGCGATTTGTGTAGGTGAGTGAGGATTGTTGAACAGGATAGTGTTAAATTTGGAGGAACGGCGGGCGTTGAAGGAATCGGACGGGTACAGTGAGGAGCGGGTACACGTGGAGGCAAGTAGAGATAGGGTGAAATTTGATGGTTTACTTCGGTACTGACCATCGACTCGTCTTGGTAACGCCGTGAAGATTCCGTCAGGTTATCAGGTAGTAGTGGGCACGTGTGATGCAAGTGACTCGGCATGTGCTACTTCAAAATAAGTGACAAGTGTGTAGGTTTGGGTCAAGGGTTAAGTTTGGTTTTTGTTGTTGCGGTTTGCAAGTGACTCCATTTCAGTGTTTGAATTCATATTCGAATAGTAAATTTCGGATACGAGTTCGGGATGCGAAATCAACTCGAAATTCGGAGATCTTAGGGGTTGTTTGTTTACCTCTTAATGGTTCAGAATTCTTACTAGTTCAGCACTTAATGGTTTAGACTGTTTGTTTCACGAGCAGATGTCTGAATGATTCAGACTTTTGCCTCTGTGTCTGAATTGTTAAGTATTATACAGAGTCTGAATGATTAAGACATCTAATCTGAATTGGTCAGACATTTGCCTCTAAACGGTTAAGCATTATACTGGCTCTTAATGGTTTAGACCTCTTCCTGGTTCAGCACTTAACCATTCAGAAGTTGCCAAGCAGCACCTTAATTGTCGGATATCCGATTTTAAACACCCCTACGATAGGTAGTGTGAAATATTCAAGAAAAAAAAAATCGAAACTGGCTCGTATCGAAGTTGAAAACAGTTAAAGTGAAATGTTTAGTTTGTTTCGGTTTATTAAATAACATGCACTCCGATTTTAAAAAATTGAAAACCTGAAATGTTTAGTTTGTTTCAGTTTAACAAATAACATACAACTCCGATTTAAAAAAAAAAGTAACAATATCAAAATGTTGACCCAAACGACCGGATTTTAAAAGAATTAATAATATCAAAATGTTGCTAATGATCTCTAGATCAAGTGATGGAAGACTTGCATTTCTTTTGGAAGATGCTTATTTTATAGTTTAGCGGCTATATCTGTCTTTGGTTTCATTACTTGTTGTTTTGTCTGGTTCAATAATACAGCTTATCCTAGTGAGTTTTATGGACCACTGGACAAGAAGCTTCTCAAGCTCAAGCATTTACATTTCTAGTTAGAGACATGAGTTTTATGGACCCACTAGACCAGAAGCTTCTCAAGCTCAAGCATTTACTTTTCTAGTTAGAGACCAACGTCTTGGAGCTAACATAGGATCCGTTCTACGGGCGGGTGGGTTACCGGGTTTTCCCCGGAATTGGTGATGGACTCGGGTTACTCTCGGAGTACTCCATTTGATCCAGTGGATGCCCTAAAAGTGCTCAAAATTGATTATGTTTGCTGTTAAAAAAATATCAAAATGTTACCCAAACGACCGATTTTATATTCCTTTGTGAATGGGTTGATTTATCTTTTCTCCTATATTTGATAAACCTTTTGATATTAAGTCGCTAATATCAAGATAAAAAATGCCATAAATATATCATATTATTAATATGTAACAAGAATCGAGAAATAGTAGTTTGTTCCTTAGCTTTATTCCATGTTAAAATGTTAAATGTTTTCTGACTTGATTAATCATGGGGGAATAGAAACAATACTCATGTAATCCTTATTTGAAAACTAACTGTTTCAATATGTTTCCAACTTCAAAAATTGTATCAACTTTAGACAGGTAACTTCAGAAATTCTTAATGTATAACCAACAAAAGCTCATGTTAGTAAGAAAAACAAAGCCAATTTTCAAGTTTCAACAATGCAAAAACCAATACAAGATGAGTACTCGGTCTTTAATACAAGTGAATTAAAGTAACAAAAATTATCTGATATGTTCAAGAATCTTTAGTTTATTTGAACATAAACATGGTAGACGGCTAAATAACAGCAATTTGACCAACATAACAGTATGACAGTTATGATTTAGGAAAATATAAATCAAACGAGAAACGACAGAATACGAGTCTTATTACTGATAGGGCCATCTAAACACAACGGGTGTATCAAAGTCGTTCTATAACATGTGTCTGTGCCCGATTACTGTGTCCGCATCCTGCTGTTTTCTGCAGCCCGTACTTGCATGAAGTAAGGATGTGCCTAAAAAAAGACATTAGGCAATGATTTCAATACGCACTGATAGATATTGTATGTAACCAATGCAATATTAACCGTCTATCTAGTATGGTGCTAATATATAAAAATTAATTACCATTGCTTCTTTTGCTGTGAGCCTGTCCTGGTGATCATAGCGAAGAAGTTTATCCAGAAAGTCAATGGCCTGATTGATAATCGACATACAGTTAGAACAACTGTTTTTGAGTTTAGTAACACTTACAGTTATTATCAAACTAATCTTTTACAAGTTTCCAATATCAGATTTAATTACCTCTGGAGATACTAAATGCTGATTATCTGCATTCATAAATTTGGACCATGGTTTCCTGCTATGCCTGTACACACACACATATACCATTTAACTTAGGGGCTGTTTGGCAACTTCTGAATGGTTAAGTGCTGAACCAGTAAGATATGTGAACCATTAAGTGCTGAACCAATAAGAGGTCTAAACCGTTAAGAGCCAATATAATGCTTAACCGTTCAGAGGCAAATGTCTGACCAATTCAGATTAGAGGTCTTAACCATTCAGACTTACCATTCAGACATCTGCTCGCGAAACAAACAGCCTGAACCATTAAGTGCTGAATCAATGAAAGGTCTGAACCATTAAGAGCCTCATTAAGAGGTAAACAAACAGCCCCTTACTTGCAAATGATATATCTATTCCACCAATTAAAAATTGGACAGCACACATTTTCTTATTGAAAAAAAAACCTTTTTTTACCTTCCAACAAGAGCTTCAAGTTGTGGTTCAAGCTCTAACTGATACTTGTTCAAATATGCATTTAACTCATCGGTCCCAAGCACCTGCAGTCGCAATTTTAGATCATTAAACCAGACTACTTAATATCTTAACTACCATAACTTGCAACATATAACACATTACCCTTGCAATTTTCACAAGCTGATCCTGGTTATCATGGCCATAAAAGAAAGGTTCCTTACGAAATATCTGCATCAAACATTAAAACAACTATAAGAAGAAAGCGCAAATCACAACAAGCCCTTGTTATATTTTGTTATAAATGACAAAACCATCTCACCATTCCAGCAAACATACAACCAAGGCTCCACATGTCTAAGGAATAGTCATAGTCTTGCAGATCGACTAGCAGCTCAGGCCCTTTGAAATATCTATTATGTAGTAAGAAGGATACAAACTTTGATATAACAACAGCCTAAACGTGAAAATAATCAAGTTCAGAAAACGGAAAGAATAATGATAATGATACCTTGATGCTACACGAACATTGTACTCTTTTCCAGGATGGTAAAATTCAGCAAGGCCCCAATCTATGAGTCTGAGTTTTCTCAACTCATGGTCTATCATCACGTTATGAGGCTTAACATCCCTGTGCATTATTCCTTGCGAGTGACAATAATCCAAAGCCTGCAATCTCACCCATATTGGTTAAACATATCAGAAATAGAGGTGAAATAACAATACATAGATAGGATCACCTGACAAGAATAATCTTACTCCAAAATCTATTAAAGAAAAAAAGAGAAAATATTTACCTTGAGAAGCTCATATATGTAATAACGTATATCATAGTCTGTCAATGTTGGATACAAGACCTTAAAATCTGTACTGTTCACGAACTCAAATATCAAGCTAGGAGTTTTTGAGTGCTGGTCTCTGACAATATCCAATAGTTTGATGACATTTGGGCCTCCACAAAGATTCTGAAGAATTTTTATCTCTCTTTTTATCTACACAAAAACCATTAACCAAACAATATTTATCAAGACTCAGTAAACTATCAGACACTGTATTTTTTCCAACAACAATTAGCAACTTTTGTAGAATTTATTACTCATAATATAATATGAAAAAAGAATCCTCACTTTCTTTTTCTTCACAGGCTTGAGAATCTTGATTACACACTTCTCATTGCTGTTCACATTTATCCCTTCAAAAACTTCACTATATTTTCCCCTTCCAACTTTTCGAACAACTTCATAGTCATCCTGATCACTGAAACCCAACATAAAATTTAAAGTAAGCTGCGAGGCTTAAACATATCAAATGTAAAATGACACTGCACAAGATAAGTAGCATAATCCAGTAACTCAATTTACAGATGCAAAGTTCAGATCTTAAGAGATCAAGGCGCAAAGCAAGAACTTCACGTCCTCGAGGCGTTGCTGTATGCACAACCAGAAAAGTTCAATGTACAACCAAAAGCTGCTTCACTCACATTTCTTTTACATATCAGCCTTTTTTATCAAGTAAACCATTCATAATTTCTTCACCCCTTTAGTTAGTTTCATATATCAGCCTCCTAGAGACCCTAATTTGACCCAGATGTGTATGAGACACCGCCTCATGACCCTGAAGCATTTTCTGAACTCCTCACACCTCAGGTGCGCTTTTTGAAACCAAGATTATTAGACTAAGAGATTCAATAACTTTAAGTTATGAAATAAAGATCTAACTATTTTTATGTATCAAGCATTTTTATCAGGTAGCAGTGACTATACCGGACTAAAAAATTAACAAAATCCTCAATCTAAACTAGAAAAGAGCCTTTGTTCCAAATACTACAATCTGGTTCAAGGCAGGTTATATAAACTGCTGGTCTAAGCGCATTTAATTCACAATTCTCTGTCTGATCTAAGAAGATAATGAATATAAATTCAAATTTAAGTAGATGCTAACTTCTAGTCTTCTATAAATTTAATCGCTTAGCTTTTAAGGAGTATACTAGCTCATATTTTAAGAACTCACTCGGCCAGACCAATTTTACTAAGTCTCTGGTTTGGAAAGTCTAAAGACCTCAGTTTTAGAGGTGTGAACTCTGAAAAAGATTCCCTTTGAACCATAAATAATCACCATGGATGCCTTTCTTCCAGGCAAGGGAAGATTAAAAAAAAGAGAGATGTAAATGCTTCATAACAATTAACAAACAACGTAATTACCAAATAATCTCAGAACTAGTAGCAGTAATAGTAAAGTGGTAAAAAACAGAAATTGGGTACTCAACTGGATGTTTTAGAATCAAGCTGAGAGTTCAATGAATGTAATGATTTGGACTTGCTTATAAAAGTTAATAACCATGATATGTTTATAGGATAGTTATAAACAAAGCCAACCTATAAAGGTTGGTCCTTAAGATATAATAACTATAGGATTGTAGGAAGTGAGTCATTTAGATGTAACTTAAAGAAGAGCAAGGCCCAACCTACTAGCCTGGTCCTTAAGCAATTGAAAAAAAAAACGAATTCCAGATTATTCAAATGCATAAATATACCAAAAATTTATTCTTTTCTTGTCTTTCTAGGTATACTATACTAAATATGGTACCTAAAAGGCCAGGAAACAAACACAAGTATCCAGAGAGTTAACTGGATTCCAAATTTACAGCTTTATCACATACTTCTGTTAATTATAAACTCCTAAGTACCAGTCCTAATACAAAAAAAAACTATCCCCAAATTAAATCCCTATATGGAGAGTATGCAATCCTCCATGAAAAACGTATGAAATACATTTTAAATACTGAGTGAATGCAATACAAATCTCAACCCTAATGGCAAAGTGAACAAATTCAGACTAAAATTAAGCCAAGTAGATGCAGATATAACCAAACAATCGAATCATAAATGAAACCTAAAAATCTAGGGTTTAGATTATTTCGATTAAATTACCCCCACTGAACAGTAAGAGCTTCGTAATCCCAATACTCCCTGGGGCGAACAACGTTGACGTCAGCGTAGACTCGAGATTTCGACATGTCTATTGTTGAAACGTTGATGGAATCGTAGAGGCCGAGATCGGCGATCTGTTGGAAGGAGGAGGCGGCGGCTGGATTGGGGAAGAAGGGAGGAGAGGGGCGGTAGAAGACGGCGGCGGTAGCGGCCGCGACAGCGATCGCCGGCGAAGGGAGGAGAACAAGGATTGAAAAGATGAAAAGGAAAGAGTGGTGAGTTAAGGAGGGGAAAAGAAGAAGGTGTGGTGAGTCATTGCACATGTGAATGTCATATGCATATGCTGCCACCGCCAAATCGCACCATTCTTCAATCCACTAACAAGCCCATTTCATTTGCCAATCGGTTTTCTACTTTCAAGTGCTAAACTTTTAGATACTTTATCTTAGGATATTTTGGGCACCCTCGGTTTGGGCCATTCGGTTTCAATGGGTTCTCGGCCGCACCCTCGGTTTGGCAAATCGGTTTGAAGTGTGAGGGTACGTCGAAAGATGGATGATCGCTTCATCGGCTTCCACCCTGTATGCATTCACGTAGTTTTGAAAGTGGAGATGGATGATCAGGTGGCACGTGAAGGAGTCCGAGTACACTTATAGTTGTTTCGGTTTCATAAAAAGTAATATGTATTATTTTGTTAGTAGTTATAGTGTTATGTTTTTTAGATGATATAGTTGTTGCGTCTTAAACATACACCGTTGAGTTTATGAGCTCAAGTCATATGTATTAGTGTTCAAATCTACCTCCCATGGACATGTATATCCTTTAAGTCATGTGTCATATACTCATATGTATAACATGATGCTCAAGTCATATGTAATAGTGTAAAGAGATGGTTTAGATAGAAAGAGAACCACCTCCCCCTTATAATTGTGGAAGAGTCTTCTATTCAAACACGAGGCTTGCGGGCTTAACCTGATGGTAAATCTTAACTTGGGCTTACGAAGATTAGGCCCACTTAAATTTGGTCTAACGCATTTGACTTTGGTCTAATTACAATACTTTTATTATTTACAATAACGATGACGTAATTTACTTGGTAAGTTAAATTATAATAACACAATGCCTCTATTATCGATTAAGATGTTAAATGTGTTAATTTTTATAGTATCAATTAAGATGTTAAATGTGTTAATTTTTAGAGTATCATCATGTAAACCAAAAAGGTTAGTTGAATATTAATCAAGTATAACAAAGATTAAACAATCAGTTCGGTTTAAACAGTCAGACTCCAGTGTTTCACTGACAAAACCAAACCATATAAATTTCAAGCCGGCTGAATTGATGAATACTAATTCTTTGTGTGATTAATATTACAACCCAATGTCATCTCAACATAACATGAGCAATATAAAGCACTAAACTTTTACCCAAGCCAACATATTCTTGTATCGATTTTGATTCCTCAAGTGTCATCCATAAAGTATTTAAATTTTACCCCTGTAGTGACACCAACCAACAGGCTTTTCCCCTAGTTATACAAACAAACCCATATAACTATTTTGTCAATCAAAGATAAACAAATGGTACATTAATCTACATGCAACAACCCAAAACTAGCCCCTAGCCCAAAACTGAACCATGGTCAGACAACAACGGCTCACACGGCTTTAGGCTGAGTTTGTTCAAAGTCAAAAACCTCAAACATGAGCCGTCTAACATCGGGCTTGCCGTAGACAGTATAGGAAAGCCCATGAATGGCTTGTTGGACCGAGGTGGTTGCCGGGTTCCTGAGCCTTCGGTTGTGCTCATATGAATCTTGTACTTCCTCGCTATAAATAATGAACCGGTGAAGATACTTTTCCCTTAGATATTTGCCACAAAATTTGTTCATAAGAATTCTTCTGTGTTTTTCTTGTAACCATGTTCCTGGTGCATCTATATGCTTTATAAGCAGCCTCTCCGCCATTACAAGATCCTGTAAAGTTGACTTTGAATATTAATTACTTTATCCCGACATTATAAACTTACTATTTGACCACTAAGACCTAATTTAGAACTGATTATAAGTGCAAAAAAGCTTACCTGGATCTTTTGGCCGACATATTCTAGCCGCTCAAAGCAAAACCGAGGATGCTCAAATTTATACTTTGATGGATGCAAGAAGGCAAGCTGCGTCGCAAGGAAGCATCTCGAGATGAGTGTAAATTATGCAAGGTTTAATGTAAACAAAGAAATTAAAAAATAATTCACCTGTAACCCGAGGCCAAGTTCTATGTTTCTGGCGTTGGTAATTTCTGGGATTCTATCTTTAATTTTTAAAGGATATCCTAATGTATTCATAACTTGAGGTCTAGAGTCAAAATCCCATATGTTTCCTCTGAATCTATGCATCCCTGGTGGAACACAAGCCCTGAAAAGCCTCGGGTGAGCAAAAAGGGCGTCTTCAGGAGGCTGCAAAATGTAAATAGAGAAAATGCGAGTTGACAATTCTGAGTCAAACTCATAAAAAGAAAGATATGCTTTGACTTCTTAGGTCAATTCAAAATCATGCATAATTTTATGACGTTTTGTTTGTTGTCGAGGGTGCATGAATTTCACTTGACTGTCAACATTCAAAATTAAATAGCAAGTCAAAGGTAAAAACAATGACTTTTCAGGTCAAACTGATTAATTTTTATACATTCACACAAAATATACATTTGTGTTTTATTATAAGTTCCAGCATAAACTTCAAATTGTAGCATTTGTAATAAAGTTAGATAAATCAGATAGTGTTTGTATTTTTACAGAATCATATGCCCATTTGAAGTTGAAAATCAGTCCATTAGGCCAAAAAGTCAAAGATTACATCTTCTCTTGACAGAATATTATGAATTCGCAACTTCAATTCGAACACACTAGAACAAAATTTACGATCCCCTACTTTCCAAAAGATAGCATTCTTTGACTTTTGAGGTTAAACAATGGATTTAGAAAGGTCACGTTCTCATGTTTGATAAAGGTTTCGACTTGATCACAAATGCAACACCATTACACCAACATCAAAAAGTAAACTTTTCTTAAAATCTAACGGTATTTTCACTTTGTAAGTCTAAATATAATTAGCATCTTCGCCCAAATTGTCAAAAGAAAATATTCTTTGTTTGTCTTAGCCATGAGAGTAAATATACTATTTATTATATAATCATGAAGTTTATTAGAGCTTGCCTTATAAGCAGCAACGTCTTGCCAACTGAGTTTTCTCCCTTCAAATTCTGCAGAAACATAGTCAACATCTTCAAGTTGTCTTCTTAATTTAGGCTGACATTCTTCATCTTCAGGGTCCATTCCAAATACTTCAAAAAGTACACGATAAACTTCGGGCATACCGAAACAAAGGTATATTGCTCCAAACAAAGCCCAAAACACAGACCTGCGCATAAAAATGTAATCTTTAATCATATATGCAATTTTAGAGCTAATAGTCTAATACATCACTTAACAAGAGCACAGCGATATGTGCTCTGTCCAAAAATAGATGCAACTATACATGACGTAAGACTTACGAGCAACAATAAAACAGACCTAAGATCTTCCTAACTAAAGATTTAATATCCAAATGTAATCTTCATTGCATGAGAAACCAACTACTATTCAATTCAATAACAATTTCAGACCTAATAAATGAAGACCAAACTGAAAAAAAGAAAAAAGAAAAATAAAACTTACTTCACAGGCGGTTCTCGTTCTTTTCTAACAAGCTTATCCATGTCATCATACTGGAAAATCAAGTTATGCAAGCTAGCAGCTTTAACCCACTTAGGCAAAAACTTCTTCCCAATCAAAGCATAAACCCTCTCCCTCATCGGGCCAGGCGATTCCCGAGGATACCTCTGCAAGAAAAACTCAGCCAATGCCAATTCAAGAACATACTGACCCAAAAACCCCAATCTTGAATGCCCAGACCTCACATGTCTTGCATTTGTCCTCTCACAATGAGGATGCCCAAAAGCCAAATACAACAATGTATCAAACTGCTTAGCTGGATTATCATCCCCATAATTCTCAGAAGGTTCTAGAGGGTACCCAAGAGCCTGTTTAGCCTCCAACAAATACTCATCAATCCAAGTTTTATCAGCATTGTTAAACTTCATAGAGGGTAGACAAGAACTGAGTAAAGGGAACTGCTTTAGTGACAGTTGTGGGCTGTTGAGAAATCTTTGAGCTAGTTTTGCATCATCTAAAGGGGGTTTGAGGATGAATCGTTTTGGGGGTACTCTTTTGTTTGGGGAAATGTATTTCTTGCGTTGTGAGAGCTCTTTTAGGAGTCTTTGTGGGCTGTTTTTGGGGAGTTCTTGTTCTTGTTTCTCTAGTGTGGCGAAAATTGTGAGGTTTGGTGAAAAGGGTTTGCGAAAAGTGAGATTTTGGAAGTGGGTTTTGACTGGGAAAGGTGAAAGTGAGGAGGAGAAAGAGAGGTCATGAGTGCGATGATGAAATATGGTTGAGTTTGAGGGTTTTAGTGGAGATGAAAGGTCCATGGGGTAGGGTTTGGTTGATGAGGGATTAAGATTGTTGAGAGATTGAATTGTGGAATTGGGGGAACATGGTGGTTGATGATGGAGGTTTTGTAGGGGTTTTGGGGTGGATAAGGTTATAATGAGTTCTTGCGTGAGTATATTGAAGATGATGAACGCAATGGGGTTGATTGGTTGAAGATGATGCATATATGGACTGGGCTAGTTTTAGGTTGCTAAGTTTCTGGGCTTGCTTCATTTTATTAAGCCCACCAAACCAAAATCTAGTGGTCTCAAAAATTTGTCATTTCATCCACTTCGTTAACTACATCCAAAATTTCTCTTAAATAAACATACCGTTGTACGCCTGTGTTTAGGTTCAATAAGATCATGTCACGTGTCCTAATACAATTGAAAACACCCATATATTGAGTAACGTTAGCGCCTCTGATGGTGTTTGTGTGGTTAATGTTACGTGCAATGTCGTCGGTCTTACACTCCTGTCATAAGCATCCCACTGATGTTACATTTAGCATCCATACTTTCTCCTATAACTTCAGAAGAAAAGTTTGGAATAATATATGAACGATCTATTAAATCGTATGACCACAACCGTAGAGCTCGGGGTAACAAAATGAAGAAGACGAGCGAAATAAACATTCTGATGAAGATGTAATATTGGAGATGAAGATTACCCGGATGACTAAAATTGTAGAGAAAAAGGGAGTCCCGCCGGTCTCTTTAGAATTCTTTTTACATTTTTTTATATTTGTCTAAACACAGGTACCATGGTAAAACATGGATGCCAACACCCATGTTTGAGGGGACATTTTAAGGAAAAAGTGGTTAAAAAGGGTATATCTAATTGTTAGAATTCCTTTGTCACTACTTCCGAAAAAAGAAGCAAATTTCCACATCACCTTAAAAAGGGTATATTCCAATTCTCAAGTCTCGACTCACCTTTCTTGACCCATTAGTGTGGCCAGGAATCATCAACAACAAAGGTTAAGTTGGACAAACTCTCCAAAACCAATTGCACTACTACCACACACTCACAATCCTAACCTCATAAACTTTTATAGATAAGACTCTTTTATCCTTCTCTACATTATGGGCATTTAATATTTTTGTTAAATAAATTGGTTTGATTTCATTCAAGAACTTTAGTAACTGGCATGATCAGGAATTCAACTAAATCTCATGCAGCCAACGATACAGTGAAATACGCATCGT
Source organism: Helianthus annuus (assembly GCF_002127325.2). Lineage (NCBI taxonomy): Eukaryota > Viridiplantae > Streptophyta > Magnoliopsida > Asterales > Asteraceae > Helianthus > Helianthus annuus. The sequence goes on along the minus strand of NC_035446.2, from coordinate 134,589,212 downwards.
TGGGATTATTATTTTTCGTTGTCCTATGTAGGACATGAATAAGGTTAAGGTTGAGAACTAAGATTGCCAAATCATCAACATGGTGGATGTTCATCAAGAGATATCCGAGTTACCCGCAACAGTTGGCAAGCCTCCTACAAATAAGGAGCTTAATGCTGATGCCATGAAGAGGATTAGCGATTGGTTTGATTTCGTTCTTGTTCGTCTTATACTGCCTTTTTTCGTTTAACGTTAATCTTCATAGAAAACCTCATTTATTTTCCAAAATTAGCAGGATTTTCTCCCAAGAGATCCCAAGTGATGTTAGAGTTTGTGTAGGAGATGTTTCTTTTCCGGTACACAAGGTACACATTTTCTATGTTCTTGTTAAATTCATATTTTATATAATTTCTCAACTTGTGAATCAAGATTTTATTGTTTTAACTTCATAAGAAGTAAACATTTTAATTCCTTTTATTGGCTGAAGTTTCCCTTAGTCTCAAAATGTGGTTATATAAAGAAACTACTATCCGACACCAAAAATGCCGATCTTTCTGTAGTCGAAATCCCTGATATCCCAGGCGGGCCAGAAGGATTTGAACTTGCCGCAAAGTTTTGTTACGAAACACATATCGAATTATCTACATCAAACATTGCAATGGCAAGATGTGTCGCGGAGTATCTTGAAATGACAGAAAAATATTCAACTGGAAACCTGGTATCAGTAACTGAAGCCTATTTAAACGATACGGGTCTTACAAACTTATCTCGTGTAGCTTCCATTCTGCAATGTTCTGGAAATCTCTTACCGATATCTGATCGAGTGAAGTTAATTGATCGATGTGTAGAAGTTATTGCATTCATGGTCACTGATAAAAGTCGAGTTTCTCTTGTTGACTGGTGGGCTGAAGACTTGATTGTTCTTAGAATTGATATCTTCAAAAGGGTTCTTGTTGCACTGGTTTCAAAGGGATTTAAACAGTTTGCGCTTGCTCCGGTTCTAACGCTTTATGCCCAAAAACGTCTTCGAGGTCTGGTGAGATCCCTTTCTCACATGCAAAATGGACGGGTCGGGCTAGTTAACTGGTTGAAATGGGCATGGGTTGGGCCATCTTTTACACCAGCCAAAATGGGTCGGGCTAGGTTGAGTTGACCTGCAAAAGGCCCAAACTAAAAACTTGTAATTTTTTAAAATGAACTTTATAATAACTACTTTTTCTAATATAACAATTTAAATATTGTAAGCTTTTAGATTCACTTGTGTCGCCTTTGACCCGTTTGTTCATAATCGCTAACGGTCAGTAGTTTGTAATTAGAAATCAAATACAATTATTCAAGATGTTAATCACTTGTAATTTATATGTAAATGATATGTAGTCATTTTGTAAAACACAATTTTTTTCATATAAAAGCTGAATTTATTATGTACTTACTGAGTAACTGCTCATTGTTTACCATATTAACATCTAATCTTGTATATATCTCTTTTAAACAAACAGGAAATCTTTGGAAAATCCAAGAGAAATCTTGACCCGAAACAAAAACACGAGAAGCGGGTTGTATTAGAAACGATAGTTGGCCTTTTACCAAGAGAAAAAACCGCAATATCAATAAGCTTTCTTTCAATGCTGCTTCGCGCTGCCAAATATCTAGACACAACGGTTGCATGCAGACTAGATTTAGAGAAAAGAATGGGCTTACAACTCGGGCAGGCGGTTTTAGATGATATATTAATCCCTTCTCGTTGCTTTGATGGTGATACAATGCTTGATGTTGATACAGTGCAACAAATCATGTTAAATTATTTTGAATATAATTCTACGGGTTTGGATGACGTAAACTATGATTTAAACTTCGTTCCGCCATTACAAAGTGACGATGAGAATGTCGGGAAGCTAATGGAGAATTTTCTTGCTAAAATAGCTTCCGATCGAAATTTGTTGGTTTCAAAATTTATCAGTTTTGCTGAATGTATTCCAGTCGAAGTTCGTGTGACAGAGGATGGAATGTATAGAGCTATTGATACTTACCTGAAGGTATGCCCTCTTTTTAGTATTTAATTTGATTAAACATTGTCGTTCTAAGGGTAACGGGTCAAAGTAGGTTCAGGCGTGGAATCTTTGATCTAGAAATGTCATCTAGACTTGTATATTGATCAAACTTTAACTTGGAATCTTTTAGGCTCATCCAGCTATAATTGACATGGACCGCAAGAAAGTGTGCAGCTTACTGGACTGTCAAAAGCTATCGCGTGAGGCCCGGGCCCATGCAGCCCAAAACGAAAGGCTTCCGGTTCAAACAATGGTTCAAGTTCTTTACTATGAACAGCAACGGTTAAGGGAAATGGAGAGCAGCCCGATCAACAGTGAATCTCAAAACATGGTATTAGATGATATCTCGAGATTAAAAAAAGAGAACCAAGAGCTCAAATTTGAGCTTATTAAGTTGAAAACACGACTTAAAGAAATCGAGATGTCGAATGCCAATAAAACAAGTGTCAACAATGCTACTGGAACCACTGCTGCTAAACCACCATTGCCTGCTAAGCCACCATTGCCTAAAAAATCATTTATAGGTTTGGTGACGAAAAAGCTTGGGAAAATTACACCATTTCTTCATGCCGACGGGTTTGTGGCTTCGGGTACAAGGGGTAGGAATAAACCCAATAAAGATCGAAGGCATTCGGTATCTTGATATGATGATTTTGATGTGTTTCATACTGTAAGCACTCCATTTGTAAAAACTAATGTCATATTGTAAAGGTAAAACGTGTTTTATCTAGTATAGTACATGAGCATGTATTGAACTTGAAATTATTGTGATAATGTATCAAGATTTAAGAAGATGTAAGTCGTCGGGTATATATCAATATGATTGTAATCACAAAGAAGATAACAAACGTGAAGTGGAAAGTAAAGAAGATGGTAATGTTTTGGAGTTGCAAAGAAAAATACATTTTCGGTATGAAGTTTCCACTCACTTTTTTTTTTTCCTGAAGACAATAACAAAAAAAAAAGTATTATTATTATCTATATAACATTTGCAAAGACGCATGAACAGTAGCTATAATCTATATAACATTTGCAAAGACGCATGAACAGTAGCTATAATGTTTTTTTTTTTTTTTTTTTTTTTTTTTTTTTTTTTTTTTTTTTTTTTGCGTATCACTCACATATGCTATTTCATTTTGGCCCCTTTAGGTTTCAACTTTTATTCCTCCAGTCCTTCTTCTTTGTTAATGTATTTATTATTTTTCTATCCCCCCCCCCTCTACCCCCTTTATTTTCTTAATTAGTAATTTTAGCCCTTACTTCATTTTACATGTTATACAAACTAACCCCTCTAATTTTCAACATTCTAGCTTTACCTATGCTATATCTTTTTGGCCCCTTTAGGTTTCAACTTTTATTGCTCGAGTCCTTCTTCTTTGTTAATATATTTATTATTTTTCTATCCCCCCCCCCTTGCTACCCCCTTTTATTTTCGTAATTAGTAAGTTTAGCCCTTACTTCATTTTACATGTTATACAAACTAACCCCTCTAATTTTCAACATTCTAGCTTTACCCATATATCACATATAATATACATTTTCAACCTATTAAGTTTTTTACTAACTTAATTTTCGTTCAGTAACTTTCGTTCGCTAATTTGTCGTTGTCTTTAAAAACTTTGTAAAACCTTTTTTACTCCCTCAAGTCTCTAAAGTTTCGAGCTTACACCTACAGGTGACATTGAAATCATCAAATACGTCTAAATGCGTTTTCCATATTTTTTACGCATTACGTAACGATTGGACTAATACATTCGATATTTGCGACGTACTCGCGCTGCAACGCGCATGTGTCATATTTTTTTCATATTTTTAATGCATTACGTAACGATTAGACTAATACATTCGATATTTGCAATGTACATGCGCCACAATATTCTTTTGAACATATTAGAACTTTATTTTTTGGTTTCTTTTTTTTTTTTGTTACTAGAGTGAGTATCGGTACCATAATAAGGCATAACAATACCAATCGAATTCCTCTTTCCGTTGGTACATAAAATGTCGGTATCACACTAATTGAATTGATACCGATAGAAAACCCGCTGCGTAGCGCGGGTTATCCCTCTAGTTGATATAACATTTAACTAAGGGTGCTTGGCATAATATAACATTTTAACCCTTTTACTTTTTAGTTTTATTATCTTACCTCAGCTTTGAGCATTTACGTTTACATATTCTTAGTTTTTTATAAACTTTGTAAAATATCATTTTAACTCCCTTGAGTTTCTAAAGTTTCAAGTTGACTATTCTTTAACTTTAAAAAACACTATTTTCTTCGTAATTTTCTTTTAGAAATGAGTCAGATCAAATATAATACGTTTACGTGCTTATTTTTACATATGTTTTCAGTTGATCTACGTTTTAACGTAAAGTTTATTCTGAAACGAGTCGGGTCAAATTAAATATACTATGTTTTCATTCGACGGTAAAAATTCAAGTTACTTTACATTCACCAACACAATGCACAACGAGTTAAATATATTCTTATTTTTATGTATGTGTCTTTATAAATTCTAGTTTGTTTACGTTTCAACGTAATTTTTTCGGAAATGAGTTAGGTCAAATATAATACGTTGCCGTGCTTATTTTTTTGTACAATTTCCGTTGGTATACGTTTTAACATAAACTTTGTTCGGAAACAAGTCGAGTCAAATATAATATCTTTTCATTTGACGGTATAATCAAATTACTCTAGGTTTCGACGTTGCTGCAATGCACGACGGGCAATATTACTAGTTGGATATAAAGTAGGCAAAACCAAAAACGGTAAAATATGAGACTCGGTTTCAGTGTATTTATTGCATACACTTTCATAGATGATACATGTTAGGTAGTTGAGCTACCATTAGATGTGTGTTAGGTAGCGTGATAATCATTTGACCTTTTGTATTCATTTACGCCTAAGACCATATACAATGGGATTTTTTTTCACCTCCACAGGCGGTGATGTAGCAACCAAGGACAAGGAGCTCACAAACAACCTATTGTGCGGCTCGACTAATTTTTGATAGGGAAGTCTGTGTGGACGGATGGGTGAATATATATATTTGTGTTTTTTTGGAGAAAGAAACAATGGTGGTTGATGAAGGAACTTGTGTGGTTATGTCACACTCTCAATTTCCACATGCGGAGTTTTACCGCGATGCGTGTGACTGACCAGGATCTGACCACTAATCATGTTGAACAAACCATTTAAAATCATAAAGCTTCACTAATAACATGATTAGCGATAAAGTTTAATTGTCCAAAACACAGTTTATGTTGCAGCGGAAAAATAAGTAAAACCCACCAAGACTTAAAAACCACAAGTTTAATAAATGCTCAAAGCATAGAGTTTTAACAAACCACCCACTCCAGCCGATTGCAATGCCCGTCCATAGCTGTACCTACTGACCTGCAAAGGATGCAACTACGTGTCAACAATAAAGTTGGCGAATTCACAAATTTGAGTTTAGCAAATGTAAAGTTCACAATGTTTTTTATTTAAGTATGACTCGGGTAGCTATCCCTCATCACATGACTAAACTTTGTTTCGAATGCTGACGTTTTGTTTGTACCCTCATGTCACACCCCTATTTTCCACGTGTCACCGGTGGGCCCGGTGGGGAGTATCGTGACGTAGTTGATATCATCATAGTCAAGCAACACAAATTTAAAATGCACAGCGGAAGCAAAAAGATAGATTTATTTCAACCAAATAAAATTGTAATATTTAAGTATCACAATATAGTTGAAACAGATCCACAGGCGGATCAAAATAAAGAGGAAATATAGTTTAACAAATTTGACATCTAAGCTTGCGAGACTTCTAGATGACGCTAGGAGAGGCCAGCCTATTACGCGTAGTACCTGCACTTAATCTTTTTGGGAAAATACGTCAGTTTGCACTGTTAATACAATTTAACTGACTCATTTTGAAAAGGTTTGAAAATTGATTTGAATGCACATGGCACAAAAGATTTTTTTATAACTTGGGATAATTATTTGAATATAAACTTGTAAAAGATTTACATGTTTCTTATGCGTCCAGTAGCCCGGGTCTACACCGGGTTAAGGATCAATAGACACACCACTTGGTATAGTCCCGCAACGGTTTTTTAACCCAACACCGGCGGTTATACCTTAATAGTTATTTATGCACAACGGGTGTACGCCTACACTCGCATGCTTAGGTCGTGGCCATTTCGTGAAATGATGCCCCAGGATATCCGGGACATGGTCATTAACCCCCCAAAGGCTTTAAGCAAACAAAACAATTTAAACAGGACATTTCAATGATTTAACCTATATTGGATCAAAGATTCAATGCCAGACCAAGCGGTATTTTATATACCGTACCCCAAGCCCGTATAGGGAAAATATTTAGAAGTATTTACCTGAGCAAGTAAAATCACAGAAGCAAGTGCAAATATCTTTTATTGGATCTCCTATTCTGGAACGAAGGTTTATAATAACCTATTAGAATCCTAACAGGTCTTTAATTTAGCCTAAGCTTAGACCGATTAGTTTTAAAGAAAGAATACGGTTCAATCGCATGGGAGGCGAAGACCGGTTTAGAATGTGGTTTTGACCCTACAAGCTTGCATGCTTGTTTAATATGGGTAACATAATCACATTCTGGATTTTGAGACAATAAGGATATGGTTTGACCCGTTTCAGCTAAAATGTGTGAACTAGTTACATAAGCCGATCCGAACGCGAAAGTGCGTAACGGGTAACCATATGAATCATATACAAGTTTCCTGAGTTAATATGTACTAAATATGTTGTGATATCAGTAAGATATCTTCTATTACGCCCAAAATGATTTTAAACACAAAATATGCCTCATAAGGGCATTTTGGTCATTTTAAAGGGTATAAAAGAGTTTAATTAGTAACCTGAGTTACAGGTCTGAATAAATCAGTAAATATACTTAATTTAATAAGCTACAACAGTAGGATATCATATATATGCGAAATTTATTAATTATAACCATATTATGCACCGAAGGGGCATTTTGGTAATTTCATATAAACCTAAAAGGTCAAAACTGGAAATCTGAGTTTAAAAACTTTGTTTACTGTTATAATATAAAAATTTACTGAATATATCAGTAGGTATCAACCCTTATATATATAAACTAGTTTTGATACATACTATGTCGTAAAAATGCCTAAAAATGCGATTTGGAGCCATTTCCGGGTTTTGAAAGAAAAGCTGATATTTTATAATTCCAGAAGGCTTAAAATAATTTATTTAACATAAAAAATCAGTAGAAAAAAGTTTGATGTCAAAAGGATTTATAAAACTCATTTTATAGCCCAAAAGGGCAAAACCGGCAATAATCAAATTAAGCCTAACACTCTAAGACATGCTTAGCCTAAAAATAAATAAAAATCTTCCAAAATCCCAAAATATTATTTTATATCAGTAAGTAAAAAGTTTGATATTAAAATTTGGGTTTAGATAGGCTATATGCTAATTACGCCAATTAATTATTAAGAATGCTTCTAATTACGCTAATGAGCATAACTCTTAATCTAGACCTCAAACTTGGTGTAAAATTTTAAGTACAAGTTTATAAATCAGTAACTAAGATGTCTACTCTTTTACATTTTCAAAAATCACATTTTAAGGTGAAGAGGGCATAATAGTCAACATTTAAGCAATTAACGGAAACATGCATATGAATTAGATGTCGAATGAACCAAGTTGTATAATCACAGAGGGTTATACTAACATGGAAATAGGTCCAAAAGAAGCTCTAAGGCAATCCTAAACTTGGCTTAAACGGGTCAGAACTGAAAGTCAAAGCAGAAGTCAAATTATGCGACTTTCGGTTCCAAACCGAGCTTAAACTGAAAATTGTCGAGTTGAACATGTTGGGACATGTTCTTACATTAATTACCAAGTTATATTAATGATCAAACAGGTTGCATGTATCCTACATTGCTAATTATGTATTAATTTGGAATTAAGCATGTTGACTTTTTAAAGTAAGCTTTGACCCGACAATTGACATAATTAGAGTGGGAATTTGAGAATGCCCTTTTAAGGGTTTATTACCCACATAATTACCTACTTATAGGTACTTTTAATTCGAGATTTGACTGAGTAATTGTTGTTTAATCTCGAAGTCAAACCTTAATTACGATGGTTTGACTTTTAGCTAATTACTAAGCTAAACTGAACTAAGAATGATTAGGAACACTTACAAAGGTCCTAAATATGATTAGGGACTTAAGAGAAACTTGATTGCTGTCCAGAGAAGCTCCAGAGATGCTTGAAGTTGAGTTTGAATAAGCAAGTCCTAAAGTTCACAACTTCTTCTTATATAGTGCACCAAATGTCACAAGATCTTGCCAAGGAAGTCTACAATTGTTGTGAGATGATCCCAGGTGCCCCTATGTGGCTATTTACTGCCTACCAAGTCCCTGAATTCGAATACCACCCTAATAAGGCAGTGGAACTGACTGAACCGGCAGCTGTCCATTTTCTGCTGCCAGCGACAGGCTTACGGACCGTAAGCCAAAGCCCTTGCGGTCCGTATGCTTCTCTTGTGGACCGTATGCTTATATGGTTACGGTCCGTAACCGACCCTGGTCTGATACGCCCAGATATGCTCCTTGCGGACCGTAAGCTTAAAGCCATACGGTCCGTAACCGATGGCCAGAAGCCAAAAATCATGCAAACTTCCAAACTTTGACCATGCAAAAGTGTAATGTCGAATTCTTAGGCTTTTACTGCTGTAAGGGACCATATGGGCAGGCTTTTGCATGCCTTGCATGCACTTACACCTCTTGGCACTTTGTGGCATATTTGAAGTGACGGAAATTTCAAGAATACATGTTTTAGGACATGTATTAGCTCAAGATTAAATTCCTTTCTCAAGTCTTACAATTTTTTATTTATTGTAGTAACATTTTAAGAATTCATTGTTCATATAAAAAAATTGAATTTTATTTATTTAGAACTACCGGCTATATTTCCGATGTTTATTAAGACGACTCGATAGGGATGGGATTGGTACAGTACCTGTACCTATACCCGTACCAGTACCGAAAATACCGGTACCGAATTTGAACAAAACTAGGTACCAAATACCGTACCAAATATATAGGTACGGTACGGGTACGAGTACGGGTACTGGTACGGGTATTTTCGGTACAGTACCCGCTTGGTACCATTTTGTTTTTATTTACTTTTTGAGCACTTGTACGAGTACTAAATATGTAAAATTGACATGAGTACCAATATAGTACGCGTACCAAATAGGTAAAATTGGTACGAGTACCAATACGATACAGGTACCATATAGGTAAAATCAATACGAGTACACTATAAATACCATAATATGAAATAAAACATAATACAAAAAAACTTTTAAAAGTATACATAGAATTCGGTACCAGTACCCGTTTTTACCCGTACCCGTACTCGTACCAATACCGAAAGTACCGAATAGCAAAATCAATAAAACTGGGTACCGATACATGTACCAAATACCTAAAATCGGTACGGGTACAGGTACGGGTACGGGTACGGTACGGGTACGAGTACGGGTATTTGGGAAAAAAAGCCCATCCCTACGACTCGAGGATCTTGGGATTTATAACTTGGGTCGATCAGAGGTATTTTAATAACATGTCGCCCTTGGGCCGTTCAGAGGTATTTTAATAACATGACGCCCTTTCCAAATCCTACCATACACCCTTATTTGATCCGGGTTCCTGACACGTTTGTCCCACATGACACGTGTCTTTATTCTATTGGACATGAATTTTCGAGGTGTTACATCCTCACCCCCTTAAAAGAAATCCCGTCCTCGAGATTTACGGAAACAATTGAGGGTATTTCTCTTTCATTGTGGACTCTAATTCCCACGTATACTCGGGACCTCTACGGGCGTCCCATTTCACCTTGACAATAGGTACAAGCTTCCTTCGAAGCTTCTTTACCTGTCGATCCTCAATCGACACAGGTTTTTCCACAAATTTCAAGCTCTCGTCTATGTGCACATCTGTGTGTGGTATGACTAGCGATTCATCAGCTAGACATTTCTTCATATTGCAGACGTGGAATACATTATGAATACCGCTGAGCTCTTCAGGTAAGTTTAACTTGTAAGCCACTGACCCTACACATTCGATGATCTCGAATGGCCCTATATATCTCGGGCTTAACTTACCTTTCTTGCCAAAATGCATCACCCCTTTCCAAGGTGATACTTTGAGCAAAACTTTATCACCAACCTCAAACTTGAGGGTTTTCGCCTTTTATCAGCATAGCTCTTCTGCCTATCCCGGGCAGCTTTTAGGCGGTCACGGATCTGGAAAATCTTGTCCGTTGTCTCAAAGACTATATCAGGACCTGATAATTGAGTGTCTCCTACTTCTGCCCAACAGATGGGCGTTCTGCACTTCCTACCATATAGTGCCTCAAAAGGTGCAGCCTGAATGCTGGTATGGTAGCTATTGTTGTAGGAGAACTTGACCAAAGGTAGGTGCTTATCCCAGCTACCTCCTAAATCAATCACACATGCACGAAGCATGTCTTCCAAAGTTTGAATGGTACGCTCACTCTGCCCATCCGTCTGAGGATGGTAAGCCGTACTGAAGTTTAAACGCGTGCCCAAAGACTGTTGGAAACTTTTCCAAAAGTGTGATGTGTATCTGGTATCTCTGTCAGAGATAATAGCCACTGGTACTCCATGTAGGGACACAATCTTATCGACGTATAATTGGGCTAACATGTCAGAACTATAAGTTTCCTTAATGGGTAGGAAATGTGTTGACTTAGTCAGTCTATCAACTATGACCCATATAGTATCATTTCCCTTCTTTGTCTTTGGCAATTTGGTGATGAAATCCATCGTCACCATTTCCCATTTCCAAGTGGGAATTTCAGGTTGTTGCAGCAAACCTGACGGCTTTTGATGTTCAGCTTTGACTTGTGCGCACGTCAAACATTTAGCCACATAGGCAGCTATAGACTTCTTCAAGCCTATCCACCAATAGTTTTCCTTCAAATCCTGGTACATCTTATCAGCTCCAGGATGAGCGGAATATTTGGAATTGTGGGCTTCCTGGAGGATAACATCCCGTAGTCCTCCATAAACTGGAACCCATATTCGTCCATTTAACTTTAGGATTCCGTCCTTGCCATAGGATAACTATTCCTCAGTTACTCCTAGTTTTTCTTCAGGGTAGTTAGCTTCTAGCACAGCTTCCTTCTGCACAGCTAACAACCTTTCATTCAAACTATTCTTTATCTCAGTATGCTTGGCATTGATTCTTATAGGCTTTACCCTCTCCTTCCTACTTAAGGCATCGGCAACCACATTTGCCTTGCCTGGATGGTATCTTATCTCACAATCATAATCATTCAAAGTTTCCATCCAGCGTCGTTGCCTCGTGTTCAAATCCTTCTGATTGAACAGATGCTGAAGGCTTTTGTGATCATAATAGATCACACACTTAGTTCCATACAGATAATGCCTCCACAGTTTTAGTGCGAATACAACGGCACCCAGCTCCAAGTCATGGGTGGTGTAGTTCTTCTCGTGCACTTTCAATTGGCGTGAAGCGTAGGCAATGACTTTGCCTTTCTACATTAACACACAACCCATCCCGGTGTGTGATGCATCACAATAAACTACAAACTCATCGATCCCATCAGGCAATGTCAGCACGGGAGCATTGCTCAACTTCTGCTTCAAAATATTGAAGGATTCTTGCTGCTTAGGCCCCCAATCGAACTTGCTATTCTAGCGAGTGAGAAGAGTCAGGGGTGCTGCAATTCTTGAGAAGTTCTTGATAAAGCGTCTGTAGTATCCTGCCAACCTAAGAAACTGCGAATCTCCGTAGGCGTCTTTGGCTCTTGCCAGTTCATGATAGCTTCAATCTTAGAGGGATCTACTTGGATACCACGCTCACTAACAACATGTCCAAGAAATTGGACTTCACGAAGCCAAAATTCACACTTAGAGAATTTGGCATAGAGCTTTTCTTGATGAAGCAGTTTCAGTATGCAACGGAGATGCTTCTCATGGTTAGCTTGGCTCTTCGAGTAGATGAGGATGTCGTCGATGAAGACGATGAAAAATTTATCCAAATAAGGCTTGCAGACGCGATTCATGAGATCCATGAATGCGGCAGGTGCATTAGTGAGTCCAAAAGGCATCACTAGGAACTCGTAATGACCATAGCGAGTTCTGAATGCAGTCTTGTGAACATCTTCATCTTTGACCTTCAATTGATGATAGCCTGACCTCAGATCAATCTTGGAAAAGTAGCTTGCTCCTTGAAGTTGATCGAACAGATCGTCGATCCTGGGCAAAGGATACCTATTCTTGATAGTGACCTTATTAAGCTCGCGGTAATCGATGCACAGACGCATCGACCCATCTTTCTTCTTGACAAACAAGATTGGTGCTCCCCATGGAGACGAGCTAGGTCTAATAAAACCTTTGGCTAGTAAATCATCTAACTGCGTCCTCAATTCCTTCATTTCTGTTGGTGCCAACCTATAAGGTGCTCTTGCAATAGGCGCTGCTCCTGGGATGATGTCGATTCTGAACTCTACTTGTCTATCTGGTGGCAAACCAGGTAATTCTTCCGGGAAAACTTCGGGGTATTCAGAAATGACTGGAATATCTTCAATCTTGGGTTTCTGCTCGTCGACAGTCACTTGTGCCATATAAATGACACAACCCTTCTTTAAGCATTTAGATGCTTTGAGCATAGACACCTGCTCAGGTAACCCGTACCGGGTGTCTCCTTGAATGGTAAGCGACTCACCAGACGGAGTCTTGATCACCACTTGCTTCTTATTGCAAACTATCTGAGCTTGGTTATGCGATAACCAATCCATGCCTATTACTATGTCGAAACCAGCTAACTTAAATGGAAGGAGGGACAAGGGAAAAGAGTGGTTCCTAATGGATGTGACACATCCATCTAATACAGTTGAAGCGGTTTCTATGGTTCCATCAACTAATTCCACTTCACACTTCACACTTAAGGTTTTAACAGGCATTTTCAGTAATTCACAAAACTTATCATCTACAAACGATTTATCTGCTCCTGAATCAAATAATACTCTTGCGTAGACATCATTAATAAGAAAAGTACCTCTTATGACATTGTCGTCCTGAACAGCTTCCTTCGCATCCATGCGGAAGACCCTTGCATTGGTCTTCTTTCCTTCTTCAGCTTTCTTCGCAGCTTTTGGGCAATTTATCTTGATATGCCCTTTTTCGTTGCAACTGTAGCAAGTTGCATCTTTGAGTTTCTTGCATTCTAGGGTCTTATGCTCAGTTGAATTGCAGATCCCACATGGCCTCGGCTGAGACTGGGATTTTGAGTCATATCTGCACTTTCCAAAGTGGTGCTTCTTGCAAACCTTACACTTGGGTTTATCTCCAGACTGATGCCCATCCTTTCTAGATTCAGACCCTTTCTTGTGGTCATGGCTTCCCTTGTGCTTTTTGCCTTAGCGTCGCGAGTTGTCATCATCGCGCTTCCTCTTCTCAGCATCCGTGTTCCTCAGCGATCTTTGCCGGACCGCGTCCAATGTGAGGGACAGGGATATATCAGCTACAGACCTGAATGTAGTTGGCCGAGAGGCCTTCACACTTGCCTTTATCTCTGGGGCTAAACCCCCAATGAATCGAGCTATTCTTTTAGGCTCCGGTGTTACAAGGTAAGGAACCAACATTGACATTGTATTAAAACTCGTGAGGTAAGCTTGACAATCTAGGTTCTTCATAACCAATGATAGAAAATCAGACTCGATCTTTTCCACCTCATGCTGAGGGCAGTAGTATTCCTTGATCAGTGCTACGAATTGTTCCCAAGACATGTTGTACAATGGGATTTTCCCTGTAGCTTGAATCAGGGATCTCCACCAGGCTAGGGCCTCACCCTTAAACGACTGAGATACGAACTTCACAATATCCCTTTCAGCACACCCACTAATATCTACCACCGTGTCCATCTCATCCAACCAAGTCATGCAATCCATAGCCCCTTTCTCCCCAGTAAAATCTCGGGGTTTACATGAAACAAAGTAATTATATGTGCAACCTTTGGCACGAGGCTTATCATCAAATACAATCCTTTTGGATGGAATGTTGTTTTCGTTCGAGGAATGTCGGTCATCATCTTTCTTTGGTTCCTCTTTCTTAGGCTTAGGTTGGACAGAAGGTGGCTTGCTATGAGCTTCTGAATGTGTCTTGGGTTTAGAATGCGGTGTAGACAGGGTTCTGCTTCGAGTCCCGGAAGACTCACTGTTTTGCCGATCCAAAGCCCTAGTCACAGCATTATCGACTAGTACTTGCAGCTCCGCACCAGTTAGCTGTATTCTAGCATTATCGTGGTTTTCCACCGGATGACTATTCACTTCATCCGACCCAGCCATGTAGCTTCGATTGCTACATATAGAAGATAACGGGCAAGGTTTTATTTTAGAGGTTTTACAATAATTTACGATTTATTAACCATGGTTTTAATAGCCACTTTTGGTTAATTTGTTAATTAATTATATATTCAGGACTTTTATAACAATCCTATATTTTTAATTTAAAAAAAAAATAGCACAAAAGCTCAGTCATAAAGACAAATTTAATATATAAACCAAGACTTCTACAGAGTCAAGGTATTAAGGCTTTAATCAAAGTTTATTGCCTTATTTTAGACAGGGAGATATAAGCTACTACTGTCTTTAGTCCCAAGGACATTATTCTTTAGCCCGTAGGCACTTCATCCTTAAGGGATGGTTATGTAATTAAAGGAATTTAAATAACCCAATTAAGAGACGACCTATGTGATTTTATCGTATCACAGTTTGTCATGAATGTTAACATACTTTCAGATGTTAACAAGAATTGGAATCTTTTGGGTGGGTTCTACCATCTTGGCCAGGTCTGCAACGACACATTGGCTAGGTTTTACCTTTAAGATTCTTTTAATAATCAACGCAGAACAGTCCTAAATTGAGATGTCAATTATAGATCTAAATCTAATTATGGAGATACCATCTTGGCCTTGTCTTAAAATGACACATGGCTAGGTCTTGTCCTTTTTAGATTTTGCCACTTTAATATAATGGTAGATCTTTTATAGGAATGTTATTTTCATTTTACTTTGTGTTTTAAGTTTATGCATATACTTAATAATAAACAAATATGAAAATTTTAAATTCAACCATTCCATTACTAAAATTTAACAAGTACAACATTTGCCCTAAACGGGACTTTCTAAGAAACAACATGCCTACGCAGGGGAAAAATACAAACAAACAAACCCACGCAGGGGTTAACTAAAAGACATGCCCTCGCAGGGGCAGAATACTAAAAGACAAGCCCACGCAAGGGCTGAGTACAGAAACAAAAAGTTCGCGCAGGGACTTGATTACAACTTAATAAAATAAACATCAAAGGTCTTTAATGACCCCTTCTCTTAGACTTCCCTTTCATCAGGTCTGACAATCCCTTGAAGAAGCCCCGAGTGTTACTGCGCTCGGTTTGAATCTCCCGTTCACATCGGTCCAACCTATCGAGGACCTCTTGTTGACGTTCCGGCGGGATTAGCTGTGGCTGCGGCGGCTGATACAGAGGTTGAGGAGGTGGCGGACGCTGGTACCCATAAGTTGGGTAACCAGTGGTCCAAAGACCACCATAGGGTCCCTCTGGGTGACGAGCATTGTAGTCCCATGCCTCCTGGTATGGGTCCACATTGGCATAGTCGTAATGGGTATGAGCCGGCTGCTCAAAAGGGTTATACGCCGCTGAACTGGCGTAGGCAGGGATTGAGTTATCAAAACCCAATGGTGGCGCCATAGGCGCATAGTTGATCTCTGGGATGGGGTTTGATGGACCCCCATCTGCGGGTCTTCTTCCTCCTGGAGTGGCGGATAATGACTGCCACTCGAGGGCTGAGGAGTGCTAATGCGGACTCCTCCTCGCACGGACATCCTGCGTTTGACCTTCTCCGCCTCGGTGGTTCCGGAAGCGGTTGCTCCACTGGTGGTGGTGGTGGCGGAGTGACTGCCACAAATCGGGGATCCTCGGAATGATCCTGCTGCTGTTACTGCTGCTGCTGGTGGTGGTATGGGGACGAGTGTTCAGATGAGGTAAAATACCAGTCCCACTGGTTGAACCTCGCCTGGTAGTTGCCAGGACCACGGTAAGGTGATCCATGAAAAGATGACCCATCGGAGATTTCGATGGGGTGGTTCGGGGTCCCGATTGCAGGTTCCACGGGATTCGTATCTTCATCCATGTTATTTTCACCCGAGAAGTGATCCTCGGGTCCTAGTGGGTTAAAACCCACGGGTTCTTGAATAAAATTAGCCGGGTTGAACCGGCTCTGGAAAGCAGGGGTAGGGTCACCAAAAGAATGGTGCAAGTTTGACCGCTGCAACGGTATGAAGGAAGGCGGAGGGTTGTCGGGCTCGTTTTCGGATTGCGGCCCGGAAGAATGCAAATAGGACGGTGAGGAACTTAAGGAGACTGATCGCCTCCCGGTTTCAACGTAAACCCTCCACGGCTCCTGGGGGCTAGTGCTCATTGTGATAGATGGGGTACGCCGGTGTGAAGGCCCAACTTCATGGTCATGGCCCGTAACTGGGCCCTTGCCTCTACCTCTCAAAAACCTTGGCGGCATCCTTAACCTGCAAACATGATTAAAATAACAACCAAAATATATAAAATAAAGACAAAATAAAACAAAAACAGAATTTGTCCTATGTTCTTTGTCTAGACTCGGAATTCGAGGAATGTGAATTTGTGCACTGAGATTAAACACATAAGGCTAGTGTTTAATTCACTCAGTGTTGGCTCTGATACCAACTTGTCACACCCGTATTTTCCAAGTGTCACCGGTGGGCCCGGTGGGGAGTATCGTGACGTAGTTGATATCATCATAGTCAAGCAACACAAATTTAAAATGCACAGCGGAAGCAAAAAGATAGATTTATTTCAACCAAATAAAATTGTAATATTTAAGTATCACAATGTAGTTGAAACAGATCCGCAGGCGGATCAAAATAAAGAGGAAATATAGTTCAACAGATTTGACATCTAAGCTTGCGAGACTTCAAGATGATGCTAGGAGAGGCCAGCCTATTACGCATAGTACCTGCACTTAATCTTTTTGGGAAAATACGTCAGTTTGCACTGGTAAATACAATTTAACTGACTCATTTTGAAAAGGTTTGAAAATTGATTTGAATGCACATGGCACAAAAGATTTTTTTATAACTTGGGATAATTATTTGAATATAAACTTGTAAAAGATTTACATGTTTCTTATGCGTCCAGTAGCCCGGGTCTACACCGGGTTAAGGATCAATAGACATACCACTTGGTATAGTCCCGCAACGGTTTTTAACCCAACACCGGTGGTTATACCTTAATAGTTATTTATGCACAACGGGTGTACGCCTACATCCGCATGCTTAGGTCGTGGCCATTTCGTGAAATGATGCCAAGGATATCCGGGACATGGTTATTAACCCCCCAAAGGCTTTAAGCAAACAAAACAATTTAAAAAGGACATTTCAATGATTTAACCTCTATTGGATCAAAGATTCAATGCCCGACCAAGCGGTATTTTATATACCGTACCCCAAGCCCGTATAGGGAAAATAGTTAAAAGTATTTACCTGAGCAAGTAAAATCACAGAAGCAAGTGCAAATATCTTTTATTGGATCTCTTATTCTGGAACGAAGGTTTATAATAACCTATTAGAATCCTAACAGGTCTTTAATTTAGCCTAAGCTTAGACCGATTAGTTTTAAAGAAAGAATACGGTTCAATCGCATGGGAGGCGAAGACCGGTTTAGAATGTGGTTTTGACCCTACAAGCTTGCATGCTTGTTTGATATGGGTAACATAATCACATTATGGATTTTGAGACAATAAGGATATGGTTTGACCCGTTTCGGCTAAAATGTGTAAACTAGTTACACAGGCCGATCCGAACGCGAAAGTGCGTAACGGGTAACCATATGAATCATATACAAGTTTCCTGAGTTAATATGTACTAAATATGGTGTGATATCAGTAAGATATCTTCTATTACGCCCAAAATGATTTTAAACACGAAATTTGCCTCATAAGGGCATTTTGGTCATTTTAAAGGGTATAAAAGAGTTTAATTAGTAACCTGAGTTACAGGTCTGAATAAATCAGTAAATATACTTAATTTAATAAGCTATAACAGTAGGGTATCATATATATGCGAAATTTATTAATTATAACCATATTATGCATCGAAGGGGCATTTTGGTAATTTCACATAAGCCTAAAAGTTCAAAACTGGAAATCTGAGTTTAAAAACTTTGTTTACTATTATAATATAAAAATTTACTGAATATATCAGTAGGTATCAACCCTTATATATATAAACTAGTTTTGACATATACTATGTCGTAAAAATGCCTAAAAAGGCGATTTGGAGCCATTTCCGGGTTTTGAAAAAAAAGCTGATATTTTTATAATTCCAGAAGGCTTAAAATAATTTATTTATCATAACAAATCAGTAGAAAAAGGTTTGAGGTCAAAAGGATTTATAAAACTCATTTTATAGCCCAAAAGGGCAAAACCGGCAATAATCGAATTAAGCTTAACACTCTAAGTCATGCTCAGCCTAAAAATAAATAAAAATCTTCCAAAATCCCAAAATATTATTTTATATCAGTAGGTAAAAAGTTTGATATTAAAATTTGGGCTTAGATAGGCTATATGCTAATTACGCCAATAAATTATTAAGAATGCTTCTAATTACGCTAATGAGCATAACTCTTCATCTAGACCTCAAACTGTCACACCCCTTTCTGCGGCGGAAGCACGAGGTGTGATCATGAAAGGTTCTCATTGCATACGAAAGGTAAACATGTTATATGCTCGAAAATAACTTTAAACATTACATTCCGAAAACATTAGTCAAGTGTTTGCAACACATGATATCATATTGTCTTAAAAGTTACAACTTTATTTAACGATAAACAAAGCGACATCCACGAGCATAAGTAAGACCACGCGCACATCCATCCTAGTTACCTGAAATACATGTGAGTTTTGGAAAAACGTCAACATAATGTTGGTGTGAATTCATGCAGATTTGTATTTCACGTTTGTATACTTTGTATGAAAACTTAGTTTGTGAATAAATCGAGTTTTCATAAATCCAGTTTCATGTGTACACCACGTACTCATGTATGATTCAATTCTTCTTGAGTACCCCACGTACTCAAGTATAATTCCCATTTTCTTGAGTACCCCACGTACTTCAAGTACAATTCAAGCTTTTCTTGAGTACCCCACGTACTCAAGTATTCATCAAGTTTTAGTATGGTATGAAATTTTATGTAAATAAAGTATTCCTGTAAGTATCAGGATTGTTAATGGGTTGCAAAGCCATTAACGTGTGACACGACATAGGAAGTCACCAAACCTTAGGCATTTAATTGGTATATTCTGAGACACAAAAGCACTACTCGATACTCGCCCTCATCGAGAGTGTGGCTGCCCGGCACCCGTTAGATCTAACCTTTTGTTCTGCGGTCTAGGTATATTGTTGATTAATGGTGCTTCTGTACCCTATTCGTGACACGATTCCTCGCATCATTTTTCATAGCGCATCCTACTTGGTACTCGTTTCTCACCAAGCGCGCTTCCCGTATTCTTATTTCACAACACACTTGGTACTCGTTCTCACCAAGTGCGCTTCTCGTTTTCTTATTTCACAACACACTTGGTACTCGTTCTCACCAAGTGCGCTTCTTGTATTCTTATATCGCTACACACTTGGTACTCGTTCTCACCAAGTGTGCTTTTTATTATCATACCATTTGTTAAACATAAAAATATCTGTAACATGTATTTCACCCCCGAAATTATAAAACTGAAAACAGTTAAGAGAAAAGGGGGAGCATGAACTCACAACTTTGCGTTCCTGTGCGTCGTAAACTTCACCGGATTTGCTTAATTAACGTCGTAACCTATACGCGTTTTCTTAACGTTAGTCACTAGACTTGCATCGCACAAGTACAGTCACTCTCTTTTGTGTATATATTCTTGTGTTAAAAATATTTTATATTTTTAACTAAGTATCTTACTTATATTATTTTCTCTAAAATTAATATAAGTATCTTGTGTTTTGCACTTTGCACCCGAATTATGCATCTTGTATGTTGTATGTGTATTTTTTTTTTGTATTTTTACTCGTTACGAGTATCTCCAATTCATATTATTTTTACTCTAAAAATAATATATATCTAGTTCACAAAATAATCACATAATCATACAAGAGATAAATATATATATATTTTCTAAATATATATTTAACAAGTTTTATTTATGAAAATCCTCCTCCGGTATTTAGAAATTTTGTAATAAAAACCATGGCGAAGTTTGTTTGGAAAACAAGCCAAAAATATATTCATAACACTTGTCACAAAAAAAAAAATATTCTAAGTGTTATTTTCTGGAAAAATTTCGCCAGAGTTTCCTCTGTAACTGGAGGTGGCCACGCTTACTAGCGTATCATTTTCTTTTAAAAACTCAACCAATCAATTTCCCAATCATCATCAAACTAGTCCAACATAAACATATATCGCAATCACATGAACTTGCAAGTTGTGTAAAAATGTGTAGTAACTTACTAGCACATTTGGTAAGTCTTTCTATCTTAAAAAAAAAATCAAATCATTATCTCGAAAACTTTATTTTTAAAGAATATGAAATTTTACAACTTCTAGTCGGTATTTACGAAAATATTTCTTTGTTAAATCCTTTCGTTACACAAGTGTCTACACACTTTTTGGTTCTCAAAAATGTCTTTATTTTGAGAAAGATCCGGCTTTTTAAACATGATTTCATCATACTCTTGGTTCTTCAAAAATACCACTTGTAGATCCGTAGATCTACGAGTTTAGAACTCCATTTCATAAGAAAAATCGTTTTTACACAAGTTCATGTTTGTGAGTGAAAGGGTTCGTCATCTAGTTATTTTTACACTAAACATAGTGCTAGTTCATGTTCCATGAACATGACCTAGCGTGGTTAGATGACGATCCTTTCCCCTACTAGTATCCAACAATAATAAATAATCATAACAAAACAAGTTCCATAAGTTTTACACTAACATTCATTCATTAACCACCAAGTTTATTATTTTTAGTAGACTTTTAGTTTTGGTCTTAAGTGTTCATAATTTTTATCCGACAAATCTCTTATTAACCACATTAGACAAGATCAATAGGATGTTTTAGAACACTTACTACTAGCTCGAGGCTAGGGAAGAAACAAGACGAAAAACGGGTGGTTAATAGCGTCGTAGAGAGGGCCTCACGATTCCGTAAGCACCGGGTCTCCTCGTATGTCACCTTGCACCTTGGATTGTATGCAATATAGCAAGAACCAAATTGAAAAGTGATGGTGGGTGGCCTATGATTCTTGGCCGAGAGTAGTGAGAAGGGAGAGAGAGTTGCAATTTTTTGTTAAGTGGGTTATGAGAAGGATGTGATCTTATGGTCATATTTAAAGACCACCAATTGTGTTTATCCAATAGATCAAGTGTTTTGTACATCTTAGGCAACTATTAAAATAATCAAGACTTGTAAGATTGTGTCTCCTTTTGAGGGGGCCGATTGGTTACAAAAAAAAAAGTTATGGTTGGGTTTCAACTAATAAGTTAAGTAACTAGTTAGTTAATTAGGAGTTTAAACTAGTTACTAGTGTGTTGTGTTTTGTAACGGGTGTTAGGGTATTCGGGGACCCTAACTAGCTCAGAAAAAGAAAAATAATGTCAATAACAATATTTTTATGTTCCGGGTAAAGTCCGGTTGTTCGATTGGATATCAATCCGTTAAAGTGCTTAATTACACTTTTTAGTGTATTTTAAGTACCTTTTTTTGTATCCTTTCAATTCCCAACACCTAGGGAAATATTCTGGATAATAAAACGACATTTCTGCATAATATTCATATGCTTAAATGCTGAATTATTGCTGAATTATACATATTCTGCACTTAAAGTGCGTTTCGGGTGCTTTTTAGTGCTTAATTTTGCTTTCGCAATGTATATATATTAAACCCTTATATGTATCCTTGGGTTTTAATGTATTCTTGTCGTAGGACCTACACCTAGGCCTCCATTCTAATGTCTGACTGCTTTCTGCAGTTCTGTTGACACATCGTGTCTTACCGGTGAGTTTACTTAGTATTTTTTTTTTTTTGACGCAACGCTCTTGTTTATGCATAAAGCAGTATCCTGTAGTATACAACGTGCATGAATTTACTTGCTTAACATCAAATCAGTCAATGCTGATACTTAAGCACATAATTGCAGTCATTAAATAATGATTAAAGTGTACGGAAATTACCGGTTTTGTGCCAGTTGTCACAGTCTCCCCCCGTTAAAAGAATTTCGTCCCGAAATTCAGGATGAACTAACCCTTGCAGGAGTCTCTTTGAATAGGTGGGGATACTTTTCCTTGAACTGGTCTTCGCGTTCCCATGTGTATTCGGGTCCGTGCTTAGAGTTCCAACGTACTTTGACAAGTTTCACACTGCTCCTCCTGGTCTTGTTGACTTTCCAGTCGGTAACCTCAACGGGTTGTTCTGTAAATCGGAGGGCTTCATCAATATGCACTTCATCCATTGAGATGATCACGTTTTCTTGTGTTGGACTCTTCTTCAGGTTGGATACATGAAACGTATCATGTACTCCATTAAGTTCTTCCGGTAACTCCAACTTGTATGCCACGGTACCAATTCTTTTCAATATTCTGAATGGTCCGATGTATCGTGGATTCAGCTTTCCACGCTTTCCAAATCTGACTACGCCCTTCCATGGTGAGACTTTTAACAGCACTTTGTCTCCCACCTCGAATTCTTCTGATTTTCTCTTCGGATCAGCGTAGCTCTTTTGTCGATCTCGATCCGCCTTAATGCGCTCTCGGATCTGCGCAATCTTGTCGGTTGTCTCTTGTACAAGTTCAGGACCAACTATACGCTTGTCACCGGCGTCTGCCCAACATAGGGGCGATCGGCAATTGCGACCATACAGAGCTTCGAACGGCGCGGCCTTTGTGCTTGTATGATAGCTGTTATTGTAGGAAAACTCAACCAAGGGTAGGTGAGTATCCCAGCTGCCGCCTAGATCCATGACACATGCGCGAAGCATATCTTCCAATGTTTGTATAGTCCGTTCGCTCTGGCCGTCTGTCTGAGGATGGAATGCCGTGCTTAGATCTAGCTGAGATCCAAAGGCTTCCTGAAATGATTGCCAGATTCTTGAGACAAAGCGTCCATCTCTGTCTGAAATAATGGAGATTGGCACTCCATGACGCGTGACAATTTCTTTTAGGTATATCTCTGCTAGTTTTCCAGTGCTATCCTTCTCTCGAATTGGTAGGAAATGCGCAGACTTCGTCAAACGATCAACTATTACCCATATCATATCGTGCCCTCTTGGGGTCCTGGGTAACTTTGTTATGAAGTCCATCGAGATTTGCTCCCACTTCCACATGGGAATCTCTGGTTGTTGTAGTAGGCCAGATGGTTTCTGATATTCAGCCTTAACCTTAGCACAGGTTAGGCATTTACCAACATAAACAGCAACGTCGCTCTTGAGTCTCGGCCACCAATAGTATTCTTTTAAGTCTTGATACATCTTGTCCGATCCTGGATGAATCGAGTATCTTGACTTGTGCGCTTCATCAAGGACGACTTCTCGTAGGCCACCATAGAGCGGAACCCAAATGCGCTTTTTAAAGCATAAGGCTCCCTCTTCATTTGGCGCCATGTACCTCAATGCACTTCGGAGGTATTCAGCTTTGCGGTTTTCCACCTTAAGGGCTTCTTGTTGTGCGTCACGAATACGTGAAGTGAGGTTCGTTCGAATAGTCATTTCCAATGCTCGAACCCTTAGGGTCTTAACCCTTTCTTTTCGGCTCAACGTGTCTGCTACAACGTTTGCCTTTCCTGGGTGGTACTTAATCTCACAGTCGTAATCATTTAGCAGCTCGACCCATCGCCGCTGGCGCATATTCAATTCCTTCTGATCAAATATGTGTTGCAGGCTTTTGTGATCTGTGAAGATTATACATCGAGTACCATATAGATAGTGTCGCCAGATTTTCAAGGCGAATACCACTGCGCCCAGCTCCAGGTCGTGAGTGGTATAATTTCTTTCGTGTACCTTCAATTGCCTTGAAGCGTAAGAGATGACTTTTTGGCGTTGCATGAGCACGCAACCCAAGCCTTGTCGTGAGGCGTCGCAGTATACCACGAAGTCTTCAGTGCCTTCGGGTAATGATAGTATCGGTGCATCGCATAACTTGTTTTTGAGTAGCTGAAAAGCTTCTTCTTGCTTGACACCCCAGTCATACTTCTTGTCCTTCTGCGTAAGGGCAGTTAGCGGCTGAGTTATTTTCGAGAAATTCTCGATGAATCTCCTATAGTAGCCCGCCAAGCCCAAAAACTGGCGAACCTCAGTTGGAGTTTTGGGAGCTTCCCAATTCTTAATGGCTTCAATCTTGGACGGGTCTACATGTATGCCCTTCTCATTCACCACGTGACCAAGAAATTGTACTTCGCGAATCCAGAATTCGCACTTTGAGAACTTTGCGAACAGTTTTTCTTTCTTCAGTAGCTCTAGAATGGTCCTGAGGTGTTGCTCATGCTCTTCTTTCGTCCGAGAGTAGACTAGGATATCGTCGATAAATACAATCACGAATTTATCAAGATATGGTTTGCATAAGCGGTTCATCTGATCCATAAAGACCGCTGGTGCATTCGTCAGCCCGAATGGCATCACAAGAAACTCGTAATGTCCATAGCGTGTTCTGAATGCAGTCTTTGGTACGCTTTCTTCTTCTATTCTTAACTGATGATATCCAGATCGAAGGTCGATCTTGGAATAGTAGCTTGATCCTTGCAACTGATCAAATAAGTCATCAATCCTCGGTAGTGGGTACCGATTCTTGATAGTGAGTTTGTTCAGTTCTCTGTAATCGATGCACATTCGCAGAGTTCCATCCTTCTTCTTCACGAACAATACTGGAGCTCCCCAGGTCGAGAAGCTTGGCCTTATGAATCCTTTATCTAACAACTCCTGGAGTTATGTAGACAATTCTTGCATCTCGGATGGTGCAAGTCGATAGGGGGCCTTGGCTACAGGTGCGGCTCTTGGAATCAAGTCTATACGGAATTCGACTTGTCGTTGCGGAGGTAGTCCTGGCAGATCTTCGGGAAAAACATCGGGAAATTCCTTCACCACAGGAATGTCTTCGAGTTTCGGCTCCTCAGCCTTCTTATCTACAACGTGTGCTAGGAAGGCAACACATCCTTTCCTTAAGCACTTCTGCGCTTTCATGCAGCTGATGATTCGCAGATGCGCGTCTCGTCTTTCTCCATGTACGATGAGAGTTTCACCATTCGCCAAAGGGATGCGAATGATTTTCTCATGACAAATGACTTCAGCTTTGTTCTTGGACAACCAGTCCATTCCGACTACCACATCGAAGCTACCCAATTGAATAGGTAAGAGGTCGATGCTAAAGCTTCGTTCACCAAGTTCTAGCGTGCAACCTCTAACAACTTCGCCCGATTCAACAAGTTTACCATTGGCTAGTTCTATGGAATAGGGAATATCCAATCTACTAGACTCTATCCCAAGCGTACGTTTAAATTCCACGGACATGAAACTATAATCGGCACCGGTGTCAAATAATATGGATGCAAAGTGATTGTTAATGAGAAACGTACCGGTGACCACGTTAGGGTCCTCGCGTGCGTCCCTTGCTCCAATCACAAATGCTCGAGCCTGAGCATTGTCTTTCTTTGGGCAGTCTTTCATGAAATGATCATTGCTTCCACAACGGAAGCATCCTTGGTTCCGCCCCTTCCCGTTACCATTCTTGTTACCAGCACCGTTTCCATTTCGATTCTTTCCCTTACTCCAACAGTCTTCCGCTTGATGACCCAACCTATCACATTTGTCACACCTTGGAACACGACAAGCTCCATCATGATGATACTTACATTTTTGGCACTTAGGCATGGTGCCTTGGTACCCGTTCGCTGCAACATTTGCCTCCTTAGAGGGGTTGGTGTCACGTTTCTTGTTGGAACCCTTGTTGTTTCGAGTTGCTTGATTCAGGCTTGAATGTTTTCTTTTCTTGTCACCGGATGACTCAGCATGCGTCACGGTGTTTTCTGCCGTGTTCAGAGATAGCTTCTCTATGCGAACACAGTCTTCAGTAAGGCTAACAGCCAGAGTTACAGCCTCAGTGATTGTCTGGGGTTTGGCTGAAGTCACCATGCCGCGAAATTCCGGGGCCAGACCCCAAATGTAGCGTTCAACGCGCTTAAATTCCGGGGTCACCATGTAAGGAATCACCCTGGACAAATCATGGAACCATCGAGTATACCCAGTGATGTCAGCACCAACCATCGTCAAGTGCCAGAACTCTGTCTCCAACCTCTGGAGTTCGGCACGAGAGTAGTACTTCTCTCTCATTTTCTCCTTCAGTTCATCCCAGGTCATGCCGTATGCGGCTTCATCACCCAGCGTTTGAACTTGCAAATTCCAGCATGTCAGTGCTTCATCGACAAACAGTCCAGTGGCGAAAGTGACTTGCTGATCCGCGGTACACTTGCTCATGCGGATAGTGGCCTCAGTCTTCTCCGTCCAACGCACAAATGCTACTGCTCCTCCAGTGCCATCGTAGTTCATTGGTTTGCAGTCAAGGAACTGCTTGAAAGTGCAGCCTTGAGCTGCGTTTCCTCCTGACGAATCTCCATGTCCGTTGCGCCTGGCATTGCTTGGCCCTCCATTGTCTTGGGTACGGTTGGCCTCGTACTGGGCGATAGCAGCAGAGATCCTCTCTTCCAGTAGAGCGTCTAGCTCTTCAGCAGTTCTTGGCAGTGGGGGAGGAGGAGGTTGATCATCATTGCGAGCATTCACAGCTCTCCTGGGTGCCATGTTCTAGCAGAACATAACACAACAGGGTTAAACACTTGCTTAATATCGTCACCCTAGACGTTAGTAGCATATATATTCACAGGTATATATACCACATAAGGGACATCAAACAATTATTACTGCGGCAGAGTACATAGTAGGCTTGCACCGAGGGAATCTATACGTGACGAGACTTGCTGTGGTTTCTGTGCACTGAATTCCATAATTATGTATGCATCCATAATTACGTAACTCCTTGCACAGTCCGCACAGTTCGTTTCATCCTCGTATTTCTTCCTTCAGATAGGCCATTATTTTCAGGTAAAGTCACATATACTTGTGACATCCTACTTCTAGTACATGCTAATTATCACACATAATTGCAAGTAATTTCTCAGTTAAGACAAGTGCTACTCCTGCACCCTAAGTCTCGTAGTGTCTTTTCTAGACTCATGTAAACAGCTTCAGGCAGTGGATGTCGCGGGACGTTTTATGCAATGAAAACTCTTTGAAAAATTGTTTTCGTGATAGGATCCTAGAGATTGTAGACTAGACTCGAGAAGGAATCCTGGTTCACTACAATCGCAGCTCTGATACCAATCTGTCACACCCCTTTCTGCGGCGGAAGCACGAGGTGTGATCATGAAAGGTTCTCATTGCATACGAAAGGTAAACATGTTATATGCTCGAAAATAACTTTAAACATTACATTCCGAAAACATTAGTCAAGTGTTTGCAACACATGATATCATATTGTCTTAAAAGTTACAACTTTATTTAACGATAAACAAAGCGACATCCACGAGCATAAGTAAGACCACGCGCACATCCATCCTAGTTACCTGAAATACATGTGAGTTTTGGAAAAACGTCAACATAATGTTGGTGTGAATTCATGCAGATTTGTATTTCACGTTTGTATACTTTGTATGAAAACTTAGTTTGTGAATAAATCGAGTTTTCATAAATCCAGTTTCATGTGTACACCACGTACTCATGTATGATTCAATTCTTCTTGAGTACCCCACGTACTCAAGTATAATTCCCATTTTCTTGAGTACCCCACGTACTTCAAGTACAATTCAAGCTTTTCTTGAGTACCCCACGTACTCAAGTATTCATCAAGTTTTAGTATGGTATGAAATTTTATGTAAATAAAGTATTCCTGTAAGTATCAGGATTGTTAATGGGTTGCAAAGCCATTAACGTGTGACACGACATAGGAAGTCACCAAACCTTAGGCATTTAATTGGTATATTCTGAGACACAAAAGCACTACTCGATACTCGCCCTCATCGAGAGTGTGGCTGCCCGGCACCCGTTAGATCTAACCTTTTGTTCTGCGGTCTAGGTATATTGTTGATTAATGGTGCTTCTGTACCCTATTCGTGACACGATTCCTCGCATCATTTTTCATAGCGCATCCTACTTGGTACTCGTTTCTCACCAAGCGCGCTTCCCGTATTCTTATTTCACAACACACTTGGTACTCGTTCTCACCAAGTGCGCTTCTCGTTTTCTTATTTCACAACACACTTGGTACTCGTTCTCACCAAGTGCGCTTCTTGTATTCTTATATCGCTACACACTTGGTACTCGTTCTCACCAAGTGTGCTTTTTATTATCATACCATTTGTTAAACATAAAAATATCTGTAACATGTATTTCACCCCCGAAGTTATAAAACTGAAAACAGTTAAGAGAAAAGGGGGAGCATGAACTCACAACTTTGCGTTCCTGTGCGTCGTAAACTTCACCGGATTTGCTTAATTAACGTCGTAATCTATACGCGTTTTCTTAACGTTAGTCACTAGACTTGCATCGCACAAGTACAGTCACTCTCTTTTGTGTATATATTCTTGTGTTAAAAATATTTTATATTTTTAACTAAGTATCTTACTTATATTATTTTCTCTAAAATTAATATAAGTATCTTGTGTTTTGCACTTTGCACCCGAATTATGCATCTTGTATGTTGTATGTGTATTTTTTTTTTTGTATTTTTACTCGTTACGAGTATCTCCAATTCATATTATTTTTACTCTAAAAATAATATATATCTAGTTCACAAAATAATCACATAATCATACAAGAGATAAATATATATATATTTTCTAAATATATATTTAACAAGTTTTATTTATGAAAATCCTCCTCCGGTATTTAGAAATTTTGTAATAAAAACCATGGCGAAGTTTGTTTGGAAAACAAGCCAAAAATATATTCATAACACTTGTCACAAAAAAAAAATATTCTAAGTGTTATTTTCTGGAAAAATTTCGCCAGAGTTTCCTCTGTAACTGGAGGTGGCCACGCTTACTAGCGTATCATTTTCTTTTAAAAACTCAACCAATCAATTTCCCAATCATCATCAAACTAGTCCAACATAAACATATATCGCAATCACATGAACTTGCAAGTTGTGTAAAAATGTGTAGTAACTTACTAGCACATTTGGTAAGTCTTTCTATCTTAAAAAAAAAAATAAAATCATTATCTCGAAAACTTTATTTTTAAAGAATATGAAATTTTACAACTTCTAGTCGGTATTTACGAAAATATTTCTTTGTTAAATCCTTTCGTTACACAAGTGTCTACACACTTTTTGGTTCTCAAAAATGTCTTTATTTTGAGAAAGATCCGGCTTTTTAAACATGATTTCATCATACTCTTGGTTCTTCAAAAATACCACTTGTAGATCCGTAGATCTACGAGTTTAGAACTCCATTTCATAAGAAAAATCGTTTTTACACAAGTTCATGTTTGTGAGTGAAAGGGTTCGTCATCTAGTTATTTTTACACTAAACATAGTGCTAGTTCATGTTCCATGAACATGACCTAGCGTGGTTAGATGACGATCCTTTCCCCTACTAGTATCCAACAATAATAAATAATCATAACAAAACAAGTTCCATAAGTTTTACACTAACATTCATTCATTAACCACCAAGTTTATTATTTTTAGTAGACTTTTAGTTTTGGTCTTAAGTGTTCATAATTTTTATCCGACAAATCTCTTATTAACCACATTAGACAAGATCAATAGGATGTTTTAGAACACTTACTACTAGCTCGAGGCTAGGGAAGAAACAAGACGAAAAACGGGTGGTTAATAGCGTCGTAGAGAGGGCCTCACGATTCCGTAAGCACCGGGTCTCCTCGTATGTCACCTTGCACCTTGGATTGTATGCAATATAGCAAGAACCAAATTGAAAAGTGATGGTGGGTGGCCTATGATTCTTGGCCGAGAGTAGTGAGAAGGGAGAGAGAGTTGCAATTTTTTGTTAAGTGGGTTATGAGAAGGATGTGATCTTATGGTCATATTTAAAGACCACCAATTGTGTTTATCCAATAGATCAAGTGTTTTGTACATCTTAGGCAACTATTAAAATAATCAAGACTTGTAAGATTGTGTCTCCTTTTGAGGGGGCCGATTGGTTACAAAAAAAAAGTTATGGTTGGGTTTCAACTAATAAGTTAAGTAACTAGTTAGTTAATTAGGAGTTTAAACTAGTTACTAGTGTGTTGTGTTTTGTAACGGGTGTTAGGGTATTCGGGGACCCTAACTAGCTCAGAAAAAGAAAAATAATGTCAATAACAATATTTTTATGTTCCGGGTAAAGTCCGGTTGTTCGATTGGATATCAATCCGTTAAAGTGCTTAATTACACTTTTTAGTGTATTTTAAGTACCTTTTTTTGTATCCTTTCAATTCCCAACACCTAGGGAAATATTCTGGATAATAAAACGACATTTCTGCATAATATTCATATGCTTAAATGCTGAATTATTGCTGAATTATACATATTCTGCACTTAAAGTGCGTTTCGGGTGCTTTTTAGTGCTTAATTTTGCTTTCGCAATGTATATATATTAAACCCTTATATGTATCCTTGGGTTTTAATGTATTCTTGTCGTAGGACCTACACCTAGGCCTCCATTCTAATGTCTGACTGCTTTCTGCAGTTCTGTTGACACATCGTGTCTTACCGGTGAGTTTACTTAGTATTTTTTTTTTTTGACGCAACGCTCTTGTTTATGCATAAAGCAGTATCCTGTAGTATACAACGTGCATGAATTTACTTGCTTAACATCAAATCAGTCAATGCTGATACTTAAGCACATAATTGCAGTCATTAAATAATGATTAAAGTGTACGGAAATTACCGGTTTTGTGCCAGTTGTCACACAAACTTGGTGTAAAATTTTAAGTACAAGTTTATAAATCAATAACTAAGATGTCTACTCTTTTACATTTTCAAAAATCACATTTTAAGGTGAAGAGGGCATAATAGTCAACATTTAAGCAATTAACGGAAACATGCATATGAATTAGATGTCTAATGAACCAAGTTGTATAATCACAGAGGGTTATACTAACATGAAAATAGGTCCAAAAGAAGCTCTAAGGCAATCCTAAACTTGGCTTAAACGGGTCAGAACTGAAAGTCAAAGCAGATGTCAAATTATGCGACTTTCGGTTCCAAACCGAGCCTAAACTGAAAATTGTCGAGTTGAACATGTTGGGACATGTTCTTACATTAATTACCAAGTTATATTAATGATCAAACAGGTTGCATGTATCCTACATTGCTAATTATGTATTAATTTGGAATTAAGCATTCTGTTGACTTTTTAAAGTAAGCTTTGACCCGACAATTGACATAATTAGAGTGGGAATTTGAGAATGCCCTTTTAAGCGTTTATTACCCACATAGTTACCTACTTATAGGTATTTTTAATTCGAGATTTGACTGAGTAATTATTGTTTAATCTCGAAGTCAAACCTTAATTACGATGGTTTGACTTTTAGCTAATTACTAAGCTAAACTGAACTAAGAATGATTAGGAACACTCATAAAGGTCCTAAATATGATTAGGGACTTAAGAGAATCTTGATTGCTGTCCAGAGAAGCTCCAGAGATGCTTGAAGTTGAGTTTGAATAAGCAAGTCCTAAAATTCACAACTTCTTCTTCTTATATAGTGCACCAAATGTCACAAGATCTTGCCAAGGAAGTCTACAATTGTTGTGAGATGATCCCAGGTGCCCCTATGTGGCTATATACTGCCTACCAAGTCCCTGAATTCAAATACCACCCTAATAAGGCGGTGGAACTGACTGAACTGGCAGCTGTCCATTTTCTGCTGCCAGCGACAGGCTTACGGACCGTAAGCCAAAACCCTTGCGGTCCGTATGCTTCTCTTGCGGACCGTATGCTTATATGGTTACGGTCCGTAACCGACCCTGGTCTGATACGCCCAGATATGCTCCTTGCGGACCGTAAGCTTAAAGCCATACGGACCGTGTAACAACCCGCACCTTCGTGCGTTGTTACTACTCGACACACTCGTTACGCCTAGCACCGGAGATTCGGATCATAATGTAATCATACCAATTTTATCGCTAAATCGAAGTATAATCGAATAATTACGCATATTCTATCGCTATTACAAACCTATTTTTGCATAACACTCACGATGATGTCGAATATGGGCCTAAACTACCCTTCTCGATGAGCGTGAGGTGTCAAAATATGAGTAATCAACGCTAACGAGGGTTATCGGGTGAGTACTATGACTCTAACCGTCATGACGATGATGGCAATATGAGTAAGTGGTGCCCCGATAATCATTGTGGCACATCACATCGAAGAACGCACTCGAAGGCACGCGTAACTCGATCACCGCACTGAGAATTGGATACATAAATACGTATATACGGCCCTTTTGTGATTAATAATAATAAATAATTTAATAATTATATAAATATATGAAAATATGGCTCAAACCGTCGAAATCGCACCAAAAACGGGATCAAAAGGCTTCCGAACGGATCAATTCGATCAGGCTAGTCAAATCAATCATCGAACTCAAGTGTGGAGATTCTAGTACTTTTATACGTGTGTGTGTGCCTTATGTGTTACTTGTGCATGTTTACTTTTATGTTAAAGTGTGTGGTGAATCAATCAAATCAATCAAGACTCAAAGGTGAATCAAACTCAATGGAGATCGAACCCGAAATGGTTGTAAGGATGCTCGTATGTTAGATATAGTAGTTGGGACTAAAAGTAATTTGATTAGGAAATCCTACCATCCTCAAATCATCGTTCTAAGTCGAAATATCAAAAGCGAAACACTCAAAACCAGGCAAGCCGATCGAACAGGGCAACCTGATCGAACAGGCTAGCCGATCGAACAGGGCAACCTGATCGAACAGGCTAGCCGATCGAACAGGGCAACCTGATCGAACAGGCTAGCCGATCGAACAGGGCAACCTGATCGAACAGGCTAGCCGATCGAACAGGCTGTTCGATCGGGCAGCTGCTCGATCAGGGATGCTGTTCGATCAGCTGACCCTCTCCTCTTTTGGAAGCCTATAAATAGGGCTGTCTTTGTCAAACTTTCCACTTTTGGAAAAGCTCTGACCGACCAGCCTCTTCTTCTCACTAAATCTCAGATTTCTCTCAAACCGGTAAGTATTACGCTCTAATCCTTGTACGTTTTTGTTCATTAATCGATTCTATATCTTTCTATCTTTCAAAACTTGGATTTCATCCATGAAATCACCAAGATCTAGGTATTCTTGGGTGATGTCATCATGTGTTCTTCAAGAACACTAAGTTTTGGCATCATTCCACCATGAATAGCTTAGATCTAACCGATTTCCACATAAATAACCTAAAATCTACCAAAGATCTTAACATTTCACGGTGGGAAAGGATTGGAAGATGGGTTTTCATCTATCTTTCAACTCTTTTACACTCAAACCGGTGAAAACGAAGCTTGAACTGATTTATAAACCATTCTAAACAAACACATGGTTCAAGATTCGGGTTCTACCGAGAGATATACCGATTTCGGGTTAAACGTTAAACTTAGGTTCCAAACCGTCTCTGACCGAGTTTGGGTGATTCCTGCTCGAGTCAGTGGGCTAAGTGGGGACTTCAGTTTTGTGGTTCAACTCGTAGTCAAAATATCTCTAAAACATCAACAATTAACGGGAATAACCAAGTGTTAAGTGATAGGTTAACCAAATCGAGAAGCTGGCCGAACGGCTAGGCTGTTCGATCGAACAACCCAACCGAACGACTACGCCAGCCGATCGGCTAGGCTAACCGATCGACTAGCACCTGGGCCCTCAAACTCAAAGGTGTAGTATTGACGAGGTACTGTTCGATCGACTACGCCACTCGATTGTAATCATTACTACTCGAATCATGAGATACTACACTTCAAAACACTTAGGCTTTTCGGAACATTGGAATGTCACCCGATCGAGCATGCCAACCGATCGAGTGACATATTTGAAAATAATGAAGTGCTAGCCGATCGGTTGGGCTAACCGATCGAACAGCTGTTCGATTGGCCAACTTGAAAGGTAGTACAAACCATCATACACAAACACATCCTTCACATCAAAGGAAGAAACAATCCACTTGAAGGAACCAGCCGATCGAGCCAGCCGACCGATCGAATGGATGTTCGAACGGACTTTCAAACCCATCGAACAGCCCACTCGATCGAACTGCCGTCCGATCGAATGGCCTACTCGATTCAAGTACATTGTTTACTTTTTCCGCGTTACTCATCGTTGTGTTATCGAACTATTCAGGCTAACCTATTCTCAGTGCTCCTTTCAATCCACAACCAACCACTGTGAGTATACTTGACCCCTTTTATCGAATTTTGGGTGTAACATACGTTCCATAAAAACCAAACTTATCAAACGAATGATTTAATTGGACTATTTATCACTTGCGAATAACTGTTTGCATAGATATACGTGATGCTAGTACATGTATGCTAGAACTTATACTCGTGACGTCCCACCAAGACTAGTATAGTACTATTTCACCCGACGGGGTCTAGTTATGCCATCAAGAGTCGAGCATCGAGGACTTAGCTGGTAGTATCAGTTTTGTGAGTATATATGTTGTGTATTACGTTTATGCATGTGGAAATTCGCAGCACTTTTAATCTATCATACCACACATATCAAACCTGTATACTCGCCAATACTTTTGTATTGACAAAGTTTTAACGTATGTTGCAGGTTTAGCCGAAGTTTACATCAAATCAAGCTAGGAAGTCTAGAAACTCATCTAAAATCTAGGTTGTCGGATTTGAATTGTTCGAGAGGACAAGAAATCTGTGATGACTTACGTGATTGTATTGTTTGTTAGTATGGGATGACAAATGTAATAAATATTATCGCAATATAGTTGTTATGGATTCTCTTGAGCAATCTGATTCGCCTAGTGCCGCGCCCCGATGATTCCGCCATCGGTTGGGGTGTGACAGATTGGTATCAGAGCCATAACTATAGGGAATTAGGCAAAGTTTGAGACTCGACCTAGTCCGGGTCGATGTCTTATGAAAGTGACCTAGTCTATAGTCTAAGTACCAACAGGCCGACTCTTACGAACTCGTTAGGGTTTGTTTGGGCCAACTTGCTACTCTCGATCGAATTTGTTGAAAAGTTACAACTATTGTGTGAACACCGCATACTACAGCTTCACACAAAGAGCCTTTCCTAAGGCTAGAAGGTTACTTAGCCTTTCCTAAGGCTGACACAATACACATGTTTTCAAAACTACTCGCATAACAAAACCGAGTGATCTAGTCGAGACCAGGTGTGAAAACCAATAACTCTCGATAGGATCACTCACTCAGCGTATTTTTCTAGCACGAGAACTCTTTGATTGAGCTAGGAGTGACATCCACATCTCGACAAAAGGTCTCCATTTCGAAATTCTGGTGGAACTCTCGGATTTATTCGATGAGCACAACCACGAATGGGAACGAAGTTGTTAAGCCAGGGGTGAAACCCATACCTTAATCAACTGTTCCACTCCATAAAATGGTTTACAAAAGCTCTCACCAAGGTCACGACCATAACAACGACTCAGGCTACGCGAAGACTAGAGAGACGAATGTCAGGAGCTGCATCCCAGTGGAAGCATGAGTCCCCTAGGTCAACGCGTATGCCCGAACCTGTTGGTTATAGTCAGGTTACTTGGGTAGTCAACGCCTAAACACCCAAGGCATTCCATCTAAATTTTACGTGTATGGTTTACGTCTAAGAGTTTTCAAATTTAAGCTTTACGATTTACCGATTTCTCGATTTATCGAATTTACGAACCTCGATTTACAAAGCGCACAACTTGCACAGCCATCGCAATCTAAAACAAAGACCGAATGATCGCAACAAAACAAACGCCTAAGTACTCGAATTCGCTTACGCCATTTCTCTCGTCGCGTCCTCGCGAATTCTGAACCAATATCTATGTGTAACCTACAACAATATCTATATGTATTAAATACAAAACGAATCAATTATGTGAGAGTTTAGGAACCTAGAATTTTCCTATGTGGCTCCTATGTGTTTAATTAAATTCTATACCGAGTTTTGATCGAATCAAATCGCATCAAAAGTTCAGAAATCATTATGATCGAATCTCATTCCGAATCCTTCTGTCTAGATGCCTTCCAACAACTCGATCTCGAGACGAGTAGCTAGGAGAAGAGCCCAACGACGCGCCGATAAGAGGATTGCCTCAATTGTGACCAAGGAAGTGGTCAAGCTCATTCCTCAAATTGTCGCGCAAGTGCACTCTCAAAGCCACTCTCGAGCCCCGGAAGACGTCAAGACGGAATCTGCATTCCTCTACAAACACTTCAAAGCCTGTGATCCGATGCCTTTCACGGGTGAAGGAGATGTTTCTCAATTACTCCAGTGGTTCGATGCCATCGAGGTTACCCTTCGTCAGAGTGGGTGCCCCGAGGACCTTCAAACTACTTGCGCCACCGGAGTATTCCAATCCCGAGCACTCGATTGGTGGACCGCCGAACGCAACAAACGTGGGATCTCCGCAGCTTACGCCCTCTCATGGGGTGAGCTGAAGGAACTCATGAAGGAAGAATATTGTCCCCCTCACGAAGTCCAGAAGCTAGAGAACGAATTTTGGGAAATCAAGCAAACCAAAGGTGACAATGCGAGCTATACAGCAAGGTTCAAACAGCTCAGCATAATCTGCCCAAGTCAAGTCGACACTCCGAAGAAAGCTATCGCGAAGTATATTCGTGGCTTACCAGAGTGTGTGGGTGATTTTGTCGAAGCTGCAAAACCTACTACCATCGAAGAAGCCTACCGTTTAGCCGCAGAGCTCAACAGCAAACGAGTCGTGGACGGATTCTTCTCCAAGAAGCCTGTCAAACGAGCTCATCAAGCAATCATCATCAACTCGTCCGACGATTCCTCTGGAGAATCGGTCGATGGATCATCTGACAGCTCCTCGGAGGATTCTTCTAAGAATTACTCCGACAATGCCTCCGCTAAATCGTCAGGCGAATCCGAAGACGACGCCGCATCAACTCAGGAAGCCCAACCGAGCCGCAAACAAAGGACCGTGAGCCCAGACTCTTCAACAACTGGACTGCCGCAACCCGAACCTCTCCGATCAGTCCCAGTTCAGTCACAACGCGCTTACAATGGATCTCATCCCCTGTGTTTCACATGCACGTATCATCACCCGCTAGAAGCAAAATGTCGCTATTGCGCAAATTGCAACTGGTATGGGCATTATACGTCGCAGTGCCGTACAGGACCGTGACCTGGAAGGAAATCATCAGCAACCGCCGTCTCCGCAAGTATCCACAACAACGTTATTTTGATCCTAATGTTGTTGTAATAATCCGACTTATCGCTATCATTTCTGGAACTTATTTCATATATCATCGTGTGTGGATTCTATTTCTCTTACAACCGAGCACTATCTAAACGCTAGCACTATGTACTATATTATGTATTTTATCCCTATAACACTCTTAGAATGAGGTACGGTATACGTGCAAGGGACAACTAATCACGGGTGCACACGGGATTAACTTGGTTAGTGCACGGAGATCGTAGTGAAGTTCTAATGGTGCCATAACGTTTAAAAGCACGGTCAAGGGTCTTGACCGTGTCAACAAAGTGTGACACCAAAGCACGGGGCATAAGTAGTAGGGGTGACGCGGGGGTACGCTTTACCATACTACCGAAACTTCGTGAAGAAAGTGCCATGTGGAGTTGGACGTTATTAGACCTATTATACTATTATGGTTAATTTGACACTCTACCATCAATCACAAGGCGTAACAAACTAAATCGCATCACTGCGAGACTTCTCGTAAGTCCGCGTGCGCAACGCAATTGCCACATCGATGAACTTAGGTAAGTTCACCCCGAAGAGCAATTGGAGCAACGCGAGACTGGTCGTAAAGTCTAGAACGCAACTTAATCGCAGTTTTGCCGGATCAATCTCGCGATCAAATCATTCGATAAGTGGCTCGAAATCGCAATCGCATCATGTGTTTGTCTAGAAATCTCTAACGCTAGTTGTTGTCAATTGTGTGAACTTCTATCAGCTGGTGTGGATCGTCTATTGTGGATTCGCTAGACGAGTATCGAGAATCACTCGCCGCCTTCCACTCTTAACGCGCCTCGCACCTAATCCACCAACTCGATACTCTTATCATGGTTCGCTATTACTTATCAATGCGCGCATTCTACGTGTCATGTTAGCGCACAAGACCTCGCTTCACGAGACGAAACTAACAAGGTTGAAACATGGTGATGTTTTGACCATATTAGTTGACTTTGTGGAAAAAGGCCGTGTGGGCTAGCCTTAGTACTATTCGTGGTGTAAACAGTTCAATCAATCGTCTATCACTCGCAACGCAGCAATCGTCGCTTATCAATCTGTTGAAATCTATTGTCTATCGATGTTCGAATGTTACTTGGAAGTCATCGCAGGTGGTGTAATGTTAGGGTGCATGACATTGCTTCACAAGATAAAACTAATATGAAAACATGGTGTTTGTCATATTAGCAAGTCTTGTGGAAACGTGCCATGCGAACTTCGTGTGGAATCAAATCGAAATCTCATTTACCCGAATCAAAATCGTGTCATTCGTTGCCCAACCAAGCATACCATATCAGCGTTGTGCGACCGGACTACTCGCACCCGCTGCCTACGCTTGGTTTGCATCCAACTTATTTCTATTCAAAACTCGGTCTAGCACCTCATCGCTAGGATCAAGGGAATCGAAATTCTATCTGTGTCTTATCGGCACGCATGACACTGCCTCATGAAACAGAGTTAATATGGGTAAAGCATGGTGGATACGCCGCTGGTACTTCCTATATATAAGTGTTTTAACCATATTAGCGAACTTTTGTGGGAAGGTGCCACGTGGGGCCCGATGTAATTTATTTTTTTCATAGTATTAAGGAAAACCTATTTTTATAAAATTCTTACTAAAACCGTTGGACAAATGAAATTCCTGACAACATGGAGAAAACATTGAATCAGTTTGGCTCCGTGCCCAATGAAAATTTCATAAGTCCAATTCTTTTCTTAAAAACCTTTGCAATGACCGACAGGAATCTTCCCGAGAACGAGGGTTCGGCAGTCGAGTTCCGCTCGAACCCACGTTGTAGGAAAGTTTTCTTAAAACTTATTTTGCCACCTGATTCTTTTAAAATGTAAAAACTCAAAACCTATTATCAACTAACAAAAACCCTCCCCATAGCGCTGGGGTGGACATCGATACAGTCAACGCCGCGCCATGAGGAGATTTTCCTAAATAACTTCGAAGATTAATCGAGTATTGGTAAGTTTAAAACGCTATGGAATTACTTTTGTGTGTGTTATCACTTTTAACTAACCGAATCGTAT
Organism: Helianthus annuus; assembly: GCF_002127325.2. Classification (NCBI taxonomy): domain Eukaryota; kingdom Viridiplantae; phylum Streptophyta; class Magnoliopsida; order Asterales; family Asteraceae; genus Helianthus; species Helianthus annuus. Next base: position 134,549,498 of record NC_035446.2, on the reverse strand, counting down.
CTTCTCTCCGTTCTCACTCGTCAAATCGTAATCAATCGCTCGTTGTCTAGACGCTATTAATCCCTTCCATCAATCGCATCAACTCTTACGACCCTACTATTGGATTAATTTCGGGACGAAATTTCCTAAAGGAGGGGATACTGTAACAACCCGCACCTTCGTGCGTTGTTACTACTCGACACACTCGTTACGCCTAGCACCGGAGATTCGGATCATAATGTAATCATACCAATTTTATCGCTAAATCGAAGTATAATCGAATAATTACGCATATTCTATCGCTATTACAAACCTATTTTTGCATAACACTCACGATGATGTCGAATATGGGCCTAAACTACCCTTCTCGATGAGCGTGAGGTGTCAAAATATGAGTAATCAACGCTAACGAGGGTTATCGGGTGAGTACTATGACTCTAACCGTCATGACGATGATGGCAATATGAGTAAGTGGTGCCCCGATAATCATTGTGGCACATCACATCGAAGAACGCACTCGAAGGCACGCGTAACTCGATCACCGCACTGAGAATTGGATACATAAATACGTATATACGGCCCTTTTGTGATTAATAATAATAAATAATTTAATAATTATATAAATATATGAAAATATGGCTCAAACCGTCGAAATCGCACCAAAAACGGGATCAAAAGGCTTCCGAACGGATCAATTCGATCAGGCTAGTCAAATCAATCATCGAACTCAAGTGTGGAGATTCTAGTACTTTTATACGTGTGTGTGTGCCTTATGTGTTACTTGTGCATGTTTACTTTTATGTTAAAGTGTGTGGTGAATCAATCAAATCAATCAAGACTCAAAGGTGAATCAAACTCAATGGAGATCGAACCCGAAATGGTTGTAAGGATGCTCGTATGTTAGATATAGTAGTTGGGACTAAAAGTAATTTGATTAGGAAATCCTACCATCCTCAAATCATCGTTCTAAGTCGAAATATCAAAAGCGAAACACTCAAAACCAGGCAAGCCGATCGAACAGGGCAACCTGATCGAACAGGCTAGCCGATCGAACAGGGCAACCTGATCGAACAGGCTAGCCGATCGAACAGGGCAACCTGATCGAACAGGCTAGCCGATCGAACAGGGCAACCTGATCGAACAGGCTAGCCGATCGAACAGGCTGTTCGATCGGGCAGCTGCTCGATCAGGGATGCTGTTCGATCAGCTGACCCTCTCCTCTTTTGGAAGCCTATAAATAGGGCTGTCTTTGTCAAACTTTCCACTTTTGGAAAAGCTCTGACCGACCAGCCTCTTCTTCTCACTAAATCTCAGATTTCTCTCAAACCGGTAAGTATTACGCTCTAATCCTTGTACGTTTTTGTTCATTAATCGATTCTATATCTTTCTATCTTTCAAAACTTGGATTTCATCCATGAAATCACCAAGATCTAGGTATTCTTGGGTGATGTCATCATGTGTTCTTCAAGAACACTAAGTTTTGGCATCATTCCACCATGAATAGCTTAGATCTAACCGATTTCCACATAAATAACCTAAAATCTACCAAAGATCTTAACATTTCACGGTGGGAAAGGATTGGAAGATGGGTTTTCATCTATCTTTCAACTCTTTTACACTCAAACCGGTGAAAACGAAGCTTGAACTGATTTATAAACCATTCTAAACAAACACATGGTTCAAGATTCGGGTTCTACCGAGAGATATACCGATTTCGGGTTAAACGTTAAACTTAGGTTCCAAACCGTCTCTGACCGAGTTTGGGTGATTCCTGCTCGAGTCAGTGGGCTAAGTGGGGACTTCAGTTTTGTGGTTCAACTCGTAGTCAAAATATCTCTAAAACATCAACAATTAACGGGAATAACCAAGTGTTAAGTGATAGGTTAACCAAATCGAGAAGCTGGCCGAACGGCTAGGCTGTTCGATCGAACAACCCAACCGAACGACTACGCCAGCCGATCGGCTAGGCTAACCGATCGACTAGCACCTGGGCCCTCAAACTCAAAGGTGTAGTATTGACGAGGTACTGTTCGATCGACTACGCCACTCGATTGTAATCATTACTACTCGAATCATGAGATACTACACTTCAAAACACTTAGGCTTTTCGGAACATTGGAATGTCACCCGATCGAGCATGCCAACCGATCGAGTGACATATTTGAAAATAATGAAGTGCTAGCCGATCGGTTGGGCTAACCGATCGAACAGCTGTTCGATTGGCCAACTTGAAAGGTAGTACAAACCATCATACACAAACACATCCTTCACATCAAAGGAAGAAACAATCCACTTGAAGGAACCAGCCGATCGAGCCAGCCGACCGATCGAATGGATGTTCGAACGGACTTTCAAACCCATCGAACAGCCCACTCGATCGAACTGCCGTCCGATCGAATGGCCTACTCGATTCAAGTACATTGTTTACTTTTTCCGCGTTACTCATCGTTGTGTTATCGAACTATTCAGGCTAACCTATTCTCAGTGCTCCTTTCAATCCACAACCAACCACTGTGAGTATACTTGACCCCTTTTATCGAATTTTGGGTGTAACATACGTTCCATAAAAACCAAACTTATCAAACGAATGATTTAATTGGACTATTTATCACTTGCGAATAACTGTTTGCATAGATATACGTGATGCTAGTACATGTATGCTAGAACTTATACTCGTGACGTCCCACCAAGACTAGTATAGTACTATTTCACCCGACGGGGTCTAGTTATGCCATCAAGAGTCGAGCATCGAGGACTTAGCTGGTAGTATCAGTTTTGTGAGTATATATGTTGTGTATTACGTTTATGCATGTGGAAATTCGCAGCACTTTTAATCTATCATACCACACATATCAAACCTGTATACTCGCCAATACTTTTGTATTGACAAAGTTTTAACGTATGTTGCAGGTTTAGCCGAAGTTTACATCAAATCAAGCTAGGAAGTCTAGAAACTCATCTAAAATCTAGGTTGTCGGATTTGAATTGTTCGAGAGGACAAGAAATCTGTGATGACTTACGTGATTGTATTGTTTGTTAGTATGGGATGACAAATGTAATAAATATTATCGCAATATAGTTGTTATGGATTCTCTTGAGCAATCTGATTCGCCTAGTGCCGCGCCCCGATGATTCCGCCATCGGTTGGGGTGTGACAGACCGTAACCGATGGCCAGAAGCCAAAAATCATGCAAACTTCCAAACTTTGACCATGCAAAAGTGTAATGTCGAATTCTTAGGCTTTTACTGCTGTAGGGGACCATATGGGCAGGCTTTTGCATGCCTTGCATGCACTTACACCTCTTGGCACTTTGTGGCATATTTGAAGTTACGGAAATTTCAAGAATACATGTTTTGGGACATGTATTAGCTCAAGATTAAATTCCTTTCTCAAGTCTTACAATTTTCTATTTATTGTAGTAACATTTTAAGAATTCATTGTTCATATAAAAAAATGGAATTTTATTTATTTAGAACTACCGGCTATATTTCCGATGTTTATCAAGACGACTCGAGGATCATGGGATTTATAACTTGGGTCGATCAGAGGTATTTTAATAACATGTCGCCCTTGGGCCGTTCAGAGGTATTTTAATAACATGACGCGCTTTCCAAATCCTACCATACACCCTTATTTGATCCGGGTTCCTGACACGTTTGTCCCGCATGACACGTGTCTTTATTCTATTGGACATGAATTTTCGAGGTGTTACACCTCATTAATGTCTATCAACATTAATGCAAGAGTGAAGGTTAGAAGTTTACGTCCGGCCTCTAGCATGGTGTGAGGTTTGTCAAACCTAATAGCGCTATCAACTAATACCCCGCGTATGCCCACCCGGCAATCTAATGGTAAAATATAGGGACTTTCATGATAGAGTTTTTTGTTTAGTCCAAGTGTACTATCCACTTCCAGTGAATAACATGTTTCAGTGGTTCACACAAGGAACGCGCACATAGCCCCAGAGTTGTTCCAACAAGGAACGCATGCTTTTGGAAAATGATTGTGAACTCACCTTAGTTTGCTCGATATTAAACTTAAATGGTAATCAGGAATGTCAACTTTGTCCTGATATGTTTACCGTTTCAATTAGTTCAATTTATGCATTCCTACACGTAGTCACTGAATCACATTGTCATGCAATTACACGTTTAGGTAAGTTAGAGTAGGTGATCATCTAATTCCACATGACGCATTCATAGACACCCGTTAACGTATCTAGTAACATATAACACTTTGTTGCAACATATAAACATATTTAAAACGTTCACGAACACTTTCAGCTCATTGTAGTTTCATGTCGGTTTTTAGGCAGTTTTCCGGAATTTATTTAAAATACTATACGAACTCAGAAAATTACGATATTTTAACACAACATGTTATTCAATCCCTGAATGCTAGTATATTTTTCCCATGACCTGAATCTTTACAGAAAAATCATTAAAAATCATCCTTTCTGATGACAGTTTGCGCCCAAAATTATTTAAAATCCTCATTTATTCTTTTTACAAAATTCCAGTTGGAGGTTATCGCTATCTCCTAGAAGTACTTATGGTAATAATTTTAGATCATAACTCAATTCCTACTTTGAGTTATGACATTCGTAATGGGCTGCAAATTCTGACAGAAAATGCAGCCTAGACCTTTGATAAGAAATAAATCATTTAAAATAACAAACGATGTCGAAAAAATACGATTCCAGTTGGGTTTGAAAGGTATTTCCTGGAAGTTCATCATGGACTCAAGAGACATCAGGCTTTAACAAAATTTGACCCGGTTACAGCTGATTAAAGTCGGCTGTAACGTTCTGGAGAGAAGTTGTTTTGTTACCCGAACCCCGCAAACGATTAATTTATGAAACAAATGACCCATATACTTTATCCACAACAGGTTTGTATTAAAGAATAGATCTTGTAATCATCGATTTATCACTAACCATCGAGTTAAACCCATAAATGACACCCGAGTGACATACCCGAACCCATGTGCGACCATAAAGCCAACTATAATAATTTTTAACAATCCAAGTAATCAACAAGCTTCGAGATTCACTATCTACATTCTACACAGAAAACACAGCCTATATCACATACTAAAATCATGCTTGAACACTTCTAGTTACCACCACAACACAATATTCACCCCGTAATTAAACCCTAGTGACACAACCAAACCCATGTTCAATTATAACATCGACAACCACGATATCTTGCAACCCTATCACACACGCATTATTATAAAACAGAAAACACAGCCATATTAGTAGAGTTTTAACTACCGAAAACATGAGTAAACACCTAGAATTATAAACAAGCATCAAAAAGGCGATACAATTGTCTTGAAAACGAGGTCTTGAAACTCCCTTGGAGTCCTATTTCGCGTCCACGTAAGCAAGAAGAAAAGGGATCGCAGGATATAATTGGGATAACAATAGTAGGATTAGTGATATACAACACATGCAGTTTACGTATTATATAATTGGGATAACAATAGTAGGATTAGTGGAAATTGGGCCGATTATAAAGAAAATAGCATAAAGTTTGTTGGGCCGTAGACATTGAAGCAACAAAGAGTTTGTTGGGTTAGTTATCATATTAATGCAGATTATTTGGTAAAAATATGTTACGGTACATGTGGTTCTTTATAATCCATGTAACTTGAATTTTAAATTGAATTAAAATGAAATTTATGTGAATAAATCTCATGTGGGTATGTATTTCCGTACTGATCCCATGAATTTTGAATGTCTATTTTTGAGTTTCAAAACAAATGGATAAGTATTTTCTACTTTCTGATAACCATCTTATATGAGAAATAGTTTTGACTTGTCTTGGAAGTCGAAAACACAACAGAGATTGGTTTTGGATATGTTTTGAAATTGAATACAGTGGGGTTGGGCCGTAACTTGGTGGGGCTAGGAAATATGGTTTGGGCCGAGAACAAGCATGGCAAGGGAAAAGTGGGCCGCAAGCTACAATATAGGGACAAGTGGGTGTGGGCCATAAAGGTAGAGAGGGGTAGTGAGTCGGGCCGGTTTAGGTTTCGATGTATTCGGGTTTAATATGTATATTGAGCCGATGTGGATATCATTCGGGTCATGCTAGCGCTTTAAGAAACATGTAGCAATATATGAATATGTAATATTATTTGGGCCTAAGTAACTCGTGTGAAGTAACGAGTATAAGTAAAACTAGCGAGAAAAGTTAGCGGTTTTACCTCAGAAAAAGTGGGTTGTCACGTCATCCCTAAGTTGAAAGAAATTTCGTCCCGAAATTTGCAAACTGTCGCTTAAGAAGAAACTAGTGCGCCGGATGTAACACCCCGTGTTTTCGAATGTCAAAGTCAAAGTCAAAGTCCAAGTCAACTTTGACTTTCTTTGACTGTAGATAGTCTATGTTATGTTTTAGTTGTATTATGTGGAGTAAGTATTGTAATCAGCAAGAATCGAAGTAATCGAATGTTTAACGCGAACCGATCTACGACTGTGAATGATAGGAAGTAACAATGCGATAAAGTTAACTAATCAGTAAACAAACCGATCTAACAATCATCAAACTCGAGACTCGAATTATGCGAATTTTGGTATCGTTATACGTGTGTGTGTGTGCCTTATGTGTTACTTGTGCGTGTTTACTTTATGTTGGTGTGGTATTCAAGCGAATCAATCGAAAATCGAATCAAAACTCGAAGGGCAATCGAACTCAATCGAAACCGACATCGAAACGTGACTTATAGAAGATTGTATGTTAGATATAGTAGTTGGGACTGAAAGTAATTTGACTAGGAACTCTATCGTATTCGTATCATCGTCCATCGAAATCGAAACATCGAAAATCGTCGCGAAATACTCGAAGTGGGTCGCGGATCGAACAGGAGGCATCCTGATCGAACAGGCCAGCCGATCGGCTAGCATCTTGCCAGGCGATCGAGCAGCCCACTCGATCGGAGCTCTTGGCCGATCGGCTGCCACTTTCCCCTTTTGGAAGCCTATAAATAGGGCTGTCCTTGTCTTCATTTCCACTTTTGGAAAGTTCTGACCGGCCAGCTCCTATTCTTTATCTTTTCTCAGATTTCTCTCCACTCCGGTAAGTTTTTCACTCCAGTTCTTGTACGTTTTTTATTATTGCATGATTCTACACCTTTCTATCTTTCAAAACTCGATTTCTAACCGTGAAATCACCAAGATCTAAGTGTTCTTGGGTGATGTCATCATGGTGTTCTTGAAGAACATCAAACTTTGGCCTCATTCAACCATGAATAGCTTAGATCTAACCGATTTCCACATAAACAAGTTAAGATCTATCAAAGATCTAAACATCCACAAGTTGTGAAGGATTGAAATAAGGAATCTCAACTTTCTTTCAACTCTTTTACACTCAATGCCTTCAAGTCGGTAGAAACGGAGCCTGAGCCAACCCACCGATCATTCCAATGGTTGGATGGTTCAAGATTCGGGTTCTATCTACGAGGTTCACCGACAATGGGTTAAACTCTAAGCCGACGTTCCGAACCGCTCAACGGACGGATTTGGGTGATTCCTGTCCGAGCCAAAAAAACAAGTAGGAACGGAGGATATCATAGTTCAACTCGTTGTCAAGATACCTTGAAAGAATGACAAATAATCAAACAGCCAAGTGTTAGACGAAAGGCCGACCAGGTCAGACTTGCTGGCCGAACGGCTAGGCTGTTCGAACAGCCCAGCCGATCGGACATGCCAGCCGATCGGCTAGCACATGGTCCCACACTTTTAAAATTTCAGGAAGCATAGTATTGAGGAAGAGATGTTCGATCGAACTGCGTTTGGTGAACATTACTCTTCGGATCATGAAATACTATACTTCAACACTTGATCGATTTTACCACTCGTTCGTAGTAGGGAATTCCAGCCGATCGAACAGGCCGTTCGATCGAGCGACACTCAGTTGAGGACAAATTCTGAAATTCCTAGCCGATCGAGTGAGCTAGCCGATCGAGCGAACCGCTCGATCGATCGACTTGAAAGGTAGGAACACTTCAGTGTTCTCAAATGCTGCAACGAAAACTTCAAAAGTTCAAATCCTTAAACACAAACACACTAGAGGAAGAAACAATCCACTCGAATGGCCCAGCCGATCGAGCCTACCGGCCGATCGAACAGGACTGTCCAACCGGACATACCAGCCGACCGAACAGCCCGTTCGATCGACCAGCCCATTCGATCCATTCACACTTGTTTACTTTCCGCATTACTTATCGTTATGCTATCAAACTATTCAGGCTAATCTTACTCTCAGCGCTCCCTTCAATCCACAATCAATCACTATGAGTATACTCGATCCCTTTTTGCTTTTAGCACTTTTGGGTGTTACATACGTTACCTATCAAACCACAATCAAACACAAACTATTTGAACGCTAACCGATTGCATGTGCCACTTGACTAAATGAATGTTGTTTATTATGTATACACGTGGAGTGCTATCTACCTGCCTTAGCAACATAGTACTATAGTTTGGACTCAGCACCCGTTCACACGGGGGTTGTTAAGGACAATTACTTGCATGGATTACGGTGGTAATCATGTATTGCAAACCGTCTCGGACGGTCAACCCGCAGTCGTTGGTACCGATGGTCCCATGTCGATAATTAACATGCATCGTTTTCCTCTGTGTACGTGCCTGGTTATGCGTAAACTATTCGAACTCTATATGCTATTATCAAACTTGTGTGCTCACCTTTACATTTTATGTATTGACTTTATTTTAACGTATGTGACAGGTGCTTAAGTTGCTAGGATGCTTAGGCGCGTGGTGATGAAATCGAGGCTAGGGAGTCTAGAAATAATAAACAATTGTCTGTAATAATAATTGAATCTGAGTTGTCGGAACGGAATTATTTGCATAGTTGCTTTCTATGATAACTTGTTTATTTATTTGGGACACGGTATGGGACGTGTCATTTAAACTGAATTTATATAATAGTTGTTGTGGAAACTTCTGGACAATCTGTTTCGCTCAGTGTCGCGCCCCGATGATTCCGCCGTCGGTTGGGGTGTGACAGATTGGTATCAGAGCCATAACTATAGGGAATTAGGTTAGACACGACCTAGTCCGGGTCGCTGTCTTAGAGACCTAGACTATAGTTAGGAGCCATCAGACCAAGTTTATGTGCTTATTCTGCAATCCTTCACTATCACTGCACTCGAGTTTTCAAATAAAGTCGGGAGATTTAGTTAGGAATAGGTGTGAAAGCCGCAAACTCCTGACCAAATTGCCTGACTTATGCTGATTTTATTCGTTTACTCATGCTTATCTCATTATTTACACCAACAAACAAGGGAGATTATACCAAATCAGTGGTGAAATCCATATTTTGATGAATAATCTCCTTTATTTTATTAAAAACAAGGAAGAAATTGCTAAGCCAAGGGGTGAAACCCTGACCTTGGCAGTTTGCTCTGGACTTTATTTATCTCACCAAGGCCTCGATGGACTCCAACGACCTGAACTCACAAGTATGACCTAGGAAGCGCGTGTGGAATGCCCAAGAATCGAGGCAGAAACATGACCTCTAGAGTCGAAAGTGATGACAAGTCTACTGCGAATAGTCGAGTTGCCTTGGGTAGTCGATGTCTAGTAGCCGTAGACAATCTATCTCTCGATTTTATGTGTTTCGATTCTGAGAACCGCAACCGTGTACTCTGATGACTCGTTGATTTTATGTGTTTTTGTGTGCTTTATCTGTTTACGTGTTTATATTTTGGGATGTTATTCGATTTTGCTATCAATTTCAATCAACACACACGACTCGTACTGTTCGATCTCCAGTTGCTGCAATCCAGACGATATTATGCTATGTTATGCTATACGACTAAGTTAGGCTATACCATACGATGCTATTCGATACATTATACGAACGACACGCGAGCTTTGAATGATAGGATCTTGAGGCAGTCAGAATGCTATATGTGCTTATAGGGGAAATTACGTGATATTACTTGTCTCTGTAATCAAATAGGAATACGTTCTGTGTGTAGGTGCTCGTGTGCTCTGTGTTCTATGTGCTTATGTGCTTCTGTGACCTATGTGTTCTATGTGCTTCTGTGCTCCATGATTAGGTATATCTGTGAATCTGTGTGTTTATGTGATATGTGCTTCGACGTGATTCTAAGCTTTAGATAATAGTAGACGTGTGAGGTGAGATTCGATTTCGTTGTGTTGAGTCTCGTGACGATGTCTAATGCAGACCATGTCGTCGTCCGGACACCGAACCCCACTTACTCGCCAAGAAAAGAGAGACCGACGCCTCGCTGCTATCATCTCCAAGCAAGTGGCGAAAGCCGTGAGTGAGGTGTATGAAAATGCCAGCAAAACGACAGAGGAATCCCGAGCTGAAAACCCTAAGGATTCAAGCAAGGCTGCTTTCAGCTTCAAGCAGTTCAAGGCATGCGGACCAAAAGAGTTCACTGGCGAAGATGGTCCTACAGCCATGTTCCACTGGTTCGACTCAGTCGAAGTCACTCTGCGCCAGAGCGGATGTCCTAAACATCTCCGCACTCTCAATGCTACAGGCGTCTTCCAGTCCCGTGCTCTAGACTGGTGGACGGCCGAACGAAACAAGCGCGGAAATGATGCAGCTTACGAGCTAACATGGGAGGAGTTGAAGGCAATTATGACCGACGAATTCTGCCCTCCTCATGAACGCCAAAAGCTGGAGGACGAATTCTGGGGAATCAAGCAGAAGGATGGAGACAACGCTGCTCTCACTGCTCGCTTCAAGCAGCTTAGCATCATCTGTCCTGATCAAGTCAAGACCTCAGATCAAGCCATCAAGAAGTACATTCGAGCTCTACCCGACTGTGTAGCCGACTTTGTTCACGCCGCCAAGCCAGCAACGATCGAAGAAACCTACCTACTCGCCGCTGAGATCAATGATAAGCGAGTAAAGTCTGGTTTTTGGGATAAGCAAACCAAGTCTCTGCATCAAGCCACCGCAGCACCCACCGACTCATCTGCCCAATCTTCCAAGTCGTCAAGAAGAAAGAAGAAGCACAACAACAACAACTCCAGCAACAAGAACTGTGCTGTGACAACCACTGCTGCTCCTCTTCAAGCTGTACCAGCTCAGCAGCAACAACACCCTCGATCAGCTCCAGTGATCAATGCACCGCCAGCAAAGCGTGCATACACAGGCCCTCACCCACTCTGCCCGACATGCTCATACCATCATCCAGTGGGTCTAGCCTGTCGTTTTTGCGCTCACTGCAACCTTTACGGCCATTTCACTACGAACTGCCGCTATGGTCCCCGTCAAGCCCCAGTTCAAGCTACTATCAACCGCTCTACTCCCCGCCCCTCAAGGCCAACAAGCAGCTCCAGCACCTGCAGTCAATGCTCGAGTTTGCTTTGCATGTGGTGACCCTAACCACTTTGCAAACAGGTGCCCGAACAGGGTGGTTAAGCAAGAGCCCCAGCAGCAACAATCACAACAGCAGCCTCAGCAACAGCAGCAAGCAGCCCATGCCCGAACCTTCAACATCAATGCCCATCAGGCTCAGGCGGATAACAATGTGGTTAATGGTACGTTCCTTGTGAATGGTATTTATGCATCATGTTTGTTTGATACTGGAGCCGATAACTGCTTTGTGTCGTTTGAATTCGAGAAGCTCCTTAGTCGTAAGCGCTCTTATCTGTCCTCGTCATTCGAAGTCGAAATCGCTACAGGAAGAACTATTGCCGTTAATTCAGTACTCCGTGATTGTACTTTCGAACTCAACAAACACATTTTCCCAATCGACCTTATTCCAATGCAACTCGGAAGCTTTGATGTTATAATTGGCATGGACTTTCTTCGTAAAAACCATGCTGAAGTTGTGTGCTTCGAAAAGATGATTCGATTCTCGCTCGCGAATGGTGATCTATTGTGTGTATACGGTGAAACAGCGTCGAAAGGTCTCAAGCTCATGTCTTGTATTCAAGCCAGCAAGTATCTCCGCAAGGAATACCGAGCCTTCTTGGCCAACATTGTAGTAGCGGAGAAGGAAAGGAAAAAGAAAGTTGAAGTCAAAGACGTACCAGTGGTTCGTGAATTTCCTCAGGTGTTCCTTGACGATCTTCCCGGACTACCACCAAGTCGTGATATCGACTTCCGCATCGACCTCATTCCTGGAGCTAACCCCGTTGCCAAAGCCCCTTATCGACTCGCTCCATCCGAAATGCGGGAACTCTCGAACCAACTCCAGGAATTACTCGAAAACGGCTTTATTCGCCCAAGCACCTCTCCTTGGGGCGCGCCAGTCCTTTTTGTCAAAAAGAAGGATGGATCGTTCCGGATGTGCATCGACTATCGGGAATTGAATAAGCTAACCATCAAGAACCGATACCCCTTACCCCGAATTGACGATTTGTTTGATCAGCTACAAGGTGCAGCATGCTTCTCTAAGATTGATCTACGTTCAGGATATCATCAGCTACGGATTCAAGAGGAAGACATTCCTAAAACCGCTTTCCGAACCCGTTATGGCCATTACGAATTTGTAGTTATGCCCTTTGGTCTAACCAATGCACCCGCGGTTTTTATGGACCTGATGAATCGCGTGTGTAAGCCTTATCTTGACCGTTTCGTCATCGTGTTCATCGACGATGTCTTGATTTATTCCAAATCGAAAGCCGAGCACGCGCAACATCTACGTTTGGTTCTCGAGTTACTCCAGGGGAACCAACTCTATGCCAAGTTCTCCAAGTGCGAATTCTGGTTGGATGAGGTTCAATTTCTGGGTCACATAATGAATAGTCGGGGTATCCATGTCGATCCTGCAAAGATTGAAGCTGTCAAAAGCTGGATTACGCCTAAGAACCTGTCAGAAGTTCGTTCTTTTCTCGGACTAGCGGGCTACTATCGACGGTTCATTGAAGGATTCTCCAAGATCGCTGTGCCACTTACTGCTCTTACGCATAAGGACAAGCCTTTTGTGTGGGGAAACGCACAAGAGACTGCCTTTCAAACCCTCAAGCATATGCTGTGCAACGCTCCAATTCTTACGCTGCCCGACGGAAGCGACAACTTCATTGTCTACTGTGATGCTTCTAACCTTGGTCTCGGCTGTGTTCTCATGCTGCGAGACAAGGTTATAGCCTACGCATCTCGGCAGCTCAAGATCCACGAGAAGAACTATACAACCCATGACCTCGAGCTAGGCGCGGTTGTCTTTGCATTGAAGATTTGGCGACACTACCTGTATGGCACTAGGTGTACAATCTACACTGATCACAGGAGTTTACAACACATCTTTAATCAGAGAGAGCTTAATATGCGTCAACGCCGATGGGTAGAACTTCTCAATGATTACGACTGTGAGATTCGTTATCACCCAGGCAAGGCGAATGTGGTTGCCGACGCGCTCAGCAGAAAGAGTTACGTGCTCAGTATCCGAAACATCCAAGCCCAGCACAACCTCGAAACCCTTATTCGCGAAGCTCAACATGCTTGCTTTAATGAGCGTACATTGAAGAAAGAGAGAATCTATCACGATGGAGCTCAGTTAGTAAGCAAATCAGATGGGATATTCTATTATCTGGACCGAATTTGGATCCCTAAGCGGACCGATTTGCGAAAGATTATCATGAACGAAGCCCACAAATCCCGGTATTCTATTCATCCCGGTGCAGACAAGATGTACCAGGATCTTCGTTATAAGTACTGGTGGCCGGACATGAAAAGGGATATCTCTCTTTACGTTGGAAGCTGCTTAACTTGTGCAAGAGTCAAGGCTGAACATCAAAGACCTTCTGGCTTACTCGAACAATCGCCGATACCTATATGGAAGTGGGAGAGTATAGCTATGGATTTCATAACAAAACTCCCGCCCACGCCATCAGGTCACGACAGTATTTGGGTCATAGTCGATCGTCTAACGAAATCAGCCCACTTTTTGCCAATACGGGAAGACTACAAGGTGGAGCGACTAGCCCAAATCTACACCGACGAGATCATTCGTAATCATGGTACGCCTCGTGACATCATTTCTGACCGTGATGCTCGGTTTACTTCGCGATTGTGGGAAACGTTTCAAGCGCCCTTGGTACGTCGCTTAATCTGAGTACTGCATTCCATCCTCAAACCGACGGACAGACTGAAAGAACGATCCGTACTCTTGAAGACATGCTCCGAGCGTGTGTCATAGATTTTGGCGGTAGTTGGAACAAACACCTGCCATTGGTGGAATTCTCGTACAATAACAGCTATCATGCCAGCATCCAAATGGCACCTTTCGAGGCTTTGTATGGTAGAAGATGTCGATCGCCTATTGTGTGGCACGAGATCGGTCACTCGCAACTAACCGGTCCCGAGATTCTACAAGAAACGACTGACAAAATCCACCAGATTCGAGACAATTTGGTAAAAGCTCGGAACAGACAGAAAAGTTACGCTGATAAAAGACGCAAGCCCCTTGAATTTGAAGTTGGTGACTACGTACTCCTAAAGGTATCACCTTGGAAGGGTGTAGTCCGATTCGGCAAGAAAGGGAAACTAGCGCCTCGATATGTTGGACCTTTTAGGATTCTGGAAAGGATCGGAAAAGTCGCCTACAGACTCGAATTACCGGAGGAACTCAGTAACGTCCACCCGACTTTCCACGTCTCTAACCTCCGAAAATGCCTTGCTGATCATGATCTAATTGTACCACTCAACGATCTTCAGGTCAACGAAGCGTTACACTTCGTGGAAAAGCCTGTCGAAATCATGGATCGTCAAACCAAGCAGCTCAGGCGCTCTCGCATCCCGATCGTGAAGGTCCGATGGGAAGGCAAACGAGGCGTGGAGTTCACTTGGGAACTCGAAAGCGACATGAAAGCCAAGTACCCGCAACTGTTTAAATAAATAGATCTGAAGCATCAAATTGGTAAATCACGGCGATATGTAGCCTTCGACCTAATTTCGGGACGAAATTCCCTAAACAAGGGGAGGCTGTAACACCCCGTGGTTTCGAATGTCAAAGTCAAAGTCCAAGTCAACTTTGACTTTCTTTGACTGTAGATAGTCTATGTTATGTTTTAGTTGTATTATGTGGAGTAAGTGTTGTAATCAGCAAGAATCGAAGTAATCGAATGTTTAACGCGAACCGATCTACGACTGTGAATGATAGGAAGTAACAATGCGATAAAGCTAACTAATCAGTAAACAAACCGATCTAACAATCATCGAACTCGAGACTCGAATTATGCGAATTTTGGTATTGTTATACGTGTGTGTGTGCCTTATGTGTTACTTGTGCGTGTTTACTTTATGTTGGTGTGGTATTCAAGCGAATCAATTGAAAATCGAATCAAAACTCGAAGGGCAATCGAACTCAATCGAAACCGACATCGAAACGTGACTTATAGAAGATTGTATGTTAGATATAGTAGTTGGGACTGAAAGTAATTTGACTAGAAACTCTATCGTATTCGTATCATCGTCCATTGAAATTGAAACATCGAAAACCGTCGCGAAATACTCGAAGTGGGTCGCGGATCGAACAGGAGGCATCCTGATCGAACAGGCCAGCCGATCGGCTAACATCTTGCCAGCCGATCGAGCAGCCCACTCGATCGGAGCTCCTGGCCGATCGGCTGCCACTTTCCCCTTTTGGAAGCCTATAAATAGGGCTGTCCTTGTCTTCATTTCCACTTTTGGAAAGTTCTGACCGGCCAGCTCCTATTCTTCATCTTTTCTCAGATTTCTCTCCACTCCGGTAAGTTTTTCACTCCAGTTCTTGTACGTTTTTTATCATTGCATGATTCTACACCTTTCTATCTTTCAAAACTCGATTTCTAACCGTGAAATCACCAAGATCTAAGTGTTCTTGGGTGATGTCATCATGGTGTTCTTGAAGAACATCAAACTTTGGCCTCATTCAACCATGAATAGCTTAGATCTAACCGATTTCCACATAAACAAGTTAAGATCTATCAAAGATCTAAACATCCACAAGTTGTGAAGGATTGAAAGAAGGAATCCCAACTTTCTTTCAACTCTTTTACACTCAATGCCTTCAAGCCGGTAGAAACGGAGCCTGAGCCAACCCACCGATCATTCCAATGGTTGGATGGTTCAAGATTCGGGTTCTATCTACGAGGTTCACCGACAATGGGTTAAACTCTAAGCCGACGTTCCGAACCGCTCAACGGACGGATTTGGGTGATTCCTGTCCGAGCCAAAGAAACAAGTAGGAACGGAGGATATCATAGTTCAACTCGTTGTCAAGATACCTTAAAAGAATGACAAATAATCAAACAACCAAGTGTTAGACGAAAGGCCGACCAGGTCAGACTTGCTGGCCGAACGGCTAGGCTGTTCGAACAGCCCAGCTGATCGGACATGCCAGCCGATCGACCGGGCCAGCCGATCGGCTAGCACATGGTCCCACACTTTTAAAATTTCAGGAAGCATAGTATTGAGGAAGAGATGTTCGATCGAACTGCGTTTGGTGAACATTACTCTTCGGACCATGAAATACTATACTTCAACACTTGATCGATTTTACCACTCGTTCGTAGTAGGCAATGCCAGCCGATCGAACAGGCCGTTCGATCGAGCGACACTCAGTTGAGGACAAATTCTGAAATTCCTAGCCGATCGAGTGAGCTAGCCGATCGAGCGAACCGCTCGATCGATCGACTTGAAAGGTAGGAACACTTCAGTGTTCTCAAATGCTGCAACGAAAACTTCAAAAGTTCAAATCCTCAAACACAAACACACCAGAGGAAGAAACAATCCACTCGAATGGCCCAGCCGATCGAGCCTACCGGCCGATCGAATAGGACTGTCCAACCGGACATACCAGCCGACCGAACAGCCCGTTCGATCGAACCTGCCGTTCGATCGACCAGCCCATTCGATCCATTCACACTTGTTTACTTTCCGCATTACTTATCGTTATGCTATCAAACTATTCAGGCTAATCTTACTCTCAGCGCTCCCTTCAATCCACAATCAATCACTGTGAGTATACTCGATCCCTTTTTACTTTTAGCACTTTTGGGTGTTACATACGTTACCTATCAAACCACAATCAAACACAAACTATTTGAATGCTAACCGATTGCATGTGCCACTTGACTAAATGAATGCTGTTTGGCCGATCGAATAGGACTGTCCAACCGGACATACCAGCCGACCGAACAGCCCGTTCGATCGAACCTGCCGTTCGATCGACCAACCCATTCGATCCATTCACACTTGTTTACTTTCCGCATTACTTATCGTTATGCTATCAAACTATTCAGGCTAATCTTACTCTCAGCGCTCCCTTCAATCCACAATCAATCACTGTGAGTATACTCGATCCCTTTTTACTTTTAGCACTTTTGGGTGTTACATACGTTACCTATCAAACCACAATCAAACACAAACTATTTGAATGCTAACCGATTGCATGTGCCACTTGACTAAATGAATGCTGTTTATTATGTTTACACGTGGAGTGCTATCTACCTGCCTTAGCAACATAGTACTATAGTTTGGACTCAGCACCCGTTCACACGGGGGTTGTTAAGGACAATTACTTGCATGGATTACGGTGGTAATCATGTATTGAGAACCGTCTCGGACGGTCAACCCGCAGTCGTTGGTACCGATGGTCCCATGTCGATAATTAACATGCATCGTTTTCCTCTGTGTACGTGCCTGGTTATGCGTAAACTATTCGAACTCTATATGCTATTATCAGACTTGTGTGCTCACCTTTACATTTTATGTATTGACTTTATTTTAACGTATGTGACAGGTGCTTAAGTTGCTAGGATGCTTAGGCGCGTGGTGATGAAATCGAGGCTAGGGAGTCTAGAAATAATAAACAATTGTCTGTAATAATAATTGAATCTGAGTTGTCGGAACGGAATTATTTGCATAGTTGCTTTCTATGATAACTTGTTTATTTATTTGGGACACGGTATGGGACGTGTCATTTAAACTGGATTTATATAATAGTTGTTGTGGAAACTTCTGGACAATCTGTTTCGCTCAGTGCTGTGCCCCGATGATTCCGCCATCGGTTGGGTGTGACACCGGAGAGCTTTCGTGGGGTGTCACAGGTAACAGAGATTTAGGGTTGTAGAGAGCAAAAGGAAGAAGGATCAAGTGGGGTAGGTTTTGTTGGTGATTTTAGTGTCAGTAAATCATTTTTATTTATTTTGATTCGTTTAAGACAAAAGAGAAATTTGAAAATACATTAATATGGGTTAGGAGGCGTGAAGTGTATGCTCGTTCAAGACTATTAGGATTTCTAACACCTATGAACCTCTGGGGTTATAGGGGGGTTCACCCTAGGCCATGGGGTTCCAAGGGTGCATTGCCCTTGGCAGGGTCTAAGCAATGGCGTAACCATACCTTTAAGACTAGGGGGTCGTAATGTAATTTTTATATACCCAAGCATATACTTAATTCGTTTGAGGTACTACGGCCACTGTAATGAATTCAAACTGCTAATGATAAACTAGATATTACACCAACCAATGTTCTTTTGAGTTCTTTTATGGAAGTTATTTATATAATAAAAACTCTACATTAAATCAAATAATGTAGTAAATAGAAACGGTAATATAATATAATTAAATAAATTTAAAAAATAGAGAAACAAAATAATTTATATTTTTTTAATACTTGATAAAACAAAATAAAAAATAAATAAAAATTGAGACTTATTTGAAGCATTTCAAATATTTTTCAGGTCCAATAACTTCCGATGAATAATTGTTTTAGAATTGGGCCACTAGAACTTTAAAGAGCCCGGAAAAAATAAAATAAAGGGCATAAACTTTGTTTCACTTCACCTCCCCCATTTAAACCTAATACCAGAACCTCCATTCAACTACTGCCACAACCTTCCAGAAAAAAAGAAGATGATGGTCATGTTACCTTCTTTCTTCTTGTTTTCTTTCAACTAGGGCAACAACTGAAGGGTCAAAGTATCAATAAATGTAAGACCCTAATACGTATTTGACAAAAAGTCGCAGCGGAAATTCGTGCCATAAAATTTCTTTCATTACAAACATCTTGACCTACTTGAAAGTTCATTTTAATATGTATCTTTTACAAAAACAAAGTGTAAGTCCTGCTTACTAAAGTACATACTCAATTATTCCCGTACAATCTATCTTATGACTCGGTCTTCGATCTCTATTGCTCGTGATAACCGCCCGTGATTCGTACAACCTGCACTCACCACATACATTCATAACATTAGTACATAATACATAAACAAGATTCAGTCTCGTACACTTCCTATTTCGTTATCTTTCTGACTTTAAGCAATTCATCTGCGTATCCATATCCTGATGAGGCTTCGATAATGTACCTGCATTACTTTTCATTCTCAAGGCACATTATTAATAACGTATTACTCGTCGTATCTCTATCATACATACATACATTCTTACATGCATACCTACACATCTACATACGTACATACCTTCCTATATCTCTACATACATGCATACACTCATACGTACCTTCATATATACCAAATACATATCTACATACACACATACATTACTACGTTTCTACATATGTACATATACACATACGTATCTTCACATATACATAAATACACATCTACATACGTGCATACATTACTACGTCTCTACTTACTTTCATACACTCATACGTGCCTTCATACGTACTTAAATACACGTCTACATATGTACATGCACTCTTACGTACACGTTCAAGATCTTCATACCTCTTGTATATCCATATATTAATTACGTGGTACTTAGACTTAGATTTATAGCCCATAAACGTCAAAAGAACGATCAAAATCATGTTTGGGAGGCGCATAAGTTAAAAAGGTGTTCTGTTGAACTCCTCTTATGTTAAGATGTGTTTCTTTTGCATTCCTCTTAAGTTAAGAGGTGTCTTTTTTGCACTCCTCTTAAGTTAAGAGGTGTTTCTTGCTGCAGCTACGTTTCGTCGTCCGTACGCACTAAAACGCGCATAACTTTTGAACCGTTTACCCGTTTAACCTCCCGTTTCTTCCTACCTGCTTGTAAATTCACATTCTATCATATGAACTTGAAATCCAACATCCGGTTTAAGGAAAATATTCACTTAAGCTCTCGGCTTTATATACCCACTTTCACTTATTCGACCCGTTCATGTTTTCGTCAAACTTCTCATTTGTTTTAACCCCAAAACTTACATAAACATTATAACTATAATACTTTTACATTATCCGGGGTTCGTACTTGGGATTTATGCACCCAATACCCGGTATGCGTTAAACATATTCATGTTATTCATTTATACGAAAGCAAACTTTGTTAATACAATTTCAAATGCGAAATTGTTTGTCTATTAACCATGACTCACAACCGAGTCTTTAGACTATCAATCCGCGTCTCTGATTCTTGGTTAGCGTACTTATGTACAATTCTACCCATACCCGGTTTTAGTACCGTAATCAATTACTTATACAACCCTTCCGGTATAGTAATAAAACCACAATTTTGACCTATTCGGCCTACTTAACGTAAATCATCAATTTCATACAACCCTTCTTATTTGATTTCAATTATCATGCCTAATTAACTAGAACATAACCTTACTTAACAAACTAAGAAGTGATTCGGAAATCACTTACCTTATGCATCCGTGTCCGTATCCACTTCCTTGCCTCCTCTTGACCCGTTAGCCTTTCATGCTTGAGTCCATCTTGATATGAGTCCTCTACTTTCATGCCACCATTTCACATTCTCCTTAGCATACACAATTGTACATGTTAAAGATCATATCAATTGCATATTTCACATTTGACTTTCATTAGTCAATTATAACAAGTATAAGACATATACCCAATTTCACATCCTTTCAAACTCATACAATTTACCATGTCATTTCACATAACGCGCATAGATGTAACATGTACTATACGACTTTCTAATAACCTACCTTTACAACAACAAGTCAAATTGTGCTTCTTATTCGTACTTGACTTTCAGAAGTCAACAGTTTATCATATGAACTTCCGACTTATTCACCTATATCCGTAACATCATTTATGCTATATTAAAGACACTATATATATCACGATGCAATTGTGCTTACAATCACATGATCACCTAGTGATATAAAACATAATGTACAAGTCCTTAATGCATAGTCTTGACCAAGACACACATTCAACCCGAATTCTTGTATGAGTTCCATCTAAAGCACATTCTTCAAGTTAGTATACTACTAATTACATCATTACCTCATCTCATTCATATATATATATCAAGCCATTTCATACAATCTCACATATTAACTTCACTTAGACATTTCATCATACACTTGGTGTGCGTACACCATTTAGTGCATATTGTACAACTAATTAAGGCACATTCTTCCTAGTTCATCCATGCATTAACATAATCTTTCACAAATCATTATCATAACCAAGCATCATATGTTTTATATCAAATTATCCATCTAACTACTTTCTATAACACTATTCTAACATCAACATTACATAGTTCATCATAAATCTTTACTAAACTTCATCTTCTTACAATTTCTAAATGGGTTTTATCCCAACTCATTGATACAATCAAAATTGCACATAAAACAACTTCTATATGATGATTCTAACACATACCTAAACTCAATTTCATACAAATTCGTGATTTACATCAAAACCCACTTCGTGAAAGATCACCAATCTAATTTTTAAGGCATACCTTATGATTCCCTTGTGATGGTGACCATTAATCCATGTTCCTTCATGAATTTAAGCCTTGAATCATCCTTCGATTTGGCGATTTAGTTGAGTTTAGGGTTAGAGCACTTTGGAGCTCCTGAACATTCGTGAACACACACGAAGTGTGTGTTTGTGTGTGTGTTGAACTTTCATTTTAATAACTCAACTTCCATCTTGTTCCATTTAACCCCTCATGTTTGCCACTTAACATAATGTGCACTACTTCCATCTTTTAATAATTTTTACCATACATTTAACTAGGTTAAATAGCCTAGTTACTTATTTCATGACGTGTCATATAGGAACACACGGCAAATATAAACATTCGGATTTTGGGGCGTTACAATAAATATTCATTTTAGATCTTGGTTTAGTATGATTTTGCTGCTACTAGAGTTATTGATCAATAAACGTTCGTTTTAGATCTTGGTTTAGTATGATTTTGCTACTAGTAGAGTTATTGATGACATAACCAAGTAATTGTTAAATGTTAAATGTTTTAACTGTCAATTGACATCCTGTTTCACAAAGACTTTGTGGTGTTTCAACATACGAATTTTATTTTTTTGATACGTTTTCAGAATATAAAAGCATACTTCTTGTTTTTTCATTGACTTACTCGATTATAGTATTTTGGTGTAAGTATATTCAGGAGTTATCCAAAATTCTTTTGTATAAAACTGATTTTGTACACGAATTAAAAGATATTTCAAGGGAATTTTCAAATTATACATATACACACACAAAGCAACATGATTCTCTATGAACAAAGGTGCTAAATATTTATATGTTACCATTCACTCATTCGAACCGTTGTATCCATTCGAGTCGCGTGTATCTTATGTGATTTATTGGGTTGTATGTGTTTATTATTATAGATAAATTTAAATAAAATCTTTGAAAAAAAATTGTTTTGTTGAAATTGTTTTCAAAACAAACATTTATCGTCGTTAATGTAGCATACAATCGCATAGAAAACCCATCGTAGTGTTGAAGTCAAGAAGAAGAACAAATGTCGGGTCTGCAACAAATGAGTGGGTTGGGTTAACCATATTCGGGCGTGGGTGCGGTCAAAGTTTATGCGGGTTGTTATGAACCCGCCCAACCAACTAGCCCACTTCGAGGCCCAACATAGACTGGATGGAATTGGGGCTCGCTGAAAGGTACGTGCAGAATATAAGGAGGCGATAACCAGTTATTAAGGGATAACGAACATGATGAATATGTGTTTCTGATTTCCCATCCCCTTTCTTGTAATTTCTAAATTCCCATTTCCCTTCTGTAGTATTTTGTTAATCTCAGTTCTATTGTAATCAATTCTAAATTCGAATGGAAAATTATCATCTTCTGTTAATGATTGTTTACTTGTGAATATCAAATCACAACATTGGTGCTTTCATTGATCCTTAACGTCGATGGCTTTGGAAGATCTTGAACCACAATTACCTCATTTCACAGGCTCTGATCCTAACTCATGGATCTCTCAATCCGAGCTATACTTTCGATTTTACTCAATCTATGGTGATGAACGATTCTCATACATTATTGAAGTATTTGAGGATGGACCATTATATTGGTTCAATTCCCTGTTTCGGAGCGATGACCTCACATGGAATGATTTCACTACTGACATGGTTCACCGATTCCGTTCTCTGACCTCCACGGAAACTGCTCTCAAGGTGTTCGATGACATGCCTGATAGTATTGAAATTCACGAAATCATCAATGATGAGGTATTCGAAATCCAAACCGAATCAGTAGTTAATGTTAATGAGTCACGAGGAATGAAGGATGCTCAATTGGATATATGGGATTATAATTTTGTGCTTGAACACTTTGTAGAGGAAGAAGAAGTGAAAAAAGATGGAAGAAAGGTGAGATTTAACTCATTTTTGCAACTTGGATGTTTCTGCCTTGATTCTGATTTCTCAGCTGATTTAGAGTGTTTAGAGAGTGAGATTAGTGTGTTTGCAAAATGGAAAAAGTGTGGGAATGAGGTGTGTTATATAGGTGAGCTTAAGGTTGAGTTAGGTGGTGTTTAAATGCAAGAAACACACCTAAACAAACACAAAATTGGCCAATGGATGAAGCTGTTTAAACATTCTGCGGATCTCAAAGGCTTGCGTGTCGCGACCGAGATATGGTGTCCCCGTCGCGCAGCGCGACGGGCTGTGGTTCCGAGTCTCAAGTTTGCTTTTTGACACTTTAGCCCCTTGAAGTTTATATTTGCTAAGTTTTATGTGTTTTTAAGCATAAAAGGTATATTCCAAGGGAGTTTTATGTAATTTTAACATATGAACAAGTATGAATAAGTAATCGTAAGTGTAAATGACATATAAACTTGCGTGAAAACATATAAATTTTGTATGTATGATATGTATTCAAAAGTTTATTATACGTTTACAAGAATCAAGAACAAGGTATCAAACGTATAATGAATCAAGACGTATAAGGTGTAACGAATACTTAAGGTCTAATTTGGGATAAAACAATGGTTTTATTACAATTAAAGTCTCGGTTTTTGCAACGATAAAACGAAATACGATTTAAAAGAGGAACGAGCTTCCAAAAATAGAATTATAAGACAAACTTTCTAAATAAGTAAAGTTACGAAAAAAGCGGAGCGTTACATTTATGGACATAAGCCACCTACCATACCTTGTTCCATCTATGACTCAAGTGGCATTGCCAGTTATGAAGCCCACATGTTGGACGAAATTGCTAGTTTGCTCAATCCTTTTACATCCCTACACCTTGAGGACATGGTGTATTTTAAACGGAGGGGTAATGTTATGAACCCGTCCAACCAACAAGCCTATCCAACTAGCCCACTTCGAGGCCTAACATAGACTGGATGGAATTGGGGGTCGCTAAAAGGAACATGCAGAATATAAGGAGGCAATAACCAGAGATTAAGGGATAACGAATATGATGAATGAGTGTGTGTTTTTGATTTCCCATCCCCTTTCTTGTAATTTCTAAATTCCCATCTCCCTTCTGTAGTATTTTGTTAATCTCAGTTCTATTGTAATCAATTTTAGATTCGAATGGAAAATTATCATCTTTTGTTAATGGTTGTTTAGTTATGAATATCAAATTACAACACGGGTTGCATCGGATACTTGAGGAACATACATGTAAATTCAATTTCAAGGCCGTTGGCCATGCGATTTTAGAAAAAGAAAACCCGGTTTGTGTAGCCCATAAATTATAGACAAGAATATGATTACGCCTTTGCAAATATAATTACTGTGTATGCTTGTGTGTGTCTGTCCCGATTGTTTGAGTGTTATGTGTCTTAGGTCCAAGGCTTGATACAATACTACAATCGAGCCGGGGGTCTCACTGGAAGCAACCTCTCTATTCCTACGGGGTAGAGGTAAGGCTGTATACATCTACCTTCCTCAGATCCTACCTTAACTTTGCTATTGATGGGTTTTACTGAGTATGATGATGATGATGCTTGTGTGTGTTTTTGAGAGATGCGAAGAAGAAAGAAGAGATTTCTCAGGGTTAGTGTATGAAACTTTCGTGTAGTGAAAAAAATCATAAACCTACAAGTCTACAACACTAAACATGCATCATTTAGGTAACAATTATAACTTAAGACAGAAAAAGCCATATCGCTAAAAGTTGAATATGAGGCTAAACGGTATGGGGACCGGCCTAGGGCTGGCGGGCTCTAGCGCCAGGCCAGCACACCGCTCCCTAGGGCAGGCCCCGTCCTCTCTGGCTACACCTCAACGCCTAAGACATGCCAAAATTAAAAGAATAATGACGTTGAAAAACGCCTAGTTTTTTTAAATTGTTTGTCTCTCCTACTTTATAAATATGTACACTTTATCCCCTTATTTCAACCTAAATCTTTCCAATCTCTCTCACTTTTTTATACACTACCTTAAATTTTATAAAGTTTTAGGCATGTCCTCTTCATCATCGTGGTGTTCGTCATTATCGAGTGAGGGTGATATGTTTTTTGCGAACGCCGTAATGCCGGCAGCACAGATGATCATGGAGGAAGAGGAAGAAACGACGTCACAACCGCGAACTAGGCAAGCCGCCATAAATCGAGACCGAAAAGGTTATATTTTTTTCGTTGTTAATAATTTAGTTATATTTTTTCTGATGTTAATAATTTAGTTATATTTATTTCTCGGTGTCAATAATTTATTTAATTTATTTTTCGGTGTTAATAATTTATTTAATTTATTTTTCGGTGTTAATAATTTAGGTGTCCATGCTAGATTAGTGGTCGATTATTTTGCCAACGGACCTGTGTACATGACCGCGATGTTTAGACGTCAGTTCCGCATGAGTCGTTGGCTGTTCTTACGTATAGCAGACGACTTGGTGCGGTCTGATCCGTTTTTCACATTTCGATACAATGCTAGGGGCCAAAGGGGATTCACCACTTTAGAGAAATGTACAACGGTCATTCGCCAACTGGTATACGGGACGACACACGATTCGTTGGACGAGTATTTAAGGATGTCCAAAAGAACTACACGAGAATGTTTATACAAGTTTTGCGAATGGGTGGTGAAGCTATATAGCAAGAAATATCTGTGGAAACCAAACAGAAATGACGTCCAAAAATTATATCAAGCGTACGAAGAAAGACATGGTTTTCAAGTAATGCTCGGAAGCATTGATTGTATGCACTTGCCGTGGCAGAACTGCCCTACTGCGTGGTGAGGTCAATTTACTCGAGGCGATCATGGTCATCCAAATATAATACTAGAGGTTGTTGCATCACAAGATCTGTGGATTGACATGCTTTTTTCGGTGTTCCTGGTTCGCTTAATGACCTTAACGTCATTTACCAATCAGAGATCTTTAACGATGTTATAACAGGAACTGGTCCAGACACCAGTTTTACGGTTTCGGGGGTGGAATATAGGCGCGGTTACTATCTTGCGTTCGGAATATATCCAACGTACTCTACAATCGTTAAAACTATTCCGCATCCGACAGACGATAAAAGAAAGAATTTTGCCAAGTTTCAAGAGGCGTTGAGAAAAGACATTGAACGGTGTTTAGGGGTTAAAAAAATGGCATATCCTTGAATATCCAGCACGTGCTTTTACACCATAGAAGTTGCGATACTGTATGTGTAGAACAACAAGATTTAAACGGGAATTCTGTTCCGGTAAGTGTAGAACAACAAGATTTAAACGGGTTCTCCTTACATAACGAGTACACACATCAAAACCTTCAAGCGGACTTGGTGGGATACATTTGGAACATCGCACAAAACGAACCCAATGACGACATGCCGAATGAAGACTAGTAGTTTTTTAATTAATTTTTTTAAGTTTAGGTTGTTTTTTAATGTAAGGATTAATATTTATGTTAGGAGTTTAAATTAGTTTTAGTTATATATATATATATATATATATATATATATATTGCATATATTATTTGCCAAAATTAAAAAAATGGGGGGAGGTCCATCCTCCACCCCATTGGTCCATTCTTGGAGGGGCGTTCTTCTTGGATGTTGACGTGACGGGTGACGTAGAGGGTCATCCTTCAAGGACTACCCTCCTCCACACCCCATAGTCTAAAGATTTCATATTGTTGGGAATAGGAAATTTCTATATATGACAGACTTCATTGTTGATTTAGTGTGGCAATGTAGGCTAAGGGTAAAACAAAATGAAATCACATTTTGCATAAGCTAAAGAATTCTTGCTTCTCATAAAGTGATGTTAGCGGCTTTCATAATCAGCACCTCGTCGCAACATATGGTATAACGTCAACTCGTTATAAAACACAGAGCAACCGATAAGATTTTCTTTGAATTTTCAAATATATATATAGCCAAGGTTGGTTTAATTAATTAAATTGGTCTAAGTGACCATATCGTGTTTTTCACTTATTAAGCTTCAAGCTTAAGTCATGTGTATTGAAGTTAATTATAAGTTAATGTATAAACGCGACAAGAATCCTAGATTCCTAGGTTTTGAAATTATTAGATCACTACAACACAAGTACTTAAGTTGTATCATGTAAAAGAAATAAAGAACTATGGTATGTACGTACGGTGGTTACCAATAAGGAAATAAGTACGTGTAAAACAAGAGTGTGCACTATACCTAACCATATTGTTTGGTCTTTTTCTTGGACGATATAAACATCCGATTTGATGTGGGTAAGGTTGTTATAGCCGACATAAGGTAGGATGTCACATAACGTTACACCCATATAGAAAATTTAAAAAATTTTAAATCTTGTGTGTGCAATAAACACATACAACTTTTTAAAACGATTGGTTCATTTTTCTAGAAATCGTTTATGTAATTGAAAAAAAAAAAAAAAATAAAGCAAACGTGCATGATGTTCAAAATTTCAATAATTGTTTTCATAATAACCATTTATGATGTTCGGTGGAATATTGACAAATAGAGAAAAGATTAGGATATTGATATATATGATTTATAGTTTAATGAATCACATTGGCCCCCTTCTGTTTACTTTTCAAAGTTTACGATCATTTTTCTTCAGTAAATTCAAACAAAAATTTAGTCTATTTATAAGGGAATTACAATATATGATTAATAAAGTTTATAAGTGAATTACAATATATGAATCTATAAAGTTAAATTGATAGGAACGCATTTTTTAATTACTTTTTATATATTTTGGACACACAATTATAAAATATCCAGAGAGTTAAATCATTAAAAACCATACCCTTTACAAGTTTGTAAAAGTTTATATTAACTAAAGTTTATATTAATTACCCATATCAGTGTGTTTGATTGATGAATAAATAAATAAATAATAAACGAAAACATATGGGTTGATGACCTTCTGGTGCATCGGTTCGAGTCTCACCGGGAGTAATAATGCTTTGGGTTGGGTTAGTGGTTCTACCATAGTGGGTCTTCGGACGGTGAGTTTTCTCTGGATTGGTGGCAAGTCGGGTCACTATCGTCTACGTTCGCGGGTGTGGGTGCCTGGGTGACCTTTTGCCACTAGGTTTACTCAGGTGATCGAACTTTTATTGGTCGTTAAAAAAATTTAAAAATACGGCAGAAATCACCGAAATAAATATAAAAAGCTTTTTTAAGGTAGAAAATGAATGAGGGCCCTCATGCCATCATACACAATCACTTAGTCACCATATATCGTACACACTGCCACCTGATTTGTAATAATGGTGGTGTGCTCATGAAAAGTGACCAAGTAATGAGGGTTGTATTTACATGGATTTTAGATAGTGTATAATCAAAGAGTATGTTGTTCTAAAATGGTAATAAAAAACTAAGCTTCCATACGAACTACCATTATTCATGATCTAAATATCTAAAAAAACTAAAACTTGAACACGAATTCCACGTGGCAATATGGGTTGACCAGCAATTTAAATGGATCAAATTTAGATCCGGTGAATTGTTGCGCCTTGGATCTTGTGGGTGTGATGTAACCTATTTAAATGATCATAAATTGTTTTAAATAGTTAATAAATGATCATAAATTGTTTTAAATAGTTAAAAATACTCATACGATTCCAATTATAGATTCTTATAATATAATACACAATAATAACTAACAAATAACGATAACGACAACAATAACAATAACGTAAACAATAAAACACTAACAACTAGGAGAAGCATACACAAACAAACAATAATAACTAGGATCTAAGTTTCGGTCATTTAAACGACAAATACTCACACACATATGTCTTAGTCCGGTCATGAAAACCATGTTGGCGAGCCTCTTTTGATTAGATAGGGCTAGACCGGCCTTACGTGTGTTTGTAGGCTTTAATACGTTAAAAGTGTATTTTTTGATCTATTGATTTAATGAGTCGCGTTTTTGAATCTTGATCAGATTCGGACTCTACGTAGCCATGGTGGCTCGTTCATTGATCTTATCGGTTCTTCTACTCTCAAAACTCTTGAATTCTCGACAGTAACACGGCTTTTATGACTTGAATCGGTAGAAGAAGATGAAAAACTCGCCATTGAATCCGAATTTCGCTCTTTGGCCAATGTTGGTTTGTTCTTCCTACGAGTGGGGCCCAATGTGAGCTCGATTTCACTCTCGTCAATGATCTCCGGGCTACCATTTTCATCCACTAGATCTTGTTTTTGTGGCTTGTTAAAAGTGTAGTTGTTGTTTTGGTACTCCAAGCATACGGTGCCGTTTTTTAAGCTCCAAGTTTCTTGATCATTTTGCATGCTTCTTTGCATGTTCTTCATCATCATCCTTTGGATTTGATATAGCCTATGAAGTTCATACACCTTAAAAAATAAAATAAAAAAAAATTAATCTGATTGTCAAATTACCAAAATGGTTAATTAATATACCCAAAAAAAATGGTTAATTAATATACCCAAAAAAATAAAATGTAAAATCACCTGTTGTTTAAATGTTTCTTCATGTTGTAAGATGACCATCTTCATGCATTTTATATCATATGGTAGAACCAGTTTCTCCATTGATGTCTTCAATACATAAACTTAATCAGCATCATATATCTAGGTAATTAATTAATAAGACTTCAAGACATGAACTTTTAGTTTAAAAGAAAATCTAAACATATATAAAACCAAATACTAAGCTTGCATACAAATCAAACACACACATATTAGGAGTGAATATGTAGGTGATTTGACTTTTAAGATGGTCAACCATACTAGTTAAGGGCTCTGGATCCAAGCCAAGAGATCAAAACATAATCATGGTCAAAACTTATTAACAAGATAATTGATAATTACGTTTATTAATTTCATAACGATAATTTACACTTTAAATAAAGAAAATATACATAATCTATGATGAAGTTAAATCTGAGTTTGAAAAAGGTATTTATTTGAATTTTTGAAGGTTAAAAGTTTGACCTTTTTTTTTCTGGTTGAGTAGTGTATGAGTAGGAAGAGAAGATTTTATCTAACCTGTTATAGAAGACCCATGTGAAGATGAAGATAGAAAGCAAACATCTGAAACTTGAATGTGTGCTTTTATATATAGCTCTCACAAGAAATTAAGATTCCCTTTCTTTTATTTTATTTTATTTATCTATGTATTTTCATATTAATTACAACATTGAATTAAATAATTATAATACGATAAAAGACATTAACAATTAATTAATGTTTGGTTGAATTGTATGAAATTTATTCAAAATAATCTAGAGGTTTCAAAGGTCCTAGTCATGGTCTCTAGATTTGGCTAGCCTGTGCAGGGTTTATTCAATTAAAGCTTAGATATAAAACTATCTTGAAACTTTTAATTAAGACTGGCAAATCGTGTCTTAACAGGTTTAACAAGTTTATGACGGCGCGCACAATATATGTTTCAAACATGATTACGACTCGTTTAATTACTTTCTACCTCATGTTTATAAAACAGTTTTATGTTTTATGTACAAAGATGAATAAATGATAGATCCTAAAATTGTAATTTTAATTATTTTAAAAATTAAAAAAGTCAAAGGGTGTATTTTTCAGTCAAACAGGTCTAATCGTGTCTTAACAGGTACCCAATTGCCAGCCCTACTTTTAATGACACCACCAATTCCGGGGAAAATCCGGTAACCCACCCGTCCGTAGGCATGACAGTGAAATTACCGATAAAACCCGTTTGGCTCAAGAATCCAACCCAGGTTTCCCTGGTTCTCCTATCATTGCCCACCAGTGTCTCACTCTGCACCAAGTGGGAGTTGAACCTGCATCTCTCAAAAGAAATGCAATCCCTCCACCACTTCAATTCCTTTAATCGTGTGTTGATATATTTGTGTTGAACTCGGATCAAATTTGTAACATCAATCATCCTTTCGATAAATACTTTTTAACAATTTGAGTTAAATCAAACTCAAATCTTTCTTGAGTTAAATAAAGAAAAAGTAGAAAAAGGATTTATGCAATCAATAGTGCATTGAATCCATATAGAATAAGTCGACTAAAGTAAGTCGAATACAGAACTTCGATTCCTTTTTTCTTACTTGGTATTCGAGTTCGAATGAAAACCACCCGATTGCAGGTTGCAGGTAATGCCATCATTTTCTATTTTGTAAGGATTCATCAAAGTTAGAAAAAGATTTTATAAAAGCAATGATAAATAGATACGAATAGAGCAAGAAAAGAAGGAAATAAAAAACATAGGATAGAAAAGATATCCAAAATGATATAGAAATCACTATCCTATCCTTAGTTTTTATTTCCTTAATTTAATTGAATTTCGTTTGAATATAAACTTGGATTGGCTTTTTCTTAATATCACTGAATGTTATGCGTAACTTAATATAATCACGTTAACTAGAACCTGTTTTTTTTTTAGATCAAATTCAAAGGAGCCTTAACATACAAAATGATTTTAACGTAAAAAGTGAATAAAGTTTTTTTTTACCCTACGACTTAATAATGATGTTTAAAGGTTAGGATATAATAGAAAGTTTATTTGGTTAAGAAGGCTAGGAAGTAATCTTGACCATCCATTTAGTTAATCAAGGGCTAAGATTAAAAGAGGGAAATTGAAAGGAAGAAAAGAGGCGCGTGAGTTTGTTTAGGGGCATTCTAGTCAATCCAAGTCAATAGTTCCTCTCCTCCAATTTCCCCCCCCCCCCCATTTTTTAAACGTTAATAACTCTTTCATACGACATTATTTTTTATAAAAATGCACCAAAAAATCGAGTGTTTTTTATCTTTAAAACGAGTATACTATTGCTATATTTTTGAAATTTTTTTTCTAAAACCCAGTTGCGTAAAACGCAATGAACAAAAACCTAAAAAAATGACATTTTTCTAAAACGCAATGCACAAAAAACACAAAGAAATGTCTTATTTATAAAACACAATTGCCAGAAAACACAAAGAAATGTCTTATTTCTAAAACGCAATAGCCTAAAAACACAAAAGAAATTGTACTTTCTAAAACACAATAGACTGAAAACACATAAAAATGTGTTTTATCTAAAACGCAATGCACCAAAACACAAAGAAATGTCTTATTGCTAAAACGCAATGACCAGAAAACACTTAAAATGTCTGTTTTCTAAAACGCAATGGACTGAAAACACATAAAAATGTGTTTTACCTAAAATGAAATACAGAAAAACACAAAGAAATGTCTTATTTATAAAACGCAATGGCCAGAAAACACTTAAAAATGTCTCAATTCTAAAACGCAATGGCCTAAAAAAACAAAAGAAAGTGTTTTCTCTAAAACGCAATGGACTGAAAACACCTAAAAATGTGTTTTACCTAAAACGCAATGACTAAAAACACTTCAAAAATGTGTTTTACCTAAAACGCAATGACTAAAAACAGTTAAAAATGTGTTTTTTCTAAAACGCAATGGCCAGAAAACACATAAACTCTCTTATTTCTAAAACGCAATGGACCAATTTCTGGAAAATTATCTGAATTGTATACGAATTACTGTCTTCGAAATGAGCCAATTTCTGGAAAATTAAATTTTCTGATGCATTTTTATTAAAGCAATTTAAAAACAGCTCAACCCCAGCCAGGGGCTCTGCCCGTTGGACCCCGCCAGGGGCTGCCGCCCCTGGGACCCTGCTACCAGGGGCGCTGCCCCTTGACCCCCGCCAAGATCGTAAAGCGCAATGACCAAATAAAAAACTCGGATCGTAAAAATGAAATTAAAGAATTTCTTACATAGATCGAAGCCGATTTCTTCAACGATTGACAAAATTTGAATGATTGAAACACTTATCAGCGATCGAATCGAAGGGATCGAGTGATTATCTTCAAAATCACCGGAAAAAACGAGATTTTGTATGAAATTAAACTGGGTTTTCTTCAAAAAAAAAGCTGAAGAACACGTTGATCGGGTGTTTGAATCATTGATTGGTGACGAAAATCGCACTATAATGTAGTGATTATTGAGATAGAAAGTGAAGAAATGGTTGAAGATGGTGGGTTTTGATGTTACTGGGAAGAAGAAAAGGATAAGTTTGACAAAAATACTCTTCCTCTTTATTTTAAATTTTGCCACATGTCCTAATCCTATTACTTCCTATCCTTCTAGCTAAAATAAACTTCGTATTTGATCCTCACCCTGATGTTTAATTGCAAAATGTAAAATATGTGATTTGACAGTGGTAGAGTAATTATTGTAAGGTAATTATATTAATCTACATCTATAATTTTGTAGAGTAATTATAATTACTCTACTAGTGTAAAATTATGACCTTTTTATACTGAGACTAAAATATGTGCTTATTAAGATGGGAAAAAAGATTCAAAAAATAAATAATAAAAATATCTCCCTCACTTCTCACGTTAAGAGTATTTTATATGTTAAGATCCATTTTTCCCATAACTTAAACCCTTTTTGTAATCATGGTGACTTATATTGTAGTTCGAAGGCTATACAGAGTGGAGCTCCCGCACACATTAGGAGCTTGAGGGAAGTTGAGGGAACACCGTCCCATATGTTGCGTGGTGTTCCAAAAAAGTCCCGAGCAGACGCAGTTCTCATGACTCACCGAACATATATCCATCTATCACCCATTCAAAATTTGACACCTTGTAAGATTAAATATGTTACGTATTAATATTTAATCTATAGCCATTATAATCATTTACATAATATAGATCAAAATATATAATAACCTATTATAATAATTAGTTGGTAATTGTTGATGGACCATATTACCCTTATTAACTAATTAGGTTTCCTCCTGGGTGCTTATATAAGGAGAGTTATGTGGAGGTTAAGGGGTTACTCAGTTACACAATTATACCACCCCATTAGCCATAACATCATCACGTTGACCTCCTCTCCTAACCGATACCCTTTTCGGTTTCCTAAGTCCCCATCATCAGTTAGCACCCTAAGGAGGAACCAGATCACCTTGACAAAGATGTCGAACTCCATGTCGTCTTCTCTCACTGGATTCTCCACTGCCCTGTCGGCCATAACAGGTATGTTTATTGTTTTCCTTCATGTATAAACAGAACTGAACCAACATGTGGTATCAGAGCATATGTTGATTAGTCAGTTCTGTTTTCGTATCCATAATTCTGGGATTGAAACTTGGAAAACGGATTTTTTGTACCTTTAAAACTATCACAGCCGTTTTTCGGGTCATGAAGATGGACTCGAAATCATTGGTTTTCGGAAAAAGATTAATCATATGTTCAATCGTTTTTAACTGGGTTATGTTTTAACCGAAATCTGTATAGAAAAACTATTAAAATTCAGGTTTCGGGTTCCAGAATTTATGTTTATATTTTTAGGGTTCATCATGTTCTTAGTTAAAATTCGAAATATCCTATAAGTTTTGGATTATGATTTGAATTGTTATATGTTTTCCTGATTTTGATCTATTTTTTCTAATAAGGATTTTCGAAATATGTTAATAAGATAAACAATTATGATTTTCGAAATTTTATGATAAAAATAGATCAATATTATAATAGGAAACTCTATCACAATTCATAAATTTTGGATTTTCAGTTGTTATAACCATAAACAACAACTGGATCGCACAAGATCACATAAGAGATGATCTGATCGCATAAGATAATCGCACAAGATCAGACCACATAAGAGATGATCTGATCGCATAAGATAATCGCAAAAGGCCTTAATAATCGCACAAGTTTACTTGGGCCTTACTGATCGCACAAGTTTACTTGGGCCTTACTGATCGCACAAGTTTACTTGGGCCTTACTGATCGCACAAGTTTACTTGGGCCTTACTGATCGCACAAGTTTACTTGGGCCTTACCGATCGCACAAGGTTACTTGGGCCTTATGGATCGCACAAGGCATAATGGATCACACAAGTTTACTTGGGCCTTATGGATCGCACAAGGCATAACGGATCGCACAAGGCATAACGGATCGCACAAGGCCTTACTGATCGCACAAGGCATAACGGATCGCACACTAACGGGTAGTTTGCTATTAAATAAATGGTTTTGTAATTTACTTAGTTAATTAATCAGAATCAGATAATGTTTTGCAAAACCAGAATAGCTTAACTTGAATGAGCTTTTGATATATCATTTCTGGCCAAAGCTGACTTGATACATCTACTTATCATTCAAGTATTACGAAAGCTATGTTAAGTGTGCATCATAAGCATGAATGTTTTAATATCTGGCCAAAGCTGATTTAATTCTTTCATCAATGGCATACTTAACAAGTGCATAACTAAAGTGATTGTTTCAATTTCTGGCCAAAGCTGATTTGTTACAACCATTTTGCACATATGCTTAAATGATTACACTTCTGGCCAAAGCTGTTTTGTTTTCGTTTAAGTAGAATTTTTAACTAAGTCTATTATTTTGATGTTAGTAATAGACATTATCATAGCTTCATTATGTAAAATGGTCATTATTTATGCATGCCTTAGTTTAACGTGCCCTTAGATCACATTAGGACTTCTTCCTTAGTATCATAACTTGCTCATCTTATTTCCACTATCAGCGCCCAATCAAGGGATTCCATCTTTGACTGGTGATAACTTTGCTGCATGGAAGGATGCTCTTATGCTTACGCTTGGGCTGCTGGATTTTGATTACGCTCTTAGGGAGAATAAGCCAGCGGACCTTACTACTCAGAGTACTGCTGCTGAGCAGATACTTCATGAAAAGTGGACTAGGTGTAACCGCATGTGTCTCATGTTTATGAAGCAGTCCATAAGCAACGCTATCAGGGGAGCTATTCCTGATTCTGAAGATGCTAAAACCTACTTGGCTTTTGTGGAGGCGCAGTTCAAGGGGACGTCTAAAGCACACGCTAGTACCCTTATTCTCAAGCTGGTGACTACTAAGTATGATGGGAGGAGCGGCATTCGCGAGCACATCATGATGATGAATGACATGGCCAATAAGCTGAAGGGGCTGGAAATGGAAATCAGTGATGGTTTCCTCGTTCATTTTATCATCACTTCGCTTCCTTCGTCTTTTGAAGCATTCAAGATCAACTACAACACTCAGAAGGAAAAATGGACAATGAGTGAGCTGGTCGCTATGTGCGTACAGGAGGAAGAGCGTATGAGGATGGATCGCCATACTGATGTTGCAAACTTCACTACCTCCAACTCTAAGAAGAGGAAGAACAATTATCAGAGGAAGGATGCTTCAAAAGTCCAAAGGCCTAATCCTAATCATAATACAAGTGCACCTTCCAGCTCTAAGAACTCCTTAGGCAGTATCCGCTGCAAGTTCTGTAAAAAGACAGGACACATGCAGAAGGAATGCCCTGACTTCAAGGAGTGGCTGGCTAAGAAAGGTAACGATTATTTTATGATACTTGAGTCCTATAATTTAAGTGTTCCTGCTAATTCTTGGTGGTTTGATTCTGGTTCTATGGTTCACGTTACCAATTCTACTCAGGGATTCCTTTTAATCCGGAAGCTGGAAAGAAACCAAAGAACGCTTAAGGTTGGGGATGATCGAGAATTAGAAGTGAAGGCCATTGGAACATTACAATTAGTTATGAAAACTGGTTTATGTATTAAACTTTATGATACCTTATATGTTCCTGAGGTAACTCGGAACCTTGTATCAGGACCAAAGTTAGACATGGACGGTTTTATTGTTTCCCATGGTCATCGCAAACTCTCTATTCATTATGATTTTGTTCTTTATGGTACTGGTTTTTTGGATGGTGGTCTCTATAGATTAGAACTAGAAGATAACTTTTCCAAATCTTTGTTGTCATATAACATTAATGAATCACTCACAAAGATGGAAGAGAAACGAGACTTAGAGACTTCATCCATGTTGTGGCATCAGCGTTTAGGCCACATTTCAAAAGAACGATTAAATCGTCTTGTAAAGGATGAAGTCTTACCTCCTCTCGATTTCTCTGATTTTGGAACATGTGTCAAATGTCTTAAAGGTAAAATGACATTAGCGAATAAGAAAGGTGCCACTAGGAGCTCTAATTTATTAGAACTCATTCATACTGACATTAGTGGTCCCTACCAAATCGCTGGCATAACAGGACATACTTCATTTATCACTTTTATTGATGATTATTCTCGTTACATGTACTTGTATCTTATTAAGGAGAAATCTGAATCTCTAACAACTTTTAAAGATTATAAGGCTGAAGTTGAAAAGCAATTAGATCGTCAGATTAAAGTTGTGAGATCAGATAGAGGCGGTGAATATTATGGAAGACATACTGATGTGGGTCAAGCTCCTGGTCCATTTTATGAGTTTTGTAAGGGCCAGGGGACTGTGAAACAATACACCATGCCTGGTACACCTCAGCAGAATGGTGTCGCTGAAAGAAGAAACCGTACCCTTATGAACATGGTGCGCAGTATGTTAGCCAACACTAATTTACCATTATTCCTCTGGACTGAAGCGTTAAAAGCAGCTGTTCATATACTCAATAGAGTTCCTTCTAAGTCTGTCCCTAAAACTCCTTATGAACTTTGGACAGGAAGGAAACCGAGTCTTAAATATATGAAAGTATGGGGCTGCATTGCTGAAGCAAAACTTTACAATCCTTTCCTAAGGAAACTTGACCCTAAAACAGTTACCTGTTTCTTTATCGGGTATCCTGAGAACTCTAAGGGTTATCGTTTCTATTGTCCTTCCCATGTCACCCGTATTGTTGAAACCAAGCGTGCTGCGTTCCTGGAGGATTTCAAGGTCAGTGGGAGCAGTACCAACCCTTACGAAGAATTGCAAGAAGTACAAGACGCGGGGGGGAGAGACTCGTCGCTTACCATTACTCCGATTACTCCTCTTGTACCCAATGCAACTACTGTACCTGAAGCTACTGCACCAACTCCAAATTCACCTCCACAATCAGAACCCATTATACCTCATGACGAAGGCACATCAAACGCTCAAAACCAAGACAACGTTGTACCCGATAATCCACTCAGGAGGTCATCCAGGCAAAGAAGGTCTCCTAATTGGGATGATTATGTTACCTACCTGACTGAAATGGATCCCGGAAAGCTCAATGATCCTATCTCTTACAATGAAGCCATTAGCAGTGATCAGTCTTCTGAATGGAATAAAGCAATGATTGATGAGCTTGAATCCATGAAGAAAAATGACGTTTGGGATTTGGTAGAATTACCCAACGGAGTCAAACCCGTAGGATGCAAATGGGTGTTCAAAACAAAACTGGATCCGAATGGGAACATTGAACGCTACAAAGCGAGATTGGTTGCAAAGGGCTACATTCAGAAAGAGGGAATTGATTATCAAAAGACGTTTTCACCTGTCTCTCGTAAAGATTCATTAAGGATCGTCATGGCCCTAGTAGCTCATTTCGATTTAGAGCTGCATCAGATGGACGTTAAAACCACTTTCCTTAACGGAGATTTGGACGAAGATGTTTACATGAAACAACCTGAAGGCTTTAAACCTGAGGGTCAGGAGCATCTAGTCTGTAAGTTGAAGAAATCCATTTACGGGTTAAAACAAGCATCACGTCAGTGGTACCTCAAGTTTGATGAAGTCATGAAGAGGCAAGGTTTTATGAAGAATCAAGTGGATCAATGCACCTACCTCAAGATGAGTGGGAGTAACTTTACTATACTTGTCCTTTACGTAGATGATATTCTATTGGCAAGTAATAGTTTAGACATGTTGCATGAGTCGAAGCGTTTACTCTCGCATAACTTCGACATGAAGGATCTCGGAGATGCTTCTTACGTCATTGGCATCGAAATTCACCGAGATAGAAACAAAGGGATCTTAGGATTGTCCCAAAGGGCCTACATAGATCGTGTCCTTACACGATACAACATGCAACAGTGCAAACCCTCCGTCGCTCCAGTAGTTAAATGAGATGTTTTCGGTTCATTCCAGTGTCCGACAACAGAGGTTGAGAAGGAGCAAATGAGCCAGATACCTTACGCGTCAGTAGTCGGGAGCTTGATGTATGCTCAAGTCTGTACTCGCCCAGATATCGCTTATATTGCTGGAATGCTAGGCCGTTATCAGACTAATCCTGGCCTAGATCACTGGAAAGCAGCTAAGAAGGTACTTCGATATCTGCAAGGGACGAAAGACTATAAACTGACTTATAGAAGAAGTGATCATTTAGAAGTGGTGGGCTATTCTGATTCTGACTTTGCCAAATGCAAAGATGACAAGAAATCCACTTCAGGCTATATCTTTATGTTAGCAGGCGGCCCTATCTCTTGGAAGAGTCATAAACAACAGTTAACCACAACTTCCACAATGATGGCAGAGTACATTGCTGTTTATAACACAACCTGTCATGGAATGTTGCTTAGAAACCTGGTCACTGGACTCAAAATCGTTAATTCCATTTCTAGACCATTGAAGCTTTACTGTGATAATTCAGCTGCCGTTAGTTTCTCGAACAGTAACAGTTCGACTGGAGCTGGTTTATATCTCGATACGAAATATCTATTTGTATGTGAACGAGTTGAGGAAAATAATCTTTGTATCGAGTATATTAGTACTAAGGATATGCTTGCGGATCCGATGACTAAAGGTCTCCCTCCTAAGGTTTACGAAGAACATGTTCGGAATATGGGATTTAGTAAAGACCTTATTTGAGCATATTGTACTAGCTTATGTTTTATGATTAATGA
The DNA here is from genome assembly GCF_002127325.2 of Helianthus annuus. NCBI lineage: Eukaryota > Viridiplantae > Streptophyta > Magnoliopsida > Asterales > Asteraceae > Helianthus > Helianthus annuus. The sequence goes on along the minus strand of NC_035446.2, from coordinate 134,509,290 downwards.
AATTTCCTCAAGTTTGATTTTGTATGTCTGTTAGAATATGTTCAACCGGTATAATGGCATATAGACAAATAAAAGTTACAAATCAAACAAAGGGCTTACGCGTATTTTGATCATGACGATTAGGTTTTAAATTAAGGCTATAGTATGATTAATGGGGGTCCTGAGTCGCATAATGATTCAACGGTTGTATTTCTCTGCTATAGTACTTGTTTAAGGCTAAAATGAGTGTTATTTCCTGATCAGGCTTATCTAATACTCATAGTAAATGATTACTCGGCTAAGTGGAAGAATGTAAGATTAAATATGTTACGTATTAATATTTAATCTATAGCCATTATAATCATTTACATAATATAGATCAAAATATATAATAACCTATTATAATAATTAGTTGGTAATTGTTGATGGACCATATTACCCTTATTAACTAATTAGGTTTCCTCCTGGGTGCTTATATAAGGAGAGTTATGTGGAGGTTAAGCGGTTACTCAGTTACACAATTATACCACCCCATTAGCCATAACATCATCACGTTGACCTCCTCTCCTAACCGATACCCTTTTCGGTTTCCTAAGTCCCCATCATCAGTTAGCACCCTAAGGAGGAACCAGATCACCTTGACAAAGATGTCGAACTCCATGTCGTCTTCTCTCACTGGATTCTCCACTGCCCTGTCGGCCATAACAGGTATGTTTATTGTTTTCCTTCATGTATAAACAGAACTGAACCAACACACCTCACTTTTAATTATATTAAATTAAGTATTTGATAAAAGAAAAATTAAGGGGAGTTTAGTGAACACCCCGCATGTTTAGTGAAGTATAGGAAAAAACTGAGGTGGCAATTTGTGATTGGTAGTTGGTTAGGGAATTTGAGCGGAGTTGAAAGATAGACCCCACCCTAATATTTATTCAGAGAGTCAGGTAATGAGTTTGGGTGTGTGTTTTTGACCGTTGGATGGGATAGCTCAAGAACACCGACGCATGCATATCGGGTTCCGGCGGGTTCAAACAAGAGAGGTGAGATGTCAACATGGGAGGGTGATTAGTCCCGCTATTGTGGCACCAAATTGATATGATATAACCATTTTTTGTCTTGTCGATTGATGTTCACAATCTGTTTTGAAGTTTATCATCCTAAAGGTCAACATGTGATCTCATTCACAAATTAATATAAGTAATATGATCAGAATTCAGTTTATTAGTTTTAAATGAATTAACACGTAATATTAACCCGACCCATGAAACCCGTACAACCCATCCTTTTACACGGATATGACACCCAAAGATATGGCAAAAATGACCCCCCTCCTCCAAAAAAAAAATAAAAAAATTAGTGTATTTTTTAGACAAAAAACCTAACCGCACCCTCTGAAAATATGCTTTAACCACTCATCCGTAACCCAGTAGGAGAGATTGCTCAACATGCCGTTGTGATGCTCTGATAAAGTTTAAGCAAAGAGTATTAAATACTTTTTAAGTGTATTTTAACAGGGCACGGAAATCAAGGAATTCTGAAGTTATATTTGGAGGCATCCAAAACATTGTTTTCTTTTTCTTCCAATCAAGTTCAAGTTTTGTGCAGCAAACGCCCCCCCACAGACATCTATCATTGCGGTTTTTTTCTTTTTTTTTCTTGAAATTAACTAAAAAACTTTTGTGTTCTTTTATGGGGACATCTTTCATATTTTTTAATAAACTTTAATGCATAAAGAAAACCTTTTTAGGATCCACAATCACACATAAACCAAAAGTAAAATATATCAACTTTTTAATAGTTTATTATGAGGAAAAAAAAAACCAGATAGTAAAATAATTTATTTTGTAACTTTATTCTCATAAATTTATTGTAAATGTATATCCAAACAAAGCCATAAATATAAGCCGTACACTCGATTCATGACATACACTTGAATACCTGTTGGACCACGGCCCTGATTTTCATGAGGAATATGTAAATCTTTAAAATATATTTTATTTATCACATATGTCGTTTCTAAATTTAAGCTAAATGGACAAGCATGGAATGGACTCATCGAAACAAGATCTTGACAAGCCAAATTGCCACATGCATCAAATTAAGATTTTTTGTTTTCATCCATTAAAAGATTTACAATGTCCCCTTGCACTTTCACTATATCACACATTCACACTTGGTACATATAAAGATTTATTACATTAAAACATCTTCTTAGAAACTATGTCTATTGGTTAAAAGATAATAGCAAGCTATATAATATGTTGCTTAAAGCTTATTTAAAGGTAGCTTAACTTGAATTTCATGTTACCTACTTATATTTACAGATAATAAGAATATGGTTTTGCATTTAATTATGAGCAAATATTGAGACATGAAAGTTGATAACAATGTAACCAAATTTTCTTTTCATCTTTGGATCATATATTCAAAAGATAACAACTAAAGGAATTCATTTAGCTCTACCATGCTCTCCATACCTTAACATCATAAGACATTTTTAACAATAAATGGTTTGTACACATTTCTTACTTTTTTGTGTTTTAGCAAGGCAAACTTAATACAAACACACGCCGATTAGCCAGAGGCGGTCCTGATGATTCAGGTGCCTTGGCCGAGCTAGAAAACATGCCCATAACCCTTAGGCCTTAACAAATTAAATAATGTAAATTATTATTTTTTACACGCCCATGAAAGTTATAGCAATAAACGATTATTCGCATCTATATATAACCGAGAACTTTTAGAGTTTTTGTGCCCCTAAAAAAAAGTGTGCCCTTGCCGGACGTCCACATTGCCCCACCTTAGAGCCTCCTTGCGATTAGCACATAACTGACCTAAGGAAAAGAACCAAACAATTATTTATAAAGGAGTGAATTTTGTAACCACTCGATCCAAAAAACTCTAACTTTACTATAGTCTATAATGACTATAACATCAAGTAACTTTTCTGTAGTAACTTTATATGTTGTTTTGTGTGTGTGGTGGTATCTCTAATTGTGGTATAGATTGCATTACAAAGGGGGCATGTTTGAACAATAGGATAAGAGCTCTTTAATTCATGTGTTTCAATTGTGCATGAAAGAGAGGAAGATCCTGATATCTTGTGTGTATTAATATGGTCAGAACATGCATGCATGCCATCTGCCAACCTATCAATGAATGCAATCCCATTCACTCTGTGCATGTATGATCTATGTACCCTTTAATTTCATATCACACCACTAAAAGTGTATCTATTAAATTACCATAAATACGACAAATTAACCATGCATCATGTAAGTTGTAAAACAAAACAAGAAAGAAAAAGAAAAACATCGGATATACAGTGATGTTTTTACATTTGACATATTAATATTAATAAATAAATAAATAAATAAATATATGCAGAGGGAAGCTATTACACGTGGATATTATATTATGGTACCATTGAATATATGAATATTAATATTATATGGAGGGAGGGAGGGGGCATGGGAAGCACGCTTTGCCTTAGGATGTCAGAGTGGGGGTCGGGCCGTGTGGGGTTCGCACTGAAAAGCCTGATCCACGCCGCTCGGACCATGTGTCCATCTTGGTCCCATATCACTCACGTTTCATTCTCTCCTACCAAAGTCTTGACCGGTCTTCTTATGCTATATATACATACATACATGTCCTATTATTAGTTTAATTATCTTTTTTGGTTCTTGCAACTTTTATACTGTCCGTGTATATATGTACATATCAAGTATTTTGATGCTTGCAAACAATTACAACAAGCATTTCAACAACCATAACATCCATTATAACAGCACAAGGAAATTGTTAAAGAAAATTTTACTTTTGAATTACGAGTAGATCGACACTTTGTAACATCGAATGGGCTAGATGGCTAGATTTTAACATTCAAGACGTTAATTGGTAATCACTCGGGTTCTAATTTCTTGTTGGCCCGATTTCTATATTTTATATATAGAGTTTTGTCGTTCGAAAAAAAAAAGTACACCTTTGATCAGTTAAAAAAACTCGAACTCATATTGAGCTCTTATAAGTCGAACTATATCAAGTTCTTATAAAAAGCCGAAATCAAATTTGCTTTAGCATGGGCCATAAACATTATTTTAAGGTAAACAAGTTTTCTAATTGAGATTGATCTTCCTTTAGTCAACCTCGAGTCTTATTCATCGTAGCTAATTTTCGTTATTGAATAGAGATTGAGTTTGGACTAAGTAATCAAGCAGAATTTGTGTGTGTGTTGGTTAGTTTATAGTTCTACATACATGTATCTAGCTAGATTTGAGATTCAGTGAACTTGTTAATTAAAATCTGATATCTAAACTATACAAAAACGGATTTGTAAAAGAAATCCATATAAGGGGGTAGGGGTGGGATAACTCACCAACATTTCCATCACTCACAACATCCAATCAGGTTCTGCCATGTCATCAACCATTATTTCCATCACTCACAACCTTTTTTAGTGGAAATGGTCATCACTCACAACCTTTTTATTTTTATTACATCAATGTACAACTCCTCAGCACTATAGTACAACTCCTCAATACACAAATTTCCAGAAAATAACGCGTGCTCCGGTTCACGCGTTAAACATATTACGCGTTAAAAAGAAGGTGGCGGCGGTGTGGGATAACTCACCACGCGTTATGGGGGGACAATAACGTGTCCACCCCGGGTCCTCTAATGATATCATCTATCTGGTTATTTAGGCAGAAAGACAAAGAAATTTTACTTCTTTTAAACATTACCAAAATTAATGAATTATCATGTTTGTTTGGAAACATGATTAAAATAGTTTTTTTTTTTTTTTTTTGAAAATTAACTTTCATAAAAACCAAAACACCGGACAAACTATCACCAAGACGGAGATAGAAGCCGAAAGCCACAAGAACAAAAGCGGTTACGTTACATCAAAGTTACTCCATCTATCCCAGTCTACAACATCACCTTTAAATCTATGCTTATACCATAGAAAACCTATAGTCTTGACGTCCAAGATCAGATCCACCACATGCGATTCCTTGCCATTGAAAATTTTCTCATTCCTAGCTTTCCAAAGCCGCCAACACGCAAGAGTAACTAACCCATGAATAATCTCTTTCTTGTTCCCAGACGCTCCACAAAGCTCGTGCATCTTTACCAAGTCTTGAACCTGAAATGCATAAATATCTGGGATTCGAAACCAATTAGATAAGCCGTTCCACATCCCAGCCGAAATCACACAACCGGTAAGAATGTGCTCCATCGATTCCTCTATGCAATCACACCATGGGCATAAACTGTTAGCCACTTGAATGCCACGCCTAGCCAAAGCTACTCTGGTAGGCAATCTATCCAAACTCGCCCGCCACATGAAAATATTACATTTAATCGGAAGCCACTTACTCCATTTAAAAACGAGAGAATCCTCATCCACCGTCGAACCCGCCATCCACTGTTTAGCCGACGAAACCGAAAACCCAACATTCTTCCCGTTGGCCCATTCCCACTTATCTTGTCTATCCTCCATGACTACCCCATGTAACAATTGTTCCAACTGTTGCCTGCTTTGGTTTTCTTCGGCAGAGGAAGGGATCTGGCTCCACTCCCAGTTAATAATATGCTCACTACCATCAACCTTAAGCCGATTCTGAATGCAAACCTTCTTATTCTCTTCCAGCAAAAACAAAGACGAGAACTTATCTTTCAATGTTTCCGAACAAAGCCAAGAGTCTAACCAAAACCGGATTTGACTACCATTCCCAACGACACCTCGAAGCACATCATTTAGCCCAAAACCATCAACCTTAAGCTTGTTCCAACAATTCACATGAGTCTTCCACACCCCCGTTAAAGCATTATTGACCGGAGCCAACCCCCAAGACCGAGATGTACCATGAATCGCAGAAATCACCTTTCTCCACATCGCTTCCTGCTCATTATAATAACGCCACAACCATTTACAATTCAACGCTAAATTATTCAACTCCAATTTAGCAATACCCAGCCCCCTTTATCTATGGGCTTCGTAACCACCTCCCACGAGACCCACGACATCTTCCTAACCTCATCGGACCCTCCCCATAAAAAACGCCTAATCAAAGCTTCAAGCACGTTTATTATCTTCCTCGGCGCCTTAAATAAAGAGAAATAATAAGACGGTAGACAATCCAATACTGATTTAATTAGCGTCACACGACCACCAATAGACAGCGTATTGGCTTTCCACTTAGATAACCTTTTCTTGAAAGTGTTAACTACCGGGTCCCAATTCGCCACTCTGTTCATGTTCGCACCCACCTGAATACCCAAATACAAAAATGGAATAGTCCCTGCTTTACATCCTAAGGCATCTGCTTGCAACTTCAACTCTTCACTATTTACTCCCACACCAAATAAGACGGATTTATGAAGATTAATTTTTAAACCGGTGCATAAGAAAAAAATTCGCAAAATCCTCTTCATATTATTAAAGTTGAAGTTAGACCAATCCCCCATTAACATAGCGTCGTCCGCGTATAACCCTTCACTAGCAATACGAACCCCATCAAATGCTCCCGTGTCACTTGCTTTTGTCATTAAACCAGAAAACGCCTCCATTAATAGAATAAATAAAAAAGGTGATATGGGATCACCTTGGCGTATGCCTTTCTGACAACCAAACTCAAAGGTTGGCGACCCATTAACCAAAACCGCGGAGCGAGCCGAAGCCAGAATACCACGAATCCACTCACACCACAACCGCGGAAACTCCATTTGGTCTAAGACCGATAATAGAAACTCCCAATTGACGTTGTCATAAGCTTTGTCAAAATCAATTTTAAACAAGAACATTTTTTCCCCGTTTCCTCGCCCACCCCAAAATCTCGTTTGCCATTAACGGGCCATCTAAAATATATCTTCGTGTCAAGAACGCCGATTGATTCTCTGAAACAACTTTACTCATCACCATCTTTAACCGGTTCATCAACACCTTCGACACCACTTACTTTACTGATGCACCCTATAAGATTAATCGGTCTATAGTCTTTCAACTCTGTCGGGTCCCCAACCTTCGGAATAAGAGTAATAAAAGACGAACTCACCCCCGAACTAAACCTGCCAACCGAATGAAAGTGTCGCATAATATCTAGAAAATCCTTCTCAAACACCTCCCAAAACGTCCTTATGAATCTGAAATTAAACCCGTCAGGACCAGGGGCCTTATCCGCCCCACACCCGAAAACCGCTTCTTTAACCTCTTGCACCGAAAACTGCTTTATCAATCCTTCAGCATCGTCTCGTCCCAATTTCTTCAACCCGTAACAAATAAGATTCGGACGACTACCCATACCTTCCTTGAACTTCAATCGAAAAAAGTTCAACACCTCACGTTTTATAACATTAGGCTTCGTTTCCCATCTCCCTCTAACCATCAACCCCAGAAGGATATTTGCAGCTTTACGTTTATTAATACACCCGTGAAAAAATTTCGTATTATCATCTCCGTCTGTTGCCCATCTAATTCTCGCTTTCTGTTTAAGATCTTTTTGATGAAGATAATCAATCTCTCTTAACCGCCTTTTAATCTCTATCATCACCCAATCTTCATCTTCCGAAAGGTTACTTTGTTCCAACTTATCATCCAAAACCGCAAGCTCCTTTTCCAACAAAGATTTCTCCTCTACCTCCTTTGCATAACATTCGGCTGCCCATTCCGATAAATGTGACCGAAGGCACCTAAACTTCATCATCAATCGCTTATCTGGGTCACCAACAAAAACCCCATCATCCAACGACTTTCGAACCACAACCCCGAAATCATCGCGACTAATCCAAGAGTTAAAAAATTTAAAAGGCTTCGGACCAAAGTTCCTAGAAACGATTTTTAACACCAAAGGGGAATGATCTGATTTCTTCCTCTCTAATGCCAAGTACTCCGCATTTGGCCATTGCATGAAAAAATTCCAATTCACCAAAATTCTATCAATCCGACTCAACTTGTTACCTGCCGCAAAAATAAACCTTTTCCCTTTTAGCGAATACTCGTGAAGATTGGCTTCATCAATGAAGTTATTAAACTCGTTCGCCTCTGAAGAATTAAAAAAAGAATTTCGCCTTTCTTCTTCATATCTAACTAAATCCCCCGCCACCGTCCATAACCCGTCTCCAACCCCCACCAACCCACTAATCTCTGACCATAAGAGACGTTTAGCCACCAGAGCCTGAGCCTGAGGAGCGTACACATTCAATAAATGAAAAATGGAACCAGTACCTTTCACCTTACCCGAAACAAGCATAGAATTAGAAAACTTTACAACATCCTCCATATTAAAAATCATCGGGTCCCACATAGAGAGCAAACCACCAGATCTTCCCGACAATGGAACCCATTCATAACAAAAATCCCCTCTCCCCCAGAATCTCCCCAAATCCACTGAATCTACCACCGAAAACCGAGTCTCTTGAAACATAAGAAAACCAACTTCATGCTTAACACGAAGGCCCCGAACCCAATCCGCTTTGTCAACCCTCCCCAGCCCCCGAATATTAATTGACAATAAGTTCATCGCTCGACCGCTTGATAACCTTCATTAGCGATCGCCTCATGTATTTGAGGAACAAAAGTCTCAATATCATTAGCTCCCAAGGATTTTCCAAGCTTCACAGTTTCATCCACTTCGTGAGAAATAAACTCTACTCCATTCAGATCATCCACATTAATAACTACTCTTTCCACTTCATGATTATCCTTAATACTTACATCCACAAATGCCTCTGAACTTCTGTTTAAATCCGGAGTCACGAACACATCACTCGGCACTTCCTCTTCCTTGTTAACCTGCTTCGGATTGGCGTTCATAATACCGATTAGCTTATCTAGACCAAATATATCATTGTCATCCCGTAATCGCTTCCTTGGTCTTTCTAACGATCCACTTAACTCTCCCCGATTTTTAAATAAAGATTTCCTTCGAAACTTCTTTTTGGTAACAGATGTATTGGCCTTCGGATTCTCAACATTACTTGCCGATACGCGGCCAGAACCGTCCCCAGTCTCATTCTGACAACCCAACCCATCTCCTATCCCATCCACAGCGGTTGTATCGTCACCATTATCATTACCATGAATTTCTCCCATCTCAAAATCTCCATCAATAATGGGTGCCGACTTATGACTATCATTACTGACCACCTCCTTTTCTATATCACAATTTCCTATCACATTTTCAATACCATCCATAGACCCCATATCAAACTTCTCAACGCAATCGGGGACCCATTCTCCGACGTCTTCATCGATCCACACAATGTAAAGACAACCCCTCCACCTAATGTCAAACCGATCCACAATCCTCCCCCGATATTTACATAGAACACCTATATAAGCATAAGAAAAATTGTTATCCGAAGTCGTCATCCGAGCCGGTTGAACCACTTCCCCATAACTAGCACCCACCAAGTCAAATACTTCATCAATAGCAAGATGAATTGGAATCCCATGAACATGAAGCCAGACAATTCTATCATTCGCCACCATGGAGCTACCATCCCAAATAACAAGGCTGTTAAAGATCTTCGACCACCACCCTTTATCCGCATAAAACCGCTCACTATCCGCTATACTTCTAAACACCAACAAAACAACATAACCACTGACATACTTGATATCTACGGAGCCCCGCCCTCCCGAATTCAAACATCCCTTCAATGAAGACAGAGCTTTGAAATCTACTACCTTACCCATCAAAGATGAGTCATTCCACTCAGAAAAACCCCGAACGTTATCGTCAACATTGATCACTTCAACCGTGTTCTTGTTAAGTACCAAATCAAGAAAAGTTCTACCCCCTCCATTATTGAGCCGCGATGGCCTCGAAACATTGGAGTTTACAGGAACGTATGTCGACGACCCTACCTTAGGGTTTGCATGGGTAGCATTCTCCATCAAAATACTTTTACCTTTTGGCTCCGACTTATCCTTGAATCTAGTCTCCCCATCTACAAATATCGCCAAAACCACAAACAATTTATACGAGCCCATCCAAACATCCCCCATCTTCCCTTCCATTCTTTTCGCATCGATCACATCCCTGAATGATAAGAACACAAACCGTTTACCCCACCTATCCAACTTACGAGCAATATACGAACCCTCTAACGTACCAAAAGTCCCGAAAAACTCCTTGAGATCCGAAGACGAACACTTCGGTGGAAGATTGGAAACGAAAAATTTAGTGATTACCTTACTGTTAGCGTCACCCTGCTGAGATCCCTTCCTTCCTTTCCTTGAGACGACATCCTGCCAATCCTCCGGTGAGTCGCCCGCCATTCTCGAAGCAGCTAGGGTTTTTATAAATGGTCAGTTCAGTCCTCATGATTAAAATAGTTGTTATTAAAATCTTACAAAATTATTATTGATATTTAAGAAAAAATTTACACCGTTGGTTCTTTTAGTTTCTGTCAGATTTCAATGACGGGTACTAATAGTTTTTTGTCGCAAAATCAGGTATTAACGTTCTAATTAGTCACAATGTTGAGTACTAAGGCCAAACCTTGTCACAATATTGAGTACTAAAGCCAAACTTTGTTAACTTTTTTGTTCATTCTTAATAAAATGACTAAAATACCCTTTAATAATTAAAGTTTTTAGTCATTTTGTAAAACTTAGAAACCGTAGGAACTATATGTGTTAAATAACCAATCTTGTTAAATCAAACAAAAAGAAAGCCCGCCTTTCAAAGGGTTTTTTTGGCAAATTCACCGGATTCCGGCCATATCGGATTCATAAATTTGTCTGTTTAACTTGTATTTTTCGTTAATTTGTATCTCCATCATAATCAAAACTAACAACTCGTTTGTGTCACGTATAACCTGCAAATTATGCTTATCCGCTAACCCGTTTAACTCTGAATTTCCCATCATCCTCTCGATCCGTTATATCTTCAATTCGAGTATAAATATACGCCTCTTGACATGATGCGACCTCATTCCCACACAATTTCACAAACAATTTCGTCTCTACCACTGATCGGAGTCATGTCGACATACCGGAACTCCGGCGATGCAGTTCTTGTATATAACGTCGCAAACTGGTACGAATATTATATGTTATTTGTTCGTTTTATCATACAGAACCAAAGCCACATATTTATTTCAACTTACCAAACTGTTATATTACTAGATCCGAAATTTGTTCTAGTTATTTTTATAAATCTTAACTTGGTTTATTATTTGGATTAAGTTAAAAAGTTTATTTTACTAGCATATTATTTAGAAACTTTGAGTTTATAAATAATAATAAACTTCAAATCCATTTAATTTTATAAAAAATATAAATAAAACAGAAAACATTACTTTAAATTATTTAGTCAAATATAATTAATTAAAAAATAGATCCTTTAGTTAATAAAGGACATTTTAGTTATTTTAGTAAGACTTAATAAAAAAGTTAACAAGTTTTGGCCTTAATACTCAACATTGTAATAAGGTTTGATCTTAGTACTCAACATTATGACAAATTAGAACGTTAATAACTGATTTGCAACAAAAACCTATTAGTATCCGACATTGAAATTTAACAAAAACTATAAGGACCAACGGTGTAATTTTTACGATATTTAATAGCATGATTAAGATTGATCATAATTAAAGAATAGTGGAGTCTGGGTCCGTAGTTGTCATTTTGCCATCGCCTTCTCCCACTAATCCATGTGCAGCCATCATTTTATTCCTAGTCTCACTTTTTAGAACAAATTGATATCACCACCCACTTTATAATAATTAACTCAAATAAATAAATAAATAAATGTAGAAATAAATATAATTGTTCCATTTTCTATTTTAAGTTCATCGGATCAAGAGATAGGATTATAATTCTTATCCATTTTTGTGCTAGCTGTATAAAAGGTCAAATTATGTTATATCTCCTTTTTTCTTTTACATTTTTTTATTAATGTTATATCTCCTTTTTCCTTTAATTTTTTTATAAGAAAACCAGTTATTAGTTTATTCACAATAAAAATAGTAAAAATGTACTTCCACAAGTATTATGAAACAAGGGTCAGGACCTAGAGAAAACGATAGAAAGTTTGAGAACGGTGAGAACGCTTATTGGTCGTCCGATCAAAACAATTGATGGACTAGATTGCGCGATGACGTTTTCGTAAATAACATCAATTTTACTATGTGGGACGCGCTTCATTAAGGGTAAAAGGGTTTTTTACCGCTCATATTCAAAACGCCATCAAATGATAAAACGCCATTAAAAACAAAACGCCAAAAATTAGTGATAAAACGCGTTGGATATTACAGGAAGATGAAACAACACAATAACTGAATTTCAGTTATTAACATTTATTTAGAAGAAATTCCCTCCTAAATTACGCGCCAAAAACATCATTATATAAACGAGGTAAAACATAGCTTCCATAATCACTTAAATCTATCCATTTCTGTAAAAACATCTTTAACCAAAAACGCCAACTTAACCAAAACACCAAAAATGGCAACAATCGTTTCGTGGAGATACACTATGGCAATCAGGCGATTCGTCCTCCGATTTGACAACAGAAGGAGGGTGTATGTTAAGACGGTTAGGACAATTTTGAAGATGGAAGAAGAGGTACAGAGGGGTATCTTATCCCTTGGCATCGCTCTAGACAACGAATGCCATGAAACACATATGCTTATGAAAGAATTAACCAGGAAATTTAGACCAATCAAAGCAGATGTGAAGCCGGACCCTGTCATGACATCATGGCGTTTTGATGATGAAACAGACATGGTGACGGTTACATACGACAGCGGAGAGCAGGAAGTCTACTGGCTTGAAAACATCATGACAAAGCAGGGTCTTGGTTTCATGGAAGAATTGCATAACGCCACTTGTACGAACACAGAAATGGACTCAAAATTGAAGTTAATGCAAGACATGTTCAAGTGGAGGCTTCAGAATCTTCAGGAACAAGAAGCTGATGAAGGTGAAGGTGATGACATGGATGAAGATCCAGATGAAGACTCAGAGGAAGAAGATGACGCAAGTGATGGATACTTTTCGGATAAAGTATCTTCTGACGAAGGGTTTTATTTTTTTTTCTTCTGTGTAATCTTCTTTTTTTAAGATAATTAAATGATATATTTCTCTATTAATTTGCAAAACGCCAAAAAAATACTAAAAAAGGTTATAGCTTACAAAATGCCAGATATAACAAAAAATATTTTTCCTGCTTAATATTTTATTTTCTCCGTTATTGTATTTTGTCATCTTGTTCTGCCTAATGTCATTTAAAAAAACGTCAAACTTAGAAGATGGGACGTCTATCACCTACAAACTGATAAAGCTGATCAAAACAGTAAATACAAAAACAGTAACTGAAAAGACAGTTACTTTATTACTATCATTTATTACAATAAAAAAATCACCCATAAACTACGCGCCAAAAAACTCATATAAGAGAGGGGTCTATACACATTGAATTGATCACACCCAGAAAAAACAAACGCCATATCCTCTAGAAACCACTCACTTTAAAACGCCAAAATGGATTCTTCTTCTGAGGGGGTTATCTCAATAATATTTTGCTGAATGAGATGGACAAATACTCAAGAAAAAGAGACTGATGACAGTGATATGCCATCATGTTAGCTTTGTTCTTGATGAATATCGGCATGGAATAAAGGGATCAACACAAGTGTAAAATGTTATTTTGGACTCCATTATTATAAATAGCATCAAGCAAGAGTTGATCTTCAATGACATGCCACCAAACAAGAATATCACACCAAAAAAGAGGATGGCACTAAGCAGCTTCGTCTGAAAAAGACGGGGTTTTTGTAGGAAAGTTGGCATCTAGCTAAAGTATTCAAAAAAGGTTCAAAACGCCAAAACAAATTCAAGAAGAAAGAGGCTGATGACAGTGAAGATTCGGAAGAGAAATTAGATTACTATTTTTTATTTTTTTTTATTTTCATTTTATATTGTTTTGATATGAAGTTATATGTTGTTTTGTTATCTAATTCTCTATAAATAAAATACATTATTATATAAAACACCAAAAACTACAAACACCAAAACGCTAGTAGTATGAAAACTGGGAGAACGGGTGCTGGCAAAGCACCTTATAAAATGTATTAAACGCCAAAAAATTCACTAAACGCCAAAAAAAAATTGGTCTTATTGTAATCTTATGTAAATATTAATGACTCGTAGTGAATTATTATACAAAACGCCAAAAAAATTGACCAGAAACGCTATAACGCAAAAAAGTTATCTATGTGACACAAAAACAATTAATTCAACGCCAAAAAGTTTAATAAATACAATTAACGCCAAAAAAAACTTAGACGCCAGAAAATATTATACCGCGTTAGGAAAATAAAAGAAGATTGGAAAGACAAAAAAAACCCTCGGACCCTGATCATGTCCCACGCCACGTGTTGGGCAAGGATGCGTTCTCACCGTTCTCACACTTTTGAGCGTTTTCTCCTGATCCCGTTTCTAAGAAACAAAACGTTTAAAATATACCTATTCATATAATTATAAAGTACTAGCGGTAAGACCCGTGTGCAAACACGGGTGGTTTTTAGAAAACCATTCATACCACATTTTAATAGAAAGTATAGATGACTTTAAGTAGCAACAATCAAATTAAATCAATGTCCAAATACTCTACTACAGAAAATTCATTCATACAGAAAATTCATGCATATTTAAATTCATGCATATATACATACCACATTTTATTAGACAACGAATCACTATACATGGTACGATTAATACGTATGACCGTAACGCCTATGTAACATATCGAAACTAAAATACCGAAACTATGTAACATACCGAAACTAAAATTAAGATTCAAAACAAATGGTCTAAGTAACATACCGAAACTAAAATTAAGATTTGGATGTACTCAGCCTGTCCGTGTCGCCTATATAACATACCGAAACTAAAAATTAAGATTCAAAACAAATGGTCTAAGTAAAACAAAACAACAAATTACTTCATTGTATTACTTTTATTGTTGCGATAGCTTCCACAGCACCAGTGGCTCCCATGAGGTGGCCGACCATTGATTTTGTAGAGTTCACCCTCAACTAAATTAAATTTTGTATTAGTGTAAGTAGTAAAGTTTCACAAAAACAACTAAGTGGTGTATCGATTTAAATTTTTTCACCTACAATGAACAATAGCTTGATGTTCCTTAATGTCCCTTGCTTGTGTTGATGTAGCATGCGACATTAATATAGTTCACGTCTTCCCTCGCCACACCCGACTGAGATAATGCCTTCTCAATGCAAATCCCAGCAGTTAAAGACAGCTCAGCCGGATAAGACTTTAGTGTAATTACCTACAAATTATAAGAAAACAAACATATAAAAGTTAGGAATTGTTAATAATATTTAATTAACATATCTTTCAAAAATATAAATTCTTACTTGCAAAACCATGAAACTAAAACATACTGTAAGACATAAGATCATAATCGATAATCAACCGAACAATTGAGTACCTGAAAGCATACCGTTTTCAGCCGACAGAAACCCTCAGCGGTATAAATCCTTAGCCAATTCAAAAAATAAACCTAAAAAGGGAAAATCGTCGTCACATTCTCTACAACAAACACGTAAAATTAGAGAATATATAAATCATACTCGAGTCACAACTTTAGTAAACACACCCATATAAGTAAATAAATAAATAAATTTGATCTTGTTAGACAATATATAAATCATACTCGAGTCACAGGTTTAGTGTACATGTCTAATGATTCACTAAGAAATGTAATTGACGATGCTTCTTCATGACCAATACATTGTCTAATGATTCACAAAGAACAATTTTATTAAAATCAAACACAATAAGCAAAAGAAAAATCAAAAAGTTACCATTGAAACTAAACTGGCTCAGGATCAACTTCTCAATTTTGAGCATACCATTTGATGTAGAGGCTAAAATCTCTGCACATGCTTTCTCAAATGTAGCCAAAAGATGCTCTGGAGCCATCTGTTTCAATAAAGAAAGATATATTACAAATGTTTAATTATCAGTTCCAAGAGTCCTAAAATATCAAAGGAAAGCCAATTTTACATGTACATTTAACAAAAGCCTAAAATCCAGCTATTTTATAGCTATATTTAATTGCTATTTATATTTAAAAAATAAATAAATAAGTGTCGCTATTCTCGTTGTTCATCACTACAACCCAAATAGCGACACTGGAGTAGCGCGCTATAGCGTTCGCTACGATCGCTATTGACAATTATGCTAAGCAGATAATTAACAACTTCTATTAACAATTACTTGTCATTTCACTGCGATCATGAACTCGTTGACTTATTCCACAAGATCCGCATACGCTCCAAGCAAATTATTTACCTAACAAAAATAAAAAAATTCTACTAAACTTACTAAACTTGTTCATATACATATAATTGATAAAGCGAACATATATAAACAACAAAAAGGTTTAGCTAATGCATATCATATACTTACCAGTGACTGCAGTTGTGGTCTAGTAATAGTTTTAGTGCAGTACTGTTCAATGCACTTCAGAAACGCCTGATAATCTTCTGAGTTGCTCAATCTTTCCTTTACTTTCTCACGCAGACAAAGCATTTGGCCATTCAAATCTTCCCAACGTAAAAAGTCAAATAGAACAATTGATGTGCAATATTCTCCCCAAAAATCTTGACAAACTGTGGTACCTTATCGTCCAGCCCTTGGGCCGCAGCAAGGGAATTAGCTCTCTCAGCTTGCACAGGGCTGAGGGTGATTCCGTGACATACGGCTCCGTATTTTCTTGCTAGAAAACTTGAGCTACTTCCTATACCACACCCAACATCTCTCACACCCCAACTGATGGCAGAAACATCGGGGTGAGGCACTGAGCGAAACAGACTGTCCAGGAGAAATCCATAACAGCTAATATTACCGAATATTTAACGTTAAGTCCCATACCAAAACATATCCAACATAAAAATTATTACAGACATAGATATCTCATAGACAAATCATAGTTCCGACAACTCAAAATATTATTTGTTTGTTTCTAGACCCCCTAGACTTGATTCCACACATCCGGCAAATACAGCAAGCATCCTAAACAATTGTCACATAGGTTAGAATAAAAGTCAATACACATAGTGTAAAGGTGAGCATACAAGTTTGATAATATCATAGATAGCGAAATTGTTTACGCATAACCAGCATGTAACTTGTAGCAAAGTGAAGCTAGTAGGTTATCGACAATTAAATATGCACTGACGTGACTGCGAGTTGTAGAGTGCGCAACACATATCACCACCGTGACACGTGAAGAAATACCCCCATCCACGACAGTTTTTGAGTCCAAACTATAGTACTATCCTTGCTAAGGTGTCAGGCAACAATCACTGTGTAAACATAACATACAAGCATTCATCGAGTAACACGTATAACATGCAAAGCGGTTAGCGTATCAAATGTGGTTGCGTTGAGTGATCGATGTGATTTGATATAAGTAACGTATGTAACACCCAAAAGTGCGTAAAGTAAAAGGGGATCGAGTATACTCCCAGATTGTGTTTAGTAAATAAACACTCTCTTGGATTGAAGGGAGCGATGGAAAGTTAGCGTGATTACAGAACGATAGCATAAGCGATGAACGGTGCGTTAAACGGTGACGAGGGAACTGAAATGACGAAGGGTCATTCGATCGGATGACAATCCGGATGGATGGTCATTCGATCGGATGACAATCCGTACGGATGGTCATCCGGACGGATGGCCATTCGGTCGGATTGTCCTTCGTTTGGGATGGATGTGTTTGTGTATGATGGCTTTGAAGTTTTCGCTGTAGCATTTTGAAAATAGAGAAGGATCTCTACCCTTCAGGTCGTCCGGTCGGATGGCCGTTCGCTCGGATGGCGATCCGTTCCAAGTGAGACATTTCAAGAACAAGTTCACAGCATAATAGTCATTCGACCGGATGGTCATCCGATCGGATGACTATTCGTCAGAAACTGATAATATTTGAAAATTTATAAAAATGTTTAAGTGTCGAGATTACAAGTCATCCGACCGGATTGTCGTTCGATCGGATGGCAGTCCGATCAGTGACTTGATCGTGTTGAAACTTGTGAAATTTTGTTAAGTTTAGAGGGTTTGCGGTTTGACTGAGACGATATGATAACGCGTTAAACAATGGAAACCCCATCAAGCCCAAGTTATCCGATCGGACGGGAATCACCCTAGTCTGATTAGTCAACTGTTCTTGATGGTTCTTCATGTTCAACCCGTGAATCGGTTGTCTCTTTGATAGGAATCAGTTCTCAAACCGACACTTCACTAGAGTATGAGTGGAAGGCCTGAATGTCACACCCCAACCGATGGCGGAATCATCGGGGCATGGCACTGAGCGAAATAGATTGTCCAGAAGTTTCCATAACATTTATCATTACTATTCAATTTAAATAATACGTCCCATAACGTATCTCAAACAGTAAAATAAATTATTACAGACAAAAACCAGACAAATATTCTGTTCCGACAACTCAGATTTAAATAGACAACAATTGTTTATCTACTTCTAGAGACCCTTAATTTGACTACTACAGACAACTATTTGTTGGGCTCTAGAGCTTTATTCTAGCCTCGCTTTCCTAGCAGATAAGCATCTTAAACACCTGTCACATACGTTAAAATAAAAGTCAATACATAATATGTAAAGGTGAGCATACAAGTTTGATAATAGCTTAATAGGGTTCGAAATAGTTTACGCATAACCAGCACATACACAGGGGAAAACGAAGCATGTTAATTATCGACATGGATCTATCGATACCAATGACTACGGGTTGACTGCCTGAGGCAGTTCGCAATACATGATTACCACCGTAATCCATGCAAGTAATTGTCCTTAACAACCCCCGTGTGAACGGGTGCTAAGTCCAAACTATAGTACTATCGTCGTTAAGGCAGGTAGACAACATTCCACGTGTAAACATAACGACAAGCATTCATTTAGTCACGTAATACATGCGGTAACGGTTAGCGTTTAAAATGTTGCGTAGTGTGTTCGATGTGATTTCGTATAAGTAACGTATGTAACACCCAAAAGTGCTGAAAAGAAAAAGGGATCGAGTATACTCACAGCAGTTGATGGATTGAAGGGAGCGCTTGAGAGTAGGGTTAGCCTGAATAGTTTGATAGCATAACGATAAGCAACGTGTAAAACGGAAAACAAGTGTTGGATGGTCGGACAGCTGGTCGGTCGGACGGTGGTCCGATCGGGCGGCTAACCGTTCGGATGGCTGTTCGAGTGGATTGTTTCTTCCTTTGAGAAGGATGTGTTTGTGTATATGTATGATGTCTTGACTTTTGAAGTTTTCGTTGTAGCATTTGAAAATATTGAAGTATCTTTACCCTTCAGGTCGGTCGATCGGACGGTCGTTCGATCGGCCGGCAACCCGATCGGTTAGGTACTTTTTAGCAGGACAAGTTCTCAGCAGGATGTCACCTGATCGGACGGCTGTTCGATCGGGTGGCACTCCTACTGCATTGAACATGTTGAAAATCGACTAAGTGTTGAAGTATGGTATCTCATGATCCGAAGATTAATCCGATCGGACGGTAGTCCGATCGAACAGCAGTTCGTTCAATACTAGTCTTCAAAATAAATTGATTAAGTGTGGGACCATGTGCTAGCCGATCGGCTGGCCAGTCGATCGGCTGACTGTCCGATCCGCTGGTTGTCCGTTCGGACAGCAGTCCGATCGGTCAGCATCCTGACCTGATCAGCCTGTTCGTCTAACACTTGGTTGTTCTGATTGTTTGTCGTTATATCGAGGTGTTTTGACAACGAGTCAAACCATAGAACCCTCGTTCTTACTTGTTTATCCTGTTCGGACAAGAATCACCCAAATCCGGCCGGTGAACTGTTCGGAATGGAGTTTAATGTTTAACTCGAAATCGGTGAACCTCGTGGATAGAATCCGGATCTTGAGTCATGCAACCACCGGAATGATTAGCAAGTTGGCACAAGCGCCGTTTCTATCGGTTTTGAAGGCATTGAGTGCAAAAGAGTTGAAAGAAAGTTGGAAACCCATCTTTCAATCCTTTTCACCATGTAAATGTTTAGATCTATGAAAGATCTTTGTTTGTTTATGTGGAAATCGGCTAGATCCAAGTGATTCTTGGCGGAATCATCGGGGCATGGCACTGAGCGAAACAGATTGTCCAGAAGTTTCCATAACATTTATCATTACTATTCAATTTAAATAATACGTCCCATACCGTATCTCAAACAGTAAAATAAATTATTACAGACAAAAACCAGACAAATATTTTGTTCTGACAACTCAGATTTAATTAGACAGCAATTGTTTATCTGCTTCTAGAGACCCTTAATTTGACCACTACAGAAAACTATTTGTTGGGCTCTAGAGCTTTATTCTAGCCTCGCTTTCCTAGCAGATAAGCATCTTAAACACCAGTCACATACGTTAAAATAAAAGTCAATACATAATATGTAAAGGTGAGCATACAAGTTTGATAATAACTTAATAGGGTTCGAAATAGTTTACGTATAACCAACACGTACACAGAGGAAAACGAAGCATGTTAATTATCGACATGGATCTATCGATACCAATGACTGCGGGTTGACTGCTCGAGACAGTTCGCAATACATGATTACCACCGTAATCCATGCAAGTAATTGTCCTTAACAACCCCCGTGTGAACGGGTGCTGAGTCCAAACTATAGTACTATCGTCGTTAAGGCAGGTAGACAACATTCCACATGTAAACATAACAACAACCATTCATTTAGTCACGTAATACATGCGGTAACGGTTAGCGTTTAAAATGTTGCGTAGTGTGTTCGATGTGATTTCGTATAAGTAACGTATGTAACACCCAAAAGTGCTGAAAGCAAAAAGGGATCGAGTATACTCACAGCAGTTGATGGATTGAAGGGAGCGCTTGAGAGTAGGGTTAGCCTGAATAGTTTGATAGCATAACGATAAGCAACGTGTAAAACGGAAAACAAGTGTTGGAGGGTCAGACAGCTGGTCGATCGGACGGTGGTCCGATCGGGTGGCTGACCGTTCGGTCGGCAGTCCGTTCGGACAGCTGTCCGGTCGGTCGGTAGGCCGATCGGATGGCTGTTCGAGTGGATTGTTTCTTCCTTTGAGAAGGATGTGTTTGTGTATGATGTCTTGACTTTTGAAGTTTTCGTTGTAGCATTTGAAAATATTGAAGTATCTTTACCCTTCAGGTCGGTCGATCGGACGGTCGTTCGATCGGCCGGCAACCCGATCGGTTAGGTACTTTTTAGCAGGACAAGTTCTCAGCAGGATGTCACCTGATCGGACGGCTGTTCGATCGGGTGGCACTCCTAGTGCATTGAACATGTTGAAAATCGACTAAGTGTTGAAGTATAGTATCTCATGATCCGAAGAGTAATCCGATCGGATGGTAGTCCGATAGAACAACAGTTCGTTCAATACTAGTCTTCAAAATAAATTGATTAAGTGTGGGACCATGTGCTAGCCGATCGGCTGGCCAGTCGATCGGCTGACTGTCCGATCGGCTGGTTATCCGTTCGGACAGCAGTCCGATCGGTCAACATCCTGACCTGATCAGCCTGTTCGTCTAACACTTGGTTGTTCTGATTGTTTGTCGTTATATCGAGGTGTTTTGACAACGAGTCGAACCATAGAACCCTCGTTCTTACTTGTTTCTCCTGTTTGGACAGGAATCACCCAAATCCGGCCGGTGAAATGTTCGGAACAGAGTTTAACGTTTAACCCGAAATCGGTGAACCTCGTGGATAGAATCCGGATCTTGAGTCATGCAACCACCGGAATGACTTGCAAGTCGGCACAAGCTCCGTTTCTATCGGTTTTGAAGGCATTGAGTGTAAAAGAGTTGAAAGAAAGTTGGAAACCCATCTTTCAATCCTTTTCACCGTGTAAATGTTTAGATCTATGAAAGATCTTTGTTTGATTATGTGGAAATCGGCTAGATCCAAGTGATTTTTGGTGGATTGAGGCCAAAACATGAAGTTCTTCAAGAACCCATGATGACATCATCCTAGAACACTTGAATCTTGATGATTTCACAGTTAAAAATCAAGATTCGAAAGATAGAAAGGTGTAGGAGTGCTGTAGATCAAGAAAGTACAAGATTTAGGACGAAATCTTACCGGAATCAAGAGGAATCTGAGAAAAGGATGAGCTAAGCGTGCAGGTCGGACAGAGGTTTCCAAAAGTAGAAAGTTTGACAATGACAGGGGTATTTATAGGATGCCAAAAGAGGTAAAGGCTGGCCGATCGGTCGGTCAGCACGATCGGACAGCCTGTTCAATCGGACAGCAGTCCGATCGGCTGGCTGTTCGATCGGCTGGTAGCCTGATCGATCAGTTGCCTGATTCGAGTGTTCGATGTGACGATTTTTGATATTTCGAATACGATAGAGTTTCCTATTCAAATTACTTTTAATCCCAACTACTATATCAACATACAAGCATCTATATCTTGCACTGTCTCTTCTCCACCAATTATCATAATTCGATTTCGATTGAGTTCGATTGGGTTTCGATTTCGATTCGAGTTTCGATTGGTTACCACACATAACATAAAGTAAACATGCACAAGTAACACATAAGGCACACACACACGTATAATAACAACCAAAATTCGCGTGATTCGAGTTTCGAGTTCCATGATGATTAGATTAGTTCGGTTACTGATTGATTGACTTTATCGCATTGTTACTTCCTACTATTCACAGTCGTAAAGCGGTTCGCATCGAGAAATATACTTCGATTACTTCGATTGTAATTAATTACTCCACATAATACAACTAACGTAAACATAAAATAGACTAACTACCGTCAAAGAAGTCAAACAGGGATTGAGCAAGGAGAGACAGATTGTAATTAGCGGTCTTTTCTTCCTTTGACTTCAATCTTGACTTTGACTTTGACTTTGACTTTCGGAAACACGGGTTGTTACACTGAATGAGCTTAGATTCTATCGGTTTTGAGTGCAAGAGTGTAAAAGAGTTGAAAGAAAGTTAAACCAGTTTGAAAATGTTTAGATTTTGGCAAAATCAGTATTTAAACATGTTGAAATCTATTAGATCTGGGTTGTTTTTGGTGGAATGAGGTCAAATCTTGAAGTTCATAAGAACCCCATGATGACATCATCCTAGAACACCTCAAACCAGCCGATTTCATGGTGAAAAATGAAGATTTGATGGTGAAAAAGATGAAGGAGTGTGTGTAGATCATAGAAGTACAAGATTTGAGGTAGAAACTTACAAGAATCGCGAGAAATCAAGAGAAAAGAAGCTACTGACTGGTTACTAAAGGATTACCCATAGTTTCATCTGTGCATAGACATGTGTGTTTTTACCAACATATTGCTGATGACATAATTATCGACAAATAGCTGACAAGTTGATGGTGTCAAAAAAGAGACGTGTGTTACCTACGTATTATATTACCAGCATTTTGTTTAGTCATTCACCGACATCGTTCTGTTGGCCCTTTCTAATAGAATAGACGGCTGGAAATGGGTTGGCAACGGTTCTACATCGTTCAGTGTAGCGGCTGTGAAAAGGCTTATAGTCTTTGAATGGAGATTATAGTAACCGGTATGTGATGTAATGGTGTAAATGGGTCCCGCTCAAATGCAATATTTTTGTTTGGCGTGCTGAAATGGATAGGATTTCGACGGTTGAGGCTCTGGCTAAGAGGGGAGTGATGGTGGCTGACAGTTCTTGTTGCTTCTGCAGTTCCAGAATTGACTCGGTTGACCATCTTTTTACTGCCTGTACGTTGGCGATGGGTTTATGGGAAAAAATCAGCTTTTGGTGTCGGGTCCAAAATTTTTTTGTCTTCTCTTCCAGGGCCTTATTGGAAATTCATAATCTCGGCAGTAAAGGGGCTATGGAGAGAAAGGCTTTGCAAGGGGTTGTGATCACCACCTGCTGCTTATTATGGAAGGCTAGGAATAATCTCAGGTTCAATGGTAAAAGATGCAGTGTCGATGACATTTTCAGCGACGTGAGATCTGCAACGAAGGGCAAAATGGTAAGTAAGTCACAATCACAAGACTGACAAATCACAATCTACTATAAGAAAACACTCTTATCATTTCAGAAAGATAAAAAGGACATTCATTACCTTGAACATCATTCATCATGAAACACATACCTCAACAACATCTTCCTCTCTACCATCATCAAAAGCGTGATCATTGTTGACACCCAATGGTTCAAATTAGGATAAAATAGAAAAACTCACAAACAACCTTCAAAAAAGTAAAATGATCAGATGAATAAGTTTCAAAATCAGGGTTTGTTAAAATGGCTTAAAAACTAAAGACAACACAAAGGAAGATGATGCGTCAATGATATACACAAAAAAGATTAAAACTTCATTAACATAAATCAGAAAGAAGATTTGACTACCTGATCATCACCATCCGCTTCTCGTATATCAAAAATCCTACCCTTTCTTTGCATTTCTCTTGTTATTACACCACCTAACAAAACAAACAGTAATTAACCGTCATATCTGAAATCATATTTTCCATCAAAAAACAACTATTACTAAACTGAAACATTCATTACCTTGAATATGATTCATCATAAAATAAAATCACAGTTCAGGAGCTTACTTTATATACAAATCTCGACTTCATCCTGGCTTGACTCTTGTAACGCTGTTTGACCAAAGTCAAACCACTGTTTGCAAAAAATGTCTGTTTGACCGAAGTCTGTTTGACCAAAGTCAAACAACTGTTTGAAAAAATATGATTCTTAGTGGTTCAAAAGTCTGTTTGATCAAAGTTAAAATACTGTTTGACCAAAGTGAAACTACTGTCTGTAAAAAAAGCAACCACTGTTTTCTCCACAAAACACTATTTTAACCCAACAGTGGTTTCAAACATTTGTTTTCATCCATCTGTTGACCAAAGTCAACAGATGTATCAATCACTGTTTTATTTTCTAACATCTGTTCACAACAAACAGAGGTTTCAAAACATAAAACAGACCTTTGCCAAATACATGTTTCACAACACAACAATGGTTTATGTATGGTGTTTGAATTAAAACCAGATAAAAAGGACTCTTCATATAAAGATGAAGAGTCCTTCTTCAGAGCCTAAATTCAACATACGACGAAAACTGTTAGATTATTTTATGATATCGAATTAAAACATGAAAAACTTGATCGTAATGATGCGAAACAAACGTTGAAAACTTCAATGGAGATGAACATACCACTGAATCTGATGATCTGCAGTTCTATGAAAACCGAAACAGGATATGCGCTTTATCGATGTACCAAGAGTACAACCATATATGATGTCGTTTTTCAACTTTAGTGTCCCAGAAAGTGATGAACTCGTTAGGCATTTGTGGCGGGCTAGCAATCGCACCTCTGGATCAGATCACAAGCCTCTTTCCCAAGTTGCACCATGTTATCAGCAAGTCGTCGGACTTTCTTTCCCTATATAAGTTAAAAATAAAAGTGATGAGAAAAGTAACACTCAGCCAATTGGGTTTGACTTGTCTGGAAAGTCACATGGATGTGGGTGGCACAACAGCAATTTAAGCGTGTCTCTTTCGATCTATTACGCAAAAAAAAAGTGTTAGAAGCTGAAAACTAAACTTGGCATAAGAACATATCAAAGTTAATTCAGACATATATCTAGTATGCGATGGATGGATAGGTCAAAAATATATACTTTTTTTCATTTTTTAATCCAAATTTTTAAGAAGGCAGTATGCTAAGCTTCAGCATACTTTCAACACTCTCTTTTTAGTTAAACATGTTTATTTACGTCAATTATGTTGTGATGAACTTTAATTATGTTTATTAGGCAGTATGCTAAAACTATAATTATGTTAACCATAGCATACATCCACTATATTTACACATGTATACTCATTCCTCAGCCTAACTCAACCACATTAATAACATTAAACCTAACAAAACTCACAAACCAAATCTACACAACTGCAGCACAAAACTATAACTGAAACAATAAAAAAACCTAAATGCTACACATGCACACACAAATAATAACGTACAATAACTGGAATATTATTACCAACGCTAATGAAAGAGGTGAAGTTCTGGTGAGAAATAACGGCACTTACAATGGTTCTTTATTAATGCTTCAAGTGACTTTTCTAAACAAATTTACAATGGCATGTGACAAAGTCTGCACAAAAGGAAATCATAGAACCAGATTAGCGAACTTCAACTAAGTTGTAGAACCCACATGGCGAGCTTCAAGGAATTCTCACATGCCATTTTCATCGATTTTGAAGTCTAGGAACCCATATGGCGAGGTTGTTTGAAGTTATAACATCCATATGGCGAGCTTCTTTTTTTAAGTCCTAGAACCGTATGGCGAACTTGGAATATCCTCAAAACCATTTGGCAAACTACCCTGCCAGATCTGACTACATCTAAAACCTGTAAAAATTCCTTCTGAAGTTCTCAAAATCGTTTGGCGGACTATCTAGTTCTCCAAACTTATGTTTTATCCAAACCACCTATTTCTAAAAAAAGTCGAGTTATCACGATTGCTTCACCAAAATACCACCACCAAAAGAAGTTTGCTCCCCCTCTCTAAATTTAAATAACATAAACGAAAAGCGGTCTTGCATAAATAACACTAAATACTTCAATTATTTATGTATTGATGTTCATTTTTAAACAATGTTTGAAATAACATAATTTGTGCTATCTATGAAGCTACTGATACAATCCGTGAAGTGAGAGAGTATAAATGATTCATCTGGTTCATAATCATTTCACATTTCTCTTTGAAGTTTATATATGCATAAACTGTTTCACAAGTTCATAAACATGAAACCACATCAATTACAAGCAAGCTAGCAAAAACACTTCAAATTAAATAGTAAATAATGAAATTAGGGGAAAATGGTGGGAACCTGATTGACATGAGGATAATGAGATGAAATTAAACTAGTCACATTTATAAACTCTGCTCTTTTACCGAAGAACACACGATTTCAGCCGGCCACTTCTTTTTGGTGCGGAGTGTACTCAGAGAAGAAGATTTACGGAAGCTTAAATTACAAAAAAAAAGCTACAAAATTTCATAAAACTACACAAACATCTCAATTCAACTGTAAATTAGGGCTTACCTGATTGACATGAGGATAATGAGGCTACGGTGGTGGTGGTGACAACGCCATTTTCCGACGAACTGGAACTAAACTAAGAGAGAGAGGTCTGGATTTGAGAGAGAGAAAGTGAGTTTTCGACAGAGAGATTTGAGTTGATGAAGCTCTCAAAGAAATTAAAAAGAACTTTTTATACATATATGGTTTGAATTTTGAATCTGGAGCCAAAATTTTGAATTTGGCCAGAGGTTGGAATTTGGAATGGAGAGCAGAGGTTTGAATTTTGTAGAGATTATGTACCAGGTTTGAAATTTGGAGAGCAGAGGTTGGAATTTGAATGTGGGACAGACCTTTAAAATTTGAAAGTGGGGCAGTGGTTTGAATTTTAAAGTGGTTTAATATTAAGTTTTATGATGTAATAATGGCATAAGAAAAGCATTGTTGGACAGCCTCTCTGGCTGCCACATCAGCTTTTGTTATGTCATCGGGATTTCTCCTTTTAGAAAAAGTATAGACAGGGTTTTCAGTTACATAATGAATAGAAAGTCTATACGTAAAAATCGAAGTGAACAATGTACGGTTATTTTGTTGGAAAACATATTGTAGGTAAAGAAGTTACTGACTTGTTACTAAAGGATTACCCATAGTTTCATCTGTGCATAGACATGTGTGTTTTTACCAACATATTGCTGATGACATAATTATCGACAAATAGCTGACAAGTTGATGGTGTCAAAAAAGAGACGTGTGTTACCTACGTATTATATTACCAGCATTTTGTTTAGTCATTCACCGACATCGTTCTGTTGGCCCTTTCTAATAGAATAGACGGCTGGAAATGGGTTGGCAACGGTTCTACATCGTTCAGTGTAGCGGCTGTGAAAAGGCTTATAGTCTTTGAATGGAGATTATAGTAACCGGTATGTGATGTAATGGTGTAAATGGGTCCCGCTCAAATTTAATATTTTTGTTTGGCGTGCTGAAATGGATAGGATTTCGACGGTTGAGGCTCTGGCTAAGAGGGGAGTGATGGTGGCTGACAGTTCTTGTTGCTTCTGCAGTTCCAGAATTGACTCGGTTGACCATCTTTTTACTGCCTGTCCGTTGGCGATGGGTTTATGGGAAAAAATCAGCTTTTGGTGTCGGGTCCAAAATTTTTTTGTCTTCTCTTCCAGGGCCTTATTGGAAATTCATAATCTCGGCAGTAAAGGGGCTATGGAGAGAAAGGCTTTGCAAGGGGTTGTGATCACCACCTGCTGCTTATTATGGAAGGCTAGGAATAATCTCAGGTTCAATGGTAAAAGATGCAGTGTCGATGACATTTTCAGCGACGTGAGATCTGCAACGAAGGGCAAAATGGTAAGTAAGTCACAATCACAAGACTGACAAATCACAATCTACTATAAGAAAACACTCTTATCATTTCAGAAAGATAAAAAGGACATTCATTACCTTGAACATCATTCATCATGAAACACATACCTCAACAACATCTTCCTCTCTACCATCATCAAAAGCGTGATCATGTTGACACCCAATGGTTCAAATTAGGATAAAATAGAAAAACTCACAAACAACCTTCGAAAAAGTAAAATGATCAGATGAATAAGTTTCAAAATCAGGGTTTGTTAAAATGGCTTAAAAACTAAAGACAACACAAAGGAAGATGATGCGTCAATGATATACACAAAAAAGATTAAAACTTCATTAACATAAATCAGAAAGAAGATTTGACTACCTGATCATCACCATCCGCTTCTTGTATATAAAAAATCCATCCCTTTTTTGCATTTCTCTTGTTATTACACCACCTAACAAAACAAACAGTAATTAACCGTCATATCTGAAATCATATTTTCCATCAAAAAACAACTATTACTAAACTGAAACATTCATTACCTTGAATATGATTCATCATAAAATAAATTCACAGTTCAAGAGCTTACTTTATATACAAATCTTGACTTCATCCTGGCTTGACTCTTGTAACGCTGTTTGACCAAAGTCAAACCACTGTTTGCAAAAAAAGGTCTGTTTGACCGAAGTCTGTTTGACCAAAGTCAAACAACTGTTTGAAAAATATGATTCTTAGTGGTTCAAAAGTTTGTTTGATCAAAGTTAAAATACTGTTTGACCAAAGTGAAACTACTGTCTGTAAAAAAAGCAACCACTGTTTTCTCCACAAAACACTATTTTAACCCAACAGTGGTTTCAGACATTTGTTTTCATCCATCTGTTGACCAAAGTCAACAGATGTATCAACCACTGTTTTATTTTCTAACATCTGTTCACAACAAACAGAGGTATCAAAACATAAAACAGACCTTTGCCAAATACATGTTTCACAACACAACAATGGTTTATGTATGGTGTTTGAATTAAAACCAGATAAAAAGGACTCTTCATATGAAGATGAAGAGTCCTTCTTCAGAGCCTAAATTCAACATACGATGAAAACTGTTAGATTATTTTATGATATCGAATTAAAACATGAAAAACTTGATCGTAATGATGCGAAACAAACGTTGAAAACTTCAATGGAGATGAACATACCACTGAATCTGATGATCTGCAGTTCTATGAAAACCGAAACAGGATATGCGCTTTAACGATGTACCAAGAGTACAACCATATATGATGTCGTTTTTCAACTTTAGTGTCCCAGAAAGTGATGAACTCGTTAGGCATTTGTGGCGGGCTAGCAATCGCACCTCTGGATCAGATCACGAGCCTCTTTCCCAAGTTGCACCATGTTATCAGCAAGTCGTCGGACTTTCTTTGCCTATATAAGTTAAAAATAAAAGTGATGAGAATAGTAACACTCAGCCAATTGGGTTTGACTTGTCTGGAAAGTCACATGGATGTGGGTGGCACAACAGCAATTTAAGCGTGTCTCTTTCGATCTATTACGCAAAAAAAAAGTGTTAGAAGCTGAAAACTAAACTTGGCATAAGAACATATCAAAGTTAATTCAGACATATATCTAGTATGCGATGGATGGATCGGTCAAAAATATATACTTTTTTTCATTTTTTAATCCAAATTTTTAAGAAGGCAGTATGCTAAGCTTCAGCATACTTTCAACACTCTCTTTTTAGTTAAACATGTTTATTTACGCCAATTATGTTGTGATGAACTTTAATTATGTTTATTAGGCAGTATGCTAAAACTATAATTATGTTAACCATAGCATACATCTACTATATTTACACATGTATACTCATTCCTCAGCCTAACTCAACCACATTAATAACATTAAACCTAACAAAACTCACAAACCAAATCTACACAACTGCAGCACAAAACTATAACTGAAACAATAAAAAAACCTAAATGCTACACATGCACACACAAATAATAACGTACAATAACTGGAATATTATTACCAACGCTAATGAAAGAGGTGAAGTTCTGGTGAGAAATAACGGCACTTACAATGGTTCTTTATTAGTGCTTCAAGTGACTTTTCTAAACAAATTTACAATGGCATGTGACAAAGTCTGCAGAAAAGGAAATCGTAGAACCAGATTAGCGAACTTCAACTAAGTTGTAGAACCCACATGGCGAGCTTCAAGGAATTCTCACATGCCATTTTCATCGATTTTGAAGTCTGGGAACCCATATGGCGAGGTTGTTTGAAGTTATAACATCCATATGGCGAGCTTCTTTTTTTAAGTCCTAGAACCGTATGGCGAACTTGGAATATCCTCAAAACCATTTGGCAAACTACCCTGCCAGATCTGACTACATCTAAAACCTGTAAAAATTCCTTCTGAAGTTCTCAAAATCGTTTGGCGGACTATCTAGTTCTCCAAACTTATGTTTTATCCAAACCACCTATTTCTAAAAAAAGTCGAGTTATCACGATTGCTTCACCAAAATACCACCACCAAAAGAAGTTTGCTCCCCCCTTTCTAAATTTAAATAACATAAACGAAAAGCGGTCTTGCATAAATAACACTAAATACTTCAATTATTTATGTATTGATGTTCATTTTTAAACAATGTTTGAAATAACATAATTTGTGCTATCTATGGAGCTACTGATACAATCCGTGAAATGAGAGAGTATAAATGATTCATCTGGTTCATAATCATTTCACATTTCTCTTTGAAGTTTATATATGCATAAACTGTTTCACAAGTTCATAAACATGAAACCACATCAATTACAAGCAAGCTAGCAAAAACACTTCAAATTAAATAGTAAATAATGAAATTAGGGGAAAATGGTGGGAACCTGATTGACATGAGGATAATGAGATGAAATTAAACTAGTCACATTTATAAACTCCGCTCTTTTACCGAAGAACACACGATTTCAGCCGGCCACTTCTTTTTGGTGCGGAGTGTACTCAGAGAAGAAGATTTACGGAAGCTTAAATTACAAAAAAAAGCTACAAAATTTCATAAAACTACACAAACATCTCAATTCAACTGTAAATTAGGGCTTACCTGATTGACATGAGGATAATGAGGCTACGGTGGTGGTGGTGACAACGCCATTTTCCGACGAACTGGAACTAAACTAAGAGAGAGAGGTCTGGATTTGAGAGAGAGAAAGTGAGTTTTCGACAGAGAGATTTGAGTTGATTAAGCTCTCAAAGAAATTAAAAAGAACTTTTTATACATATATGGTTTGAATTTTGAATCTGGAGCCAAAATTTTGAATTTGGCCAGAGGTTGGAATTTGGAATGGAGAGCAGAGGTTTGAATTTTGTAGAGATTATGTACCAGGTTTGAAATTTGGAGAGCAGAGGTTGGAATTTGAATGTGGGACAGACCTTTAAAATTTGAAAGTGGGGCAGTGGTTTGAATTTTAAAGTGGTTTAATATTAAGTTTTATGATGTAATAATGGCATAAGAAAAGCATTGTTGGACAGCCTCTCTGGCTGCCACATCAGCTTTTGTTATGTCATCGGGATTTCTCCTTTTAGAGAAAGTATAGACAGGGTTTTCAGTTACATAATGAATAGAAAGTCTATACGTAAAAATCGAAGTGAACAATGTACGGTTATTTTGTTGGAAAACATATTGTAGGTAAAGAAGTTACTGACTGGTTACTAAAGGATTACCCATAGTTTCATCTGTGCATAGACATGTGTGTTTTTACCAACATATTGCTGATGACATAATTATCGACAAATAGCTGACAAGTTGATGGTGTCAAAAAAGAGACGTGTGTTACCTACGTATTATATTACCAGCATTTTGTTTAGTCATTCACCGACATCGTTCTCTTGGCCCTTTCTAATAGAATAGACGGCTGGAAATGGGTTGGCAACGGTTCTACATAGTTCAGTGTAGCGGCTGTGAAAAGGCTTATAGTCTTTGAATGGAGATTATAGTAACCGGTATGTGATGTAATGGTGTAAATGGGTCCCGCTCAAATGCAATATTTTTGTTTGGCGTGCTGAAATGGATAGGATTTCGACGGTTGAGGCTCTGGCTAAGAGGGGAGTGATGGTGGCTGACAGTTCTTGTTGCTTCTGTAGTTCCAGAATTGACTCGGTTGACCATCTTTTTACTGCCTGTACGTTGGCGATGGGTTTATGGGAAAAAATCAGCTTTTGGTGTCGGGTTCAAAATTTTTTTGTCTTCTCTTCCAGGGCCTTATTGGAAATTCATAATCTCGGCAGTAAAGGGGCTATGGAGAGAAAGGCTTTGCAAGGGGTTGTGATCACCACCTGCTGCTTATTATGGAAGGCTAGGAATAATCTCAGGTTCAATGGTAAAAGATGCAGTGTCGATGACATTTCCAGCGACGTGAGATCTGCAACGAAGGGCAAAATGGTAAGTAAGTCACAATCACAAGACTGACAAATCATAATCTACTATAAGAAAACACTCTTATCATCTCAGAAAGATAAAAAGGACATTCATTACCTTGAACATCATTCATCATGAAACACATACCTCAACAACATCTTCCTCTCTCCCATCATCAAAAGCGTGATCATTGTTGACACCCAATGGTTCAAATTAGGATAAAATAGAAAAACTCACAAACAACCTTCAAAAAAGTAAAATGATCAGATGAATAAGTTTCAAAATCAGGGTTTGTTAAAATGGCTTAAAAACTAAAGACAACACAAAGGAAGATGATGCGTCAATGATATACACAAAAAAGATTAAAACTTCATTAACGTAAATCAGAAAGAAGATTTGACTACCTGATCATCACCATCCGCTTCTCGTATATCAAAAATCCATCCATTTCTTTGCATTTCTCTTGTTATTACACCACCTAACAAAACAAACAGTAATTAACCGTCATATCTGAAATCATATTTTCCATCAAAAAACAACTATTACTAAACTGAAACATTCATTACCTTGAATATGATTCATCATAAAATAAATTCACAGTTCAAGAGCTTACTTTATATACAAATCTCGACTTCATCCTGGCTTGACTCTTGTAACGCTGTTTGACCAAAGTCAAACCACTGTTTGCAAAAAAAGGTCTGTTTGACCGAAGTCTGTTTGACCAAAGTCAAACAACTGTTTGAAAAATATGATTCTTTGTGGTTCAAAAGTCTGTTTGATCAAAGTTAGAATACTGTTTGACCAAAGTGAAACTACTGTCTGTAAAAAAAGCAACCACTGTTTTCTCCACAAAACACTATTTTAACCCAACAGTGGTTTCAAACATTTGTTTTCATCCATCTGTTGACCAAAGTCAACAGATGTATCAACCACTGTTTTATTTTCTAACATCTGTTCACAACAAACAGAGGTTTCAAAACATAAAACAGACCTTTGCCAAATACATGTTTCACAACACAACAATGGTTTATGTATGGTGTTTGAATTAAAACCAGATAAAAAGGACTCTTCATATGAAGATGAAGAGTCCTTCTTCAGAGCCTAAATCCTAAATTCAACATACGACGAAAACTGTTAGATTATTTTATGATATCGAATTAAAACATGAAAAACTTGATCGTAATGATGCGAAACAAACGTTGAAAACTTCAATGGAGATGAACATACCACTGAATCTGATGATCTGCAGTTCTATGAAAACCGAAACAAGATATGCGCTTTATCGATGTACCAAGAGTACAACCATATATGATGTCATTTTTCAACTTTAGTGTCCCAGAAAGTGATGAACTCGTTAGGCATTTGTGGCGGGCTAGCAATCGCACCTCTGGATCAGATCACGAGCCTCTTTCCCAAGTTGCACCATGTTATCAGCAAGTCGTCAGACTTTCTTTGCCTATATAAGTTAAAAATAAAAGTGATGAGAAAAGTAACACTCAGCCAATTGGGTTTGACTTGTCTGGAAAGTCACATGGATGTGGGTGGCACAACAGCAATTTAAGCGTGTCTCTTTCGATCTATTACGCAAAAAAAAAGTGTTAGAAGCTGAAAAGTAAACTTGGCATAAGAACATATCAAAGTTAATTCAGACATATATCTAGTATGCGATGGATGGATCGGTCAAAAATATATACTTTTTTTCATTTTTTAATCCAAATTTTTAAGAAGGCAGTATGCTAAGCTTCAGCATACTTTCAACACTCTCTTTTTAGTTAAACATGTTTATTTACGCCAATTATGTTGTGATGAACTTTAATTATGTTTATTAGGCAGTATGCTAAAACTATAATTATGTTAACCATAGCATACATCCACTATATTTACACATGTATACTCATTCCTCAGCCTAACTCAACCACATTAATAACATTAAACCTAACAAAACTCACAAACCAAATCTACACAACTGCAGCACAAAACTATAACTGAAACAATAAAAAAACCTAAATGCTACACATGCACACACAAATAATAACGTACAATAACTGGAATATTATTACCAACGCTAATGAAAGAGGTGAAGTTCTGGTGAGAAATAACGGCACTTACAATGGTTCTTTATTAGTGCTTCAAGTG
Organism: Helianthus annuus; assembly: GCF_002127325.2. Taxonomy (NCBI): domain Eukaryota; kingdom Viridiplantae; phylum Streptophyta; class Magnoliopsida; order Asterales; family Asteraceae; genus Helianthus; species Helianthus annuus. The sequence goes on along the minus strand of NC_035446.2, from coordinate 134,474,288 downwards.
ACTTTTCTAAACAAATTTACAATGGCATGTGACAAAGTCTGCACAAAAGGAAATCGTAGAACCAGATTAGCGAACTTCAACTAAGTTGTAGAACCCACATGGCGAGCTTCAAGGAATTCTCACATGCCATTTTCATTGATTTTGAAGTCTGGGAACCCATATGGCGAGGTTGTTTGAAGTTATAACATCCATATGGCGAGCTTCTTTTTTTAAGTCCTAGAACCGTATGGCGAACTTGGAATATCCTCAAAACCATTTGGCAAACTACCCTGCCAGATCTGACTACATCTAAAACCTGTAAAAATTCCTTCTGAAGTTCTCAAAATCGTTTGGCGGACTATCTAGTTCTCCAAACTTATGTTTTATCCAAACCACCTATTTCTAAAAAAAGTCGAGTTATCACGATTGCTTCACCAAAATACCACCACCAAAAGAAGTTTGCTCCCCCCTTTCTAAATTTAAATAACATAAACGAAAAGCGGTCTTGCATAAATAACACTAAATACTTCAATTATTTATGTATTGATGTTCATTTTTAAACAATGTTTGAAATAACATAATTTGTGCTATCTATGGAGCTACTGATACAATCCGTGAAATGAGAGAGTATAAATGATTCATCTGGTTCATAATCATTTCACATTTCTCTTTGAAGTTTATATATGCATAAACTGTTTCACAAGTTCATAAACATGAAACCACATCAATTACAAGCAAGCTAGCAAAAACACTTCAAATTAAATAGTAAATAATGAAATTAGGGGAAAATGGTGGGAACCTGATTGACATGAGGATAATGAGATGAAATTAAACTAGTCACATTTATAAACTCCGCTCTTTTACCGAAGAACACACGATTTCAGCCGGCCACTTCTTTTTGGTGCGGAGTGTACTCAGAGAAGAAGATTTACGGAAGCTTAAATTACAAAAAAAAAAAGCTACAAAATTTCATAAAACTACACAAACATCTCAATTCAACTGTAAATTAGGGCTTACCTGATTGACATGAGGATAATGAGGCTACGGTGGTGGTGGTGACAACGCCATTTTCCGACGAACTGGAACTAAACTAAGAGAGAGAGGTCTGGATTTGAGAGAGAGAAAGTGAGTTTTCGACAGAGAGATTTGAGTTGATTAAGCTCTCAAAGAAATTAAAAAGAACTTTTTATACATATATGGTTTGAATTTTGAATCTGGAGCCAAAATTTTGAATTTGGCCAGAGGTTGGAATTTGGAATGGAGAGCAGAGGTTTGAATTTTGTAGAGATTATGTACCAGGTTTGAAATTTGGAGAGCAGAGGTTGGAATTTGAATGTGGGACAGACCTTTAAAATTTGAAAGTGGGGCAGTGGTTTGAATTTTAAAGTGGTTTAATATTAAGTTTTATGATGTAATAATGGCATAAGAAAAGCATTGTTGGACAGCCTCTCTGGCTGCCACATCAGCTTTTGTTATGTCATCGGGATTTCTCCTTTTAGAGAAAGTATAGACAGGGTTTTCAGTTACATAATGAATAGAAAGTCTATACGTAAAAATCGAAGTGAACAATGTACGGTTATTTTGTTGGAAAACATATTGTAGGTAAAGAAGTTACTGACTGGTTACTAAAGGATTACCCATAGTTTCATCTGTGCATAGACATGTGTGTTTTTACCAACATATTGCTGATGACATAATTATCGACAAATAGCTGGCAAGTTGATGGTGTCAAAAAAGAGACGTGTGTTACCTACGTATTATATTACCAGCATTTTGTTTAGTCATTCACCGACATCGTTCTCTTGGCCCTTTCTAATAGAATAGACGGCTGGAAATGGGTTGGCAACGGTTCTACATCGTTCAGTGTAGCGGCTGTGAAAAGGCTTATAGTCTTTGAATGGAGATTATAGTAACCGGTATGTGATGTAATGGTGTAAATGGGTCCCGCTCAAATGCAATATTTTTGTTTGGCGTGCTGAAATGGATAGGATTTCGACGGTTGAGGCTCCGGCTAAGAGGGGAGTGATGGTGGCTGACAGTTCTTGTTGCTTCTGCAGTTCCAGAATTGACTCGGTTGACCATCTTTTTACTGCCTGTCCGTTGGCGATGGGTTTATGGGAAAAAATCAGCTTTTGGTGTCGGGTCCAAAATTTTTTTGTCTTCTCTTCCAGGGCCTTATTGGAAATTCATAATCTCGGCAGTAAAGGGGCTATGGAGAGAAAGGCTTTGCAAGGGGTTGTGATCACCACCTGCTGCTTATTATGGAAGGCCTCAGGTTCAATGGTAAAAGATGCAGTGTCGATGACATTTTCAGCGACGTGAGATCGGTTAGTTTTCTTTGGTTTAAACACAGGTCTAAGAACAGGTTATTAGATTGGTCGAATTGGTGTAAATTTGTAATTATGTAGTATGTTCTGTTTGTTGTCCGTCCCGGTTTTCGGGTTCGGTGTTTTTAAATAAAGTTCACGTTTCAAAAAAAAAAAACCGACAGATTATCCATCGGAATCCCTCTGAAATTTTGACTTTTGATAAAAAAATATTCAGATTATTTCCAAATTATATCTAGAATTTTGAAATAACTTGAAATATTTCTGGAATTAAAAGATTTACAAAATTAACAATGATCTATGTAAAGCAAATATATGATGTACTGTCAAGGTAGAAGGGGTAAGACTGTAAGGGAGAGTTTATATTAGTACTTACGTTAGGTTTGATATCAATATATGTCTCGTGAGGCAACTAGCCAATGCACTCTTACTATTAAACAAAAGAGGAAGATTAGTTCATTTATATATTTTACAATAACAAAACAACTATAAATCAAACATTTCTATTACATGTAAAATACAATGCCATTCACAATGTGAGTGAACCAATATATCTATTTATCCTGACCTAAGCACAAATTGAGTAGTAACCCACATCAACATGACAACGAATATAAATACTTCAACAAGATACATATCAATTGGAAACTCAGCGTCACTCTACCTGATTTTGAAGAAACATACTGCTCCACATGTTAAAAATTTCAACAAAAAAAAAAAAAAAAACAAAGAACAAAACTGCAATATATATAGGTCAATGTTTAGGTCTCAATATATTATACACACACTAATCATAAGAAGGGTAGGGATCCTGTACATTAATCCAGAAGTGTGAGAAGTGTATTATAACACTATATATAACACTATATAACACCATATAAACACCGTATAACACTATGTAACACCATATAACACTATGTAACACCATATAACACTATGTAACACTATATAACAATACTAGGTTATATACCCGTGATTTCACGGGTTATGGGTTGTTTTATAAAAAATATATTTATAAAACAATTTTATATATTTGATTTCTTATAATTATATAACCTCATCATACTAACACCACTTTAACGTCCTTTCTACCACGTGTTTTTATTACCGTGCCGCCTTGCTAACGTGATTGCTACGTGACGCTTAATGCATCCTATTTATACCCTCCCACGCTTAATGTTATATACCAGTGAGTTTCACGGGTTATGGGATGTGTTAAAAAAATCTATATCTATAAAAGTAATTTTTTGTATGATTCTATATAGACGTATCGAGGCAGATATGTAACCTGTGCTTGAGTATCAAAAATCAATTTTGATCATAGCTTGAAGACATATGGGTAGCGAAATATATTCATATGTCATATATTTTTAAAATATATTTCAAGATAAAATAGTATGAAAACGATTTGCTCGTCAGATAAACCGAACCAACAACATTATATATCTAACCTCAAAAAAGACAATAGTAAATAAAATTCAATTTAAAAGGTATAAACAAAATCACACAATGAATTTTCATTATTTTTATATACCTATGAGCTTGAAGGGTTATGAATTGATTTTTAAAAATGTATATTTGCAAAAGAATAATTTTTATATGATTTATTATAAATTAAACACTATTTTTTTGGGGAAACATAAAAAAAGGATCCAAGGGTGGGTTTTATTTGTTTGGATGATCCAAGGGTTGAAACTGATCCAAAAACTCTCAACACTACCAACACTCCCAAAACACACACAAGACTGTTACTCGCTTCCCCCTAGGCTTCTTCAACACTCCCAAAACACACTCACCACTACCAAACTCAAACCCTAGAATCTCTGCATTCGGTATCTTCTTCAACATCCAAAGACCCGACAAAGATTACACTCACGCGACAAAGAAATCTCGGCATTCGGTAACTTTTTTTTAACTGATTTATTATTTTTTTCACATATTTCATAGTTTTATTTGTTTAATGATGTTAAATAATGAGAATCTAAGTGTCGGAAAACAAAATAATGATGACCGGAACTTCAATCGTTTGTGTTTCATTTTGATTTCTTGACTTGTTTTTCTATCTAACTAATGTTTAGTTTATGTTTCATTTTTCATCAAACCCTAAATCCTTGATACTGATCAAACCCTAAATGTTTTGTTAGTGGTTGTTGATTTTCATTTGAAACCCTAAAACGGAGATTTTGATTGTTTGTGCTTGATTAATGCCCTGATTTTTTTTAGAATTTTGCCACTTTTTGGTATTTGATCTAAGATTTCTGGTTAGAATGATGCTTTAGAATTTTGCCACTTACGAGTGATCATTGTGAGTTAGATTGGACAAACTGTATATGATTGTTTTTACGATGTTTCGGTCAAAAATCTACACTGTTTGTAGTTAAAACATTGCATAGATGATGTATTTGAGTTAAAATGATGGACTTTTTTGGGTTAAAATTTGTTGGTGAAAGTTTGCTAATGTAAGAGGCTCTTATTAAAGTTGTTTTCATGTTGTTTTGATGTTCATAGTTCAAGGTACTCACTCACTTTAACTGTTATTGCATTCGGATTTCATATGGTTTTTATATGAATGCTATGAAAATCCTTGTAAAAAATCCTTATTATTTCGGTGTTCCATTTTATATTCAAGTTATGCATATGCTAGTGTATTTACCTTCGGAATTGTAAGTATCTATTTCATTCTGTGCAGATATGGATTCAAGAAAAGCGCTCATTCATTCATAGCGTTTATTGATAAAGAAGAGCCTGTCTTAATGGTAATTTTTTTTTTAATTTTCGTTGGACAGTTATATGAATATTTTAGGTTATCATTTGACATGTTTGCTATTGCTTTATTAGGCGATACCAAATGATTTTTGCTTATAATCTGTGGGGCGATAAGATCCCATATTATAAAAACAGTTGAAATACGGGATGGTGAAAATTTGAGAAAGGTGCGTATTAGGAAAACAAATGATGGGCCAGTATTTACGGATGGGTGGATCTTGTTAGTTAGACATCATCAATTGAAATATAAAGATGGGGTTTTGATCAAGGCTTGAGCAGTTGAAATTTGAAGTATTGTGTTTTAAAGATTTGGTATGTCAGGACTCGTATATTACAGCACAAGTTGAAACAGAACTTGGAATGTCTGTAAGTAAATTTATATTAGTTCAGTACTCATTTTAAAAAACTTTTTAATTTTTTTTTAAATTTTCTAATTTATATTAGTTCAGTACTCATTTTAAACAACTTTTTAAATTTTGTACTAATAATTTGTTGAATTTGTTTTATAGCTAATGGCAGATAAATTTTTTAATGAGTTTTACGGCTAAAATTTCAAAGGTGGAATGGACAAGGTTTATTTTGGAGAAAGATTTTGGAATGTAAGACTGGAAGGAACCACGGAGGGTGGTTATTTCAAGGCTGGATGGCGTAAGGTGGTGGAAGAGGTCCCTCTAGACAGTGACTATTTCTTGGTTTTTACCAGGCTGGATTCAAAAACCTTTGATGTTTCGGTATTCGATCCTGACACCGGAACAAAAGTTTTTCTAAAAAAGGTTGACGGGTTCTTTTAAAAGTATATCGGAACACATTAATTAAAACTGTTTATTATTATACTGATTTTTGTCTGATGTTTTTTTAAAATTTCTAGTCTACTGCGGATGATGATATGATAGTTGAATCAAAGTTGCCGGCTGATGTGTGTGAAGATGATCTTGAAGGAAATAAAAAAGATGTAAGTATTCAAGTTGTTCATTCTGAAAGTGTTTTATATGTTTAACATTTATGAATTTATTTATTTGAATTATTATTTAACTTTTACGTATTCATGCTTTATTAGACGAAGATACCTCCATAAGAAAACCTCAACCTACATAAATTCGGTGCCAAAATGGATCCAACGAAGATACCTCCTTCATTCTTAACATTTATTGGAGAAGAAACTGAATATCACTTGGTATGTTTTTTTCCTTTTGTGGTAATGTGATATTGTTATTTGACATTATCATCTCACATGTTTGCTATTGCTTTATGTTTTCTATTGCTTTATTAGACCAGACCATCTGACTTTGCAACTAATTTGTGGGGAGATAAAGTCCCCTATGGTAAAACAGTACAAATAAGAGATGGTGACAGTTTAAGGTTTGTAACGATTAGAAAGAGAAATGGAGAACCTATATTTACTGACGGATGGATTATGTTGGTTAGAGAAAATGATTTGATATTTAAAGATGGAGTATTGATAACAGCCACTGGGCCATACACATTCAATGTTTCATGCTTCAAAGAATATGTCTGCCAAGACTCTTATTTTACAGCACAAATAAATGATGTACCACAAATGACTGTAAGTGAATTTATATTAGTTCAGTACTCGTTTTTAACAACTGTTTTCATTTTTTGTAATTGTCTACTAATGATTTTTTGAATTTTTTTTATAGCTTATGCCTGATAAATTTTGGAACAACTTTTATGGCAAAAACTACAAGGGTGAAATGGCAAGGGTGTATGTTGGACAAAGATTTTGGAATGTCAAGTTGGAAGCATCTTCCCAGTGTTGTTGTTTCAAAGATGGATGGCTTAAACTGGTTGAGGAGGTGCCTTTGGAGAATGAACCTTACTTGGTGTTATATGGTGTTACATAGTGTTATACGGTGTTTATATGGTGTTATATAGTGTTATATATAGTGTTATAATACACTTCTCACACTTCTGGATTAATGTACAGGATCCTCTACCTCATAAGAAGAATGATCAGAAAAAAAAATATGTTCGTCGTATCTTCAAGTTTTTCTTCCTCCCTCCCTGCTAGCATCTCAACATCATAAGTACCGATTTTGATGGCTTCGCGTGTGACAATAGAAAGAGGTGTTTTATCCTCATTCACAATGTTAAATGGTGACCTTTCTGTTGATTTAAAATAATTGCTCTTCATCTGTATTTCATCATCGTGGGTTTAATAACACACATTTTGCTGATATATCATTTGGCTTCGTTTAGATAACATACCATCAATATTTCAAATCCTTTTGTCATCAAATCATATGGTGTTCTGCTTGTGATGCTGGAACGACTTATTATATTTTAGCCTTAATTTGAATTTGATGTCGACAAAACCATGTTTTGGCCTTTGCACTTATGTCATTATATTATTCTTATTTTGGTGGTGTAGGTCTTCTGTCGATAACTAACAACAGACACACATATAAGTTTTCTAGATTTGTGATCCTTCGCTAATATGTCGGTAATTACCAACTACTTCCAATATTTATACACACACATTGATAATTTAATTATAATCGTTTATTAGTATTGAAATTACATAAAATAAGTTAAACTATATTTATCTTATATATAAGTTTGGTTAATGTGAAATGAATTATAATATGATATTAACATATTTTCTTAAATGGAATACACATCAAGAAGTTATGTTGAGAATTTTGTGCATTGTGCCTTCTCTTAATTTGTGGAAATTGTGACCATGCTTAGCGTATCTTATCTTATATATGATTAATGATTTGCTTAGAGGTAATTTTGATAAAAAAAAAAGATAACATGATACGAATAAAAATGAAACATGCCATGTGGCAAATTGTTAAATCATAAGTGTCCATGAATTGATTGAATTTTTTTAGAAAAGGTGCAAAAAAGTATTCATGAAGGATAATATCAAATAATTAGTGTTAATATGAACTTATGGGAGCTGCACATAAAAGCCCAATTATGTAATTAGGCCTAACCAAATTGGTTAAATAGTCCATTACAAAATGTTGCTTGTGGATTGGGTGTTGAAGAGGTGGACATGAGGTTGCGTGCAACTAGATTGGTATAGACCTTCATGTATGTTGCACTTGAATATGTTAATAATACAGGTGATAATGTAAAGTATGTGCGAGTTTAGTAGACAAACCATTTACATTTCTTGCACTAGTATGTTGTAAAATGCAAATAAGGCTTAAATGTTGATAGTTAAGTGATATTTTTAAGTTTGCAAATGTTAAATTTACAGATATTGTTGAAATATTTAAGTTTTTTATGGCTTATCAAGGTTATCTGAAACATGCCCTTGCACCATAGGTCTTGTTATAGAATATATTTTTATAACTCTGGATCCAATATTCTGAGGTGTTGCATGTATCAATTATCCTTAGCGGGTAGTATAGGGACTCAGAGGATCAATGATCCTTATTATTTCTTATAGTTTCTAACAATTGTTCTCGACATTTTCTTATGTTCATATGCAGGATATCAACGTGTTGTAGTGAGTCTAGGCTGGAATCTCGGAGATAATTTGTTATGGAAGATGTACGTGCTTATTCCACAACGGTCATGGGAGTGAACGTGGACTAGCATGATTTTCGCATGTCTTGTTATCTTTAATTTTAAAGGGGTTGATCAAGTGTAGTTAGTTACATTCTCACTTTCGTATATACACATTACGAGCACAAAGCTTACAAACACTCTTAGAAAACATACAATCATTGTACCACACTTGATCAACATCCGAAGTTGTAGTCTCTTTTGATTGTGCAAAATAGCTGGTAGTGATAGTTTTCACTACCCAAGGTTTTTTGCCGGCGATCTACTAGTGATCAAGGGCTTTTCTTCGTATAAATCATCGTATAATAGCTTAACTTATCGTTCATTATTTGTTTCATTCAATCAAGCACTCTACCTCACAAGCAACTTTGGTTATATTATCTTAAACAATTTTGACCAAAACAATTTGACGCCCACCGTGGGGCAAGTGGTGCTTCAGTTCTAAAGATTTTCATCCATTTCTGCTCATTCTCATCAATTCCATCCATGGCCTCTTAGGGGAAATGTCACACCCCCAAATTACCACCTGTAGAGTTACACCGTGAGGCGTGTGATGTACCAGGATCTAGCCACTAATCACAGTGAATTAATAGTAAAAATATTATTAACGTAAAAGCTTTTTTCCAACATGAATAGTGTAATTCCAAATAACATTTCAACACAACATGTGTTCAGCGGAAGCTATTGTAACTGTTTCAATATAATCAAACCAAATCATTTTAAATTTCATAATTTTAATAGTTTGCATCAAGTAGCACGCCCAATGACACTCCCAGCTCCCCAGACTGCAAGTTCTAAAGCGTAATGTATCTAACAACCTGCAAGCATGCAGAAAAGTGTGTCAACATAAAGTTGGCGAGTTCACAGTTTTGTTTAGCGAAAATCATGTAAGTATTTAGTTTAAAGACACGGTACGAATAATAAACTTTGTACCGATTGACTGTTTGTTTTTGGTGCTCTCATCAATGTTTATCATCATTGATCAAAGTGTTTAAGGTCATTAGTTCACGCCCGACTCCCAGCACGGTGTGAGGTTTGTCAGGCCTAATAGCGCTATCAACTAATACCATGTTGCCTCCCAGGCAACTAGCTCGGTATGTAAGTAGGGACTTTCGTCGTATGAAAAGTACTCCTCCCAGGAATAGTAGTTTGTCCCCCCCCCTCCCCGGGACGCATGCTTGTGAAAAAATAGTGAACTCACCTTAGGATGCGTGTTATATCTAAAAGTATTGTGTCAACGACACGAACCGGCATAGCATGGAAATATTCACCAAGACATCCCTAATAATTTAGCATGTCATAAGTAACCAATACTAGGGTAAAGTCATTTTATGTGTGATCGAGCTCTAGTTGTCGACCAATCCCAATAAGCAAGTATCCAAGTAATATCACATATTTATAATTACACATATGATTACATATAGACGCGTACAAGTCCAAATCGATCCAAATATTTCTCGTACAATCAATATATTTTTATTCTACAATCCTACTAGTTGGGTCGGGTTCACTAGAGTTCGTTTCACGGTCGATTATTACAATTAGTTAAATTAATATACAAAACTCAATGAATACACTTTTTATGATGAAAGATAGTGACTACTTTTGATTATTTGTTTAGGCTGATTATTTGTTTAGTTGTAAATCAGAGTTCAAATGCATCAACATGCAAGATTTGTGAGAACAACTCATGACTAATTTAATATTAATTAATCAAAAGAAAAACTAAACTAAAAATTACAATATCTATACACCTATCTATACTTTCTATTAAAATGTGATATGCATCAATTTCTAAAAACCACCCGTGTTTGCACACGGGTATCACTACTAGTATATATATAACGTGTTAATTTAAAATGATATAAATCATAAGCTCGTTTAGACTCGCGAGCTGGCTCAAGCTCGGCTTGAGCTCATTTACTAAACAAGTTTATTTTTAGGTTTGGGTTCATTTAAGCACGGCTCCTTCCAACCCGATCTCGAGTAGCTTGGGTGTAAACGAGCCGAGCTACCCGCGAGCTACTGGAGATCGACTCGAAAAAAACTAGAACGGGCAAAGCTTAAAGGGGCTCAAGCCTAAGCCCGCGCCTAAAATAAGCTTGTTTAAAAAACGTGCCTCATCTTCACTCGTCAAGCTCAAATTGGCTTACTAGCCTAAACGAACCTATTATTTATTTCAGTTTTATTTAATATATAAAATATATATATATAAATATAGTTTAGCGTACTGGAAAAAAAAACAATCCTGTAAAAGTAAATAGATAGTATATTTAGGGTCTGTTTGGTATGGGGTAATGGAATGAACGAATGAATGGAATGGACGAGGTAATGGAATGGACGAGAGAATGCAATGGATCATTACCATTCCATGTCTTGTTTGGTTACCATGTGTGAATAGAATGAATTATTATTATGTATTGCTCGGTAGGCAAGAAAAGCGGAGTAATAAAATCAGCGGTGAGCGGTGGTGGTGGTTGGTGGTAGTGATTGTCGTGGTTATAGGTGGCGGTGGTGGGTGTCGGTGGCGGCGATGGGTGGTGGTGGCAGCGAATGGCGATGTGGCGGTGACGACGAGTGGTGGTGGCCGCAAGGTGGCCGTTGGTGGTGGCGGCAAGGTGGACGTTGGTGGTGGCTGGCAGCAGAGGTGGCGGTTGGTGGTGGCGGCGTCGGTTGGTGGTGGCGGTGGTGGTGGCGTCGACGATAGTGGTGGGCGGCGGCGTCGAGTGGCGTTGGCGGTTGGTCGCAGCTGTGGGTGATAACGGTGGCGAGTGGGTGGCGGCGGCGACGGTGGCTGTCGGGGTGAGGTGGTGGCGGGTGGCGGCGATAGCGTCGGTGTTGGGTGGTGGTGGGTTGTGGCGAAGGTGGTGGGTTGTGGTGTTGTTGATGAATGGTGCAAGAGGGGATGGAATGGAAAAAAAACATGGGGGGTGGAAGGAATGATTTTGAGGGAATGGAATGCCTTTTGGAATGGGTGATTCCATTCCATTGACCAACCAAACACCCTTTTCTTCATTCCCTCGTAATCATCCATTCTGTTAAAAGAATAAGTATAAAATTCATTCAAATATTTCATATATGTTATTTTTTATTATTCTGATCTTTTCTTTTGTTTAAGTTGTTAGTCTTTATATCAGGTTGCAACTAATTGAGGGGCCTATTTGCAACTTTGGCTGATTTGTGGTTTTGGAGTTAGTTCCAGGGGCTTAGTGTAACATGGGATATTTCTAGTATAAAAGAGAAGTATAGCTGCTAGGGTTCATTTGATTATTCTCCCCAAAAGACACTCTCACAGTTTATATCAAGTGCACAGGCAATTTTCTCTCAAGTACATCGACGATTAGGGTTTCAAGACCCTTCTTTAATCATCGCAGCTCTCAGGCTCTCAGTATAATCTGTCTGTGGAGATCCGCTGTGATTTGCTATTCATACTGTTGATATTTATTGGTTCAGCTTGTTGTTAGTCTCACCTGTGAGATCTTGATCCTGTATAGGTCAGGTTGTATTCGTTCTTGTTATCTTTCTATCTTTGTATTCATAGATCAACTGATTTATTAAATCAGTCGATCTAAACTTGTGTTCATCAGATCTTAGTTCATGTAAGATCGAGGGTTTGGGGGGTGTTTTTGGTTTGGGTTAAATAATAAAGTTTTACGTCACGATTTGTCGCTTCTCGTGTGTTTTATGTTGTTCTTTGTGTTTTATATCGATCGATCATACTATTTTGACATGGTATCAGAGCAATAGGCTCTGATCGATTATCATCAATTAATAGATTATTGTTCTTCCGCTGCTTTGGTACGTTTTTCTACTTGGTTTTTTTGTTTTGAAAGCCAGAGATTTGGGCGTGTTTGGTTCATCACATATCTGGCATGATTTAAGGTGTTAGGGTTTTGATTAAAACCCTAACTGTCTTTGTTCTTGAACGGCAGTCTTTCTGCATACATGTTTGTAGAAGTCTTTACATCAGGAATAGGATTTGTAACCATGGATTGGTATTCTTGCGTCTATAAAGGCTGTAAGTCTTTCTGTCTTAATTTTGTATTTTTTATTACGCGATTATTGGTTCTGTTAGGCTTTCTATGACCAGGTTAGGAGTATTGGTGATTTATACTCTGCACTTTGTTTTGTTCTTGCGCTTGCTTTGTTCACCGTAGATAATGTCTTGATTAATTGCTTCTGTTTTAGGAGTCTATTATCATGTTGTTGGAAAACACATATAGTTTCATAAATATAAAAAAAAAAAAAAAAAAACACAACCTATGTCTAGATGTTCAGTTAAGGTTTTCCCAGAGAACATCATTTGAATGGTTAACTAGCATATTCTTGTTTTGATTGTTCTGTATGTTTAGTGGGTTGCTTAGTGTGGTAGTTCAGTGCTATCATGGTTAACTAACATGATCTCGATGTTGTTATTGATGGAGGATTGGTGTGTCAAGAAGATACCCTAGTTTTGTTCATTTTTATTGTCACACATAAATCGTTGTTTAGGCATTATTTTGTACTGAGTTAGATGGATCAGTGTGTATTGCTTTGTTGTGTGATAATTTGCTTGTTGTATATCGCATTAGTATGATGTTTTGAGTATTTCTTCATTCTGTCACATGATTGTTCGATCTCATATGATTGGGTATTGTGTTCTTGAATCTGTAATGTGCTATGTGATATTATTGATTTAACTGTATAAGTTTTGTATGGTTATCAACTTATCATTTGGCTTGCAAGATTGTTGGTTATTGTCATCATTGTGGTATAGTGTTCTGGTCATTGTCTTTGCATTGTTTCCCTTGATAAATTACCTGTTGCTTGTGTTAATGATTACCACATAGCTATGTTACAATTCCTGATAGAACGACTAGTGGAATTTTTTAGACAATTTATGCCAACTATGGTTTGTTTGATTGTCTTTGCCAATATGTTATTTTAACTAGGTTCTTTGGTCTTTGCATATTTTTTGTTACTTTGTTAGTGTCTGTACTGCTTTGATCTTTTGTTGAAGAGCATACAGGTCAGATCTTGTGAAATCTGTTTAATTCTGATGTGGCACAAACCTAAAGTAGAGCTTGATGGAATTTGGTGGGAGATTGCTGACTTCTTTTTTGAAGACCTGTGTTAGTCTCTGTAACCCCAGAAGGTTCAGGGTAAACTAACCGGGTGTGCTTGATTGTGACGTGGCCAGATTGTGTAGTTCTTGAAAACTACAAATTTGGTCTCTCTAAGAGTTTTATGCACTCTCTGTAAGGTCTTTCTATTTTGTATCGTTTTATTTTTGTTGATTATATTAGTTGAAGTCTGGGTAGTGAGGACCAGAATCTCCTTGGTTGGTCATTTGTTCTATGTTCGTGTCTGTCTGTCATCTGTATTATTTCTGTGGTTTTTTGGTTGTGTTCGCAGTTGTTGTATTGGTTCTGTGTCTTAGATTGTGGCTCCTGAGTAAAGGCATGTCCAGGCACCTTAGAGTGATGAACCTGGAATCTTGTCCCTGACTCAGCTTCGCCTTAGGGTTGTTTTCTGTTTGTATTAGGGTTGTTTATCTGCTTCTTTTGTTGGTCTAATCTGTGATATTTCCGTCTGTTCTAGTACTTTCTTGAGTGTGATTGTATGGTATTAGACTAGTATAATAAAATCTTGTTATTCTTACGAAGTTTGAAATGTTTGTGTACTAATGGGCTTGTTTCTTGTAGATTATGTATTGATTATCGTGTGGTAATCTATAGGGTTGTCTTGTGGGTGTTTCATGTTGTATTTTGATTAGATATTTGTTGTATTTGAGTATCGGTTCTTGTTTCTTGAAGTTTAAAGTGGGTTGTTGTTGTTTGATACACATGATTACAAGTCTTGTCTTGTCTTAGAAGTCGTATGATGCTATGTTTATCAGATGTGTGGTCTAATAATGTTATGTTTTCATATGCTTTTATGATAATAAGTATTTGATCATTGAATCTTGTGATTCTGTATTTTGGTTGAGTTGTTCAAAAGTTGTATTCTGGTATGTGTATCGACTTGTTATCTAACTAGCGTCTTTGTCTAGAAGATTGCTTTTGTTTTTTATCTTCTTTGTAAAAGACTGTCTGTGTAGTATGTATGTTCATTGTTTGATTCACATGTAATATTCTAATTTTGTGGATATATAGTCTTGTGCTTTCGTTAAGTTTAGACCTGAAAAATGTTGTTGATTTGTGTAGTGTGAATCTTTGTCTTGGGTCATGTGATTCAACTCTGTTTTTGGACTGTAGAAGTGTCTTCTGGTTGTAGTCCGTATGTCTTAATGTCTTTTGCTGTATGATTAGTCAAACTGTGTGGTTTGAGTGTTCTCTAATCAATTGTTTCGCCAAGGTTGTCCTTGATGTCTATGTCTGTTTGTCTATAGTCTTATTTGTATGGTTAGCTGAACTGTGTGGTTCATGTTTAACCGATGTTTTTTTGTGAAGACTATTTTGTATATGTGTGACAGCTTAGTATATTGTCTCGTGTGAGATATATTGTTCTGGTTACAAATTGTGTAATTTTGTGGTTAATCAGGATTTGTTTGGCTGCATCTTATTGTCTTGCGTATGTCTCTTTATTCTTAGCCTTGTGTGTGGACATTAAATCATATGATTTTGTGTTTTTTTTGTTGAGGCTAGAATTGTTGTCTGTTATAGGAGTGTATACTTCTCATATATCAGTGTTGTATGAATCGTGTGATTCTTGCCTGTTGTGATGTTAGTCATGTATGTTTTTTCTCTTATGTAAGAGATGTGTTTTGATTGTATATTTAGCCAGAGTCTGTATTGGCTATCATTGTTGTCTGATATTTTTTATCGTAACATTTTGTCTGTGTTGTATAAATATTTGGCGTTACTACTGTTTATCTTGTTAAAGCTTGTAAAAATGCCATATGATCAGTTTGTATGAATCCTGGAAAAATGGCAGACTTGGTTACAAAAAAAAGGTTGAGTTATGTTCAGCATGGTCTGGTTTGTTTTGAGTTAGATCTAGTTGACATGTTTGCTGTTTAAATCAAGGGGGGATGTTAAAAATAATAGTGATCAAAACACAAACATGTCAAGTGGACTTGTTATTCAACATGGCTGAACTTATTACTGGGACTTTATAATAAACTGTGATACATATACATATATTGTGATTGGGCTCTTGAATGGGTTGGACTTGTTTGTTCAGTCAGTAGTAACTGGATTGAGACAAATATGTTCAGCTGTTATATTTGTAAGGGTTGGAATTGTAACTTCTCAGGGGGTGCGATCATAAGTGCTATTTCTTGTGGGTTTGAAGTGTAACTTAGACTTTTGCAGGATATAAGAGTATTTTTTGTAAGGGTTCTAGAACCTTCAGATGTATTGTTTCGCACTCTTTCATCTTCTTCGTTCCAGTTGTAAATCAGCCTGTTTCAATCAGCCTGTTTCAATCCTCGTTCAAGTTCTGATCTGATGTAGATCAGTTCTGAGACGTCTTCAGCTGATGTTGAAGATCGAAGACTGTTCGTTTTCAGCTGTGTTCCAGATCTTGCAGATCGTCTTTGTTCAGGTTGTGTCGTTTCATTCTAGTTGTTGTTATTTCGATTAGTCAACTGTTCGTTATCAGTTGATTAAGTACTCTGTATTGGTTGATTTTTGATCTTACAGTTAGTAAGATCTTGGGCGGTTTGGGAGATTTCTGAGTTGGTTTTAAGTTGTTACAGTTGTTAACAAACAGGTTGTTTAAGTGGGATTTGTTAAGCTGGTTTCATATTTGAATGAAGGGGGAATGTTAAAAGAATAAGTATAAAATTCATTCAAATATTTCATATATGTTATTTTTTATTATTCTGATCTTTTCTTTTGTTTAAGTTGTTAGTCTTTATATCAGGTTGCAACTAATTGAGGGGCCTATTTGCAACTTTGGCTGATTTGTGGTTTTGGAGTTAGTTCCAGGGGCTTAGTGTAACATGGGATATTTCTAGTATAAAAGAGAAGTATAGCTGCTAGGGTTCATTTGATTATTCTCCCCAAAAGACACTCTCACAGTTTATATCAAGTGCACAGGCAATTTTCTCTCAAGTACATCGACGATTAGGGTTTCAAGACCCTTCTTTAATCATCGCAGCTCTCAGGCTCTCAGTATAATCTGTCTGTGGAGATCCGCTGTGATTTGCTATTCATACTGTTGATATTTATTGGTTCAGCTTGTTGTTAGTCTCACCTGTGAGATCTTGATCCTGTATAGGTCAGGTTGTATTCGTTCTTGTTATCTTTCTATCTTTGTATTCATAGATCAACTGATTTATTAAATCAGTCGATCTAAACTTGTGTTCATCAGATCTTAGTTCATGTAAGATCGAGGGTTTGGGGGGTGTTTTTGGTTTGGGTTAAATAATAAAGTTTTACGTCACGATTTGTCGCTTCTCGTGTGTTTTATGTTGTTCTTTGTGTTTTATATCGATCGATCATACTATTTTGACACATTCCATTCCACCTCTCATTCCTGCATACCAAACACTACCTTACAGAAGTACAAGAAATAATTAAAACTTAAATCACTTTGGAGAAGACGTACTCATTAATGGTCCAATAATATTGGAAGAATAGAAGATGAAATTGAAGAACAAGAACCAAATGTCGTTGATATCATTGCCAATCGTATCGAGTTTCGAATGTGGATATTAAAGCCACACATAATCCTATGACTAAAAAATTTGCATTCATGAACTGTAAATGTAGTATCAACTAAGATCGGATTCAGCAAAGTCTATGACAAGAAACATTATTCTTGAGACGTGTTGCATGCATAGGTCGATAAAGATTGAAAAATGTCTATTAATTCATGCACCCAAATACCCAAGTTTGTCAAACATACCTGAAAACTACTTTCTTCCTCTGTTGTGCCTTTTCAAATGGTAATTGAGGGTTCCACATAGTTTTCTTTTCTTATCCGTCTGCAAAACGACATGTATAAGAAATCAATTACAAATTATATTGAAATACCGCAGCTGCAATATTCATAAAACGGGTAAATAAGCTTGTTTTTGGAATCACTTCTATTTTTTAAAGTTGTAATAATCAAACAATCAGGTGTGTGTGTTTAAATAATTTGATTATCCAAAAATTACTAAAAAGACATTCTTGTGAAAAAGTGAGACCCATTTTGTGAAATGGTAGTGGAAGTATCTTAAAATTGGTTAAACTTAATCATCTTTCAGCCTAAGACCATCCGTAGTGGGGCGTTATTTTAAAAAAAAAATTGAAAAAAAAGCCCTAAAACGATCCCTCCCCCACTACACTAGGCGTTTTGGGGCGTTACTTTTGGAAAAAATTGTTTTTGGCGTTATGTTTAAAACGCCGAATTGCAAAAATTGTTTCTGACACATGTGATGTTGGTAGCTTGGACCACTAAGACCCACCAATCAAATTACCCATGCTCTGACACACCCACATGCTTTCTTTTTTTTTTCATTAAAAATAATATGGAGGTTATTGGAATAATGCCTCACTACACCACTTTATGCTATAATGCCCCATGCTGACTGGGATGACACGTGTCGAATAATGCCCCATGGTGGGGGCATTATATTTCTTCACCATTACACACGGTCTAATATAACTCAAACAAACTTCCATCAATTCAAATTTGGCAGACGAAACTTTGATCCTGTAACAAAAATATATAAAAGAATGAAATTCTCGGATAAACAGCCGTGCATTACTCATATGAAACAAAGAAATGCTAAGCACACGGTAACAATCACATTATACAATTATGTGTAAAACAGTTTGAAATATAAATAATCAACTTTGAATAAAACAATAAGTACTTACAAACGAGTTGCTTAGATCTCGAGAACAGGGATATCTGAACCTTGCGGAGAAATACAAGTTAAAAGACCATGAAAATTTACATTGGGTTAACCAGAAAAGAAGTTTCTTCAATAAAATTCATTACCATACACGTTACGTATCATTTTACGTATCATTATCATACATGTTTCTTCAATAAAATTCATTACCAGAAATGCAATTAATCTCTATAACAAATAAACGTAACAGTATAATCCTATCTAACTATAGCAAATAATATCTGGCCAAATTGATCTAAATATGTGTGGTATTTGTGTATGTTCGGTTTATTAGGCTATAGGGTGTGGGAAAAAGCCACACGTCAGCGCCACGTAGGATACACGTCAGCCAGAGGGCTTTATCACACCCTTCCTTAACTTGCAGGGTGTGGGATAAAGCCACCGTCATCATTACCTAATTATTTTTTTATTTAAATTTAAACATTATTTTATTTAAATTTATAACTCGTAATTTAAATAATAAAAATAAAATGCCATAATTGAAATAATAAAAATAAAATGCCATAATTTAAATAAAAAACATACAATGTCATAATTAAAATAAAAAAAAATACAAAGTCACTCGTCGTCTTCGTCGTCTCCTCCTTGTTCACGATAAAACCATAGGTGTTTGGTCAGATCAACTCAAAGGTTATGGTGTGTGTTCCTGTCACGTATCGTCGATCGGATAACTTCTTTTTCAGCGTATGTTAGTAGTGGGTTCATCGGTTGGTTACTTTCGTCATAACTTTCTCCACAAAAAACTCTACCCGAGTCCTCCAATATAATGTTATGCAAAATGATGCACGTATACATGATGTTTCTCATTTTATTTTTTTCAAGTATCCTCGACAGCTGGGCGATGATAGACCATCTCTTTTTTAACACACCGAAACCCCGCTCGACATCTTTTCTTGTTGACTCTTGTTTTTTTCTTGAAATACAATCTTTTTTTCGTCATCTGGACACGAAAGAGTCTTTACCAACGTTGCCCACTCGAGATAAATATCGTCTGTGAGATAGCACCCATACTTATACTCCACGTCGTTTTCATAGAATGAAGTATCTGGTGCAACACCATCTATGACATCGTCAAAAAGATTCGAGGACATTAAAACTGCGATGTCATTGTTCGCACCAGCCGTGCCAAAGTACGCATGCCAAATCTATAAATCTTGAGAATCGACTGCTTGTAATATTAGGGTAGGACCATCGTGGTCACCACGATGGTGTTGCCCTTTCCAAGCGGTTGGACATGCCACCCAATCCCAGTGCGTGCAATCAAGACTATCCAACATCCGAAGAAACCCGTGTATGCGCTGATGGGCCTCGTATAAAAGTGGAACATCGGCAGCGATTGGCATCCTCAAATATCGTCTCCCGTACAGAAAGATAACACCTAATAAAATAGTGTTAATAAAAAATAATAACAACGTAAATTAAAAATAATAACAATGTAAAATTAAAAAAATAACAATGGAAATTAAAAATAATAACAATGTGAATTTAAAAAATAATAACAATAACAATAAGAATAAAAATTACCTTCACAGAAATTTTCAAGAGAATCACGACACATTTTTTACGACATCCTTAAATATTCATCCCACGCATCACTCGCTGTGTCGTACACTAGTTGCCTAATTGTTGTTGTACACTTTTGTATTCCAGAGAAACCAACTTTGTGACTAGCACTTTCTCTTTGCGTGAAAAAAAGGAATTCGCCCGCAAGATCGTTAGAAATTTTAATGAAAAGACCACGACTCATACGAAACCTACGCTTAAACTGAAAATCATCGTACAACGGATTTTCACAAAAATAATCTTGCATTAGACGATCATGACGATCTCGTTCAAGAGCCGGTTGTCTGTACGCGATGTAGAGGATTGGGCTTCTTCTGACAAATAATTAATCATCTCCTGCGTAATTGCGATAATCATATTGTCAAGAACAACGTAGGATGAAGAGTTCGAAGAATCGGATGACATTTTTTAGTTGTGATTGGTGTGTGTTTTAGTTGTGATTGGTGTGTGATTTAGTTGTGATTGGTGTGTGTTTTAGTTTGGGATAGGTTTGTATTTATATCGCCATTGATGTTGAGCTGGCAAGGGTGGCGCCTCCACACCCTCCGGCCTTAAGGCATTTCATCTCATTCTCTATATTATCCATGTCCCTATAATTTGAGAAAAGTACTAATTTGTCCCTCACATGATGGGCACATGAAGAGAGTTAACAAAACAGTTAAAAGTTTGTTAGTTTCAGGAACAGAAAATGTTAAAATTGAAACATCAAACACCAAGTGCTGAAAAGTTTTTTTTTTAATGAAACCTGATTTTTGGATCAAACCAAGTGGATGAAAAATACAGTTTACGTAAACTCGGCTATTTATGTCTAAATTAATAAGGCTTAATCTATCCACTACACCTGACAAAACGGGCGGGTCAGGTCGGGTTGGGTGGCAGGTCAAAAGGGGTCCGGGTCGGAACGGGTCGATTCAGAAAAAGGGTTGTTTGGGTTCGGGTCGAAATGGGTTCGGGTCGAAGCAGGTCCGGGTCAAAACGGGGTTCGGGTCAAAACTGGTCGTTCAAAAATTATAACCCGTATATATTAGAAAATTAATACATATACTTGTGTGAGTTGTAACTTTGTGTAATGTTTGAACGAAAATAAGAAAATGATTGATAGAAAGAGATAAGCAGTGCAGTTGTTCAACACTCAAAAAGCTGCAAAAACATATTGAATATTTTATTAATAAAAAGAAGTAAATTGTATGGTTCCCATGTATAATGTCCCACAATATATTTTTAGTTACCACTTTTCTCTCCATTCCATCTCTTCAGTCTTCACGCCCCCTCTCTTTCTCTTTCTCTCTCACACGTAGAAGTTGTGAAGAACCGAAAAGAGTTCAAAGATGTAAATTTTTGTTGGCGATTGGTTCAAAAGGCAATAGACAAAGGCGGTAGACGTGGGAGAGGGTGGTGGCTGACGGCGGTAGACGAAGGCGGTGGGCTGACGGCCAAAGCGGTAGCTGAAGGAGGCTTACTATACACTAGCTACAACATGTTTCTCTTTAATCTTCAATACGAATAATGAAGAACCCGTTGTGTTAGCTGCTTGACCCGTTTTGTTAGATGCCCCAACCCATTCTGACCCACTCTTCCAGATTAAGAATTTGTTAGATGTCCACTTTGACCCATCTTTTACTTTTGCCATACCCAAAGGAACCCGGAGGTTGAAAAAAGTGACCCAAACCTACTCGTAAATGATGATTCAGGTTATGTTAGCCAGCCACACACCCGGCTGACCGGCTTTCCTATTTACACATTTTGTGCCCTAGACGCCTCATACAGGCCTAGACGGGGTGTCTAAGCACTTAATTTAAGGGGTTCTAAACTGGGTGTCTGATGTGCACAAAATGCAACATATAAGTTACATCCATTGTGGCATAAAACTAACCCTTTTTTAGTACTAATGCTGGAAAAATTGTGTTTTTGTCTTCCTTTTGTATTTTCAGGATTAAATGAGCTCAAATGAACAAAAGAAGCAAAAAGGCAACAAAATCTAACATAAATACAAGAAAAGGAACAAACGTAGCATGCCCGACCCCCCGACAGCATCTTCCCAAGCAAAATCAAGAAGACAGAAGGCTGAACACGCCCCGTGCTCAGTGAGCACGGGGGCGTGCCCAAGTGTCAGCAGAAAAGACAAAGTTGTAGAAGCTTCTATCGCCCACCACGGGGCCGTGCTCAGCGGACACGGGGCTGTGGTCAACTATAAGATTCGCAGAATCCAGGCAAATTTTGATAGTACAGATATGCTTCTGCACACGGGGTCGTGCTCAGCGGACACGGGGGCGTGGTCAACTAATGCAGACAAACTGCAATTAATGAAGAAAGAGAGAAGGAGGGACACGGGGTCGTGCCCGAGCTTCTGTTCAGCCTATAAATAGGGGTGCTTGGATCACTTGCAACTCATCCCTTGGCACACCACCTCTCTCACACTTCACCCACCACCCACCACCATCACAACACCATCATCCACCACCACCATCATCCATTGTCCATCATAGAGTGTGTGAGTCGTCTCGGGATCCAAGATTGATCGTAAGAGTTCTTGACAATCAAAAGTCATGTTTGCCTAAGTCTCTTAGATCACTTGGTGAAGACAAGTGTCTAGTGTAATACTTTTTATTTTTAATCTTTTCGCACTTTTTACTTGGTTATGTATTAATGACTTTAATAACTAGTTTCTTATGTTGAAGGTGATTCTTCCTTATCGTTTGTCCGTGGTGTCTTGGCATTATTTTAATGTCTATATAAAATAAAAGATTTTCACCATTCATATCTCCACGGTCTATATGGAGGTATGTTAAGAGTCTTGCCATTGTTCAGTGTATAGATCCCGCAAAGGACCTGGGTCAAATTTAGTAGGACCTCCTTCAATACCTACCGGTGTTGGATGGCGGGGGTCCAAACTCTTTGATCCCCTTATAAGTTAAACTACTATTAAAACTTTAACCCGACTACTTAGGACTGTATCCCTGCTGACTCAGACTACTTAGCCGAGGGAAACGTCACCTTCAAAAGAGGGGCCTACCACAATATGCATTAATAACTTAATTAATTATCTTTCAATAATCCGACCCTTCAGGATTGTATCATTGCTGACTCAAACTACTGGGTTGAGGGTAACGTCACCTTCAAAAGAGGGGCCTACTACAATAACTAAGATAATCTCTTAAAAAGTGCAAAAGTGCGGAAATAATCAAAGGTTACACTATACACGAGTCGGAGCCAAGTGATTCATCTTGTCTATCTGTTTTTACTTTTATTTTATTTTTCAGCATTTTAGTTAGTTTTTATTTTTCTAGTTTAAAACCTTTTTCTAAATTTTTGATTTGATTAGACGTTGAGGATAAACCGGTACTAAAAGCTCTTGTGTCCTTGGATGACCTCGGTATCTTGCCAACACTATACTACGCTCACGATGGGTGCACTTGCCCATATGTGTGTTTGGTGTTAGTAAAATATCGTGTTTTATAAATTTAAAACTTGACTAACGTGTAAAAAGGGCTTAAAATATATTCAACAAGTCCTTATTGAGAAGGAATCCCAAACAACCCCTATATATACCTAATAAAACCCTAATTGTTTCTCATCCCCTTTTATCAGCCATTCCCCACCTACCTGTACTGTTCTTATCTCCTCTGAAGATCTGTTCTTATCTCCTCTGAAGATCTGCAACATCAGTAAACATCAAAGATTCAATCAACATCGATGGTTTGAAGTAGAAAAACTTTAAAAGTCGAAGAGCTATAATAATCGACCGTTTGTATTTGTGAAACCTACGACCCCACTAAAGCTGGAGGGTATGGAGAGCCTCATCCCTAAGGGGATGGGCCGCCACGTCATCGCCACGTAGAAGGGGCTTGAAGGGGATGGACCTACGGGGTGGGGGATGAACCCCTTTATATATATATGTATGTATGTATGTATATATATATATATATATATAAAGGGGTTGTAGGAGACGCTGAGGACTAGCCGGACCGAGGGGACGGTGTGGGTGACCGGCGCCGGGCCAAGCCGGGCCTAAGCCGGCCCCCATACCGTCTGATCTAACTCACTAACCTATATTCATCTAAATTTTAAAGTAGATTCAGTAAGGATTTCTATTTTACTAATTCATTTGTTGAATTAAACATACTGATTCGTAAGACCCCTTCATATAAGTTTTTTAACTTGCTGACGCAAAGCAAACTAACGATCCCACTAAGACCATGCGTAGTGGTATAACACTATAATGCCCCCACCATGGGGCGTTTTGCGCCATGTGGCGTCCTAGTCAGCAAGGGGGCATTATAGCAAAAGTGGTGTAGTGGTATAATGCCCCATAATGCCCCATTCAATCATTTTACAATCATTTCACAATTATTTTTTTTTAAATTTAAAACATAAAATAACATTCATTAATTTAAAAAAAAATTACATTACTTGAAAAAAAAACTAAAGAAAAAACCGAAAGTAAAAAAAAAAGCTGAAAATAAAAAAAAAACAGAAAAATAACTGAAAAAAATAAAAAAACATAAAAAAATAATATGATCTAGAGTCCATATTTTTCTTTAATTTTTTGGCGACGCATTTGCGCAAGGATCAACGCATCGCCTTGTAGGTGGTCGATAGGTTTGGACAAAAACTCGATGTCCTTTTCCATTTGCCTCGCCTCTTGCATCTCGTTAATTTTTTTTGTTTCGGCCATTCGTTCCTTCATAATTTCATAACGTTGGTGGCCGAGATCTCGAATGTCTTGGAGACGACGGTTCATCTCCTCGAAATCATCCTTTAACTCGAGATCGGAAGACGACTCGAGCGTTTTTTTCCCGGCTCCCTTTCTTCTACCGGCGGGTCGGGCCAACTCTTCTTGAATGCCCTCGTCCACCGCCTCGTTTAAATCAACATTGCGGGCATCCGATGTCGGAGTTGACGGGTCAACGGAGGATGATGTTTTTGACCTTTTAGCCCGACGTCTACTACTAGACGTCATTGGGTTAACTACCGCCCACTTTGGACTTTTTCGAAGTAGCTCCCAACACTTGTAGTACGCGAAAGGGCCTTTTGTCCTGTCGAACTCCTCCAAACTCTTCGTTAAAACCCCCACGTCACCTTCACCACTCGGGCGATTATCGTAGTTACGTTGGAAGACTTCTTGAAACGCATGACACTTGTTGTTTATGTCGGTCCATTTGCTAGAAATCGAGTCTTTGTCCCGATGTTCGCCTTGACCCCACGTGCTAAAGAAGAGTGCACGAACCCTATCCCAAAACACCGGACCCGTTTGAAAGTTTGCTACAAAAAAAAATAATAAGTTGTTTGTTAAAAAATAAAATAACAAAGTAAGTAAAATAATATTTATATAAAATATTTACCCGTTTCTTCGTCCTCCGAAATGTCGACATACGCCCGAGTCAACGCGTATTCCTCTTCCTTCGTCCATTTGATTATATTTTTTGTACGCCTCGGTGCGTCCTTATCCATCTTCTTATGCGACCTTTTGCCGCGTTTCGATGTTTCTTGCACCGGTTCGGGTTGCGTCTCCGGTACGACTTCCACATCGGGTTCGGCTTCGGGTTGTGACGGTTGAGACCCGCCGGCTTGACCATAGCCGAATGTTGGAGGAACAAACGGTGGGGCGCCACTTAAGTAAGCCGCGTAAGTTAAAAAGCTCGGGTCCATGTCTTGAAGGTTGAATGGGGTTTGCGGTTGGGTTGTGTTCGGGTTTGCGGGTCTAGCGGGGACACCAAAAGGAGGGCGGAAAGGATGCATGGTTGTATAAAAATAAGAAGAAAGTTGGTTTTTTTTATAAAAGTTGGAAGAAAGTGGGAGAGTTTGTGAAGTTTTGTATAAAAAATGGTGTGAATGGGGGTAATATATATATATAGTATGAATTATTTTAAATTAAAAAAAAAAATAAAGAATATTACCGTTTGAACAACGGTCGGATTTTTATGGCCCCACACGATTAAGCGTTATTTTTAAAACGCCGCCCCCATTTTTTTTCGAAAAACACGCCCGAAAACGCCCCCCGTAGTGGGGGGTTGGGCGTTTTACGGCGTTTTAGGGCAATTTTTTTTAAAAAAAACGCCCCATTACGCTTGGTCTAATTAATAGTTTTTTTTTCTTTTTTTTTAAATCAGAATTGTTTGCATTCTTATTTGTTCTATAGATCTGTAATATTTTGGGGTTTTAATATTGATGTTGAATAATTTTTATTTTTTTCCTGAATTTGTTACAGATTGTTTTAAATAGATACCCGTTGAATTATCCGAATCCGTATCCTAAATTTCGGATACGGATTTGGATGGTGAAAATCCACTATCCGAAACATTCGAATACCCGAAATTCCGGTTTTAAACACCCCTATCTGAGACACCCCAGTATAGGCCTAAATCATGGCTAAAATGGTAATTAACCATTGAGTAGAATAGTTCTCAAATAGTTAATTGCCATTTTACCACTGGGTTAGGCCAAGACTGGGGGTGTCTCAGGGCTAAAATGATAATTTGTCATTTTCTTTAAGACGGGGCGTCTAGCCCTGTACCTGGCGTATAAAGTATGAAGTGATTGATTTGACGTGGTACGAGGTTGACCAACTGGTCAGAGACTTGAACCCTGAACGCCCTGTCTAGGTCTGTACTAGGCATCTTGAAGATGTGAAAATAGGCCCTTGAGTGTGTGAATATATAGACCCATTAATAAAAACAATTTTTCTCTATATTCCCCAAAATCTTTCTCATATATCTAAGTCTCTAACCAGTATTAAGTACTTTTGCTAGGAAGCTTAATAATTATTAACAAACTTATAGTAATAAGGCTATATGATGTTGCGTTACGTCAGCGCTAATTGGACAGGGAGCTTCATTGTTAACCTGCTTGCAGTGGGATAAAGCCCATGTCATCATTACTCAATATTTATTTTTAGAGTAAATTACAAGTTTTGTTCTTTATGTGTGTACCAAATTGCAGCCGGTGTCCTTTGACTTCAAAATTGATTGGTTTTGTCCTTAACGTTTCAAAATCCTACATGTTACGTCCTTTAGGCCAAACCCAGATAGATTTTTTTTAAGTTGGTCATGTGCCTTGCACATGAAGGCACTTTTGTCATTTTGCCTCCCCAGGGACTATTGAGTAAATGACTTATAACAAGGGACTAATTGTGTAAAAATAAACAAGAGTAAATTACAAGTTTTGTCCTTTATGTTTGTACCAAATTGCAGGCGCTGTCCTTTGCCTTTAAATTTGACGAGTTTTGTCCTTAACGTTTCAAAATCATGCACGTTATGTCCTTTAGACCAAACCTAGTTAGATTTTTTGGTTAAAGTTGGTCATGTGCCTGGCACATGAGGGCACTTTTGTCATTTTACCTCCCTAAGGACTATTGAGTAAATAACTTATAACAAGGGACTAATTGTGTAAAAATAAAAAATAATAAAATAAAATACAATTTCATCATTCTCTTTCTCTCTCTAACTCTCTCTAACTCTCTCTCTCTCTCTACAAATCGCCTTGGTAAATTCCATAAAAAGGCTTTGCAGATCACACCTATAGGCTATACATTTGGAGTCTAAGCAACCTAATTGGAGCATCATTAATCTTGATTTGCAGGGTCAGTTCTTCATCCACATATATACTTTATCCTCAATAAAGTATCTCGTTGTAATGAATAAACATATGAAGTTCAAATTTCCATTTTACCCTCAATGATTTTAAGATAAGTATATAAGTTTAAAATTCAATCAATTTTACGGCAATCAATGAAATTCCCATACCAACTTCAAGAAATCTGTTTGGAATTCTTAAAACAGTCACCTGTAAGAAAAGTCAAGTTAGCAAAACTTTTCCTCCACTACACTCGTTTGGCCGCGTCAGATGTTGAAAACCAAAACAGAGGATCTAAACACCCCAACGTCAGACGATTTACTGGCTTGGACCACCGCCCGCACCCACCCCTTCACCCGGCACCGCCTCTAACTCACCACAATCAACCACTCACCACCGTATGCCCGCCACCGCTAAACCCACCACTTGTGAGTCTTTGTTTCACTTCCCCATTATTTTCGCCTCTCATTCGTTGTTGCTTCCCGGAGTTCTCTCCATCACTTCCCTGAGATAACTCACCGGTGAACTACACAAATTAGGGTTTCATCCCCCCTAATTTTCGCCCAATTTCTTCAATTTTACCCAAATTCACTCTCAATTCCTTCATTTTCAGTCTGGTCTAAACCTCCAATTCAACCCTACACCTTCAATTCAACCAATTTCTTCAATTCCAACAGGATGTTTCACTTTATAAGCTTCTTGTTAGCCTCACAAAATCTAATCATCGTAGAAAATATTTTTTCTTCATCTTCTTAATCAGAACTGCAGTTACCCTTCACAAAACCTAAGAGAGAGAATCGTGCAGGGGTTTTGTAGAGAGAGAGAAGGCTGAGAGAAAGAGAGTGCAAGGTGTGTTTAATTAAAATATAATTTTTTTACAAAATAGTCCTTATATATAATTTATTTACACAATTACCCCTGAACAGGTGAAAAGACAAGGATACCCTTATATGAAAGGCACATGACCATACTTAACCAAAAAATCTAACTGGATTAGTGCTAAAGGACATAACGTGCATGATTTTGAAACGTTAAGGACAAAACTCGTCAAATTTAAAGGCAAAGGACAGCGCCTTCAATTTGGTACAAACATAAAGGACAAAACTTGTAATTTACTCAATAAACAATGTAAAGATATAAAATACAATTTCCGAATTTCATTCCTACACTCTCTTTCTCTCTCCAGTCTCCCCCTCTCTTTTCTCTCTCTCTACAAACGCTCTCTGCTCTCTCTCTCTCTCTCTAAAGACTAAAGAAAAGGAATACCAATTTCACATATTGACTAAAATCGTTAGAATTATACCCATCATCCATGTAATCTGTTCAAACCCTAATTAAGGTGTGGTTAGTGATATAAAAGGTGTAAAAATACACTTAAATCATCTTCGCTTTCTAAACCCTAATTACCCAACAGGATCAAATTGCAGCAAAAATATATCAGGTTTAGCGGTGAAGGAGGTGTACGGTGGTGGGTGGTTGATTGTGGTGGGTGCGATGGTGATGGCGGGTATAGCGGTGTTGGGAGGTGTACGGTGGTGGGTGCGATGCTGATGGTGGGTTTAGCTCTGGTGGGTGGTTGATTGTGATGGGATAGAGGCGACGATGGGTGAAGGGGTGGGTGTTGCGGTGGTCCAGTGGAGGTGGAGTTGGGTGATTGCAAGGGTGGTGGCCGGAGACTATATCCATAAGTAAATGGGTCAACTGACCTTTGATATTATCTTCGGATCTCACCAGAAAATACAATCTTCTCCGGAATTCTCTACGTGTTAGCCGAAGTTCGAATTTTGCCGGAGTTCACCTTTCTCATCGATACTCGGAACTGGTAATATTTTTATATATCGATCGTTTATTTTGAATTCGAGAACAATCCTTCTTTATTTTAGTTTTTGTGATACTTTGTTTGTGTTGATTTGGGTGGTGGCGGTGAAGGTTGTGGGGTGGTGGGTTAAGATAGATGGTGCTGGTGGTGGGTTCATATTAGAGAAAGAGATATATAAAAGAGAGAGAGAGATAGAGAGAGAAAGTTTATATTTATTTTTATTTTTCAGTTTTATACAATTAGTCCTTGAATTCTTTACAAAATAGCCCCCAGGAAGGTGAAATGACCAGAATGCTCTCATGTGCAAGGCACATGACCAACTTTAACAAAAAAATCTAACTAGGTTTGGCCTAAAGGACATAACGTGTGCAGGATTTTGAAACGTTAAGGACAAAACCAGTCAATTCTAAAGTTAAAGGACACCAACTGCAATTTGGTACATACATAAAGGACAAAACTTGTAATTTACTCTTATTTTTATTTTGATTTGTTTTGAATTTATAAACATTATAAAATTAAAAACTCATCTAATTTATAAACTAGCGTAAAATTACAAACTCAACAAAATTATAAGCTAGAATTAAATTACAAAGTCATCCAATTTATAAACCCATTACCCACTTGTTTCATTTATAAACCCATTTTTAGTGGTATATATTTAAGCAGGGGCGGACCCACATTGGTGCTACCGGGGTCCCCGGACCCCAATCTTTTTTAAAAAAATAGTAGATTCGGTATATTAAATTGTATATGGACCCCATAAATACAATTAGGTGGACACCATAGAAATAAAAAGAAAGCTGGTGTAGTGGTAAATCTCCCTCTTTTCCACCAAGAGGTCATGGGTTCAATCCTTGATAAGCCCATTTTTCTTATTTTTTTAAAATCTAGTTCAAACCTTACTTTAACTCGACCCGAAGGAGGACCGACCCGAAAATGGACCCCATTGAAATAAAATCCTAGGTCCGCCACTGTATTTAAGCCTACCCTAATTAAATACCTCTTTGAACCCATCCAACACACACCCAAACCCTATATGCCCCAAAAAAAGAACGTTGTTCCAAAGAAAACACAGTAAGCAGCCGACGGATATAGAGGTCGGTGCCCGGCCGACCTTTTTCCAATAAAAAATAGTGATGAAGATGTTGGTAGAACGAAATACAGAAGATGTGAATGCTCTAACCCTCTTAAATATAGAAGTGTACTTTAGTATCTCTAAAACTTTCTTTTATCTTAGAGGTTACAATATAGTGATATTTGTGTTATTTCTTTACTTCTCCCTCTAATTATATAGATTGTATTAATATAGAGACTTCAATGTGGATACTCTTAGGGAAGACTATACCCCTCTATATTTGGAGGCTTTATATAGTACACCTCAGAGTATTCATATCCATTCCACCAAAATATGTGAGTAACATTTTTATAATATAAAGAGTATAAAAAGTGTTTGTGAGTGTAGAGGAGATAAAATGTTACTGTTTATCTGTATATTTGAGGGGACACTGTTCACTCCCGATAATTTTTAGTATATTTTGAAATTGGTTGTGAGTGGAAGAGAGAAAAGAAGTAATGATAAAAGTATAAAAAATATTATTTAATTGAAAAAGAGAGAGAAAATTTAATGTTTTTTAGCGTAATATAGGGTAAAAATATGGTGGAATGGATGTGAATCCTCTCAACTATTTTGTTGTGAGTGTATAAGAAAGAAAAAAAAATAATAATCAAATAAGTGTTTGTGAGTATGACAGAGATAGAGAGTTGGATGTGAGAGATTTTGAAATATAAACGAAATTTAAAGAAATATGTGTTTTTAGTTAAAATTTATAGATGAAGTGTAAGACCCTTACTAATATTTAACGATTTTCGTATAAATATCGACAAATAAATGTGTATTTATGACTACACATAATTATGAAAATACGGCCTATTAAAACTTTACTTAATATTAAAATTTTACAGCATAATGTAAATAAGTCTGTCGTTCAAAATGACGACGAAACAATGTGCGGAAGCTTGTATCTTGATCGTTTTCGGTTCTTCGTTGAGTTTGATCGTCATCCGGCATTCCAAGATATACCTACATTTCATAAATCATGAAATGGTTAGTCATACGAGCTTATGGCGTGTTTAAAATCAAGTCCGGATGCAAAAACGAACAAGAAAACAACTTTGCCAGTTTTGGGGTCCCTCGCGGGGCGCGACCCAGACGTCCTCGGCTCTCGCGGGCCGCGACTCGCTCTTGCGTGGCACGCCAGCATCTAAGTCCTCCCTTGCGTGGCGCGAGGGTTAGCTTTTTACAGCAGGTTTCTTTCTTAAACCTGCATTTTTCCAGCAATCCAAATTTTCACGAAATTGTGCATAACTTTCAAACTACACATCCGTTTTATACGATTCTTTTTCCTATGCGATCGTAATTTGATTCTCCATCACATGCAGTTAAAATCCGACATCCGGATTAACAATTTTCTAGGTTTTAAGCCTTCGGCTTAATTTTTTATTATTAAACTTTCTAACAAGTATTTGTGTCACACCCCAACCGATGGCGGAATCATCGGGGCATGGCACTGAGCGAAACAGATTGTCCAGAAGTTTCCATAACAACTATCATTACTATTCAATTTATATAATACGTCCCATACCGTACCTCAAATAGCAAACAAATTATTACAGATAAAATCTAGTCAAATATTCTGTTCCGACAACTCAGATTTAAATATAAATACAGCAATTGTTTATCTGCTTCTAGAGACCCATAATTTGACCACTACAGACAACTATTTGTTGGGCTCTAGAGCTTTATTCTAGCCTCGTTTTCCTAGCAGATAAGCATCTTAAACACCTGTCACATACGTTAAAATAAAGTCAATACATAAAATGTAAAGGTGAGCATACAAGTTTGATAATAGCATAATAGAGTTCGAAATAGTTTACGCATAACCAGCACGTACACGGAGGAAAACGAAGCATGTTAATTATCGACATGGATCTATCGATACCAATGACTACGAGTTGACTGCCTGAGGCAGTTCGCAATACATGATTACCACCGTAATCCATGCAAGTAATTGTCCTTAACAACCCCCGTGTGAACGGGTGCTGAGTCCAAACTATAGTACTATCATCGTTAAGGCAGGTAGACAGCATTCCACGTGTAAACATAACAACAAGCATTCATTTAGTCACGTAATACATGCGGTAACGGTTAGCGTTTAAAGTAATTGAGTAGTGTGTTCGATTGTGATTTAGAATAAGTAACGTATGTAACACCCAAAAGTGCTAAAGCAAAAAGGGTTCGAGTATACTCACAGCGATTGATGGATTGAAGGGAGCACTTGAGAGTAGGGTTAGCCTGAATAGTTTGATAGTATAATGATAAGCAACGCGTAAAACGGAAAACAAGTGTTGGAGGGTCGGATAGCTGGTCGATCGGACGGTAGTCCGATCGGACGGCTGGCCGTTCGGCTGACAGTCCGTTCGGACAGCTGTCCGGTCAGTCGGTAGGCCGATCGAATGGCTGTTCGAGTGGATTGTTTCTTCCTTTGAGAATGATGTGTTTGTGTATGATGGTTTGACTTTTGAAGTTTTCGTTGTAGCATTTGAAAACATTGAAGTATCTCTACCTTTCAGGTCGATCGATCGGATGGTCGTTTGATCAGCCGGCAGCCCGATCGGTTAGGTACTTCTAGCAAGACAAGTTCTCAGCAGGGTGTCACCTGATCGGACGGCTGTTCGATCGGGTGGCACTCCTAGTGCATTGAACACGTTGAAAATCGACTAAGTGTTGAAATATAGTATCTCATGATCCGAAGAGTAATCCGATCGGACGGTAGTCTGATCGAACAGCTGTTCGTTCAATACTAGTCTTCAAAATAACTGATTAAGTGTGGGGCCATGTGTTAGCCGATCGGCTGGCCGGTCGATCAGCTGACTGTCCGATCGGCTGGCTGTCCGTTCGGACAGCAGTCCGATCGGTCAGTCATCCTGACCTGATCAGCCTGTTCGTCTAACACTTGGCTGTTCTAATTGCTTTGTCGCTATTTAAAAGAATGAAGAAATCATTGATAAGTTGATAAAACAGAATTGATCCAACAATTTAGTCGAGAGTTTGCGGTTTTCACACCTAATCTTGACTAAATCGCCTTCTCATTATTGAAAATTTGAGTGCGGTGATGGTGTAGTGTAAGCGAGAATTAGCAGGATATATAGCACTTAAGCTTGGTCTATTTGTTCCTAACTATAGTCTAGGTCTCTAAGACATCGACCCGGACTAGGTCGAGTCTTGCCTAATTCCCTATAGTTATGGCTCTGATACCAATCTGTCACACCCCAACCGATGGCGGAATCATCGGGGCATGGCACTGAGCGAAACAGATTGTCCAGAAGTTTCCATAACAACTATCATTACTATTCAAGTTATATAATACGTCCATACCGTATCTCAAATAGCAAACAAATTATTACAGATAAAATCTAGTCAAATATTCTGTTCCGACAACTCAGATTTAAATATAAATACAACAATTGTTTATCTGCTTCTAGAGACCCATAATTTGACCACTACAGACAACTATTTGTTGGGATCTAGAGCTTTATTCTAGCCTCGCTTTCCTAGCAGATAAGCATCTTAAACACCTGTCACATACGTTAAAATAAAGTCAATACATAAAATGTAAAGGTGAGCATACAAGTTTGATAATAGCATAATAGAGTTCGAAATAGTTTACGCATAGCCAGCACATACACAGAGGAAAACGAAGCATGTTAATTATCGACATGGATCTATCGATACCAATGACTGCGGGTTGACTGCCCGAGGCAGTTCGCAATACATGATTACCACCGTAATCCATGCAAGTAATTGTCCTTAACAACCCCCGTGTGAACGGGTGCTGAGTCCAGACTATAGTACTATCATCGTTAAGGCAGGTAGACAGCATTCCACGTGTAAACATAACAACAAGCATTCATTTAGTCACGTAATACATGCGGTAACGGTTAGCGTTTAAAGTAATTGAGTAGTGTGTTCGATTGTGATTTAGAATAAGTAACGTATGTAACACCCAAAAGTGCTAAAGCAAAAAGGGTTCGAGTATACTCACAGCGATTGATGGATTGAAGGGAGCACTTGAGAGTAGGGTTAGCCTGAATAGTTTGATAATATAATGATAAGCAACACGTAAAACGGAAAACAAGTGTTGGAGGGTCGGACAACTGGTCGATCGGACGGTAGTCCGATCGGACGGCTGACCGTTCGGCTGACAGTCCGTTCGGACAGCTGTCCGGTCGGTCGGTAGGCCGATCGGATGGCTGTTCGAGTGGATTGTTTCTTCCTTTGAGAAGGATGTGTTTGTGTATGATGGTTTGACTTTTGAAGTTTTCATTGTAGCATTTGAAAACATTGAAGTATCTTTACCTTTCAGGTCGATCGATCGGACGGTCGTTCGATCGGCCGGCAGCCCGATCGGTTAGGTACTTCTAGCAAGACAAGTTCTCAGCAGGGTGTCACCTGATCGGACGGCTGTTCGATCGGGTGGCACTCCTAGTGCATTGAACACGTTGAAAATTGACTAAGTGTTGAAATATAGTATCTCATGATCCGAAGAGTAATCCGATCGGACAGTAGTCCGATCGAACATCTGTTCGTTCAATACTAGTCTTCAAAATAATTGATTAAGTGTGGGGCCATGTGTTAGCCGATCGGCTGGCCGGTCGATCGGCTGGCTGTCCGATCGGCTGGCTGTCCGTTAAGACAGCAGTCCGATCGGTCAGTCATCTTGACCTGATCAGCCTGTTCGTCTAACACTTGGCTGTTCTAATTGCTTTGTCGCTATATCAAGGTGTTTTGATAACGAGTCGAACCATCGAACCCTCGTTCTTACTTGTCCCTCCTGATCGGACAGGAATCACCCAAACCCGGCCAGTGAACTGTTCAGAACGGAGTTTAACCCGAAATCGGTGAACCTCGTGGATAGAATCCAGATCTTGAGTCATGCAACCACCAGAGTGATTTGTAAGTCGGCACAAGCTCCGTTTCTATCGGTTTTTGAAGACATTGAGTGTAAAAGAGTTGAAAGAAAGTTGAAAAAAAAACCATCTTTCAATCCTTTTCACCGTGTAAATGTTTAGATCTATGAAAGATCTTTGTTTGTTTATGTGGAAATCGGCTAGATCCAAGTTATTCTTGGTGGATTGAGGCCAAAACATGAAGTTCTTCAAGAACACCATGATGACATCATCCTAGAACACTTGAATCTGGAAGATTTCATGGTTAGAAATCAAGATTTGAAAGATAGAAAGGTGTAGGAGTGTGTGTAGATCAAGAAAGTACAAGATTTATGATGAAATCTTACCGGAATCGAGAGAAATCTGAGAAGAGGAGGGGAGCACGAGCTGGTCGGTCAGAGGTTTCCAAAAGTAGAAAGGATGACAATGACAGGGGTATTTATAGGATGCCATAAGAGGACAGGGCTGGCCGATCGGCCAGACAGCTCGATCGGACAACCTGTCCGATCGGACAGCAGTCCGATCGGCTGGTAGCCTGATCGATCAGTCACCTGATTTGAGTGTTCGGTGCGACGATTTTTGATATTTCGATTGAGGGCGATGCGAGTACGATAGAGTTTCCTATTCAAATTACTTTTAATCCCAACCACTATATCTAACATACAATCATCTATATCTCGCGCTATCTCTTCTCCACCAATTATCATGATTCGATTTCGATTGAGTTCGATTGGGTTTCGATTTCGAGTCGAGTTTCGATTGATTACCACACATAACATAAAGTAGACACGCACAAGTAACACATAAGGCGCACACACACGTATATTAATACCAAAATTCGCGTAATTCGAGTCTCGAGTTCGATGATGATCAGATTAGTTCGATTACTGATTACTTGACTTTATCACATTGTTACTTCCTATCATTCACAGTCGTAAAGCGGTTCGCATTGATAAATAAACTTCGATTAATTCGATTGCAATTAATTACTCCACATAATACAACTAATGTAAAAACATAAAATAGACTAATTACCGTCAAAGAAGTCAATCTTGACTTTGACTTTCGAAAACACGGGGTGTTACAGC
Organism: Helianthus annuus; assembly: GCF_002127325.2. Taxonomy (NCBI): domain Eukaryota; kingdom Viridiplantae; phylum Streptophyta; class Magnoliopsida; order Asterales; family Asteraceae; genus Helianthus; species Helianthus annuus. Next base: position 134,437,796 of record NC_035446.2, on the reverse strand, counting down.
CTCCCCTTGTTTAGGGAATTTCGTTTGGAAATTAGGCTGAAAGCTGCACAACACCGTGAATCACCTTTTGCTACTTTCTCTCTCTAGACTTTCACTTAAACAACTGCGGGTACTTCGCCTTCATGTCGCTTTCGAGTTCCCAAGTGAACTCTGCGCCTCGTTTGCCTTCCCATCGGACTTTCACAATAGGAATGCGCGAGCGTCTGAGTTGCTTGGTTTTGCGATCCATGATTTCGACAGGCTTCTCCATGAAGTGTAGCGTTTCATTTATTTGAAGGTCGTCGAGAGGTACAATTAGATCATGCTCAGCCAGCACTTTCGGAGGTTTGACACGTGGAAAGTCGGGTGGACGTTACTAAGTTCCTCCGGTAGTTCGAGTCTGTAGGCAACTTTTCCGATCCTTTCTAGAATCTTAAAAGGTCCAACATATCGAGGCGCTAGTTTCCCTTTCTTGCCGAATCTGACCACACCCTTCCAAGGTGATACCTTTAGGAGTATGTAGTCGCCAACGTCAAATTCCAGGGGCTTGCATCTTCTATCGGCGTAACTTTTCTGTCTACTTCGAGCTTTCAACAAGTTGTCTCAAATTTGGAGGACTTTGTCAGTCGTTTCTTGCAATAGCTCAGGACCGGTTAATTGCGAGTGAGTGATCTCGTGCCACACAATAGGCGATCGGCATCTTCTTCCATATAAAGCCTCGAATGGTGCCATTTGGATGCTGGTATGATAACTGTTGTTGTACGAGAATTCGACTAACGACAAGTATTTATTCCAATTGCCACCGAAGTCTATGACACACGCACGGAGCATGTCTTCAAGAGTACTGATCGTTCTTTCAGTCTGTCCGTCGGTTTAAGGACGGAATGCGGTGCTTAAGTTAAGCGACGTACCGAGAGCTGCTTGAAACGTTTCCCACAATCGCGAGGTAAAGCGAGCATCATGGTCAGAAATGATGTCACGAGGCATACCATGATTACAAATGATCTCGTCGATGTAGATTCGGGCTAATCGTTCTACCTTGTAGTCTTCCCATATTGGCAAAACATGGGCTGATTTGGTCAAACGGTCAACGATAACCCAGATGCTGTCGTGACCTGATGACGTGGGCGGAAGCTTTGTTATGAAATCCATAGCTATACTCTCCCACTTCCATATAGGAATTGGGGGTTGTTCGAGTAAGCCAGAGGGTCTTTGATGTTCAGCCTTGACCCTTGCACAAGTCAGGCATCTTCCGACATAGAGAGCGATATCCCTTTTCATGCCCGGCCACTAGTACTTGTAGCGAAGATCCTGGTACATTTTATCGGCACCGGGATGAATAGAATACCGAGATTTGTGGGCTTCGTCCATTAAAATATTTCGCAATTCGGTCCGCTTAGGGATCCAATTTGGTCCAGAAAATAGAAGATCCCATTCGATTTGCTGACAAGCTGAGCTCCATCGTGATAGATTCTCTCTTTCTTCAAGGTGCGTTCATTAAAGCAAGCATGTTGGGCTTCGCGGATGAGGGTTTCGAGGTTGTGTTGGGCTTGGGTATTACGAATGTTGAGCAAATAACTCTGCCTGCTGAGCGTGTCGGCAACGACATTTGCCTTGCCTAGGTGATAACGAATCTCACAGTCATAATCGTTGAGGAGTTCTACCCATCGGCGTTAACACATATTGAGTTCTTTCTGATCAAAGATGTGTTGTAAACTCCTGGGTGATCGGTGAAGATCGTACACTTGGTACCATACAGGTAGTGTCGCGAAATCTTTAATGCAAAAACAACTGCGCCTAGCTCGAGATCATGGGTTGTATAGTTCTTCTCGTGGGTTTTGAGCTGTCGAGAAGCGTAAGCTATAACCTTGTCCTATTGCATGAGAACACAGCCAAGACCAAGGTTGGAAGCATCACAATAGACAATGAAACCGTCGTTCCCAGTGGGCAGTGTGAGAACAGGAGCATTACAAAGCTTATGCTTGAGGGTTTGGAAAGCAGACTCTTGTTCAGTTCCCCAAACAAAAGACCTGTCTTTATGCGTAAGAGCGGTAAGCGGCACAATGATCTTGGAGAATCCTTCGATAAATCGTCGATAATAGCCCGCTAATCCAAGAAAAGAACGGACTTCAGATGGGTTCTTTGGCGTAACCCAGCTCTTAACTGCTTCAATCTTCGCAGGATCCACATGGATACCTTGACTATTCACGATGTGACCCAGAAACTGAACCTCTTCTAACCAAAATTCGCACTTGGAGAACTTGGCGTAGAGTTGGTTCCCCTGGAGTAACTCGAGAACCAAACGTAGATGTTGCGCGTGTTCGGCTTTCGATTTGGAATAGATCAAGACATCGTCGATGAACACGATGACGAAACGGTCAAGATACGGCTTACACACGCGATTCATCAGATCCATGAAAACCGCGGGTGCGTTGGTTAAACCAAAAGGCATAACAACAAACTCATAGTGGCCGTAACGAGTGCGAAAAGCGGTTTTGCGTATATCTTCTTCCTCAATGCGTAACTGATGATAGCCTGAGCGTAGATCGATCTTTGAGAAACACGTAGCACCTTGCAGCTGGTCAAACAGATCGTCGATGCGAGGTAGGGGATAACGGTTCTTGATGGTTAACTTATTCAATTCCCGGTAGTCGATGCACATCCTGAACGACCCATCCTTCTTTTTAACGAAGAGGACTGGCGCGCCCCAAGGAGAGGTGCTCGGGCGAATAAAGCCTTTTTCAAGTAATTCCTGGAGTTGGTTCGAGAGTTCCCGCATTTCGGATGGCGCGAGTCGATAAGGGGCTTTGGTTACGTGGTTAGCTCCAGGAATGAGGTCGATACGGAAGTCGATATCACGACTTGGCGGTAGTCCAGGAAGATCATCAGGGAACACCTGAGGAAATTCACGGACCACGGAAACGTCTTTAACTTTTGTCTTCCTTTTCTTTTCCTTCTCCGCTACTACAATATTGGCCAAGAAAGCTCTGTATTCCTTGCGGAGATACTTGCTAGCTTGGACACACGACATCAGCTTGAGACCTTTTGAAACAGTTTCGCCATAGACACATAGTAAATCACCATTCGCGAGTGAGAATCGAATCATCTTGTCGAAGCACACAACTTCAGCATGGTTTTCGCGAAGAAAGTCCATGCCTACTATGACGTCAAAACTTTCAAGTTGCATCGGAATGAGGTCGATTAGGAAGATGTGATTGTTGAGCTCGAGAGTACAATCACGAAGAACAGAATTAACGGCGACAGTTCTTCCAGTAGCGACTTCAACTTCGAATGACGAGGGGAGATAAGAGCGTTTACGACTAAGGAGCTTCTCGAATTCAAACGACACAAAGCAGTTATCGGCTCCAGTATCAAACAAACACGATGCATAAATACCATTCAAAAGGAACGTACCATTAACCACGTTGTTGTCAGCCTGGGCTTGACGAGCATTGATGTTGAAGGTTCTGGCGCGTGCTGCTTGTTGCTGCTGTTGAGGTTGCTGCTGCTGGGGTTCTTGCTTCACAACCCTGTTCAGGCACATGTTTGCAAAATGGTTAGGATCACCACATGCAAAGCAGACTCGAGCATTGATCGCGGGTGCCTGAGCCGCTTGTTGGCCTTGCGGGGCTAGGAGTAGAGCTTGATGAGCAGTGGCAGGAGCTGCGGTGTTACGGGGACCATAGCGACAGTTGGCAGTGAAATGACCGTATAAGTTGCAATGAGCACAGAAACGACAGGCAAGACCCACCGGATGATGATATGAGCATGTCGGGCAGAGCGGGTGGGGACCTGTGTAAGCACGCTTTGCTGGCGGCGCTTGAGTAACCGATGCTGGTCGATGGCGAGACTGCTGCTGAGCCGGTACGGCTTGCAGAGGAGCAACAGTGGTAGTGACAGCACAGTTCTTGTTGCTGGAGCTGTTGTTGTTGTTGTGCTTCTTCTTGCGGTGTGATGACTTTGATGATTGAGCAGTGGCGGTTTCGGCGGTCGGTGTAGCGGTGGCTTGATGCAGAGACTTGGAGGGCTTATCCCAGAAACCAGCTTTTACTTGTCGTTGATCTCGGCGGCAAGCAAGTAAGTCTCTTCAATTGATGAGGTCTTTGCTGCGTGAACAAAATCGGCAACACAATCGGGTAGAGCTCGAATGTACTTCTTGATGGCCATGTCTGTCGTCTTGACCTGATCGGGACAGATGATGCTAAGCTGTTTAAAGCGAGCAGTCAAGGCAGCGTTATCTCCATCCTTCTGCTTAATGTTCCAAAACTCGTCCTCCAGCTTCTGGCGCTCATGGGCCAAATCATTAGGCCAAATCAGAAAATTTGAAAAATTTCCAATATAGGGGTGACTATTGTGATTTTCTCGAATCACTTTTGTCAAGAGTGCTAACACGTTCTCGGTGTTAACAATATGATCTTTTTTATTTGATGATTTGAGCCATGATTTCTAAATCACTAGGCTAGATAAGAAAATTGGAAGAATCCAATATAAGGATGACTATTGTGATTTTCTCGAATCACATTTGTCAAGAGTGCTAACACGTTCTTAGGTGTTAACAAGGATTTGAATCTCTTGAATAGATTTCACCATCTTGGCCAGGTCTGAAATGACATGCAGGCTAGGTTTCACCTTTGAGATTCTTTTTAATATAAAGTGCAGAACAATCCTAAATTGAGATATTAACAAGGATCTGAATCTAATTGAAGAACTACCATCTTGGCCCTGTCTTAAAATGACACGTGGCTAGGTCTTGTCCTTTTTAAATTTTGCCATTTTATTATAATGGTAGATATTATAGAAGGAATGTTACTTTTTATTTATATCATATTTCATATTTAGCATGAAAATTTAAAGTTAATCATTCTATTATAAAATAAAAGTACCGATGTACCCTAGATGGGAACTTGAAAGGAATAATGTTGTCCTCGAAGGGACTGAAAGATATATATATGTCCTTATAAGGACTATTAAAGAAACGATCTTCAGCAAGAGGAGTTTTCTTCTTTACTTTATTGCTGAATGTTTTCTCCCTGGATGCACGTTTCATTCTAGCCGCGGTACAAACCTCAGCATTTCAAGGCTCCGGAAGTGGAGAGTTTCTAATACAGCTTCTTCGCTTGGCGACATATTCAAAATATATATAAAATTGAAAGCAAATAGATTTCCGAATAAGGATGAGGGTATTCCTATGTTAAGTCTAAACTCAGAAGGTCAAGGAATGTGCTACTGTGTCATTGAGACTAAACACAAAAGGCTAGTGTTTAATTCACTCAATGTTGGCTCTGATACCAACCTGTCACACCCCGATATTTCTACGTATTACCGGTGGGCCTGGTGGGGAGTATCGTGACGTAGTTGATATTATCATAGTCAAACAACACAATTTAAATGCACAGCGGAAACAAAAGATAATTATATTACAACCGAATGAGAATATCAAAGTATTACAAACGGTATGTAAAAGATCCACAGGTGGATCAAAATAAAAGAAAACTGTTCAACAGACTTTAGGCATCTAGAACTGGCAAGATTCCTTAATAACGCCCTGAGCTCCCAGCCAATTACGTACAGTACCTGTCACTTAACCTTTTTGGAAAATACGTCAGTTTTCACTGGTAAATACAATTTAACTGACTCTTTTTGAAAACGTTTAGAAAATTGATTTGAATGCACAAGGCACAAAACATTTTATAACTTGGGACAATTTTATTAATAAAAATCTTGTATCTGATTTACATGTTTGTCCAACATTTAGGGCCGGTGATTATACATATACAAGCTGATCAAAATTAATAGACACACCACAAATATAATCTCACAAGAAGACACCCTTACGAGTGAGTATATGTTTTACATAAGCAACAAGAGGTGTTATGCCTACACCTTGTGCTTACGTTGTGGCCATTCACTTTTTAAATGAGCCAAGGGTATCCAGGACACGGTCATTAACCCCCAATGTTATTTGTTATCAAGCAATACAGATCAAAACGGGATTATGCAATTTAATCATTTCCGATTAAAAGGTTTCTACACCCGACCAAGCGGTATTTTTATAATACCGTATCCCAAGCCCGTATAAGGGAAAATAAGTTAAACGTATTTACCTGAGCTAAATATAAATTCAATCCCAGCCGTAAATCAAACCAACAAGCAGAAGTACTTCTACTGGGGCTCTTAATCTGGAACGAAGGTTTTACTAACCTATTAGATTCCTAACGGGTCTTGTTTAAGTTGAAACCTAGACCGGTTAGTTTTAAGGAAAGGTTTACGGTTCAAAACGCAAGATTAAGCGCAGACCGGATCAGAATATGATTTAGACCCAACAAGTTTGAATACTTGTATAATATGGGTAAACTAAATACATTCTGGATTTTGAGGCGAAAATGATAAGGTTTGACCCGTTTCGGTTATTTTATGCAAACTAGTTACATAAACCGATCCAAATGCGGAATATGCGTAACGGGTAACCATAAGAGTCATATACAGGTTTCCTAAGTTAATATGCCTTAAATATGATGTGATATCAGTAAGATACCTTCCGTTATGCCCAAAATGTATTTAAAACCAATTTAGGCCCCGTAGGGGTATTTTGGTAATTTTAAAGGTTACAAAAGAGATTAAATATTAACTTGAGTTACAGGTCTGATATAATTAGTAAAAATACTTAATTTACTAAGTTATATCAGTAGGGTATTACATCTATGTGAAATTTATCATTTATAGCCATACTATATGCCGTAGGGGCATTTTGGTAATTTCACATAGGCTTTAGAAGCTAAATTTTGAAATCTGAGTTTAAAACTTTTACCTACTGTTAAAATACATATATTTACTAAAAATATCAGTAGGTATCAAACCATATATGTTTAAAATGGTTTTAACGCATATTATGCGTTTAAAATGCCTAAAAAGGCGATTTAGAGCCATTTCCGGGTTTTCAAAGAAAAGCTGATATTTTTATTATTCCAGAAGGCTCAAAATATTTTATTTATCATATTAGATCAATAGAAAAAGGTTTGGGGTCAAAAGGATTTGTAAAACTCATTTTATAGCCCAAAAGGGCAAAACCGGTAATTACCGAATCAAGCTTAAAACCCTATGTTATGCTCAGCCTAAAGTAATTAAAAATCTTCAAAATCCCAAAATATTATTTTATATCAGTAAGTAAAAAGTTTGATATTAAAAATTGGGGTTTGATAGGCTATATGCTAATTACGCCATTAAATTAATAAAAAGCCTTCAAATTACGCTATTGAGCATAACTCCTAATCTAGACCTCAAATTGATGTCAAATTTTTGGGACAAGTTTATGAATCAGTAGTGAAGGTTTCTATCCTTTCACTTTTTCAAAAATTACATTTTAAGGTCAAGAGGGCATAACGGTCAACAATTCGGCATATAACGGAAACTTGTAAATGAATAGGATAACTAAGGATTCAGGTTATATAACCTCAGAGGGTTATACTAACCTATAACATGATCCTAAAGGAATCCTAAGGCATATCTAATTAAGTCTAATTCGGGTCAGAACTAAAGTCAAAGCAAAAGTCAACTTTTGCGACTTTCGGCCCCGAACCGGGCCTATACTTAGAATTGTCGGGTTGAATCATGTTTAAACATGTTCAACTAATATTTACCAAGTTATTAGAATGGCAAAACTGATTTCATAACTTTTATATTAATAGTTATGAACTTTATTTAAAACTAACCCGTTTGACTTTAATTTGACCCGACAACTAAACTATGTAAACGTGGTAATTAGGAGGCGCCCTTTTGAGGGTTAACTACCAACCTAATTACGGTCACGTAGCCATGTTCGTTGCAAACCATGGCTTAGCCGTTAAAAAGGTCAAGCGTTTATCGAATGTTTGACTTTTCGGCTATAACCGCTAAAATAATTAAACTAAACACGAAAGGGGACTTACGAAGGGTCCAATGAACTGAAGGAGGCTCTCAAAAGAGTTCAAGATCCTCACAACTCAGACAATAAGCAGATTTGAAGGAAATGGTGCAAATGAGAGCCAAATTCAACGGGTATATATAGGTTTTTGAGGACCGTTAGGATTGTTTCTTGATAAACGTGATCACATCTGGACCGTACACCTTTACCCCTTGTTTTTGGCAATCTATGGGCAGCCCCTAGGATGGTTTTTGTGAGAGGGAAACCAGAAATGAAAGAAACCATCAACAAAACAGCCTTCTGCAGCTGTTTCTGTATCTGTGCAGGCCTCGCGGCCCGCGTAGGGGAACCATGCAGGCTTACGCGGCCCACCAGCCAGTCCACAACAGCAAACAGCTTTCTGAATTGGCAGATTTGGTCCCTGTTTGAATATAAATGTGTTTCTGATACATTTAATGCCCGTCAACCTCATTTCAAGGCTCCACTATGATAATTAAACATAGGGGACTAGGAACATGTTCAAAAACATGTCGGATGTCGGTTCGTTTGGCCGTACGGTCACGTTGTGCATCGAATTACGACGAAACACAGACGGACGCTAAAAACGGTCCAAATTACGCGACGAGTGGAATTTTATCATGCCACACACTAAAATAAAATATTTTAGTACTTACATAAATTTTTGGGTGTCCGAGGATACTCAGAATGCAAGATATGCGCAAAAGTGCAAACTTGTGCACTTTTTGACACTTTTAGTCCCTGCATGACATAAAAGTTTATTTTTGCGCACCAAACACCTCAAAGCCTATATCTAAGCTATATAAAGGATAAATAGGGTATGATTAACTTATGGACATATTCTGGAAGGTCCGATTCTATACGAATCGATATACTTTCGCAGTTTAACGCAATTAGTCCCTTAATTGCGCAAAGTAGCGCGAAATGCCGTTTAATGATATCCAAGCCTTCCATAGCCCATAATGGGCATTTCCTAACGTGAGTTTAATTATTCTACGCTTTCGATCGCTTAAATGTTCACCAAAAGGCGTAGATTCAAAAGTTGACGCTTTAGGCCCCTCTAATGCGCAAACGTGCGCATTTCATTAATTAATAGCATTGAAGCCTTATTTAATTCATATTAAGCCTTCTTGGGAGTATTATTAAACACCACAATGCTTCGGGTTCCCTAAAAGGTCATTCAGAGGTATATTTAAACATATTGACACTTTTAGTCCCTTATATTTACAAAGTTGCGCGTAACGTCACTTAAAGGCACAAAAGCCTTGGACGGCCAACGATTGGCATTCCCGAGAGTATATTCATATATCATGAAGTTCTCGGTTTGTTAAAAGGTCACTCAGAGGTAAGAATTAACATGTTGACGCTTTTAACCCTTTATTGCGCAAACTTTCAATTAATTACACAAATGGCTACACTTGATCAATAAGTGGCTCATTCGTGAATATAAAACCATAAAAGGTTATTTAAAAACTTATTTAAGTTACGTTAATACTTCCACTTTGTTTATAATTAAAGTTTTTCGATTTTTCGAAAAATTTGTCCCATAAATTCAAGGTTTGACTTTATTAGGGTTTATTACACGTGTTAACATATCATTGGACGTGCTTTTACGAGGTGTTACAGGCTGTCCTTTCGTACAGCAGTCTGATCGGTCAGTCATCCTGACCTGAGCAGCCTGTTCGTCTAACACTTGGCTGTTCTAATTGCTTTGTCGCTATATCGAGGTGTTTTGACAACGAGTCGAACCATCGAACCCTCGTTCTTTCTTGTTCCTCCTGATTGGACAGGTATCACCTAAACCCGGCCGGTGAACTGTTCGGAACGGAGTTTAACGTTTAACCCGAAATCGGTGAACCTCGTGGATAGAATCCAGATCTTGAGTCATGCAACCACCGGAGTGATTTGTAAGTCGGCACAAGCTCCGTTTCTATCGGTTTTGAAGACATTGAGTGTAAAAGAGATGAAAGAAAGTGGAAAAAAACATCTTTCAATCCTTTTCACTGTGTAAATGTTTAGATCTATGAAAGATCTTTGTTTGTTTATGTGGAAATCGGCTAGATCCAAGTTATTCTTGGTGGATTGAGGCCAAAACATGAAGTTCTTCAAGAAAACCATGATGAGATCATCCTAGAACACTTGAATCTTGATGATTTCATGGTTAGAAATCAAGATTTGAAAGATAGAAAGGTGTAGGAGTGCGTGTAGATCAAGAAAGTACAAGATTTATGATGAAATCTTACCGGAATCGAGAGAAATCTGAGAAGAGGAGGGGAGCACGAGCTGGTCGGTCAGAGGTTTCCAAAAGTAGAAAGGATGACAATGACAGGGGTATTTATAGGATGCCATAAGAGGACAGGGCTTGCCGATCGGCCAGGCAGCTCGATCGGACAACCTGTCCGATCGGACAGCAGTCCGATCGGCTGGCTGTTCGATCGGCTGGTAGCCTGATCGATCAGTCGCCTGATTCGAGTGTTCGGTGCGACAATTTTTGATATTTCGATTGAGGGCGATGCGAGTACGATAGAGTTTCCTATTCAAATTACTTTTAATCCCAACCACTATATCTAACATACAATCATTTATATCTCGCGCTATCTCTTCTCCACCAATTATCATGATTCGATTTCGATTGAGTTCGATTGGGTTTCGATTTCGAGTCGAGTTTCGATTGATTACCACACATAACATAAAGTAGACACGCACAAGTAACACATAAGGCGCACACACACGTGTATTAACACCAAAATTCGCGTAATTCGAGTCTCGAGTTTGATGATGATCAGATTAGTTCGATTATTGATTAATTGACTTTATCGCATTGTTACTTCCTATCATTCACAGTCGTAAAGCGGTTCGCATTGGTAAATAAACTTCGATTAATTCGATTGCAATTAATTACTCCACATAATACAACTAACGTAAAAACATAAAATAGACTAATTACCGTCAAAGAAGTCAATCTTGACTTTGACTTTTGAAAACACGGGGTGTTACAATTTGACTCGTTCATACTTTCATCAAACCAACTTATTTGTTACGCCAAAATTCTCAACGTTCAAATCACGGGTTATTATGCATCATTAACCCGTTTATGATTATGCACTTATTTTGACCCGTTAGGGGTATTTAAGCGCTTTTACGCATAAACCACGCTAATTCCTTTCTAGCATCATATTTTCACATTACTTATCGAGTGGTCTTCCACCACAACTATTATTGTGGTTGATTTTATGTGTATTAATTATTTATTCCGAATTTACCCTTTCGGATTGTTAATTTACGACAAGGAACCGTTTTGAGGCATTTGATCCGAATAGGGTTTATGCCTATACTTTAACACTTTAAACCTTACTTTATCATAATGCTCGTTTCTAAATGACTCATAAGGACCGTATACCCAGTTTAACATTCATGGGCATTTTTGTCACACCCCGATATTTACACGTTTCACCGGTGGGCCCGATGGGGGATTATCGTGACGTAGTTAGTAACATTACAGTCAAGCAACACAATATTTAAATGCACAGCGGAAGCAAAAGATAGATATATTTCAACCGAATATAATTGTAATATCAAGTATCACAAAGAGTTGAAAATAATCCACAGGGGGTCAAAATAAATAGGAAACATTGTTCAACAGTTTGACATCCAAGCTTGCGAGACTTATTGTGGACGCTAGGAGAAAGCCAGCCTAGTTCGCGTAGTACCTGCACTTAACCTTTTTGAGAAACTACGTCAGTTTACACTGGTAAATACATTCAACCGACTCATTTTGAAAAGTTTAATAAAATTGATTTAAATGCACGTGGCACAAACTTTTATAAATTGGGATAATTATTTGAATATAATACTTGTAAATGATTTACATGTTTCTTATGCGTTCAGTAACCTGATCCGTAGTCCGGGTTAAATATTCATTTATGCACTGACGGGTGTACGCCTACACCCCGTGCTCAGGTCGTGGCCATCTCGTAAGATGATGCCAAGGATATCCGGGACATGGTCATTAACCTCCCAAAGGCTTTAAGCAAACAAAACATTTCAAAACGAAGCGTATCAATGATTTAATCTCTATTCGATTAAAGATTCAATGCTGGACCCAGCGGTATTTTATATACCGTACCCCAAGCCCGTATAAGGGAAATTAAGTTAAAAGTATTTACCTTTGCAAGTATCAATCACAAATAGCAAGTGCGTGTAGCTTTTACCGGGTCTCCTAATCTGGAATGAAGGTTTATAATAACCTATTAGAATCCTAACGGGTCTTTAATTAAGCCTAAACTTAGACCGGTTAGTTTTAACGAAAGATACGGTTTGAACGCACGATTAGGCGAAGACCGGAATAGAATGTGTTTTAGTCCCGACAAGTTTAAAGAATTGTATAATATGGGTGAACTAACACCTTCTGGATTTTGAGATAAAAACGATAAGGTTTGACCCGTTTCGGCTAACTTATGTAAACTAGTTACATAAACCGAACCGAACGCGCAGAAAACGTAACGGGTAACCATGAGAGTCACTTACAGGTTTCCTAAGTTAATATGCCCTAAATATGTTGTGATATCAGTAGGATACCTTCCATTATGCCCGAAACGAGTTTAATCTCATATTAAGCCCTGTAAGGGTATTTTGGTCATTCTAAAGATTATAAAAGGGATTATTTATAATTCTGATGTTCGGGTCTGAAGTGATCAGTAAAACCACTTACTTTAACAAGTTACATCAGTAGGTAGTAAGTCTTTATATGACACAATGGTTTAAACCTATACTAGGTGTTTAATACGCGTAAAAAGCCATTTTAAGCGATTTCCAGGTTAAACAGGAACTCTGAGTTTTCTGATCAGGTTACATAGTTCAAAATACTTTATTTATTATATAAAATCAGTAGCAATTGGATTTGTGTCAAAATACTATGTAGAACTCATTTTATGTCCGAAAAGGGTATAATCGGTATTTACCGAATCAACGCCATAACCTTAGGTTATGAGCAGGTTAAAATAATTAAAAATCTTTAAAAATCTCAAAATATTATATTACATCAGTCACAGAGGGTTATGCTATCATGTAACCTGGTCCTAAGGAAGTCCTAAGGCATTTCTAGACTCTACTAAAACGGGTCAGAATTGAAGTCAAAGCAAAAGTCAAAGTTTTGCGACTTTCGGTTGCGAACCGGGTCTAAACAGAAAATTGTCGGATCAAACAAGCTTAGACCAGTTCTTAAACTTATTATCATGTTATATGAGTGATGAAATAGTTTACATGTCTTCTACATTGTTAATTACATGAAAATTTGCAATTTAAGCTTCTGTTGACTTTTTCTAAACAACTTTGACCCGACATTTGATCTAGTTAGAGTGGGAATCAGAGGGTGCCCTTTTGAGGGTTTAATGCCCACATGATTACCAACTTATAACTACCTTTGATTCGACTAATCACTGGACCATTAATGATTAATCGTTAAGTCAACCGTTAATTATGATGGTTTGACTTCTAAGCTAAAACTAAGTAAAAACTCAATTAAGGAAGGTCAAGCATATTTACTGAAGTCCTATGCACGATTTGGGATGCTTAGGGTCTGCTCTTATGCTCCAGGAAGCTCCATGAATGCAGTTGGAATGAGTGAACACAATGTTGCAACACAAGGGCCTTTTATAGTGTTCTTAATCCATCATGATCATGACAAGCAAGTCTAGCATGGATCCCAGATCATTACAAGTGTTTCCTAGTGCCTAGGAACTGTTAGGGGTCGCCCATGCTGCTGAAAAGATCTGTTAAAGTCGGTTATAAGGCTGAACAGGCTGCTGCCTGTGTTTTCTGCATCTGGGCGTCTGACGCGGCCCGCGTAAGGTTCTGCTAAGCCTTACGCGGCCCGCCTAAGACCTGCTGTCAGATTTCAAATCTTTCCATTATTGCAGCTTGGCTCTTGGCTCTTCGAAAGGGTATTTCTTGCATTATGAGCCCTTCTTATTTACGTATAAGGACCTCGAGACTTATACCCACTTTGTTAAGTCCTTGGTCACTTTGTTATTACCCGAAAAGTCATAATTTTCAACGTTGATGCTTTTACCCCTTATTATACGAATTTGATCATAACTTTCTCATATGATAACGAAACTTTATGAAATTTTTATCGTGCATTCTAGTGAGCATAATTTACCATTACAAAGCCTCAGGTTTGCTAAAAGGTCACTCAGAGGTATAACTTAAACATGTTGACACATTTAACCCCTGTAGTTTGTAATCTCTCACTTTCTTTCATATTTAGTTCCGTATGATCCATGATTTATTCGTTTGAAGGTATAAACGTTTTGTAGGGCTATTATAGGATATATTTATCCTTTGTTGACAATTTCAACCCTTATATTCACATACTTTCCATGTTTGTCAACTTTAGTCCCTCTCGAGTATTCTTTCTCACGTTCAAGCTTATGACACGTGTCAATACATTATAGGACGTGAATTTTCGAGGTGTTACATCCTCACCCCCTTAAAAGAAATCTCGACCTCGAGATTTACTGAAACAAATGAGGGTAGTTTTCTTTCATTGTGGACTCTACCTCCCACGTGTACTCGGGAACTCTACGGGCATCCCATTTAACCTTTACAATTGGTACATACTTCCTTCAAAGCTTCTTAACCTGTCGATCCTCGATTGACACAGGTTTTTCAACAAACTTCAAGCTCTCTTCTATGTGTACATCTATATACGGTATGACTAGTGATTCATTAGCGAAACACTTCTTCAGATTGCAGATGTGGAAAACGTTGTGAATACCACTGAGCTCTTCTGGTAAGTTTAACTTATAGGCAACTGATCCGACACGTTCGATGATCTCGAATGGTCCAATGTATCTCGGGCTTAACTTGTCTTTCTTACCAAATCGCATCACTCCTTTCCAGGGTGATACCTTAAGTAGTACCTTGTCACCAACCTCGAAGTTAAAAGGCTTACGCTTCAAATCTGCGTAGCTTTTCTGCCGATCTCGGGCAGCTTTCAGACGGTCACGAATCTGGACAATCTTGTCCGTCGTTTCAAAGATTATTTCCGGTCCTGTCAGTTGGACATCTCCAACTTCCGCCCAACAAACGGGCGTTCTGCACTTCCTACCATACAAGGCCTCAAAAGGCGCAGCTTTAATGCTGGTATGGTAGTTATTGTTGTACGAGAACTCGATCAATGGCAGGTGGTTATCTCAACTACCACCTAAATCAATCACACATGCACGAAGCATGTCTTCCAAAGTTTGGATTGTATGCTCACTCTGCCTATCCGTCTAAGGATGGTAAGCCGTACTGAAATTTAAGAGCGTGCCCAAAGATTGTTGGAAACTTTTCCAAAAATGTGACGTGTATCTAGTATCTCTGTCAGAGATAGTAGACACAGGCACACCATGTAGAGATACAATCTTATCTACGTACAATTGGGCTAGCATGTCGGAGCTATAAGTCTCCTTAATGGGTAGGAAATGTGTTGACTTGTCAGTCTATCGACTATCACCCATATCGTATCATTTCCTTTCCTTGTCTTCGGCAACTTGGTGATGAAATCCATTGTCACCATTTCCCACTTCCATGTGGGAAGTTCAGGCTGTTGTAGCAAACCTGACGGCTTCTGATGTTCAGCTTTGACTTGCGCACATGTCAAACATTTAGGTACATAGGTAGCTATAGACTTCTTCAAGCCTATCCACCAAAAGTTTGCCTTCAAATCCTGGTACATCTTGTCAGCTCCAGGATGAACGGAGTATTTGGAACTGTGGGCTTCCTGGAGGATAACATCTCGAAGTCCTCCATAAACTGGAACCCATATTCGTCCGTTTAACCTTAGAATTCCGTCCTTCCCATAGGATAACTGTTCTTCAGTTACACCTAGCTTTTCATTAGGATAGTTAGCTTCTAGTACAGCTTCTTTCTGTGCAGCTAACAACCTTTCATTCAAACTATTCTTTATCTCAATGCTCTTGGCATTGATTCTTATAGGCTTCACCCTTTCCTTCCGGCTCAAGGCATGTCACACCCCTAATTTCCACGTGTCACCGGTGGGCCTGGTGGGGGAGTATCGTGACGTAGTTGATATCATCATTTGTCAAACAACACAAATTATAATGCACAGCGGAAGCAAAAGAAATAGATTTATTTCAACCATCAAATGTAATATTAAAGTATTACAAGTAGTCGAAATAGATCCACATGCGGATCGAAAATAAAGAGAAAGAAATTGTTCAACAGATATATGCATCCCAAAGCTTGCGAGACTCTATGATGCTAAGGAGAAACCAGCCTATTGCGTATAGCACCTGCACTTAATCTTTTTGGGGAAAATACGTCAGTTTGCACTGGTAAATACAATTTAACTGACTCATTTTGAAAACATTTGAAAAATTTGGTTTTAAATGCACAAGGCACAAAACATTTTATAACTTGGGAATAATTAATCAAAGTTAAACTTGTAAAAGATTTACATGTTTGTTGTGCGTTCAGTCGCCCGAGTCGTGTCGGGTTTAAGGTTAAATGACACACCACTAGTATAAGTCCGCGGCGGGAAGCCAACGTTTATACCTTAATAATATGGACATAATACCGGGTGTACGCCTACACCCGGGTGTCAAGGTCGTGG
Organism: Helianthus annuus; assembly: GCF_002127325.2. NCBI lineage: Eukaryota > Viridiplantae > Streptophyta > Magnoliopsida > Asterales > Asteraceae > Helianthus > Helianthus annuus. The sequence continues at coordinate 134,421,279 of NC_035446.2, read as the reverse complement.
CCAAAAATGATGCCAAGGATATCCGGGACATGGTCATTAAGCTCCCAAAGGCGTAAAAACAAACAACACCAAGTTTTCAAACGGGTCACATTGATAATACCCAACTACTAATGAGTTGGGGTCAATTGCCCGACCAAGCGGTATTTTATATACCGTACCCCCAAGCCCGTATAAGGGAAAATAAGTTAAAAGTATTTACCTGAGCAAGTATAACCACAAATTCAAAAATGCACGTGTCTTTTACTGGGCTCCCTTTCTGGAACGAAGGTTATAATAACCTATTAGAATCCTAACGGGTCTTTAATATAGCCTAAGCCTAGACCGGTTAGTTTCGAATAATAAATATGGTTTAATCGCGAGGAAATGCGAAAACCGGGACGGAACGTGATTTAGACCCTACAAGCTTGGATACTTGTATAATATGGGTAAACTAAACACATTCTGAATTTAGAGACTAAGATGATACGGTTTGACCCGTTTCGGCTAATATGCGTGAACTAGTCACATAAGCCGATCCCAACGCGAAAGTGCGTAACGAGTAACCATATAAATCATATGCAAGTTTCCTGAGATTATATGCACCAAATATGTTGTAATATCAGTAAGGTATGTCCAATTATGCCCCAAACGTTTTTAAACGCCAATTACGCCTCATAAGGGCATTTTGGTAATTTTACATAGGCTAAAAGGGTAAAAATGGGAAAACTGAGTTTTTAACTTTAGTCTACTGTTATAATATATATTTTTATTAAATATATCAGTAGGTATTAGATCTTTTATGTAAAAACTAGTTTCGACATATACTATGTCGTAAAAATGCCTAAAAAGGCGATTTGGAGCCATTTCCGGGTTTTAAAAGAAAAGCTGATATTTTTATATTTCCAGAAGGCTCAACATATCATATTTAACATAATAAATCAGTAGAAAAAGGTTTGAGGTCAAAAGGTTTTGTAAAACTCATTTTATGGCCGAAAGGGCAAAATCGGCATAAGCCGAATTAAGCTTAAAACCTCTAGTTATGCTCATCCTAAAAATAAATAAAAATCTTTAAAATTCCCAAATTATTATTATATAACAGTGGGTATAAAGATTTGATATAAAATTCGGGTTTAAATAGGTTATGCGTTAATTACGCTAATTATTTACTAAGAAAGCTTCTAATTACGCTAATGAGCATAACTCTTAATCTAGACCTCAAACTGATGTCAAATTTTGGGGACAAGTTTATATTTCAGTAACTAAGTTGTCTACCCTTTTATATTTTCAAAAAAATCATGATTTTTGGACATTTGGGCATAATGGTCAACATATGGGCATTTAACGGAAACATGCATACGAACAAGATATCTAATGAACCATGTTGCATAATCACAGGAGGATATACTAACATGTTATTAGGTCCAAAAGAAGCTCTAAGGCAATCTTAATCTTGACTAAAACGGGTCAGAACTGAAAGTCAAGGCGAAAGTCAAACTATGCGACTTTCGGTTCCGAACCGGGTCTAAACAGAAAATTGTTGAGTTGAACATGTTGGAACATGTTCTTATACTTATTACCAAGTTATATTAATGTTCAAACAGGTTACATACAACCTACATTGCTAATTATGCGTTAATTTGAAATTAAGCATTCTGTTGACTTTTTATGATTAGCTTTGACTCGACAATTGACATGCTTAGAGTGGGAATCTGGAAACACCCTTTTAAGGGTTTGTTACCCACTTAATTACCTTCCTAAAGATATCTTTAATTCGTGATTTGACAGAGCACATTATGCTTAATCACGAAGTCAAACCTTAATTACGACGGTTTGACTTTTACTTAATTAGCTAAGCTAGAAAAGATTAAGGAGGGTTAAGGACACTTACAAGAGTCCTAAGATGGATTAGAGAGCCTAAGAAAATGTGTTGGTGACCAGAGGAGCTCCAGAAAGTCTTTAGCCAAAGTTCCAAATGAGCAAGTGTCAAATGATCACACTTGAACCCTTTATATAGTGAACTAGGAGCTCCAAGATCTTGACAAGCAAGTCTAGGGTAGTAAAGGGATGATCCCAAGTGTCCCTAAGGAGCTATTTACTGCCTAGCAAGCCCATAGATTCCCAAATTTACGTTTTGAGTCGGTTAAACTGGTTAAACAGGCAGCTGTCCAAAAGCTGCTGCCAGCGACGGTCTTACGGACCGTAAGCTTGAGGCCTTACGGTCCGTAAGGACCTCTTGCGGACCGTATGCTACAGGGGTTACGGTCCGTAACCGACTTTACTGAAACATGGTTTAGGTGCCTTCCTTACGAACCGTAAGCCTAAGGCTTTGCGGTCCGTAACCGATCCTTGCGGGACATGCTCATGCACCCTGCTTACGGACCGTAAGCCAGGGGCCTTGCGGTCCGTAAGCGATGGCCAGAAGACAAAATTTTGAAAACTTTTAAGTCTTGACTATGCAATCCACCATTTCGAAATCAGACTTTCTTTTGCAGATGTGGGCCACCTTGACCAGCCATTGCATGCCCTACTTCCTCTTACATGTTCCTCATTCAAACTTAAATCATAATGGGACTTGTAAGATCGACGAAGATTCCAAAAATGAGTCTTGGACTCTCAATTACTTGGCCAAGCTATAACAATTCTTATTTACAAGAGTTTTATTTAAATTAGGAGTAGTAACAACCTATAATTTCCGAAGTCCTTGATAAAGATGCAACTTTATTTATTTGAGAGCAACCGGTTATCATATGAGATGATCATCAATTGATTTAAGGATCTTGGGATTTATAAAAATTTCGGGTCGCTCAGAGGTGATTTAATAACGTGTCGCCCTTGGGTCGTTCAGAGGTATTTTAAATAACATGACGCCCCTTTTTATTAGAAATCCTACCACATATCTCTTTATTAAATCCGGTTTCTCTGACACATCTGTCACACACGACACGTGTCTTCATTCTAATGGACAGGAATTTTCGAGGTGTTACAAGGCATCGGCGACTACATTCGCCTTGCCAGGATGGTATCTTATTTCACAATCATAATCATTCAAAGTCTCCATCCACAGTCGCTGCCTCATGTTCAAGTCCTTTTGGTTAAACAGGTGCTGGAGGCTCTTGTGATCAGAATAGATCACACACTTGATGCCATATAAATAGTGCCTCTAGAGCTTCAGTGCGAATACAACGGCACCCAATTCCAAGTCGTGGGTGGTGTAATTCTTTTCATGCACTTTTAACTGTCGAGAAGCATAGGCAATAACCTTGCCTTTCTGCATAAGCACACATCCCATCCCGGTGTGTGATGCATCACAGTATACCACAAATTCTTCTATTCCATCAGGTAATGTTAACACAGGCGCATTGCTCAGCTTCTGCTTAAGGATATCAAAGGACTCTTGCTGCTTAGGACCCCAGTTAAACTTAGCATTCTTTCTAGTTAGAGAAGTTAGGGGTGCAGCAATCCTTGAAAATTTTTCAATAAAATGCCTGTAATATCCTGCCAATCCCAAGAAGCTGCGAATTTCTGTGGGTGGTCTTAGGCTCTTGCCAATTCATGATAGCTTCCACCTTAGCGGGATCCACTTGGATACCACGCTCACTAACCATATGTCCAAGGAATTGGACTTCTCGAAGCCAGAATTCACATTTAGAGAATTTGGCGTAAAGCTTCTCCTGTTGAAGTAGTGAAAGAATACATTGAAGATGCTTCTCATGATCAGCTTGATTCTTTGAATAAATCAGAATGTCGTCTATGAAGACGATAACAAATTTGTCCAGGTATGGTTTGCAGACACGGTTCATGAGATCCATGAATGCTGCCGGTGCACTAGTGAGCCCGAAAGGCATCACTAGGAACTCGTAGTGACCATAACGGGTCCTGAATGCCGTCTTGTGTACGTCTTCATCTCTAACCTTCAGTTGGTGATAGCCTGACCTCAGATCGATCTTAGAGAAGTAGCTTGCCCCTTGAAGTTGATCGAACAGATCGTCGATCCTGGGTAAAGGATACCTATTCTTGATAGTGACTTTGTTAAGATCACGGTAATCGATGCACAGACGCATCGATCCATCCTTCTTCTTGACAAATAAGATTGGTGCTCCCTAAGGAGACGAACTAGGTCTAATGAAACCTTTGGCTAGCAATTCATCCAATTGTGTTCTTAATTCCTTCATCTCTGTTGGTGCCAACCTATAAGGCGCCCTTGCTACTGGTGCTGCCCCTGGGATAATGTCAATTCTGAATTCTACTTGTCTATCTGGTGGTAAACCAGGTAGTTCTTCAGGAAAAACTTCAGGGTATTCAGAAATGACAGGGATATCCTCAATCTTGGGTTTCGGCTCATCAATAGTCACTTGTGCCACGTAGATAACACAACCCTTCTTCAAACACCTAGAGGCCTTGAGCATAGTCACATGCTCAGGCAGTCCATACTGGGTATCTCACTGAATGGTAAGTGACTCACCAGACGGAGTCTTGGGCATTACTTGCTTCTTATTGCAGACAATCTGGGCCTGGTTATGAGACAACCAGTCCATGCCTAAAACTATGTCGAAACCGGCTAACTTCAAAGGAAGTAGGGACAACGGAAAAGAGTGGTTCTTAATGGATATGAAACATCCATCTAATATGGTTGAGGCGGTTTCTAAGGTGCCATCTGCTAATTCCACCTCATACTTCACACTTAAGGTTTTAACAGGTAAATTCAACAATTTGCAAAACTTATTGTCTACAAAAGATTTATCAGCTGCTGAATCAAATAGTACTCTTGCATAGACATCATTTATAAGGAAGGTACCTGTGATCACATTGTCGTCCTACACAGCTTCCTTTGCATCCATTCTGAATACCCTAGCATTAGTCTTCTTTCCTTCATCAGCTTTCTTTGCATACTTTGGGCAATTTGTCTTGATGTGCCCCTTTTCGTTGCAACTGTAGCATGTTGCGTCTTTCAGCTTCTTGCACTCTAGGGTTTTATGTTCCGTGGATTTGCAAATCCCACAAGGACTTGACTGAGATTGGGATTTTGAGTCAAGTCTGCACTTCCCAAAGTGGTATTTCTGACAAGTCTTACACTTGGGCTTATCTCCAGATTGATGCCTATCCTTCTTAGAACTAAATCCCTTCCTGTGGTCATTGTTTCCTCTGTGCTTCTTATTTGAGCGACGCGAATTGTCATCATCATGCTTCCTTTTCTCGGTATCCGTGTTCCTCAGCGATCTTTGCCTGACCGCGTCCACTGTGAGGGATAAGGATATATCAGCTACAGACCTGAAAGTAGCTGGCCGAGAGGCTTTTACACTTGCCTTTATCTCTGGGGCTAAACCCCCGATGAAACGAGCTATTCTTTTGGGTTCCGGGGTCACCAGATAAGGAACCAACCTTGACATTGTATTAAAGCTCGTAAGGTAAGCTTGGCAATCCAGATTCTTCATTACTAATGACAGAAAATCCGACTCAATCTTCTCTACCTCATGCTGAGGGCAGTAGTTCTCTCGGATGAGGGCAACAAATTGTTCCCATGACATACTGTACAGTGGAATCTTCCCAGCAGCTTGAATCAACGATCTCCACCAGGCTAAGGCCTCACCCTTGAACGATTGAGACACAAACTTTACTACATCCTTCTCAGCGCACCCGCTGATATCAACCACTGTGTCCATCTCATCCAACCAAGTCATGTAGTCTATAGCCCCTTTTTCCCCAGTGAAATCCCTGGGTTTGCATGACACAAAGTATTTGTAGGAGCAACCCTTATCACGGGGTCCTTGATTCAGCACGATTCTTTGAGATGGGACACTATGATGGTTTGAAGAGTGACGATCGTCATCATCTTTCTTTGGTTCTTCCTTCTTGGTGGGAGGCTTGCTATGCGCCTCAGAATGAGTCTTGGGCTTAGAATGCGGTGCGGATAGGGTCCTACTCCGAGTACCGCTCGATTCGCTATACCGCTTATCCAAGGCTTTTGCAACAGCATTGTCAATTAATGCATGGAGTTCCGCACCCGCTATATTAATCCGAGCATCATTCTGGTTCTCCATTGGGTGACTATTTATTTCATCCGAATCAGCCATTGTATCTTGAACTGTTACATAAGATATCGGCAAAATTTATTTGGGAGTTTATTATGGAATTGCCTTTTTATGGCAATTCATTAACCATGGTAAACATAAACCATATTTGGTTAATTTGTTACTCGCATTAATTTAGGATTTTTATTATAATTTATCCTAATTACAAAACAACAATAGTATTATTAGCACAAGAGGCCTAGTCACAGGGACATTTCAATTCGTAAGCCATGATTTCAGAGAATCAAAGCATTAAGGTTTGAACATAGTTCTTTACCTTTTCTGACAGGAAGTCATAGACTACTACTGTCCTTTGTCTTATATGACAATGAGTATGGCCCGTAGGCACTATACTACTAACATATGATCATCTTAATTGATGTTTTATACCCCTGATTTATAGATCATTAAGTTAGGGTTAGGAATCCCTTGAAGGATCCTTACATAAGAATGACGCGGGTGATTTTAACGAATCACGTCTGCCAAGAGTGTTAACATGTTTTCAGACGTTAACAAAGATTTGAATCCTTTAATCAGGTCTTACCATCTTGGCCAGGTCTTATAATGACACGAAGGCTAGGTTATACCGTTAAGATTCTTAATTAATATTTGGTAGGCAGATTATTTTTAAAGGAATGATTTTGAATTATTTATTTCATATATAACGTATTTGTGCATATAATGACAAAATGAAATTTATAAACTTAGCATTACAATACATATTAAAAAGGATTACACATTTCCCTAAACGGGACTTTTAAATAGACGAATTACCCACACAGAGGTTAAACTAGAAAACAAGTCCAGGTAGGGACCAATACTAGGATAGATGTCCTCACAGGGACTGAAAGATAGGTCCACGCAGGGACTAAAAAACAAGTCCACGCAGGGACTAAAAGACAAGTCCACGCAGGGACAAAATACACATATAAATGTCCATGCAGGGACTTGATTGAAATAGGAAATACAATAATATATATAGAGATTAATAATCTCGCTTCTTCTTTCCTTTTAACAGGTTTGCCAGGCCCTTGAGGAATCCACGGTTGTTCTTACGTTCTTCTTCAAAATCTCGGTCCACCCTGTTTAATCGGTGGAGGATTTCTTCTTGCTTCGGTGGGGAAAAACGTGGCGGCTGCGATAGGTGCTGAGCCGGAGGTCAAGCAGGTACTGGATACCCATGAGTTGAGTATCCCATTCCCCAAGGACTTCCATAAGGTCCTTCGGGATGAAGGGCGTTGTAGTTTGCTGCCGCTTTTAGGTATGGGTCGGCATCAATATAGTTGTAGTGTGTGTGAGCTGGCAGCTCAAACGGGTTATATGCTGTGGAACCAGCGTATGTAGGTATCGGGTTATCGCAACCAAGTGGTGGTGGTGGTGGTGCAACTGGTACAGAATTCACCTCTGCAGCTGGGTTAGAAGGTCCACCCATTTGTGGGTCTTCATGCAGTGGCGGATAATGACTGCCGCTGGAGTGTCAAGGGGTGCTAAAATGAAAATCCCCTCCGCGAGCGGACATCCACACGCCTGTTCTCCTACGCCTTGGTGGATCTGGAGGTGCTTGATGAACTGGTGGCGGTGGAGGCGGTGGCGTGACTGCCACGAAACGTGAATCCTCGGAGGGATCCTGTTGCTACGGTTGTTGGTCATGAGGCGATAAATGGTGAGAGGGTGTAAAGTACCACTCACACTTGTTGAACCTTGCTTGGTTACTGTCTGGACCCTGATAGGGTGTTCCATGGAAGGATGATCCATCAGAGATCTCGATGGGATGGTTGGGGGTACCTCTTGCAGGCTCGACGGGATCCGTGTCCTCGTCCACGTCCACGTCCATTGCATTGTCTTCTGAGAAATGGTCCTCCGGTCCCAATGGGTTAAAACCCATTGGTTCTTGGATAAAGTTTGTCGGGTTAAACCGGCCCTGAAAGACAGGAGTAGGGTCGCCGAAGGAACGGTGCGAAACGGAACGCTGGAGAGGTATGTATGAAGGTTGAGGGTTATCGGGCTCGTTTTCCGAGTGAGGCCCAGAAGAGTGACAGTAAGAAGGTGTTGAACTGTGTGAGACAGACCGTCTAGCGGTCTCAAAAAAGTTCCTCCTGTTTCTCTGAGGTTCAGCACTCATTGTAGTGGAAGGAGTTCGCAGGTTAGAAGGCCCGGCCTGATGATCGTTGTGGGTAGTGATTGGCCCTTTGCCTCTTCCTCCTCTTCTGATTCTCGGTGGCATATATCCTGATTAAACATTTGCAATAAATAAAAAACAATAAAAGACAAACTAAAACAACAATTTGAATTCGTCCTAAGTTCTTGTCTAGACTCGAGTATGTGCAATTGTGTCATTGAGATTAAACACATAAGGCTAGTGTTTAATTCACTCAATGTTGGATCTGATACCAACCAGTCACACCCCGATATTTACACGTTTCACCGGTGGGCCCGGTGGGGGATTATCGTGACGTGGTTGGTAACATTACAGTCAAGCAACACAATATTTAAATGCACAGCGGAAGCAAAAGATAGATATATTTCAACCGAATATAATTGTAATATCAAGTATCACAAACAGTTGAAAATAATCCACAGGGGGATCAAAATAAATAGGAAACATTGTTCAACAGTTTGACATCCAAGCTTGCGAGACTTATTGTGGACGCTAGGAGAAAACCAGCCTAGTTCGCGTAGTACCTGCACTTAACCTTTTTGAGAAACTACGTCAGTTTACACTGGTAAATACATTCAACCGACTCATTTTGAAAAGTTTAATAAAATTGATTTAAATGCACGTGGCACAAACTTTTGTAACTTGGGATAATTATTTGAATATAATACTAGTAAATGATTTACATGTTTCTTATGCGTTCAGTAGCCCGATCCGTAGTCCGGGTTAAAGATCAATAGACACACCACATTATTTATTCATTTATGCACTGACGGGTGTACGCCTACACCCCGTGCTCAGGTCGTGGCCATCTCGTAAGATGATGGCAAGGATATCCGGGACATGGTCATTAACCTCCCAAAGGCTTTAAGCAAACAAAACATTTCGAAACGAAGCATATCAATGATTTAATCTCTATTCGATTAAAGATTGAATGCTGGACCCAACGGTATTTTATATACCGTACCCCAAGCTCATATAAGGGAAATTAAGTTAAAAGTATTTACCTTTGCAAGTATCAATCACAAATAGCAAGTGCGTGTAGCTTTTACCGGGTCTCCTAATCTGGAACGAAGGTTTATAATAACCTATTAGAATCCTAACGGGTCTTTAATTAAGCCTAAACTTAAACCGGTTAGTTTTAACGAAAGATACGGTTTGAACGCACGATTAGGCAAAGACCGGAATAGAATGTGTTTTAGTCCCGACAAGTTTAAAGACTTGTATAATATGGGTGAACTAAACACCTTCTGGATTTTGAGGTAAAAACGATAAGGTTTGACCCGTTTCGGCTAACTTATGTAAACTAGTTACACAAACCTAACCGAACGCTCAGAAAACGTAACGGGTAACCATGAGAGTCACTTACAGGTTTCCTAAGTTAATATGCCCGAAATATGTTGTGATATCAGTAGGATACCTTCCATTATGCCCGAATCGAGTTTAATGTCATATTAAGCCCCGTAAGGGTATTTTGGTCATTCTAAAGATTATAAAAGTGATTATTTATAATTCTGATGTTCGAGTCTGAAGTGATCAGTAAAACCACTTACTTTAACAAGTTACATCAGTAGGTAGTAAGTCTTTATATGACACAATGGTTTAAACCTATACTAGGTGTTTAATACGCGTAAAAAGCCATTTTAAGCGATTTCCAGGTTAAACAGGAACTCTGAGTTTTCTGATCAGGTTACATAGTTCAAAATACTTTATTTATTATATAAAATCAGTAGCAATTAGATTTGTATCAAAATACTATGTGGAACTCATTTTATGTCCGAAAAGGGTATAATCGGTATTTACCGAATCAACGCCATAACCTTAGGTTATGAGCAGGTTAAAAATAATTAAAAATCTTTAAAAATCTCAAAATATTATATTACATCAGTGGGTAAAAGGTTTGGTGCCAAAAGTTGGGTTTAGATAGGCTTTATGCTAAGTGCGCCGTTTAATTAACAAAAGTTTCTTAATTGTGCTATTGAGCATAACTCCTATTCTAGACCTCGAACTGCTATGAAACTTTAGGGACATGCTTAAAAATCAGTAACGAATATTATTGCCCTTTCACATTTCCAAAATTCTCGTTCTATGGTTAAAAGGGCATTATGGTCAATCATTAGGCAATTAACGGAAACTTGTAAACGAAGCGGACAATCAATGAACCAGTCACAGAGGGTTATGCTATCATGTAACCTGGTCCTAAGGAATTCCTAAGGCATTTCTAGACTCTACTAAAATGGGTCAGAATTGAAGTCAAAGCAAAAGTCAAAGTTTGGCGACTTTCGGTTCCGAACCGGGTCTAAACAGAAAATTGTCGGATCAAACAAGCTTAGACCAGTTCTTAAACTTATTATCATGTTATATGAGTGATGAAATAGGTTACATGTCTTCTACATTGTTAATTACATGAAAATTTGCAATTTAAGATTCTGTTGACTTTTTCTTAACAACTTTGACCCGACATTTGATCTAGTTAGAGTGGGAATCAGAGGGTGCCCTTTTGAGGGTTTAATGCCCACATGATTACCAACTTATAACTACCTTTGATTCGACTAATCACTGGACCATTAATGATTAATCGTTAAGTCAACCGTTAATTATGACGGTTTGACTTCTAAGCTAAAACTAAGTAAAAACTCAATTAAGGTCAAGCATACTTACTGAAGTCCTATGCACGATTTGGGATGCTTAGGGTCTGCTCTTATGCTCCAGGAAGCTCCAAGAATGCAGATGGAATGAGTGAACACAATGTTGCAACACAAGGGCCTTTTATAGTGTTCTTAATCCATCATGATCATGACAAGCAAGTCTAGCATGGATCCCAGATCATTACAAGTGTTTCCTAGTGCCTAGGAACTGTTAGGGGTCGCCCATGCTGCTGAAAAGATCTGTTAAAGTTGGTTATAAGGCTGAACAGGCTGCTGCCTGTGTTTTCTGCATCTGGGCGTCTGACGTGGCCCGCGTAAGGTTCTGCTAAGCCTTACGCGGCCCGCCTGAGACCTGCTGTCAGATTTCAAATCTTTCCATTATTGCAGCTTGGCTCTTGGCTCTTCGAAAGGGTATTTCTTGCATTATGAGCCCTTCTTATTTATGTATAAGGACCTCGAGACTTATACCCACTTTGTTAAGTCCTTGGTCACTTTGTTATTACCCGAAAAGTCATAACTTTATGAAACTATATTATACGAATTTGATCATAACTTTCTCATATGATAACGAAACTTTATGAAATTTTTATCGTGCATTCTAGTGAGCATAATTTACCGTTACAAAGCCTCGGGTTTGCTAATAGGTCACTCAGAGGTATAACTTAAACATGTTGACACATTTAACCCCTGTAGTTTGTAATCTCTCACTTTCTTTCATATTTAGTTCCGTATGATCCATAATTTATTCGTTTGAAGGTATAAACATTTTGTAGGGCTATTCTAGGATATATTTATCCTTTGTTGACATTTTGAACCCTTATATTCACATACTTTCCATGTTTGTCAACTTTAGTCCCTCTCGAGTATTCTTTCTCACGTTCAAGCTTATGACACGTGTCAATACATTATAGGACGTGAATTTTTGAGGTGTTACAATTTTGGTCAACCTTAGTCTCTTTTTTTATGACGAAGGACTATCAACAATATATTTGACCAAAATCACAACATTTTCCATAATCTTACTTATACGTACCTGGCTCAGGTCATAGCATTGACCCGTTTAAATACCTTCTGCTTTTAATTTTCTAGTTAAAAGCAACCAGACCATATGTTATTTCCTGTGATCACAAAAACTCAACAAGTGGTCATTAGTTATTATTGTCAAATGGTATTAACACACCATTTAACCCGTTTTGTCGAAATGGCCATTTATCAACATATGATGGTATTTTAATACCATTTCGCCCCTTGAACCTATCCCGGTTTACATCGTGAATTCTTATTACTTAAAAGACATTTCTTAAATTGTTTGACCCGTTATGACTTTCACCAAATGGTGTTTTTTAAAATCTTTTTATCATTCCGTTAACTCGTGTACGGATTATTATTTAACCACTTTTACCCGTTATAGTTCACCCCATAACGTAATGTCAAAATTCTTTATTACCATAATTTATGGTTTCTTACCATTTTTACTTATCCGACTTGCATTGTATCATGCCAGAACATCATATTTCAAATACTTAACATAATTCATAATCAATACTCACAAGTAAGTGTATTGAAATTAAAAAGGGGGTGTAAGCTTAACTTACCTCGCATCCAAACTACGCTTCTCTTTTCCTTCTTGATTTGTTTGACCTGCTTCCTCCCCAAGTTTCCACCTAGCTTGTTAAGCGTCAAACTATCATCATCGTTCACAAGGTGGTTAGTTTAATACGATTATTCCACCTTACGCATTTTATATTCAAAATTAGCATTCATCGTATTCTAGATCAGTTTGACTTTTTAAAAGTCAAATGCCCATTAGTATATGAAATGCATAATCAAGTTCATCAACTAGCTTAGGCATTCCTTAATTATTGTCACACCCCGGCCGCGTGTAACGTGCAACCGCGGCGGAAACGCCGGGGAGTGTTGTGGACAGAATTAATTGTTTCATAACCATGGAAACCAAAGTTACATTTTATTTATTTAACAAGAGTAATACATTGTCTTAAACAGGAAAACAAAGAGTTCAAAACATAATCAAACTAGTCTATCTTCATTTTTATTCTCTAAGGCACAGGTCCGCCCTAGTGTCATGATCATCATCCTATGGAACAGCTCCTGAAAACACATGTGAAAGTAGGTACGTCAGCATAAAAATGCCTGTGAGATACATAAGTTTTGTGAAAATGGGATTCATGACTTGAGTTTAAAGAAATGTTTAATAACAGTCAGTCATGAACCTTGTATTTTGTCTTGCTTTGTAAACCATTTGAAAAACGATAATATCAGATGATATGTATAGATAAGTGTAAGGTTAAATGAGTAACCAAGTAAAATGAGTTTGTATAAGATAAGTTGTTTGTAAAAATAATGTCTTGTGAAGAGTATGTTATTTGTGTAAAATGTAATGTGTCTAAACTGAAATGACTTAGATAACGCTACGATATGTAATATTATACAAGCATTTATATATAGGAAGTACCAACGGCGTATCCACCATGTTTGTATCATATTACTTACGCCACGTTACTCCAACCATTTACCCAAACCAACCACCATGTAAATTGTTCATGTATAAATCAATTGTCAAGTGTTATTGTGTAAACCATGTCGAAATGTCTATGTTCAATGTAAACCACCAAGTATGTATATCAATGTCAAAATGTTTATGTTTAATGTAGATCACGTAATGTGTACCCAAAATATATCTTGTATGGTAAGTGAGATGTATCAACTAAACCATATGTAAAAATGCACAAAACAAGGTGTTGAAGTAAAACATGGTTTAAATCAACGTTATGTTTTGTGGAACAATGCATGCTCTACTGATATGAACATTTATGTGGTATTGTAAAATATGCATACATCCAAGCCTTGAGACTGTGGCGATAAACCTTTAAACAAATTAATGGTTTATCTAAGTTATGTATATCGAATTCGGTCATTCCTTCCAATCCTATCAAACCCAGGATTTCAGGAACGGGAGTTGTCAATTCCTATGGTACCACTACCTACTAACGAACGGCGTGATCAATGTTAATGAATGTATTGTTCCATGTTAAACAAACCAAATGTGATACCAAAATGAAGGCATGTGATGTAAACAATTGTACTAAGTATGCACACAATGGGAATAAATAGCATGAAATGCAATGTGAAGCAATGTACTAAGTACGCACACAATGGGCATACATAGCATGAAAATGTAATGTCAAGCAATGTACTAAGTACGCACACAATGGGCATACATAGCATGAAATGAAATCATGTACTATAATGTACTAACGAACATAGCAGGTATATGATGTGAAAACATGGAAAAGCATGAAAGTAACAAGTAGGCACATGTGTTTCACCCCAAAACAGTTTGGAAAACAGTAAAAGATGGGGTTCTATGTACTCACCTGAGATTGCTTTGAATTCCTTGTATAGTAACCAGATAATGCTAGAGATCACGGGATATCAAACGGCACCTAATAGGTAGCTATATTAATATACCGGACCAAAATCGGAAGGATCGGATAGTATGCGGGTTTGTAAACCAAACGAGTATGGAGACTCGTGTAATATGGTTTAACAAAGTCTACATACTAAAATGAAACCTAACCTAAGTGCTCGCGACCCATTACGACCCGTTTAGGTAGCTTATGCTACCTTACGCGTCGTTCGCGTAGAACGCGTCTGGAACGCCTAACATCGTGACCACAAGGTATAACCTCGGAAGGTTATAGCTATGGTCACCTAATGTGTTTGGTCGGATCCTAATGATCGACCAAATGGGTCGGGTTCGAAAGTATAAGCGATGGTTTAGATCGCTTACCTTACGACCCTATATATGCACTAAACTAAAAGTGACGAGCTAAGCATGTTAGAACATGCTTAACTAAATTTAGAAAACAGGTTTGGCATTAAAACAAACGGCTTTGATGCTCACGAGTAGTTTGGTTACAAAATACGCAAGAATGCGCATTTTGGCTGAAACTACGACTCGTCACTGAGCCTAGATAACGTGGAAATCAGTAGGTATAGTCACTACGGACTATAACCATCGTGATCACGCTCACGTTATGAAGTTCCAACGAACTTCGCATCGACCATAAACTGGTCAATGCAGAAAGTCAAACATAGTTCGACTTTCGGACTCGAAAATCGATAAAACAACGAAGGAACACTTACAAAGGATCCCCGAAAGCTAATCTTGATCAAAGAAACTCAGGTATGAAGCAATACTTCAACTTAGAGCTTTTAGATCAGATTCTTATGAGTTTTACACCAAAGGGGGGGGGGGTATTTATAGGAAAAGTAGAGCCGTTAGGATCGTTTCTTGAATAACGTGCCACGATCTCGCCCGTACACTTGTCGAATTATTGTGGTACATCAGATCTTGCCCCTTATTGGCTGGAAGAGACAAGGGCCAGCTTGCCCTTTCACTACATGAAGTGGCAACAACATTTAAAACTGAATCTGCTGTGCTGGGGGTGCCTTACGGACCGTATGGGTTGTGGCTTACGGTCCGTAAGCCCTTAGTTTGGCAGATTTACAGTTTTGGTCCCTGAGCTCCAAAACTTGGTATTTGATGCATTTTTGACACGTTTAAGCCCCGTTAACCCCATTTCAAAGCTCTAAAATGATGTTAAAGTATAGGGAACTTAAAATGTGCTCAAAAATATCCCGGATGTCGGTTCGTTTGGCCGTACGGTCGTGATGTTCGGTTAATTACGATGGAATGCGCATAAGCGCGAAAGATGATCCAAATTGCGCAGTGAATGGATTTTTCTCATGCCATACACTAAGGCATAATATAAGGATGCTTACATAAATTTTTGGATGTCCGGATGTATTCAGAACGTAAGTTATGCGCAAAAGTGCAAACTTGTGCACTTTTTGACACTTTTAGCCCCTGAATGATCCAGAAGTTTGTTTTAGCATACCAAACCCCTCAAAGCCTATTTCTAAGCTATGTAAAGGATATTTATGGTATGTTTAACTTATGGACATGTTCCGGAATGTTTGTTACAGTTCAAATTGGCATACTTTTGCAGTTTGTCAAGTTTAGTCCCTGTAAGCGAATTAACTTTGTTTTTGCCATACCAAAGCCTTCAAAACTTATTTCTAAGTTATGTAAGGGTTATTTAAGGTATGTTGAGTATATGTTGATGTTCCGGAGTATTTGTCGCATTAAACTGAGTACGTTTACGCACCAGTTTGCGTATAATTCTCCAGAAAGCGATGTAGAGTTTGAAATTGAGCAAAAGTCAAAACATGAAAAATGTAAAACACAACCAAACAAAAATTGGGATCAAATAACATTGTTTTATTGATAATAGAACTGTTCATAATGATTACAAGCACAAATGTTACAATTATCCGGTAGGCGTTATCTTTTGGCCACCGTTTTAACCAAAGTTCTAACCAAATTTGTTACATTTCCAACACTTTAACTAGTTCAAGCAATTATCAAGACTAATTTATTCATTCATTTTCGCAAGAACTAAGGGTTCTCCTCTATAAGTGAGACCCGTTTCATCATACCACTAGCATTCATTCGAACACCTTATCTAATCAAGTTCTACTTACAACTAGTAGATAACATTCTTTTAAGTATCTATTCACTTAAATATAACTTTAATTTCATCATAACTTACTTAACCCATTTCATGGCAATTATGAACATATACTCAAAGTCATAATTTGTTCAAGTATATTTCCTAATACTACCATCCATGATGGTTTTAAACATGATTATATCATGATCTTTATCATATTATCAAAACCCACTTGATAATCTACTTATTCATCACTTAGAAGTAACCTTACATCAAATTCTTCATAATTTCTTCACAACTAACGAAATTAAGCATACAATAGCATTCAATTTCAAATTTGGATCATAATCCAACACCCTTTTTGCAAGTAACCTACTTGTCTAAATTCTCAACTTTAACCAATCTAGGTTTTACGACATACCTTATGATCCCCATGACTAGGTAATCGTTATTATGCATCCGAATCCGAATTTGGGCTTCAATTAGCCTTTCAATTTGAAGATCTTCACGAACTAGGGTTTACATCCCTAGTTTCTCTTGCTCCTGGTTGATTACACGCGCACACACACACACACACACACACACACACACACACACACACACACACACTTAGTATGTGTGTTGTGTTTATTACTTGTTTTAATTAAACAAGTTTCCCTTCTTGGCCATGTTAGTCCCTCTTGTTTCATTTATTATAAAAGAAGCTATGACTCATAGTTATATCATTTTAATTACCACTCACTAACTAGGTTAATTATTCCTAATTAACTTAGTGGGTTCAGGGAGTTATAAACCCGTTTTATTTTAAGTCCCGTTAACTCGGGCCTTTTATAAACTTTGTTTTCTCAAAGTATTTATTCTCATTTTAATTAATATTAGGTTTAATTATTTAAATCCTAATATTTACCGGGTCAATTTTACCACTAACGGTACTTTACCCGTCATTAATATTAACGTGATTTGACTATCAAACCCATTTTCGGGGTGTTACATGAAGATAGAGGCTCAAATATGAATGCTCTAAATATAGAGGTTTACTTTGATTTCTATAAAATTTTCTCTATTACAGAAATTCTAATGTGTGTATATTTTTCTTGTTTCCTCTGTATTATATACAATAAAAATAGAATAACCTAGCAATAAGACACGTGTGCGTTGCGACGCGGGTACATAGCAAGCATCGAATAGATTAGTCCAAACGTTATGTGATAAGTTAACCATATGAAAGCACGCGTTTCACGTATCTTATTGAACTCAATGTAACCTATATAAGCATTGCGATTGGATAAAGACATAAAGTAAATCAAATTTATACCGTACAATCATGACGTATTAGATTTGACCCGAGTCATACATAGAAAAGGTAACGGGTATAACAGAAGAGCTGACTCGTATAACCAACAGAGATTAATTAGAGATTTTAAAGAGGGGAAAAAAACACAATTTGATCGACTTGGATCAAAACAAAATTTACAAAATATTCATAATATAATCACGAAAACATATTGTGTTTGATCTGACTCGTTTCCCAAAAAAGTTTACATCGAAACATACATCAACTCAAATTTATACCGCAACGTACATATAAATATGCACGCAAAAATGGTTTTTTAAACGAAAACATATTATATTTAACCTGACTATTTCCACAAAAATTTATGTCCAAACATAGAGCAAATCGAATTTATTCCGACACCTACACAAAATTTTCACGGTAAAAAATAGTTTTTCTTAAGTAAAGGAGGTATAGCGGTAAATCAAAACAAATTATTAGTAAAAAAACTTAATAGGTTAAATATGTTCGTAAAATCGTGCCAAGTAGAACTAATGTCACACCACTGCCAGCGACCACCAACATCAAAAGAGCTCGTACAAATAAAATAAATAAAAAAAGTAAAAATAACGTCGAATGAAAAACAGACGTAAAATCGTTGAATCACGAACGCCCGTTGCGGCGTGTTAATGTGAAGAAATTAGACATAAACGTAAAACGTAGAAAAGAGTAACTAAATCGATTTAGGACCCGCGCGTTGCGACGAACTTGTCAAACGAAGAAAAATAGACGCGTTGCAACTGGCAACGGAAAAGAAAACAGACAGAGAAACGTTGAACCCCACATGCACATTGTGGGGTGTTGACTCACAAAATTTATAACGAAACATAAAACGGAAAAATTGCGAAAGATGAAAAGTATGGGGTACAATATAACAACCCTGAACCGACACCCTTGATAATTTTTCCGATACCCTAAAAATATTTAAAATATCCCAAAATGTCTTTAAATGCACCCCACATGTGAAAATCGAGCCCGAAATGTAACATAACATTAAAAATAAATTAAAAACAAGAAATATGAAGTTGGGGCGGGCCGCGTAGACCCACCCCAACATTTACGCGGGCGGTATTGGGGTCAGAACCTGATCCCGTTTGTTTTCTTTAGTTCAGGCGGGCCGCGTAAGCTTAAGCTTACTTTTACGCTGGGCCGCTAGAGTCTTAGAATTTGGCGCAGCCCGGTGAAGACACGTGTCATCAACGTGTTGAACCTATGCGTGACCCGGATCAGCTACGCCTAGACCCCTAGGCCACGCGGGCCGCGTAAGCCCGTGTTGTCTTTTACGCGGGCCGCGAGAAACCCGGAAAACAGCCCTATAAATAGAGGCCATCGGATTTTCAGTCTGTTCGTTCAATTCTCTTTCTCTCTCACGAATTTCTTAATAGTAGAAGCTATACCCGGGTATTATACCCCCTAAATAGCGAGGTTCTGCTACGATGTAAGTGTTATAACCCCTGGAGACGTATTAGATACTATGCCCGGTTGATCTAGGGTTCCGTAACGGCTGTCGTGGTTCTGCCCGACGGAGTCGTTGGAATGCCGTCTCGGTGAGGGTATTACTAATGTTAAAATGGGTTATTATACTAACACACGTGCATTTGTGTAATTTATAGATTATTCCCAGGAAATCCTTACTGAAAACCCTAAAACAGCAATGTGAGTTATCCTCTTTTTGTAAACCTATTTTGTAAACAGTTTTTACCAAACCTTAAATATTTTACAATGCAATTTAGCAGTGATTGAGTCTTTGTAATTCTACGATTACTGCCGGTATGTTGGGGTTTTGTATACAAAATGTGAGTAACGTTACCATTGGACGAAGAGTTAGCCAATGTGTAATATAACCCACCAGTCAGGATTGACAGTACTGAATGAGTAATTGGGTAGATATAAACATTGTAATCGCTCTCAATACTGTTTAAATTAAATTAATGTTTCTTGATTAAACTGGGATTCACTCACCAGTATTTCCCACTGACAAATGTTTTTAAAACGCGTTTCAGGTAACACAATGTGAAAGCCAATTAGAAGCCAGCTGGACAGCACTGAAGGCTTGGAAAAGTGGCTATAAAAGTTACCTAAATAAAAGAAAGCGTTTATTTCAATAAAATGGGATTTATCCCTATAAACCAGTCTGTAATGAAAACTTGGGTTTTACCCATATGTTTAATGTAATAAAATGTGGTGGTTTACTCTGATAAAATATTTCCTAACTACGGTCCTGATGAAAATTTCCGCTGCCAAATTAATTAATAACGCGATACCACCAAAACTGGCTCGTGGCCGCCCGTTCCCGGGGACTAGGGATCAGGGGTTGCGACAGAAGGTGGTATCAGAGCCATGCCACTGATTCAGCCACAGAAGTGTTCTGCTGACACCAAAATTCAAAATGTTAGGAAATAAATAACGGAAATACGTGCATAATTGTATTTTCTTGTTATGTGTTATCTGACTATCTGTTAGTTTACAGTATGAGTGACCAAGGACCATCTGACGTGTATCGTCAATTGTCTGGTTCGCCTAGAAGCGAAGGCACCTCCTCTTCTCAGCCTGCCCTCTCGGTGTCACACCCCGAATTTCCACGTGTCACCGGTGGGCCCGGTGGGGGTAACGTGACGTAGTTGATAACATCATAGTCAAACAACACAATATATAAATGCACAGCGGAAGCAGAAATAGATTCATTTCAACTTTACATAAACGTAATATTTAATATCACAAGTAGTTGAAACGGATCCACAGGCGGATCAAATAAAATAAGATAAATGTTCAACAGACTTTAGACGCCTCGAACTTGCAAGATTCCTTACTAACGCCCTGAGCAGCTTCCAGCCTATTACGTACTTGTACCTGTCACTTAGACTTTGGAAAATACGTCAGTTTTCACTGGTAAATACACTCAACTGACTCATTTGAAAAGAGTTTATGAAAATTGGTTTAGGCGCACAAGGCACAAAACTATTTTGACACTTGATTAAGATGCACAAGGCAATATTAATCTTTTATACTTGGGACAAACTATATCTCATGTTATCAGTTTTACATAACTTGCTCTACATACGGGGCCCGGTCCTATGCCGGTTCAAGATTAACCGACACACCACTATTCCCTTATTGGGAATCCCATATTGGGTATAATCAAATAATAAGCATAAAGCATCTGTCAGGTGTATGCCTACACCCCGTGCTTAGGTCGTGGCCATTTGCAATTAATGAGTCAAGGATATCCAGGACACGGTCGCATTAACCCCCAATGTTTCAGTCAAGCAATACGAATTAAAACAGGTTATTTGAATTTCCCGACACATTGGTCTTCGAATCCCATACCTGACCATGCGGTATTTATATTACCGTATCCCAAGCCCGTAATAGGGAAAATAAGTTAAGAGTATTTACCTGAGCTAGCTCCTGTCTTAAATAGCAAGAATTATAATAACTCAGCCGTATTCACTTAAGTAAGCGTAGGTACAATTTACCGGAAGGCTCTAGTCTGGAACGATGGTATAAATAACCAATTAGAATACTAACGGGTCTTTAATTTAAGCCTAAGCTTAGACCGGTTAGTTTTAAGGAAATATACGGTTCAAGCGCATGATTAAGCGAAGACCGGATAGAACGTTATTTAGACCCGACAAGTTCGAATACTTGTATAATATGGGTATACTAAATACATTCTGGATTTTGAGACAAAAATGATAACGTTTGACCCGTTTCGGTCAATCTACGCAAACTAGTTACGTAACCGAACCGAACGCAAAAAGGGCGATACGGGTAGTCAAAAGATTCAAATGCAAGTTCCCTGATATAATATGCTTTAATTATGATATAATATCAGTAAGTTATGTCCTATATTGCCCGGAATAATTTTAAACCCAATTTACGCCTTAAAAGGGCATTTTGGTCATTTAAAAGATAATAAAAGAGTAAAGTTAGAAATCTGAGTTTCGGGTCTGAGTCATACAGTAAATATACTTAATATGACATATTATATCAGTAGGGTATGACCCATATATCAAATTTACCATTTAAAACCAAACTATGCACCGTAGGGGTATTTTAGTAAATTCACAAGGGCTAAAAACGCCAAAACTGGAAGTCTGAGTTTATATACTTATACTTACTGTTATTATATGAAAATATGCAAGTTACATCAGTAGGTATAGGTCTTATATATTTAAAACAAGTATAACGCTTACTATGCGCGTAAAACGCTAAATATGCGATTTAAGGGCGTTTTCGGGTTTTCAAATTAAATCTGAGATTTTTATATTTCCAGAATACTTAAAATAATTTATTCATCGTATAAAATCAGTAGAAAAAGGTTTCGGGTCAAAAGGATGTGTAAAACTCATTTTATGGCTAAAACGGTCAAAACCGACATAAGCCGAAATGATTAGGCGATCTAGGATCCGTTCAGCCAAAAATTAATTAAAAATCATCTAAATTCCCAGAATATTATAGTACATCAGTTGGTAGAAAGTTTTGCATCAAAACGTGGCCAGAAATAGGTCATACGCGAAAAGGACCGATTATGTAAATTTATAATATAGTTTTACGCTAATTGCCATAACTCACAATCTGGACCACCAACTGATCCGAAATTTTCGGTGCAAGTTTATATAATCAAAATAAAGATCTCTACTCTTTTACTTTTCCAAAAAATCCCGTTTTAAATCAAAAAGGGCAAAATAGTCAACTTTATGCATAAACCGGAAACATGCATTCGAATAGGCTAAGCATAGACTCAATCAAAGAAAATTCCAGAAGGTTCAACTAAAATAAAAATAGTCAAAAATACTTTCCAATACAGATCTCGAACATGCATGTACGAATCCGAATCGATAGCCTACGAAATAATCGTTTTACAAGACTTTCGGTTCCGATTCGTGTCTATACTATAGATCGTCGAGTTGATGATGATTAAAACACATTCTTATATGTGTTACAAGTTATTTACAATGATCAATCAGGTTGCATGTCATCTATATCATTAATCATGTCATTTTTCACAAAAATCGCTTCTGTTGACTTTTTAGAAATAGGTTTGACTCGACATTTAGCATGCATGTAGTGGGATTCAGATAGTGCCCTTTAAAGGGTTTGTTTCCCACATAAATACCAATCTATAACAAGTTTCAATTCGAGAAATGACTGAAAGAAATCCATTTAATCAGAAAGTCAAAGGTTATGAACACCCAGTTTGACTTTTATCAATAATCACAACAAGAATGGATTAAGGAACGAATTGAAAGCTTACAAAGGTTCTATAGGTGTTTAGTGGACACTAGAAGTCGGCCTTGATGATCAGATTATCTCCAGAGAAGCTTTGAGAGCTCTTGCAAGTCTTGGTGTTCTTGTTCACAATTGTAAATGCCAAGAAATGAGATGAATTCGGATTTAAAGCAGAGTTTTTGAGGTTTACTGTTGATGTAGGCATGCAAGGAATGTTATTGGCTCAATTGGAGGTGCCACCAGCTGTTACCAACATCAAATTCGGGCCAAACTACCCATTTTTCGAATTTCTGTCGCTGGGCAACCCACGCGGCCCGCTTGGGCTTTCCCAGGCGGGTCGCCTGACCCTCCTGATCAGCCAACAACTTTCAAACTTGGCAGAAATGGTCCCTGAGCTTGTATGCGATGTTTCGGCTGCTTTTCTCGACCCGTAAACCCCCAAACTTGGTTTCTAAGAACCTTAGGACTTTTACCAACATGGTAATGCCCTCGGATAACTTTGCGCTCAACCGAAAAGCCAAGAAATTTGACGTTGACGCTTTTAGTCCCTTAAGTACGGTTTTGGCCATAACTTTCTCATACGTTGACGAAACTTCATGAAATTTTTACCACATATTCTAGTGAGTATATTTTAGCTATACAAAGCTTCGGGTCTGCCAAAAGTTCACTCAGAGGTATAAATTAAACATGTTGACACTTTTGGCCCCTATAGTTTACCATACTTCACTTTTGTGCAATTTCCGCGTCGTATGATCCATGAACCATCCGTATAAGGTTATAAACATTATGTGGGGTTATCATAGAGCCTATTTATCCATTGTTGACACTTTGGACCCTTACGTTCCATAGTTTTCACTGTTTGTCACTTTTAGTCCCTCTAAAGTATGTTTTCACATAACGGAACTTTATGACATGTGTCAAGACATTATTGGACGAAATTTTTCGAGGTGTTACATCCTCACCCCCTTAAAAGAAATCTCGACCCCGAGATTTATTCAAACAAATGGGGATATTTTTCCTTCATCGTGGATTCCACTTCCCACGTATACTCGGGTCCTCTACGGGCATCCCATTTGACCTTTACAATAGGCACGTGCTTCCTTCGAAGCTTCTTTACCTGTCGATCCTCAATCGACAAAGGTTTTTCCACAAATTTTAGACTCTCGTCTATGTGTATATCTGTATGCGGTATAACCAGTGAATCGTCAGCGAAACACTTCTTCAAATTACAGATATGGAACACATTATGAATAGCGCTAAGTTCTTCAGGCAAGTTTAACTTATAAGCAACTGCCCCGACACGTTCGATGATCTCGAAAGGTCCTATATATCCCGGGCTTAGCTTGCCTTTCTTTCCAAACCGTATCATACCTTTCCAAGGTGATACCTTAAGCAACACTTTTTCACCCACATCGAAGTGAAAATCCTTGCGCTCAGGATCCGCATAACTTTTCTGCTTATCCCTGGCAGCTTTCAAACGATCACGGATCTGAACGATCTTGTCTGTCGTCTCAAAGATGATATCTGGTCCTGACAACTGGACATCTCCAACTTCTGCCCAACAGATGGGCGATCTACACTTTCTACCGCATAAGCCTCAAAAGGCGCGGCCCTAATACTAGTGTGGTAGATATTTTTATAGGAGAACTCTATCAAGAGTAGGTGGTTATCCCAACTACCACCTAAACTAATCACACATGCTCGAAGCATGTCTTCCAATGTTTGGATGGTACGCTCACTCTGTCCGTCCGTCTGCCAACCGTTATGCGATAGTGCTTCTTGACTTATTGGCGAAACATATCCTTTAATCCTTAGGGTGTAATACATTGCGAGCTCCACTAAGCTCCTTAAATAGGTTTTAGCTCATAAGCTATTTGATCTTGATATATTCGATTACCTCGAATGATTTCATATATTCAGAGCTTACTAGCCTGACAATTAACAGATTGGCACACCTTTCCAGGGTGATATCTTTTGTTGAACCTTATCTCTTAACAAGAACTTAGGAGGTTTGCTAATTCCACGAATCCTTGATTCTCTGCCGAATACTGGCAACTTATAGATGGTTATGGATTTGCTCGATCTTATTCGTTGTTCCCAAGGCAACTCTTAGATCCTGATAATTGGACTTACCAATTTTCTGTCTAGCAATAGATGTTTAACATCTATCTATACAAGGTCTCCCAAAGGAGCAGCGTTGATACTTATATAACAACTATTACCGAAAGCTTATCTTAAGGCGATATGGTTATTCCAATCACTGCTTGACTAATCTCAAAGAATAGATGTTCCTTACAGCTGGTCGAATAAAACGACGATCCTGGCAGCAATTTGGGGATTCCTAGCTATTGCCTAAATAGGGTTGCGGTAATCAATGCATAAGCAAGATGAATCGTCTTTCTTATTTACTAAAAATCGGAGTTCTTAGAACCTTGAATTTTGGCTTTTCGAAACCTTATCCAAAACTTATTTATTTGGCTCTTAGTTCTTCCTATTTCGTTGGTAATAACAGATATAAGATTCTTACAATAACTGCAGCCCTAAGCGGGATGTTTGACCTAACATCCTCTTGCCTCTCAGAAGGTAACCATGGTAATTCTTATAAAGAAGCTAATTATGACACATAGAGATGTCAGAGATCTCCGTATTCTCAGACTTTAGCTCATCTAGCGCTGTCGGTGTCAGATAAATGACACATTCCCTTTACCATTGCAAGGATGCCCTAAGTAGAGATACTTATAAGGGCATTTTTATATTGGATATCTCCTTTGAATACTACTAGTCGACTTTAGTACAATATGACCATTGGAATATCTTCGGGGATCCCATGCATTAAACCTCCATACTGATCAGGCATGGAAGCAATCTATGGGGCACACTAGGATACGCAAATCCTCATATGGTACTCTTATCAAACATAGTTTGGCATTCGCAGACGATAGAAAACAATGAGGAAAATAATAAAATAAAATAATTAGTATATATTGTCGTACTCCTTCTGGGGAAGAGTACTCTAGATTCTTATGAAAGGTTTATCTCCGAGGATGGGAGAGAGGTCATTAAAGATTCCATTGGTAAATTATACCTCATATTTAATATATGAAGTCCTTATGAATGTAATCCAGAGTTTTGCTAAGCTTATGGGTTGCTAAAGGTTTATTATCCCTTGCATCAATGCAAAAATACTTGACAGTCATTATCAATGCTAAATGGTATAGGACGTACCTATTGCTATTATCGATGTGCACTGCCGCAGGTATTCAACCGATAGTCTAGGCGGTTCCTTTCTTATCCTTTCCAGACCTAGCTGCTCCTTTCTTGGCAGCCATAGGGCAATTAGTACTGATGTGCCTCTTTTCACCACAGCTGAAACAGTTTGCATCCTTCATGTCCCTACATTCGTGGGACTGGTGACCAGTTCTTTTACAGATGCCGCATTGCTTTATCTTTTGGCTTAATCGACACTGCCCCCAATGTCTTCTTTTACAGGTTTTGCATGTAGGCTTTTTGTTGGAATCCTGTTGGTTATTGTTGAGCTTGGATTTGCTCTTCTTAGGATTCTGAGAGTCATCCTCCTCCCTTTGTCTTTTGTCATTAGTTTCATTCATGAACGACTTTTGTCTCACTACATCTAGAGTGAGAGACAAGGATAGATCTACAGCTGATCTGTAGTTGGTTGGCCTTGAAGCCTTAACATCCCCTTTTATTTCTGGTGCCAAACCACCGATGAAACGCGCAATGCGTTTTGGTTCCGGGGTGATTAAATAGGGTACTAGTCTAGATAGGGAGTTGAAGTCGGTAACATATTGCTGACAGTTTAGGTTTTTCATTGTGAGATTCAGAAAATCTGTCTCCACCTTTTCCACTTCGTGCTGTGGACAGTAGTTCTCTTTGATAAGGTCCGCAAACTTGGACCATCCCATAAGGTATAGGGGAATTTTCCCCGTGGACTGCATCATGGCCTTCCACCATACTAGAGCCTCTCCTTTAAAAGATTGTGAAACAAATTTTACTACGTCCTTATCAGCACAATCGCTGATGTCCACAACTGTTTCCATTTCCTCAAGCCATTCCATAGCATCAATTGCTCCTTTTTCGCCATTGAAATCTCTGGGTTTGCATGAGACGAAATATTTGTAGGTGCACCCGCCCTTAGTTGAACGGGGCTTATCATAGAGTACTAATTCCTGAGGTTCGCTCTTTTCATCTGAAGAGTGAACGGAGCTCTCCTTACGAGCTGATGTATGCGTTTCCGTATGGCTCTTTGAGTGAGTGACACTCGGTTCCTTTTTGTTCTTAAGGACCTTATCCACAACTTCACTAATTGCTGCGCTAATCAAGGCCTGAAGAGTAGTGCCATTAACATTTATACTTATATTTGCATCCTTGTTTTTAGCCGCTGCATTTCTGTGTGCTTCGTCGGAAACCTCCATTCTGGAGCTTTGGTACTAACACCCAAAAATAACATATGCTTAGATGCAAGTTATTACGGAATCATCGCAATAGATGATTTATAAAGTCATGGTATTACTAAACCATAATGGCTGTTAGGTTTATAACTTCCTTATAGTATGCTACTAGAAAGTATGTCAATTATATTTAGCCTAGGTCAAAAAGGACCATCAATTGCGTTCATGGTTTGGACCGAGTCCATTACCTTTTGACTGGGGGTCACAATGTCACAACTGTCTTTGTCATAACGACAATCTTTAGATAGTTGGAAGGCTTGTCATGAAGGACATTGATAATCATAGGCCCGAAGGCCTTGTCACAAGGGACATACAAAATATGGCACTTAAGGCATTAATATATAAGCCGCAATCTTATTGGATCAGAGATCTTAGGGTTCGAACATAGTTCTTCACCTTTGGACAGAGAGTCAAAGACTACAACCGTCATCTTGTGGGAGATAATTTATTTGCCACAAAGGCTAGTCAATGTACATCATTCTGACTAACTAGATGATTGTGAGCCCCAGAGGAGTCAGCCATGGTGAAGCCTTGAAGGCCAACTAACCATGAAGTAATAGCTTACTTAATTATAGGGAATTGTCGAACTTGATAATTTAAATAGCCATGGTGCAAACAAACCATATAGGCCGATAGATAGTATTAAGTGTATTTGATCATGTTTTGCCTAGATTTTTAAATAAACCATCTTTGGCGTTTAAATGGAATAAATCCTTTATACTTACTAGACAGGGGACATAAGTCACGACTGTCAATGTCATAGCGACATCTTATATAGCACAACGGCTTGTTCCATAGGACTTTTCGATGGCACAGAAGCCTCGTCACTAGGGAAATTTTTAATACATAATCAATGATTCCTCTGGATCGGAAAATTTCATAATTCATTGTCTTGACAAGAAGTTATGAAATAAAACTATCGTTTTCATGTATGCATCCTTGCCTGTAGGTATACATCCCAGGGGGATGTTTAGATGTGTATATCATGTTCGACGTTTATTAGCCATGATTCCTATCGATCATATAGGCTAATTAAGGAATTTAAAAGTTCCTAATATAGAGGTGACCATCGTGATTTTATCGCATCACTGTTGTCGGGAGTGTTAACAAGTTTTCAGGTGTTTTAACAAGGACCTGAGTCTCTTTAAGCAGGTCTTACCATCGTAGCCAGGTCCCTAACGACATTCAAGCTAGGTTATACCTTCTGAGACTCTTTTTAATATAATTGCAGGCAGGAAAGGAATGATATTTATTTTATTCAGGATTATAATTATCCCAAATTTATTGAAAATATAACTTTGGCATAAAAGCCTAGTCACGTAGACAAGTTTAATTTATAACCCATGATTTCTGAGAATCGAGGCATTACAATTTATCCTAGTTATAAAACATTACGGATATTGAGGTGGCACAAAGGCCTAGTCACAAGGACATTTATAAATTATAAGCTAGGATTTCAGAGAATCAAAGCCTTGAGGTTTGAACCTAGTTCATTACCTTTTTCTGACAGGGAGTCATAGCTACCACTGTATTTATTAAAATTTCTGGCCCGTGGGCCTATCAATTAACATCTCGTAAGATGTTAAGACATATAGTCATTGTACTGATGATACGTTCAGCGGTCAAAGTAATGACATGACGCCATGATCAGTGTCATTAATTTAATCAACTGTCGTTCAGTGGTCATAATGATGACATGACGGCAGGATTAGCACTTAATTTAAATCAACTGTCATTCAGCGGTTATAATAATGACATAACGACAGGATTAGTACTTTAATTTGAATCAATTGTCGTTCAGCGGTCATAATAATGACATGACGACCAGATTATCGTCTAGAGGGCTTTTGAGCATAGCTCACCCCCTTAGGACGAGGAATCTCTAAAGATTCACAACTGTCGATGTCGCAATCAGACAGTGTATTATAGCTCGTGGCACTTCATCCTTAAGGGATGATTATTTTACTTGCAGGGAATTTTAAATAAATCCCAATTTTCAAATTTATTACCCGTAGGCACTTCATCCTTAAAGGATGGCTATTTTACTTGCAGGGAATTTTAAATAAATCCCAATTTTCAAATTTATTACCCGTAGGCATCAAGTCATTATCAGACTTGTATACAGATATAATCTGTAGATAATTTATAAAAAGAGTGGCTTGTGTGATTTTACGGTCACGCTTAGCCAGGAGTGTTAACATGTTTACATATGTTAACAGAGATTTGAATCTTTTCAACCAGGTTTTACCATATTGGCCAGGCCTTTTATTAAGACATTCGAGCTAGGTTTTACCTTACTAGGATTCTTGTTAAATGGCAAATCAAATAAAAATTGATATTTTCCATTTATTTAATATTTCTTATTTAGAATGAAAGTCCAGACGTAATCATTCCATTATATAAAAGTAAAAGTATAAAGTTGCCCTAAGCGGGGACTTGAAAGGAATAATGTTGTCCTCGCAGGGACTGAAAGATAAATATGTCCTTATAAGGACTAATAAGGAAACGATCTTCAGTAAAAGGAGCTTCTTCTTCATTTTATTTCTGAATGCTTTCTCCTTGGATGTTCATTTCACTTTAGCCGTGGTACGAAGCTCAGCATCTCGGGACTCCGGGTGTGGAGAACTCCTATTACGGCTCCTTCGCTTGGCGACGTATCCAATATATAAAAATAATTGGAAGCAGTAAATTCCAGATTAGAATCGGGAGTATTCCTATGTTAAGTCTAGACTCAGAAGGTTAATGAATGTGCTATTGTGTCATTGAGATTAAACACAAAAGGCTAGTGTTTAATTCACTCAATGTTGGCTCTGATACCAACCTGTCACACCCCGAATTTCCACGTGTCACCGGTGGGCCCGGTGGGGGTAACGTGACGTAGTTGATAACATCATAGTCAAACAACACAATATATAAATGCACAGCGGAAGCAGAAATAGATTCATTTCAACTTTACATAAACGTAATATTTAATATCACAAGTAGTTGAAACGGATCCACAGGCGGATCAAATAAAATAAGATAAATGTTCAACAGACTTTAGACGCCTCGAACTTGCAAGATTCCTTACTAACGCCCTGAGCAGCTTCCAGCCTATTACGTACTTGTACCTGTCACTTAGACTTTGGAAAATACGTCAGTTTTCACTGGTAAATACACTCAACTGACTCATTTGAAAAGAGTTTATGAAAATTGGTTTAGGCGCACAAGGCACAAAACTATTTTGACACTTGATTAAGATGCACAAGGCAATATTAATCTTTTATACTTGGGACAAACTATATCTCATGTTATCAGTTTTACATAACTTGCTCTACATACGGGGCCCGGTCCTATGCCGGTTCAAGATTAACCGACACACCACTATTCCCTTATTGGGAATCCCATATTGGGTATAATCAAATAATAAGCATAAAGCATCTGTCAGGTGTATGCCTACACCCCGTGCTTAGGTCGTGGCCATTTGCAATTAATGAGTCAAGGATATCCAGGACACGGTCGCATTAACCCCCAATGTTTCAGTCAAGCAATACGAATTAAAACAGGTTATTTGAATTTCCCGACACATTGGTCTTCGAATCCCATACCTGACCATGCGGTATTTATATTACCGTATCCCAAGCCCGTAATAGGGAAAATAAGTTAAGAGTATTTACCTGAGCTAGCTCCTGTCTTAAATAGCAAGAATTATAATAACTCAGCCGTATTCACTTAAGTAAGCGTAGGTACAATTTACCGGAAGGCTCTAGTCTGGAACGATGGTATAAATAACCAATTAGAATACTAACGGGTCTTTAATTTAAGCCTAAGCTTAGACCGGTTAGTTTTAAGGAAATATACGGTTCAAGCGCATGATTAAGCGAAGACCGGATAGAACGTTATTTAGACCCGACAAGTTCGAATACTTGTATAATATGGGTATACTAAATACATTCTGGATTTTGAGACAAAAATGATAACGTTTGACCCGTTTCGGTCAATCTACGCAAACTAGTTACGTAACCGAACCGAACGCAAAAAGGGCGATACGGGTAGTCAAAAGATTCAAATGCAAGTTCCCTGATATAATATGCTTTAATTATGATATAATATCAGTAAGTTATGTCCTATATTGCCCGGAATAATTTTAAACCCAATTTACGCCTTAAAAGGGCATTTTGGTCATTTAAAAGATAATAAAAGAGTAAAGTTAGAAATCTGAGTTTCGGGTCTGGGTCATACAGTAAATATACTTAATATGACATATTATATCAGTAGGGTATGACCCATATATCAAATTTACCATTTAAAACCAAACTATGCACCGTAGGGGTATTTTAGTAAATTCACAAGGGCTAAAAACGCCAAAACTGGAAGTCTGAGTTTATATACTTATACTTACTGTTATTATATGAAAATATGCAAGTTACATCAGTAGGTATAGGTCTTATATATTTAAAACAAGTATAACGCTTACTATGCGCGTAAAACGCTAAATATGCGATTTAAGGGCGTTTTCGGGTTTTCAAATTAAATCTGAGATTTTTATATTTCCAGAATACTTAAAATAATTTATTCATCGTATAAAATCAGTAGAAAAAGGTTTCGGGTCAAAAGGATGTGTAAAACTCATTTTATGGCTAAAACGGTCAAAACCGACATAAGCCGAAATGATTAGGCGATCTAGGATCCGTTCAGCCAAAAATTAATTAAAAATCATCTAAATTCCCAGAATATTATAGTACATCAGTTGGTAGAAAGTTTTGCATCAAAACGTGGCCAGAAATAGGTCATACGCGAAAAGGACCGATTATGTAAATTTATAATATAGTTTTACGCTAATTGCCATAACTCACAATCTGGACCACCAACTGATCCGAAATTTTCGGTGCAAGTTTATATAATCAAAATAAAGATCTCTACTCTTTTACTTTTCCAAAAAATCCCGTTTTAAATCAAAAAGGGCAAAATAGTCAACTTTATGCATAAACCGGAAACATGCATTCGAATAGGCTAAGCATAGACTCAATCAAAGAAAATTCCAGAAGGTTCAACTAAAATAAAAATAGTCAAAAATACTTTCCAATACAGATCTCGAACATGCATGTACGAATCCGAATCGATAGCCTACGAAATAATCGTTTTACAAGACTTTCGGTTCCGATTCGTGTCTATACTATAGATCGTCGAGTTGATGATGATTAAAACACATTCTTATATGTGTTACAAGTTATTTACAATGATCAATCAGGTTGCATGTCATCTATATCATTAATCATGTCATTTTTCACAAAAATCGCTTCTGTTGACTTTTTAGAAATAGGTTTGACTCGACATTTAGCATGCATGTAGTGGGATTCAGATAGTGCCCTTTAAAGGGTTTGTTTCCCACATAAATACCAATCTATAACAAGTTTCAATTCGAGAAATGACTGAAAGAAATCCATTTAATCAGAAAGTCAAAGGTTATGAACACCCAGTTTGACTTTTATCAATAATCACAACAAGAATGGATTAAGGAACGAATTGAAAGCTTACAAAGGTTCTATAGGTGTTTAGTGGACACTAGAAGTCGGCCTTGATGATCAGATTATCTCCAGAGAAGCTTTGAGAGCTCTTGCAAGTCTTGGTGTTCTTGTTCACAATTGTAAATGCCAAGAAATGAGATGAATTCGGATTTAAAGCAGAGTTTTTGAGGTTTACTGTTGATGTAGGCATGCAAGGAATGTTATTGGCTCAATTGGAGGTGCCACCAGCTGTTACCAACATCAAATTCGGGCCAAACTACCCATTTTTCGAATTTCTGTCGCTGGGCAACCCACGCGGCCCGCTTGGGCTTTCCCAGGCGGGTCGCCTGACCCTCCTGATCAGCCAACAACTTTCAAACTTGGCAGAAATGGTCCCTGAGCTTGTATGCGATGTTTCGGCTGCTTTTCTCGACCCGTAAACCCCCAAACTTGGTTTCTAAGAACCTTAGGACTTTTACCAACATGGTAATGCCCTCGGATAACTTTGCGCTCAACCGAAAAGCCAAGAAATTTGACGTTGACGCTTTTAGTCCCTTAAGTACGGTTTTGGCCATAACTTTCTCATACGTTGACGAAACTTCATGAAATTTTTACCACATATTCTAGTGAGTATATTTTAGCTATACAAAGCTTCGGGTCTGCCAAAAGTTCACTCAGAGGTATAAATTAAACATGTTGACACTTTTGGCCCCTATAGTTTACCATACTTCACTTTTGTGCAATTTCCGCGTCGTATGATCCATGAACCATCCGTATAAGGTTATAAACATTATGTGGGGTTATCATAGAGCCTATTTATCCATTGTTGACACTTTGGACCCTTACGTTCCATAGTTTTCACTGTTTGTCACTTTTAGTCCCTCTAAAGTATGTTTTCACATAACGGAACTTTATGACACGTGTCAAGACATTATTGGACGAAATTTTTCGAGGTGTTACACTCGGGGTACTCTGCTGATACGGAAGAAGGAATCTTTGTGTTTAAGGCTCAATCTGAAGAGCTATTTCCTCAGAAAAAGAGGGGATGGTTCATTAGGGGAGCACATGAGCGTAGAAAGCATATGAAAAAGTTACAGGAACAGCGAGTGTTAGCCGCAGCTAAAAGAGAAACCGATGCCTATGCCCAGGATATGCTTAATAAGGGTATAGCCAATATCCACATTTTAGCAACCACTGCAGCTGAACCAAAGCTGGAGCAAATGCTAGCACCCCAACCACAACCACCAATTCCAGATCAACCCATTGAAATAGAAAAACCCTGAAAACCAAATAGAAATGCCTGATTTCAACCCGGAGGAGATACCTAGGGTACCTGCACCAAATCCCCTAGATCTAAATTATGACCCCTGGTGGGATGATGTTAGGGAGTATGTGCAACGCTACCCGATACAGGAAAATGTGCCAATGTAAAACTTAGGAGCCTACCCAGGGTTAGATCCTCAAGATCCCTATTTCAATAATGATGCATACATTAGGGAGATCTTAGAGAATCCTACCCATACCAGGCCCCGTACCAGGATCCCGCACCCCAGATTCCAAACCCAGTCCTAGAACCTGCACCCCCAATGAGTGCAGAAAACGTACAAGAACTTTGGACTTTCGGTGAGGAAATTTTAGAAAGCAGTGAGAGAATGAGACAGGTGGGAGAGCGTCTCGTATGGAAATACGACGAACGCAATATGGATTTTTGGATGAATCCATATCCATGAATGTGACTGTGGAAACGGTAGTAGTAATAATATAATATAATATAATATAATAATAAAATATGTGTGTTTGTGTTAAAAAAAACTATGGATGCATATTACTAGTATTGTAGCTTTACATTTCAGTTGGTATTGTAATTTTAATTTTAGTACTGGTGTGTAATAGATGCATACTATAAGAAAGAGTAAAAGTCGCAATGCTCGACGTTTTTGATCAACCTGTGTATTATGTGATTGGTTGTATAAATATTATTTGTGATATTAATATGTGGTAAATGTTTAAAATTCAGATGGCCGACGAAGGAAATCAAGATAATCTGAATAACGATAACCAGAGTAATATTAACGTGGTTAATGAGAATCCGAACAACAATAACAATGGAAACCAAATGGATAATAGTGTCGTTCAACATATAGTGGCACAAGGAATTATTGATGCAATGCCATTTATTATTCAAACGGTTCAAGAAGCGAATAATAAAAGTAAGCATAACAGTAAGCGACCAACTGAACCGGAACACAGCGTGAACAATGGACCCGTACTTCAGGTGCCCATTCCCAAAAGAAGAAGAACCATGCCATATGGTTGTTCTTATAAAGAATTCTGGTCCTGTAAACCAATAGAATTCTCGGGCAATGAAGGACCCATTGCAGCTCTACGCTGAATAGAGAAGACTGAAGTTGTTCTGAGAATAAGTAAATGTGCTGAAGAAGATAAGATAATGTTTGCTTCTAATCTGTTTAAGAATTCAGCCCTAGAATGGTGGAACACTACCCTCCACTCAAGGGAAAGTGACAACGTTTATAACATGGAATGGGAGGAGTTCAAAAATATGGTAGAAAGGAAATTCTGCCCTCCCAATGAAAAGGAGCAGATAGCGAATAAGTTTCTGAACCTTAGGATGATCGGGGTAGATAGTAAGGGTTATAGTACCACATTCTTTGAATATGCTAGAATAGTACCGACCCTTGCATCACCTGAGCCAGTGTTAATCTCCCGTTACATCTGGGGATTAATCGGAGAGATTAGGCATGTAGTCAAGGCAGCTAGACGTCAAACCATAGAAGAAGCTGTAGAACTAGCCAATACCTTGACAGATGAGTTAATCCGTACTAGAGAAGAAGACCAGAGAAGAAACCTAACCCAAAGGCTTACTCAAGAATTCCGTTCTGGGAATTCCAACCGTAAAAATATAGGATCTACATCTGCAACTTATTGCAAGTATTGCAAAAGGAAGCATTCTGGAAAATGCTCCATATATTGCAATTTTTGCAAAATATCAGGTCACAAGGAAGAAGACTGCAGGAGGAAAGCCAATAATCGGATATGCTTCAACTGTGGAGAAAAAGGTCATATCAAGCCAAACTATCCGAAGTTAGCTCCACCTGCAAACAACAAGAATCCTAAAAATGCTAGAGCATTTGTTCTAACTGCAGATGAAGCCAAGATGATTTCGGACGTCATAGCTGGTACGTTTTTAGTTAATGATATTTTTGCTAAAGTATTATTTGACTCTGGTGCAAACCAAAGTTTTATTAATACTTCGTTTTGCAAACTTCTAAATCAGTCATTAACTAAACTACCACAAGAATGTCTAGTAGAGACAGCAAATGGGGAAACCGTTAGGATTTCTGAAATCTTGCAGGGAGCAAGAATAGAAATTTTTAATCAAAAGTTTATTGCAAACCTTTACCCAATGAATCTGGTAGGATTTGACGTCGTGTTAGGAATGGATTGGTTAATAGCCAATAAAGCTAATATTTTATGTGATCAAAAGTCAATTCAAGTAAATTCACCAAGGGGTGAAAAGATCACAATTAAAGGAGATAAACCATCTAGATCCACTAAATTCATCCCTGTGATGAAAACTGCAAGTTATATAAGAAAAGGATCTATAGTGTATTTGATATCTATAATCACTAACACTAAAGGAAAAGAATTAAAAGACATTCCAGTAGTGTCCCAGTTTTCAGATGTCATTCCAGAGGAATTGCCAGGACTGCCGCCAGACAGGGAAGTCGAATTCAGAATCCATCTGCTACCAGGGACAACCCCAATTGCAAAAGCACCTTACCGCTTGGCACCCGCTAAAATGCAAGAATTGAAGAAACAATTAGACGAATTGTTGGAGAAAGGGTTCATACAGCCAAGCTCATCGCCATGGGGAGCGCCGATTTTATTTGTCAAGAAGAAGGACGGATCAATGCGTATGTGCATTGACTACCGTGAATTGAACAAAGTTATGATTAAGAATCGGTATCCATTACCGAGGATCGATGATCTGTTCGATCAACTTCAAGGAGCTCGATTTTTCTCTAAAATCGATTTAAGATCAGGATATCATCAATTAAAGGTACAGGAAGAGGACATTCCTAAAACCACATTTAGAACAAGGTATGGTCATTATGAATTTACCGTCATGCCATTTGGTTTAACCAATGCCCCAGCCGCATTTATAGACATGATGAACCGAATATGTAAGCCATATTTGGATAAATTCATAATTGTCTTCATAGATGATATTCTAATTTACTCTAAAAGTAAAGGGGAGCATGCAAAGCATTTGCACGCACTTTTAAGTTTATTAAGAAAGGAAAAGCTTTATGCTAAGTTTTCAAAGTGCGAGTTTTGGTTAGAGCAAGTACAATTTCTTGGACATTTAGTTAACCATGAAGGAATTCATGTGGATCCAACAAAGATCGAGGCAATTACCAAATGGAAAACCCCTGAGTCGCCAACCGAGGTTAGAAGTTTCTTAGGATTGGTCGGTTATTATAGAAGATTTATCCGAGATTTTTCTAGAATAGCCATTCCTTTGACTAAGTTAACCTGTAAATCCATTAAGTTTGAATGGGGACCAAAACAAGAAGAAGCCTTTAAAATCCTTAAACAAAGATTAACCGATGCACCCATACTAGCGTTACCAGAAGGAACTGAAGATTTTGTAATCTTTTGTGACGCTTCTAAATTAGGTTATGGATGTGTGTTGATGCAACGTCAAAAGGTTATAGCTTATGCATCTAGACAGCTTAAGAATCATGAAGAGAATTATTCAACCTATGATTTGGGATTAGGAGCCATAATTTTTGCCCTTAAGATTTGGAGACATTATCTCATGGTAGTAAGTTTACCGTTTTTACAGATCATAAAAGCTTAAGGTATATTTTCGGGCAAAAAGAACTGAATATGAGACAAAGACGCTGGATGGAATTGCTTAGTGATTACGATGGTGATATCCAATATCATGAAGGAAAAGCAAATGTAGTGGCTGATGCTTTAAGTCGAAAGTATCACGAAAAGCCAAAAAGGGTACGTTCTCTTAAATTAAATCTACAAGTAGATTTAAACGATCAGATTAGAAAAGCACAAGAATCAGTAATCAAGGAA
Source organism: Helianthus annuus (assembly GCF_002127325.2). Lineage (NCBI taxonomy): Eukaryota > Viridiplantae > Streptophyta > Magnoliopsida > Asterales > Asteraceae > Helianthus > Helianthus annuus. The sequence continues at coordinate 134,383,257 of NC_035446.2, read as the reverse complement.
GATACTGAAAAATTAAAAGGAATGATTAAGGAATTAGAACGAGGAACCGATGGAATTTGGAGATTCCATAAAAAGAGAATTTGGATACCTAAATTAGAAAATTTACGTCACCATATATTAGAAGAAGCTCATAAGTCTAAATATACGATGCATCCAGAAAGTGATAAGATGTACCAGGATTTAAGGAAAAAATTTTGATGGATAGGAATGAAAAAGGATATAGCAGCTTATATTTCTAAATGTTTGACTTGTTCTCAAGTCAAAGCTGAACACCAGAAACCCTCAGGTTTGTTACAGCAATTAGAAATGCCAGTTTGGAAATGGGAATTGATAACAATGGATTTTGTTACCAAATTACCCAAAACAAGAAAAGGTAATGATACAATCTGGGTGATTGTAGATAGGCTAACCAAGTCAGCTCATTTACTACCAATGAAGGAAACTTTTAGTATGGAACAATTAGCCAAATTGTATGTAAATGAAATTGTTTCATTACATGGAATTCCTTTATCAATTGTTTCTGATAGAGATAGCCGTTTTACCTCTCATTTTTGGGCAAGTTTCCAAAAAGCAATGAGAACCAAGCTGAATCTAAGCACAGCTTATCATCCTCAAATGGACGGACAAAGCGAAAGGACAATTCAGACAATGGAGGACATGCTTAGAGCTTGTGTAATTGATTTCGGGGGTAATTGAGATGATCACTTACCTTTAATAGAATTTTCTTATAATAACAGTTATCACACAAATATCAATGCTGCACCATTCGAAGCACTTTATGGACGAAAGTGCAGAACACCAGTCTGTTGGGCAGAAATTGGGGAAAAGCAACTATCTGGCCCTGAGATAGTACAGGAAACAACCGATAAAATCATTCAAGTCAAAGAACGACTGAAAGCAGCACGTGATCGGCAGAAGAGCTATGCTGATAACAGACGTAAGCCGTTAGAATTTCAGGCAGGTTATTATTAAAAGTCTCTCCTTGGAAAGGAGTGGTAAGATTCATCAAACGGGGAAAGCTAAGTCCCAGGAATATTGGACCTTTTGAAATTATTAAAAGAATAGGACATGTAGCCTATCAGCTACAACTGCCAGAGGAAATGGCAGGAATACATGATGTATTTCATATATCTAATCTCAAAAAATGCCTAGCTGATGAATCACTTGTAGTGCCTCTTAAGGATATAGAGGTAAATGAACAATAAAAGTTTGTAGAAAGACCTCTACAAATTGAAGACAGAAAAGTTAAAAATCTCAAACATAAAAGATTAGTTCTGGTCAAAGTGAAGTGGGACTCCAAAAGAGGAGCTAAATACACATGGGAGCTTGAATCTGAAATGCGAAGAAAATATCCACACCTATTCCAGTAGACCTCGAGGACGAGCTCTAAAACAAGGTGGGGAGGATATAACAACCCTGAACCGACACCCTTGATAATTTTTCCGATACCCTAAAAATATTTAAAATATCCCAAAATGTCTTTAAATGCACCCCGTATGTGAAAACCGAGCTCGAAATGTAACATAACATTAAAAATAAATTAAAAACAAGAAATATGAAGTTAAGGCGGGCCGCATAGACCCACCCCAACATTTACGCGGGCGGTATTAGTGTCAGAACCTGATCCCGTTTGTTTTCTTTAGTTCAGGCGGGCCGCTAGAGTCTTAGAATGTGGCGCAGCCCGGTGACGACACGTGTCATCAACGTGTTGAACCTATGCGTGACCCGGATCAGCTACGCCTAGACCCCTAGGCCAGGCGGGCCGCGTAAGCCCGTGTTGTCTTTTACGCGGGCCGCGAGAAACCCGGAAAACAGCCCTATAAATAGAGGCCATTGGATCTTCAGTCTGTTCGTTCAATTCTCTTTCTCTCTCCTGAATTTCTTAATAGTAAAAGCTATACCCGGGTATTATACCCCCTAAATAGCGAGGTTCTGCTACAATGTAAGTGTTATAACCCCTGGAGACGTATTAGATACTCTGCCCGATTGATCTAGGGTTCCGTAACGGCTGTCGTGGTTCTGCCCGACGTAGTCGTTGGAATGCCATCTCGGGGAGGGTATTACTAATGTTAAAATGGGTTATTATACTAACACACGTGCATTTGTGTAATTTATAGATTATTCCCAGGAAATCCTTACTGAAAACCCTAATGAAACCACAGGGAACAAAATGAAAGTTTTTATTAGTGCAGTAATGTCTATCGCCTTCGTCAATGCGAGCCGTAGCGAGAAACTGAAGATAACGAGTTTTTATAGTGTTATATCTAGTCAAAAGGCAAGGTGGCAATCTTGTAATTAATGAGAAGTTTCATTAAAAGCCTTGGCCTATAAATAGAGAGTTATAGTGTTAGGTTTAAGACTTTTGCTCATTTAGGAATTAGAGAGCTAATCTTAGAGAGAGAAAGTCTAGAGAGAGAAAGTTCTCTCACGTGATTCTCGGCACTTTGTATTCGTCATAATCAATTGAATCACGGTTATAGTACGTTCTTGTGTGTTCGGTCACGCACGTTCACGGATTCCGCACGTTAGGGATGAGATTTTTACCGAAATACCGGTACCGTACTGGTACCATACCGGTACCGTACCGATCATAAACAGTACCGATATCGGTAATAGATTTTTCAAAATTCGGTATCGGTAAAAACCGGTATCGGTACCGGTATTTTTCGGTAACTACCGGTATTAATACCGAATTTAATAATGACTTTATGTATTTTGCTATTATCTTAGATCCCACTATGAAGTTATATTTTCTTGAACATTGATTTACAAAAACCAATATCAAATTTCTTTTGTTTGTTATTTTTAATCAATTATGATGATTTTTTAGACATGTTGGAATTTGGATGTTAAAAGTCGAACCCATGGATGTTTACTTTTTGATTTTTTTGACTACTTAATATGTTTACCTTTTGTTTACATTTCTCTATATATTACTCTAGTTTAGTTAATAATGGATGGATGAGTTGCACATGATTTTTTTTAGGTAAAACAATGGATGACACCAAAGCGGTACCAATGTGGTAAAGTACCAAATACCGGTACCGTACCGGTACCGAATCTATAAATACAGTACGGTAATCGGTATCCACATTTCCTCAATTTCGGTAACGGTATTTACGGTATCAGTACCGGTACGGTACTGGTATCGTACCGATCTCATCCCTACCGCACGTCGAACGTGTTGTTACGCAATCGTACGGTGTCAAAACCGATCCTACAGTTTTGAATTAAAGTGGCAAAACTGCCCAAATCTCAGGGACCAAAATGGCAGTTTACTCTATATTAAATATATAAATAATAAATTAATATTAAATGTTATCCTAATTTATTAAAAATATAACTTTTTTTATTATTTGGTAACAAAGTTATATTTATTCTACTTGTGTAAAAGCGAGGTTTTTAAAAATTTAACTTTTTTTATTATTTTCTATACAAAGTTACATTTATATAACCCGTGTAATACATGAAGTTTTTAAAGATATAACTTTTTATCATCTGCTATGTAAAATTAGATTTATTCAACACGTGTAATACACGGGGTTTTTAAGGATATAATTTTTTTTATTATTTGGTAGATTTTTCAACCCGACTTTACACGAGTTTTTTAAACATACGACGTTTTTAGTATTTAATATACAAAATTCAATTTATTTAATCTGTGTAATACACATGGTTTTTAAAGGATATAACTATTTTTTAGATCTATTCAACACGTGTAATATACGGGGTTTTTAAGAATGTAATTTTTTTTTATCATTTGATAGATTTATTCAACCCGATTATACATGAGTTTTTTAAAGATACGATGTTTTTAGTATTTAATATACAAAATTACATTTATTTAATATATATAATACACATGGTTTTTAAAGATATAACTTTTTTTATTATTTGATATATAAAATTACATTTATTTAACCCGTACAATATACGAGTTTCATAAAGATATAACTTTTTATTATTTAATATATAAAATTACATTTATTCAACACGTGTAATACACGAGATTATAACATAGTGCTCTTATAAAATACACTAATTTACTAGTTTTTATTATTTTGGACACTCGGTCTACATCACAAATAGTAAAAAAATCCGTGATGCCTTTTGTTCCAACGACTGGTTTTGTCCAGTTGTAGTTTTGTTTGTGTTATCTACTTTCGTTTTTCTTTTGGTTGAATTTCGAGAGCTATTTTATGATAAAAACTTAGACCAGACACTTTGAATCTACGAAAATATCACAATTATATATTCTAGGCCAATAACTGGCGACAAAAAAATTCAAACAAAACTGATTTCATCTTTTTATGTTTAAGCACAAATAGAGGGATGTTCACTTAGTAAACCACCAAACAGTATGTTCATAAATGTGATATCCTCTATTCCTACTGATACACTTGTACAGGATCGTAGCTTTTAAATGTAAAATTTCTAGTTTTTTGTCCGAAAAATTTATAGTTATATAGGTTCGTCTCTGTCAATTATTTTGCCTAAAAATCCCCGTTACCTACCAAATTTATTGTCCAAAATATTTATACATATTTTCGTATTGAGTTAAAAAAATATGAAGAATGGCTATTAGTAAGTTTTTATATTTGTTTATTAACTTTAAGTAAATTTTGTTATTACTTTGTATATGAATAAAAGTTGAGGGAGTTTTTTATGTTAAAGGTCTTAAAGGTAGTTATCATTTATTTCGTATCATTATAAGTATTTTGGTCATTATTTTTGTTAAACAATATTTAGCAGGTCTGGGAATATATTGCGTCATGGTGCAAAATTAGATCTGTTTATACTCTAGAACTAAAGGATTTGAAGGGCATTCAGGACCGGTTTCGTGGATCGCTAAAGTGGAAGAAAGTTATTCATTCGGTGATGCAGGTTGCACTTTGGGTTGTGTGGAAGAACCGAAACGAGGTTGTTTTCGACAACAAGGTGCCAAACTTGGTGAAAATAATAGATGAGGTCAGGATGTATGCTTATTTATAGGTAAAGAATAGGGCGAAATGTCAATCTTTAACGTGGGAAGCATGGTGTATTTTGAGTTGTCAAGTATGGGTATTTGATGTATGTATATGGTGTTTTGGTGGATGTTGTAAGGATGCCGTGTTAACAGTTGTTGACCGGTAGATCAATAAAAGTTTGTTTGACGTTCAAAAAAAAAAGAATACGCTTCATTTGAATGAATGAAGATTATGTAGTTTTATTTTGAGTTATTATTGTTTGACCCGACCCGAACATACAACCCGAAACATAGTGATAGGAAAAAAAAATTGGTCCCATGACTCCCCCCCCCCTCCCGCGGCTAAATTTTTGGTGAAGCTCCGCCACTACACTTGTACGTGATTGTTTGAATATGATATATAAGATAGTTACGTAAGTGTCACACCTTCTCTCTTCCACTACTTTTAACTATTTTCAATTTTCTATGCACTTATAGTGAATTATGTGATAATATGTATTCTCAACAAATTTTTTGTTTTGAAACGAACATTATACTATAACTTAAAGACAAAGTTATGGAAACCCCATCGGCTTTGTCTCCCACTCTCCTCGTACTTTTACGATTTTGCAATTTTAGCCAATTAACTTTGATACCTTCAAAGTTTTATAAAATGACAAATTTAGTTCCTAAACTACTACTTCATTTTACAAATAGTTTGCTTTTGACATCCCAACTTTGTCGTAGTTTCCTTCAGCCCCAACTTTGTTATACTATCCTTCTTACCCCAAAACTTTATCAAATTTTATCTTTACCCTTTCTTAGTCCTTAAGTTTAGGAAATGCAATTTTTAATCACTTAACTTTTTATGAACTTTGTCAATTGCACTTTGACCCCCTCGAGAGTTTTTGGCCTGACGATATAAATTCGAGTTAGTCGGCTTGCGTATAATACGTTATGATTGTACGATATAAATTCGATTTACGTACGTTTTGATCCAGTCGCAATGCAACTATAGGATACATTAAGTTCAATCGGATACGTCAAAATGTGCGTTTTCATATAATTAACACATCACATAACGCTTGGACTAACACGTTCGACATTTACGAAGTATCCGCGTTGCAACACGCGCGGTTCTTATTACTAGATTTTCTTAAAACAAAGTTTCTATTCCATTGCACAACCAATTATATTTGTCTTGAAAAGAAAAATGTTTTTACTTTAATTTTATTCATCAGCTTCAAATAAAAAATATATTTAAATACATAAATACAAATTATGCATGAATAATGTCCCATTTGTTAAGCTCACAATCAAAACTGATGTAATATATAAACACACGCAATAGCGATACCTTTAAAAAGTTATTTAATAATAGAATATAATTAAAGTTTTTGTTTGACCGGTTTTAGGGTTTTGACCCTTAGTTAAAAAAATTAACTTTGACCCTTGGTTAAAAATATTAACAGTTGGAGAAGGAGATTTTTTTTAACGGTCAACGAATCCTTCAAATGAGCTACTGGCGAAATTCACCACATCGAGATACAATTGCATCCGAACCGGGGAAAACCCTCACCTAGGGCAGAAGCCCGTGAACGCTCGCCCGAAGGCACGACAGTGCGGTGAGGTAAAACTCGTTCAGCTCAAGGATCGAACTAACGATTGCCGCCTAGTCTCCCATCATCACCAGGTGCCGCCGAAAACTAATGAGGGGAAGCAGGAATTTAATCTTGATCTCTTGAAAACACAAGTCTCTCTCTTACCACCAGGTGCCGTCGAAAACTAAATTTTAAGTGTTATGTGTTTACCGTTCAAAAAGTTAGTTTTTTTTATTAAATACCAAGTACAAATACAATGATATAATTAAAATCATATTTGTGTTGATCAGTTCTGTTTTAGGCATAATGGAAAACATGAAAACATACCTTTGATTGCATCAGCACAGGCCAGCAGAGAATCCAGATGGAGACACAGCAACCGTGTTGGACATGATTGTCAGCTTGATCTGGTTCCTCCTTAGGGTGCAATCTAATGATGGCGATAATGAGAAACCGACAAGGGAATCGGTTAGTAGAGGGAGGCGTGATTGATGTTATGTGTTATTAGGGTTTTTGTAATTGTCTAACTCTTTAACCTCCACATTATTCTCCTTATATATGCACCCAGGAGGAAACCGTAGTTAGTTAATAAGGGTAATTAGGCCCATCAACAATTAGCAACTAATTATATAATAGGATTGTTATATATTTTGATCCATATAATGTAAATGATTATAATGGCTACTAGATTAAATATAAAATAAATATATTTAATCTTACATTCTCCCACTTAGCCAAGTAATCATTTACTATGAGTGTTAGGTAAGCCTGATCAGGAGTTAACACTCATTTTAGCCTTAAACAAGTACTATGGCAGAGAAATACAGCCGTTGAATCATTATGCGACTCAGGACCCCCATTAGTCATACTATAGCCTTAATTTAAAACCTAATCGTTATGATCAAAATACACATAAGCCCTTTGTTTGATTTGCAACTTTATTTGTCTATATGCCATTATGTCGACTTGACATATTCTTAGAGACATACAAAATCAAACTGATGAGGAAAATTAACTAATACTTAGTCATTCATAGTACGATATGCAATTGCGCACGGCCATTAATTAATACCCGTCTATGAGCTCTCTTAATAAGACTTATGGGTAATAGCCCTTCAGTTATAGGATCCTTAAGCATATCATGAATGTATTCGATACAAAACTTAGTTTCCTCAATTCGTTCATAAACGAATAATTAATTGTGTATCGAAATTTAATGCAGCACCTCTTGAACTGTTACTGTTCAAGGAATCATGGTAGCTGACTTTATCACACTAAGTCTTCAAAACATTAATTATATGGAGTTAATAAACTTATGAGTCCACTGATAAATTTCCAACAACATTTAGCGACTATACTATGTCGTTATAACTTAGGTTGTTGATATCAATGCATTATGACTCCTCCATGAGATAGGTTTTGTCTGCTGACATAAATATATACCCGAAATTACATTTTATCATCTTTGGATATTTCAAAGTTAGAGTAATCAACCGGTTTTAATTCTCACTTCTTCTTTAAATTGTAGCATCTCGTTTCTTTTAAAGATATTGTAATACTCCATTAGATGCTTCACATTAATCTAGACATATCTAGTGTGTTGCAATGTGAGTAATATCTAAACGAGTATGGACTTAACTTACATAAGGCTTCTAATTAATGAAGCAAAAGTAAATAATCTCATTTACCATATTATCCTCTGAAGAAGAGCAATATTGTTTGTTACATATGTAAGGACCCATTTAATGTTAAACTTATGGAACGGAACTAATATCCCATTGGGTCTATCTCAGTATGTTATGATATTAATTACGTAAGAGATATCTCTGAGATTTATTATATCAAAGTTTGTGTTAACAATGCTTTGACTTATGTAACATATACTTGTCAAAAGAATGTCATCTATATAGATAAGTTTATTTTAGTTGCTCCCACTCATCTTGAGGTAGGTACATTAATCCACTTGATTCTTGATGAAAATAATTACGTAAGCTTTTCATCACATTATGATGTTTGCATTAACCCATACATGGATATTTTATGAACATGTAAATATGTCAGCCATTTGTTACGGAAAATTGTTTTTAATGTTCATCTAATGTAGCTTTAAACTATTATAAGCTACTAGAACAGTGATGATCCTCAAAGAAAACTTTGATAATTTATCTCTTCCTAAGTATAACCTTTGACAATCAATCATGCTTCTTAGTGTCTTAACGTTTGTATCAGGATTTGGTTTAGTTATGAACACTCTTAGGTAATTCAATCAAATTCCAAACGTTATACGAACACATAAAATCAGTTTTACTAGAAAACTGTTTTTATTCTATTCAGAAGATTAGTTGACGCTAATGGCTTGATTAGAAGAGATAGGATCAGTAAACTTTTCCAAAATCCATTTCAACTTCAATTAGGGAGGTTATGTAATCATCAAAGTTAGTAGGCTTTTAAACCTAGATGACCTCCTGAGTTGATTATTGGGTTTATTAGAAGTTTCAGTTTTATGGATTAGCTCTTGGTTAGGTTGCTATCATTTTCATTCTAAGTTTGTAAGAGTTGGTGCAGTATGGTGTACACGAGGTGTAATCGGAGTTAAATTCGGAGTGAAATTTAATGACACTCTCCCCCCCCCCCCCCGCCTCTTGTATTCCTTGCAAATCATGATAAGGACTTTAACTGCTCCCACCGACCTTAGAAATCTTTAGGAACTCTCAGCATGCTTAGGGTCAATATTTAACGACCAACAAATTCTAATAGAGAAACAAGTTAATGACGTTAGTCGTTGTGATTTCTCTTGTTGAGGATTATGTTAGATTGTTAGTTTAGGTAAGAAATCTAAGTGTGCCCACAATTAAGCAACAATGAAACTTTTGTAAGAGTAGCATTAGATTTTAAGGAGACAAGTTATGATAGAACAGTGTCATGATGGAGCGGTGTCTTGTACAAGAGGTGCAAATTTAGGTAATGTAAAATTTTCACTCCCCACCTCTTGCAACTATTGCAAGTTATCATTAAGACACTTAATGCTCCCACTGATCTTTAATATCTCTAGAATGCTACAAGAGAAGTTTCAATGAGCTAGGTGGCGTGGGAACCTATCACATATACGTTAGACTTTATTTGATTTCTTTAATGTCCAGATATCATAAGAAATTTTAGGGACATATTTAATAGAAATCTTATTAAGTATATGTATGAATAGATTTCTTTTTAAGGTTATGGGCCATATGCGACAAAATTTAGATACAAGAAGATAGTCTTTAACTGATAAATGAATTATGTCTGAATATTCCATTTGGAATAAGTTCCACGAATGTCAATGAATGACTTATGATGGACCCTTGCTTATTCCTTAAGCCAAGTCATATTTTAGGGCTTTAACGTCATGATTTAAAATCACTTAGAATGAGATTAGTTGAATAATCATCCTCATTAACCATGTCATGATTTCTCATGAATTTTGGTTATAATGGATGAAATTTATAAGTCTCATTTTCCTTTTGTCAAATTCTCATTTACATGATGACAAAAGTTGTGAAAATGTAAGGTATCATCTAGTTTTATCGTAGTAATGTTTCAATCCAGATATTTAGAACAAATAAGATGAGAGTTTAAGATAAGTGTAACTTTATGTTGACTATGCAAACTTCACAATCTTCATAACATTGCTTAATTATGATACTATATTCTGATTAATTTTCAGAATATATAAGGTATCAAAAGGCGTTGTTAGAAGACTGCTTATTATGGTTCTTATAGCCTTAACATTTAATTTGGTCACTAACTCTCATGTTAGTTATTTGTTGAATTCTGGTAAAGAAACGTATGGAACTAGAGTCAACTAATCATGTGTTAAATGGAATATTAAAATTATCAGACTTAAATATCATTAGGAAATGACTACCTAATTAACTTATCCAACTGTTCTTTAGAGTAATGGATAGTCTCGTTGCCTATGCCTAGTCTAATGGCATAATTATGCAATGAGATTTTCCCTTGAAGAACCTTAGAGTTGGGATTTTGTACTTGCATTTTGTCTATGGACCTTAGAACAATCTGTCACACCCCAACCGATGGCGGAATCATCGGGGCGCGGCACTGAGCGAAACAGATTGTTCAGAAGTTTCCACAACAACTATCATACAATTCAGTTATATAACACGTCCCATACCGTGTCCCAAATAATTACAAGTTATCATAGAATCAACTAAACAATGTGGGAACTGTTCCGACAACTCAGATTCTTAATTATTACAGACCGAATTTAAATATTGTTTTAAGACTTCTAGACGGCTAACGGTAGATCTTACTGACTACAGGTGCCAGTACAAGATCTACAGAGAACTATGGCCCTGGAGCAGGTATGTGGATACTGTCCTAAGGTCACAGGCTCCTAGAAGCTTATTATTGCCTCGCTTCCCTAGCACGCTAGTAGCTTAAACACCTGTCACATACGTTAAAATAAAAGTCAATACATATAATGTAAAGGTGAGTACACAAGTTTGATGTAGCATATAAAGTTCGAAAAGTTTACGCATAACCAAGCACGTACACAAGGGCAAACGATGCATGTAAATTATCAACATGGGACCATCGATACCAACGACTTCGAGTTGACTGTCCGAGACAGTTCGCAATACATGATTACCACTGTAATCCATGCAAGTAATTGTCCTTAGCAACCCCCGTGTGAACGGGTGCTGAGTCCAAACTATAGTACTACGTTGCTAAAGCAGGCAGATAGCACTCCACGTGTAAACATAATAAACAGCAATCATTTAGTCAAGTAATACATGCAAGTAGGTTAGCGTTCAAATAGTTTGTGTCGTTTGTGAATTTGATAGATTACGTATGTAACACCCAAAAGTGCTGAAAGCAAAAAGGGATCGAGTATACTCACAGTGGTTGGTTGTGGATTGAAAGGAGCACTGAGAATAGGTTAGCCTGAATAGTTCGATAACAATACAATGAGTAATGCGGAAAAAAGTGAACAGTGGAAACTGGATCGGATAGACCGTTCGATCGGACGGCTGTTCGATCGAGTGGGCTGTTCGATTGGGTTAAAGTCCGTTCGAACGTCCCGTTCGATCGGCCGGCTGGCTCGATCGGCTGGTTCTTTCAAGTGGATTGTTTCTTCCTTTGATGTGAAGGATGTGTTTGTGTATGATGGTTTGTATTTTTGAAGTTTTTGCAGCATTACCTTTCAAGTTGGCCGATCGAACAGTCCGTTCGATCGGTTGGTCCAACCGATCGGTTAGCATTGCACACTTGGCAAATTGTCACTCGATCGGGTGGCGTGCTCGATCGGGTGACACTCCAATGTTTCGAAGAGGTTTAGCGTTGAAGTGTAGTATCTCATGATTCGATGAGTAATGTTTACAATCGAGTGGCTCGATCGATCGAACAGAACCCTGTCAATACTACACCTCATGAGTTTGTGGGCCCATAACCCACAGGTCCCAGGATCGAAACCTGGCTCTGATACCAATCTGTCACACCCCAACCGATGGCGGAATCATCGGGGCGCGGCACTGAGCGAAACAGATTGTTCAGAAGTTTCCACAACAACTATCATACAATTCAGTTATATAACACGTCCCATACCGTGTCCCAAATAATTACAAGTTATCATAGAATCAACTAAACAATGTGGGAACTGTTCCGACAACTCAGATTCTTAATTATTACAGACCGAATTTAAATATTGTTTTAAGACTTCTAGACGGCTAACGGTAGATCTTACTGACTACAGGTGCCAGTACAAGATCTACAGAGAACTATGGCCCTGGAGCAGGTATGTGGATACTGTCCTAAGGTCACAGGCTCCTAGAAGCTTATTATTGCCTCGCTTCCCTAGCACGCTAGTAGCTTAAACACCTGTCACATACGTTAAAATAAAAGTCAATACATATAATGTAAAGGTGAGTACACAAGTTTGATATAGCATATAAAGTTCGAAAAGTTTACGCATAACCAAGCACGTACACAAGGGCAAACGATGCATGTAAATTATCAACATGGGACCATCGATACCAACGACTTCGAGTTGACTGTCCGAGACAGTTCGCAATACATGATTACCACTGTAATCCATGCAAGTAATTGTCCTTAGCAACCCCCGTGTGAACGGGTGCTGAGTCCAAACTATAGTACTACGTTGCTAAAGCAGGCAGATAGCACTCCACGTGTAAACATAATAAACAGCAATCATTTAGTCAAGTAATACATGCAAGTAGGTTAGCGTTCAAATAGTTTGTGTCGTTTGTGAATTTGATAGATTACGTATGTAACACCCAAAAGTGCTGAAAGCAAAAAGGGATCGAGTATACTCACAGTGGTTGGTTGTGGATTGAAAGGAGCACTGAGAATAGGTTAGCCTGAATAGTTCGATAACAATACAATGAGTAATGCGGAAAAAAGTGAACAGTGGAAACTGGATCGGATAGACCGTTCGATCGGACGGCTGTTCGATCGAGTGGGCTGTTCGATTGGGTTAAAGTCCGTTCGAACGTCCCGTTCGATCGGCCGGCTGGCTCGATCGGCTGGTTCTTTCAAGTGGATTGTTTCTTCCTTTGATGTGAAGGATGTGTTTGTGTATGATGGTTTGTATTTTTGAAGTTTTTGCAGCATTACCTTTCAAGTTGGCCGATCGAACAGTCCGTTCGATCGGTTGGTCCAACCGATCGGTTAGCATTGCACACTTGGCAAATTGTCACTCGATCGGGTGGCGTGCTCGATCGGGTGACACTCCAATGTTTCGAAGAGGTTTAGCGTTGAAGTGTAGTATCTCATGATTCGATGAGTAATGTTTACAATCGAGTGGCTCGATCGATCGAACAGAACCCTGTCAATACTACACCTCATGAGTTTGTGGGCCCAGATGCTAGTCGATCGATTAGCCTAGTCGATCGGCTGGCGTAGTCGTTCGGTTGGGCTGTTCGTTCGAATAGCCTAACCGTTCGGCCAGCCCCTGACCTGGTTAGTCCATCACCTAGCACTTGGTTATTTCCCGTTATTTTATTGATGTTTTAAAGATAGTTTGACCACAAGTTGAACCACCAAAATCCTCAGCCTTTACTTTACTCACTGACTCGGCTGGAATCACCCAAGCTCGGTCAGGGAGCGTTCAAGGACCTAAGTTTAACGTTTAACTCGTAATCGGTAATCTCGTGGTGAAGTCCGAATCTTGAACCATGTGTTTGTTTAGAATGATTTATAGGTCGGTTCAAGCTTCGTTTTCGCCGGTTTGAGTGTAAAAGAGTTGAAAGATTGGTGAAAACCGTCTTTCAATCCTTTTCCACCGTGAAATGTTAAGATCTTTGGAAGATTTTAGGTTGTTTATGTGGAAATCGGTTAGATTCAAGCTATTCAGGTCGGATTGATGTCAATCTTAGTGTTCTTCAAGAACACCATGATGACATCACCCAAGAATGCTTAGATCCTTGTGATTTCACGGTTGGAATTCAGATTTTGAAAGATAGAAAGATGGAGAATCGATCAAGGATCAAAAACGTACAAAGATTGGAGTAAAATACTTACAGGTTTGAGAGAAATCTGAGAAATGGCGAGAATAGAAGGCTGGTCGGTCAGAGCTTTTCCAAAAGTGGAAAGCTTGACAAGGACAGCCCTATTTATAGGCTTCCAAAAGTGGAAAGGGGTTAGCTGATCGAACAGCATCCCTGATCGAGCGGCTGCCCGATCGAACAACCTGTTCGATCGGCTAGCCTGTTCGATCAGATTGCCCTGTCCGATCGGCTTGCCTGGTTTTGAGTGTTTCGCGACGATTTTTGATATTTCGATTTCGATAGATTGAGGAGTAGAGTAGGATAGAGTTTCTATTCAAATTACTTTCAGTCCCAACTACTATATCTAACATACAAGCATCCTTACAACCTATTTTCAAAGTCGGTTTCGATTGTGTTTGATTATCCTTCGAGTCTCGATTGATTTGATTGATTCACCACACTCTTTAACATAAAAGTAACATGCACAAGTAACACGTAAGGCACACATACACGTATAAAAGCATTAAAATTATCCACACTTGAGTTCGATGATTGATTTGTTTAGCTTGATTATTGATTGACTAGCTTTATTGCATTGTTACTTCCTATCATTCACAGTCGGTCGTTGATTCACAGTTCGATTATCGGTCGATTAGTTTGATTATACAACACTTACTCCACATAATATGAAAATCAAAATGAAACTAAAATAAAATTAATCTTTATTGATCTTTAATTCCAATAACAGTCAACTCTTGACTTTAACTTTGACTTTTGGGAAAACACGGGGTGTTACAGTCTCCCCTCCTTTAGGGAATTTCGTCCCGAAATTAGGCCGAGAACCGTACATCGCCGTGTGATTTTACCAATTTGATGCTTCAGATCTATCTGAACAACTGCGGGTACTTGGCCTTCATGTCACTTTCGAGTTCCCAAGTGAACTCCGCGCCTCGTTTGCCCTCCCATCGTACTTTTACAATAGGAATGCGAGAGCGTCTGAGTTGCTTGGTCTGTCGGTCCATGATTTCGACGGGCTTTTCCACGAAGTGTAGCGTCTCATTGACCTGAAGATCGTCGAGTGGTATTATTGCGTCGTGGTCGGCTACGCATTTCCAAAGGTTTGAAATATGGAAAGTCGGGTGGACATTGCTGAGTTCCTCCGGTAATTCGAGTTTGTAGGCAACTTTACCGATTCTTTCCAGAATCTTAAAAGGTCCAACAAATCGAGGCGCAAGTTTCCCTCTTTTGCCGAATCGGACTACTCCCTTCCAAGGTGATACCTTTAAGAGTACGTAGTCGCCAACTGCAAATTCGCGGGGCTTGCGTCGTTTATCGGCGCACATCTTTTGTCTGTCCCGGGCCTTCACCAAGTTTTCCCTTATCTGGTGGATCTTGTCAGTCGTTTCTTGCAGAATCTCGGGCCCAGTCAATTGTGAATGACCGACCTCGTGCCATACAATAGGCGAGCGACATCTCCTACCATACAAGGCTTCGAAAGGTGCCATTTCGATGCTGGAGTGATAGCTATTATTGTACGAAAATTCGACCAACGGTAGGTGTTTGCTCCAACTACCACCAAAATCGATAACACACGCACGGAGCATGTCTTCAATAGTACGGATCGTTCTTTCAGTCTGCCCGTCGGTTTGCGGGTGGAATGCGGTACTCAAATTCAGCGTCGTACCAAGAGCTGCTTGAAAAGTTTCCCACAATCTTGATGTAAACCGAGCATCGCGATCAGAAATGATGTCTCGAGGCGTACCATGATTCTTAATGATCTCGTCGGTGTAGATTTGGGCTAACTTGGCCACCTTATAGTCTTCTCGTATTGGCAGAAAGTGGGCTGATTTGGTTAGACGGTCGACTATAACCCAAATACTGTCGTGACCTGATGGCGTGGTCGGAAGCTTAGTTATGAAATCCATAGCTATGCTTTCCCACTTCCATACGGGTATCGGCGGTTGTTCGAGTAAGCCTGAAGGTCTTTGGTGTTCAGCCTTGACTCTTGCACAAGTTAAACAGCTACCAACATATAGAGCAATATCCCTTTTCATCCCAGGCCACCAGTACTTGTAGCGAAGGTCCTGGTACATTTTGTCCGCACCGGGATGAATGGAATATCGGGATTTGTGGGCTTCGTTCATGATGATCTTTCGCAAATCTGTCCTCCTCGGAACCCAGATTCGGTCCAGATAATAGAATATCCCGTTGGCTTTGCTCACGAGCTGAGTTCCATCGTGATAGATTCGTTCTTTCTTCAATGTACGCTCGTTAAAGCAAGCGTGTTGTGCTTCGCGGATGAGAGCTTCGAGGTTATACTGAGCCTGGATGTTTCGAACACCTATCACGTAATTCTTTCTGCTGAGGGCGTCTGCAACTACATTCGCCTTGCCTGGGTGATAACGGATCTCACAGTCGTAATCGTTGAGAAGTTCTACCCATCGGCGTTGACGCATATTGAGTTCTCTCTGGTTAAAGATATGTTGTAGGCTCTTGTGATCGGTGAAGATCGTACACCTTGTACCATACAGGTAGTGTCGCCAAATCTTTAAGGCAAAGACAACTGCGCCTAGCTCAAGGTCATGGGTTGTATAGTTCTTCTCGTGGATTTTGAGCTGTCGAGATGCGTAAGCTATAACCTTGTCTCGTTGCATGAGAACACAGCCAAGTCCAAGGTTTGAAGCATCACAATAGACAACGAAGTCATCGCTTCCGTCCGGCAGTGTAAGAACTGGTGCATGGCACAGCATGTGTTTGAGGGTTTGGAAAGCAGTCTCCTGCGCGGTTCCCCACACAAAAGGCTTGTCTTTATGAGTAAGGGAGGTAAGCGGTACAGCAATCTTTGAGAACCCTTCGATGAATCGCCGGTAGTAACCTGCTAATCCGAGAAAGGAGCGAACTTCTGACGGATTCTTTGGCGTAACCCATCCCTTGACTGCCTCAATCTTTGCAGGATCAACGTGTATACCCCGACTATTCACAATGTGACCCAGAAATTGAACCTCCTCCAACCAGAACTCACACTTGGAGAATTTGGCGTAGAGTTGGTTTCCCTGAAGCAACTCGAGAACCAATCGCAAATGCTGCGCATGTTCGGCCCTCGATCTGGAATAGATCAGGACATCGTCGATAAATACAATGACGAAACGGTCTAAGAACAGTTTACACACGCGATTCATCAGATCCATGAAGACCGCGGGTGCGTTGGTCAAACCAAAAGGCATGACAACAAATTCGTAGTGGCCGTATCGGGTTCGAAAAGCGGTTTTGGGTATGTCTTCCTCTTGAATCCGCAACTGATGGTAGCCTGAACGTAGATCAATCTTGGAGAAACACTGAGCACCTTGTAATTGGTCAAACAGATCATCGATTCTTGGTAAGGGGTATCGGTTCTTGATGGTCAGCTTGTTCAATTCCCGGTAATCGATGCACATTCGGAACGACCCGTCCTTCTTTTTGACGAAAAGGACTGGTGCGCCCCATGGAGAAGTGCTCGGGCGAATGAAGCCTTTTTCAAGTAACTCTTGGAGTTGGTTTGAGAGTTCTCGCATCTCAGATGGAGCGAGTCGATACGGAGCTTTGGCCACTGGGTTGGCTCCTGGAATAAGGTCGATTCGAAAGTCGATATCCCGACTTGGAGGTAATCCAGGAAGATCATCAGGGAACACCTGAGGAAATTCTCGGACAACGGGAACATCCTTGACTTCAACTTTCCTTTTCTTGTCCGTCTCTGCTACAACAATGTTGGCCAAGAAGGCTCGATATTCCTTGCGGAGATATTTGCGAGCTTGAAGACATGACATGAGCTTGAGATCTTTTGCAGTAGTTTCACCATAAACACATAGAATATCACCACTAGCTAGCACAAAACGAATCATCTTATCGGAACACACAACTTCAGCATGGTTTTCACGAAGAAAGTCCATGCCTACTATGACATCGAAACTTCCAAGCTGCATTGGAATGAGATTAATCGGAAATAGATGATTGTTGAGCTCGAGAGTACAATCACGGAGCACAGAATTGACAGCAATGGTTCTTCCGGTAGCGACTTCTACTTCAAAGGGTGACGAAAGATAAGAGCGCTTACGTCTAAGGAGCTTCTCAAATTCAAATGACACAAAGCAGTTATCGGCTCCAGTATCAAACAAACATGATGCATATATACCATTCACAAGGAACGTACCATTGACCACGTTGTTATCAGCTTGAGCCTGGCGTGCGTTGATGTTGAAAGTTCTGGCGTGAGCGGCTTGTTGTTGAGGCTGTTGTTGTTGCTGGGGTTGTTGGGCTTCTTGTTTCACCACTCTGTTCGGGCACCGGTTTGCGAAGTGGTTAGGGTCACCACATGCAAAGCAGGTCCGAACATTGTTTGCCGGGGCCTGTGCAGCTTGAGGAGCTTGAGGAGCAGGTAGCAGGGCTTGGTTAACAGCGGCTTGAGCTTGCGTTTGACGAGGACCATAGCGGCAATTCGCAGTGAAATGCCCGTAAACGTTGCAGTGGGCACAGTAACGGCAGGCCACACCCACCGGGTGATGATAAGAACATGTAGCACAGAGTGGGTGGGGGCCGGTGTACGCACGCTTAGCCGGCGGCGCATTGATCACTGGCGCAGTGCGCTGTGGTTGTTGCTGTTGTGGCGGTACTGACTGAAGAGGAGCAGCATTGGTTGCGGTGGCGCAACTCTTGTTCTTCTTTCTTCTTCTCGAGGACTTGGAGGCTTGAGCAGCAAGGTTGTCGGTTGATGCGGCAGTAACTTGATGCAACGACTTGGATGGCTTATCCCAGACACCAGCCTTAACTCGCTTGTCGTTAATCTCGGCAGCGAGTAGGTAAGTTTCCTCGATTGATGCGGGTTTGGCGGCGAACACAAAATCTGCAACACAATCCGGAAGAGCACGGATGTATTTCTTGATGGTCATCTCGGGAGTCTTGACCTGGTCTGGACAGATAATGCTCAGTTGTTTGAAACGGGCGGTGAGACCAGCGTTGTCGCCCTCCTTCTGCTTGATGGTCCAGAACTCATCCTCCAACTTTTGGCGTTCGTGGGGAGGACAGAACTCGTCCAGCATGATAGCCTTCAGTTCCTCCCACGTCAGCTCGTAGGCAGCGTCGTTCCCGCGCTTATTCCTTTCGGCTGTCCACCAGTCCAATGCCCGCGACTGGAAGACACCGGTAGCATTGAGAGTTCGAAGATGATCCGGGCATCCGCTTTGACGAAGGGTAACTTCCACAGAGTCAAACCAGTGAAATAAGCCTGTAGGGCCCTCTTCACCGGTGAACTCCTTCGGTCCACACGCCTTAAATTGCTTGAAACTGAACGGAGTTTTGCTGGATTCAGTGAGGGTTCGGGATTCTTCCGACGACTTGCTTGTGTTTTCGTATACCTCACTGACAGCTTTCGCTACAGACCTTGAGATGAGCTTGGCGAGACGTCGGTCTCTCTTTTCCTGACGGGAAAGGTTTTGGCGAGTTCTTGATGATGACGACATGGTCTGCAATAGACATCGCCATAGGGCTCAACACAACGAATTCGAATCTCGCACGTCTTAGTTTACTAAAGCTTAGAATCACGTCGCATCTCACGTCACGTAACACATATAAACACATAAGCTCACAATCATAGAGGCACATAAGCACAGAAGCAATTAGAGCACATAAGCAATTAAGCAAATAGAGCACTTAATTTCCTAAACACGTACGCAATTTTATCACAGAGGCTGTCAGAAAACAGAAACCTATAACCACAAGTCGAGTGTCGTTCGTTTTGCATATCGGATAGCATCACATTGTATCGTTTAACTTAGTCGTATAGCGTAGCATAGCACACTGGTTTCGTTTAGATCACATCAACAGGGATTTGAATCGGGATAGGATAGCAACAAAAGTCACGCAGATTGATAACAAATGGAGCAATCAACGAATCTTAAAACACGTAAACAGGTAAATCATATAAAATCAACAAAGCAACACTCAAAATCGGAAAATGGATTGTCTGCGGCTACTAGACTTTGACTAACCATGGCAATTTAACTATTCACAGTTGACTTGTCGTCACTTTCGACTCTAGGGGACATGTTTCTGCCTCGATTCTTGGGCATTATGCATGCGCATTCTAGGCCATACTCGTGAGTTCAGGTCATTGGAGTCCGTCAATTGCCTTGGCGAGATAAAATAAAGTTGGAATAACTGCCAAGGTTAGGGTTTCACCCCTAGCTCAGCAATTTCTTCCTTGTTTTAAGAAGAAATTTAGAGGAAAGTTTTCATCAAATTACGGGTTTCAGCCCTGATTTGGTATAATTCTCCCCCGTTTGTTGATAGAAATTTGCACAAAGTAATTGGCAAAATTTGTAATTTAGGCAGGAATTCGCGGGTTTCACTCCTAATCCCGTCCAAACTACAAAATTTGGCTCGGAGTTCGGATGTAATGATAGAATAGAAGGAAACAACATAAAATAAGCACATAAACTTGGTCTCTTGGTTCCTAGCTATAGTCTAGGTCTCTAAGACAGCGATCCGGACTAGATCGTGTCTAACCTAATTCCCTATAGTTATGGCTCTGATACCAATCTGTCACACCCCAACCGATGGCGGAATCATCGGGGCGCGGCACTGAGCGAAACAGATTGTTCAGAAGTTTCCACAACAACTATCATACAATTCAGTTATATAACACGTCCCATACCGTGTCCCAAATAATTACAAGTTATCATAGAATCAACTAAACAATGTGGGAACTGTTCCGACAACTCAGATTCTTAATTATTACAGACCGAATTTAAATATTGTTTTAAGACTTCTAGACGGCTAACGGTAGATCTTACTGACTACAGGTGCCAGTACAAGATCTACAGAGAACTATGGCCCTGGAGCAGGTATGTGGATACTGTCCTAAGGTCACAGGCTCCTAGAAGCTTATTATTGCCTCGCTTCCCTAGCACGCTAGTAGCTTAAACACCTGTCACATACGTTAAAATAAAAGTCAATACATATAATGTAAAGGTGAGTACACAAGTTTGATATAGCATATAAAGTTCGAAAAGTTTACGCATAACCAAGCACGTACACAAGGGCAAACGATGCATGTAAATTATCAACATGGGACCATCGATACCAACGACTTCGAGTTGACTGTCCGAGACAGTTCGCAATACATGATTACCACTGTAATCCATGCAAGTAATTGTCCTTAGCAACCCCCGTGTGAACGGGTGCTGAGTCCAAACTATAGTACTACGTTGCTAAAGCAGGCAGATAGCACTCCACGTGTAAACATAATAAACAGCAATCATTTAGTCAAGTAATACATGCAAGTAGGTTAGCGTTCAAATAGTTTGTGTCGTTTGTGAATTTGATAGATTACGTATGTAACACCCAAAAGTGCTGAAAGCAAAAAGGGATCGAGTATACTCACAGTGGTTGGTTGTGGATTGAAAGGAGCACTGAGAATAGGTTAGCCTGAATAGTTCGATAACAATACAATGAGTAATGCGGAAAAAAGTGAACAGTGGAAACTGGATCGGATAGACCGTTCGATCGGACGGCTGTTCGATCGAGTGGGCTGTTCGATTGGGTTAAAGTCCGTTCGAACGTCCCGTTCGATCGGCCGGCTGGCTCGATCGGCTGGTTCTTTCAAGTGGATTGTTTCTTCCTTTGATGTGAAGGATGTGTTTGTGTATGATGGTTTGTATTTTTGAAGTTTTTGCAGCATTACCTTTCAAGTTGGCCGATCGAACAGTCCGTTCGATCGGTTGGTCCAACCGATCGGTTAGCATTGCACACTTGGCAAATTGTCACTCGATCGGGTGGCGTGCTCGATCGGGTGACACTCCAATGTTTCGAAGAGGTTTAGCGTTGAAGTGTAGTATCTCATGATTCGATGAGTAATGTTTACAATCGAGTGGCTCGATCGATCGAACAGAACCCTGTCAATACTACACCTCATGAGTTTGTGGGCCCAGATGCTAGTCGATCGATTAGCCTAGTCGATCGGCTGGCGTAGTCGTTCGGTTGGGCTGTTCGTTCGAATAGCCTAACCGTTCGGCCAGCCCCTGACCTGGTTAGTCCATCACCTAGCACTTGGTTATTTCCCGTTATTTTATTGATGTTTTAAAGATAGTTTGACCACAAGTTGAACCACCAAAATCCTCAGCCTTTACTTTACTCACTGACTCGGCTGGAATCACCCAAGCTCGGTCAGGGAGCGTTCAAGGACCTAAGTTTAACGTTTAACTCGTAATCGGTAATCTCGTGGTGAAGTCCGAATCTTGAACCATGTGTTTGTTTAGAATGATTTATAGGTCGGTTCAAGCTTCGTTTTCGCCGGTTTGAGTGTAAAAGAGTTGAAAGATTGGTGAAAACCGTCTTTCAATCCTTTTCCACCGTGAAATGTTAAGATCTTTGGAAGATTTTAGGTTGTTTATGTGGAAATCGGTTAGATTCAAGCTATTCAGGTCGGATTGATGTCAATCTTAGTGTTCTTCAAGAACACCATGATGACATCACCCAAGAATGCTTAGATCCTTGTGATTTCACGGTTGGAATTCAGATTTTGAAAGATAGAAAGATGGAGAATCGATCAAGGATCAAAACGTACAAAGATTGGAGTAAAATACTTACAGGTTTGAGAGAAATCTGAGAAATGGCGAGAATAGAAGGCTGGTCGGTCAGAGCTTTTCCAAAAGTGGAAAGCTTGACAAGGACAGCCCTATTTATAGGCTTCCAAAAGTGGAAAGGGGTTAGCTGATCGAACAGCATCCCTGATCGAGCGGCTGCCCGATCGAACAACCTGTTCGATCGGCTAGCCTGTTCGATCAGATTGCCCTGTCCGATCGGCTTGCCTGGTTTTGAGTGTTTCGCGACGATTTTTGATATTTCGATTTCGATAGATTGAGGAGTAGAGTAGGATAGAGTTTCTATTCAAATTACTTTCAGTCCCAACTACTATATCTAACATACAAGCATCCTTACAACCTATTTTCAAAGTCGGTTTCGATTGTGTTTGATTATCCTTCGAGTCTCGATTGATTTGATTGATTCACCACACTCTTTAACATAAAAGTAACATGCACAAGTAACACGTAAGGCACACATACACGTATAAAAGCATTAAAATTATCCACACTTGAGTTCGATGATTGATTTGTTTAGCTTGATTATTGATTGACTAGCTTTATTGCATTGTTACTTCCTATCATTCACAGTCGGTCGTTGATTCACAGTTCGATTATCGGTCGATTAGTTTGATTATACAACACTTACTCCACATAATATGAAAATCAAAATGAAACTAAAATAAAATTAATCTTTATTGATCTTTAATTCCAATAACAGTCAACTCTTGACTTTAACTTTGACTTTTGGGAAAACACGGGGTGTTACACAATCCTCTTCTAAAGTTTAAGTGATTCTAAGGTGAGTAACAACTTATTTTCCAGCTTCAAACATTTATTTCTTTGTACATATGTTGCTTATCAACACACTAATTATACTTTGGTACTTTTGAGTGTTATAGTTGATTTTATAAGGCATCAAATTGTACAGGTGAAAATCTTAGTATGTAATGTACTAGAAAAATGTACTTATTTCCATGCGTAAGCCCTTAACTTTATGGGTCATGGTATTGTACATTATAATATGTTCACATACACCACTTAACTTTATAGTTTAGAATTTTAAATGAAGGCATGCATCTTAGGAGTTCTAGTGATTATTTCACAACTATAGATTAGTCTTAGGAAAGACTTAATCTGGAATAACTTTTTAGAAACAACACTTATTCTTGATTATCATAAGAGACATCATGTTCGATTTATCCTAATCATCATGCTCTACTTTTCTTCAGTAGTGCTTTATCAGAAGAGAGCAATAGGATTATCGTTTCTTAAGAGGTAATCAAGGATTTAATTTAAGAGTTAATTCTTATAGAAACTTTAAGCAAAACATATTAGATTTAGGAATTAGAGTGGATGAGATATAGATTTATAGAAGAAAATTACAGTGAGTAAAGTTATGGGTATTAAGAATAAGGCAGACAAAATGATCATAAAAATTAATTAAGGATCATTAATATAAGGATCATTATGTGAAGAGGTTGTGATATGTCTATTACTAACATCAAAATAATAGACTATTTAAAGTTCTACTTAAACGAAGACAAATCAGCTTTGGCCAGAAGTGTAATCATTTAAGCATGTGTGCAAAGTGGTTGTAACAAATCAACTTTGGCCAGAAATTGAGACAATCACTTTAGTTATGCACTTGTTAAGTATGCCATCTATGAAAGAATTAAATCAGCTTTGGCCAGATATTAAGACATTCATGTTTATGATGCACACTTAACATAGCTTTCATAATACTTGAACGATAAGTAGATGTATCAAATCAGCTTTGGCCAGAAATGATACATCAGAAGCTCATTCAAGTAAAGCTATTTTGGTTTTGTAAAACATTATTTGATCCTTATTAATTAACTAAGTAATTACAAAAACCAATTATTTAGTAGCAAATCACCTGTTAGCGCGGATCGAGCTAAATTTTAGTTCACATCAAACAGCCTAAGGTAATGAGGTCTCGACTGAGTTTTGAGATCTCGAGTCAGTTATGAGGTCTCGAGTCGCAACCTTTGTCTCGAGTCGGAACCATGGTCTCAACTACTGTATTTTATGAGATCTCGGCTCATAATGAGGTCTCGAGTCGCAACCACGGTCTCGAGTTTCAGCCTTATGGTCTCGAGTTGCAACCTTATGGTCTCGAGTCGAGACCTTTGTCTCGAGTTGTAAACTTTTGAGCCCTTATGATTTCGAGTCAAGACCTTGTGGTCTCGAGTCGAGACTGATGGTCTCGAGTCGTAATCTGATGGTCTCGAGTCGTAATCTGATGGTCTCGAGCCCACTGTTAATAGCCGTTTATTGTGATAATAACTGAAAATTCGAATTCTAAGGGATTTTGAGATATGGTTTCCTGTTTTAATGATGATCTAATTTTGTGAAAATATTTCGAAAATTTTATCTGATTATCAATTAACAGTTTTCGAATAAACTTAAAAGATAAAATTGGATCAAATAGGAAAAACACTCAATAATCCTAACTACATTCCAAAACATAAAGGAATTTCGAATTTTCCTAAGAACACATGATGAACCCTAAAAAAATAAAACATAATTCTGGAACCCGAAACCTGAATTTTAAGGCTTTTTATAAACAGATTTCGGACTTGATTTTAACCATTATTTCGAGTCATTTATATAACATTCTTTTTCCGAAAAAATTGATCTCGGCACATCAAAATCGAAATCAGCCTTGAGGTTCATTAAATTTTCAAAACTTATGTTTTCCAGATTTCAATCCCAGAATAATGGATAAAATCGAGCCTGATTTATCAACATATGCTCTGATACCACATGTTGATCAGTTCTGTTTTAGGCATAATGGAAAACATGAAAACATACCTTTGATTGCATCAGCACAGGCCAGCAGAGAATCCAGATGGAGACACAGCAACAGTGTTGGACATGATTGTCAGCTTGATCTGGTTCCTCCTTAGGGTGCAATCTAATGATGGCGATGATGAGAAACCGACAAGGGAATCGGTTAGGAGAGTGAGGCGTGATTGATGTTATGTGTTATTAGGGTTTTTGTAATTGTCTAACCCTTTAACCTCCACATTATTCTCCTTATATATGCACCCAGGAGGAAACCCTAATTAGTTAATAAGGGTAATTAGGCCCATCAACAATTACCAACTAATTATATAATAGGATTGTTATATATTTTGATCCATATAATGTAAATGATTATAATGGCTACTATATTAAATATAAAATAAATATATTTAATCTTACAATTTGATATTTTGTTTATTATTGATCCAAGTTATTTTCCAATAGAATATTCTGTTAGTCGATATGAAATGTTAAAACTAACCTTCTAGATTGATCACCTGTTATTATTGTTTATATTATATAGCAGATCAATAATTTACTAATAATATATGCTTATGAGTTATGATCATTGTAACAAATTAATTTTACTATAAATTTTACTATATATCAAAACTTAGATAAGTTAATTATTAGGTTAAAGGGTGCGGGGAAGAAGGGGAGTCCCATGTGGCATCGGCGGCCGAAGGAGAACAACACTCTCCACCCACCCGCGACTGAAATTCTGTGTCTTCGGTGGATTTCCCTCGATTTCCCGGTTGTGTTGTTGATGATGATTTGAAAGGTTTTGATTGGAGGGGAAGGGGAACACCACCCCCTTGAAGGGATGGAGAGAAACGTGGTGTGAGGTGTAGGTGATGTGGCGGATTGGGTGGTCGGGAGGATACAACCACACCCCACAACCTTAGCATTGTACGAATATTCATATAACTGTAGAGAATCACTCATTCCTAAGATGGCTAAATCCGACATTTCATTTACTTATCATAACCGTTTTGGTAAGCCTAGTCGAGTAGACGTTTTGGTTTATTGTTTTTTGAAACCGTAGCTAGGTGTTGAACCAAGGTTTTTTTTTTTTTTTTGTGTGTGTGTTAAGTCGAACGAACTTGCCCGGGAAACCCTTATATGCAAATTGTTGTTGGTAAGGAAATTTGTTTGTTGGTAAATCGCATTGTCCCACTCACATTTTTTTAACAGTAAATGTTATTCATCACACCAATAATCCTTAATTGTTCTTCTTGTCTAGGTTTGAATCTAGGGCCTCCCCTTTAAGATGCAAGTGTCTCTACCAAGTACGTTGCCCCGCATTGACTCCAACTCACATTTATTTATAAAAAAAAATTATCAATTCATTTTTAACTAACTTTAATAATTGCGAAATTCACATCATTGAAAAGTCGTTGATAGTTCAGACAAAATAAGAGAGAAATTGGTCTTACTTTTACAACTATTAATGAAAGATTGCGTGTGGCTAATTTCATAAAATCAATTACGTTCTGCTCATTTCATGAAATCCACCCTATATATAGGTACACGTACACATGCATTACAGAAATAAAGGCCAAAAGGAAATGATTTTTCATAG
Organism: Helianthus annuus; assembly: GCF_002127325.2. Classification (NCBI taxonomy): domain Eukaryota; kingdom Viridiplantae; phylum Streptophyta; class Magnoliopsida; order Asterales; family Asteraceae; genus Helianthus; species Helianthus annuus. Next base: position 134,356,180 of record NC_035446.2, on the reverse strand, counting down.
TAAAGGCCAAAAGAAAATGATTTTTCATATAAAGCTACATCCAAGCATACTAACAACCGATCAAAAATTTTAAGGTAGCTAGATTTCTTAAATCACAAAAGTTGTACTTATATACCAAAAAGAGCTAGGCAGTAGGCAACACCAACTTACTAAATAGAATATGTGATGTTGTGTTGATTGTTGATCATCTTTATTTACTCCATCTCAACCCCATTTTCTTCCATATCCTACTCAAGTTGTAGCATCAATTTGTGATACAATAATTGCTTGGAACATGTCTCCCTAGGATTCTGCTTAACGTTTGAGTCCATGCTTAAGTAGGTTTGACTCATTGGAGCTTATTCAACGTATGCCCATTGAGAACCCTATTGAAAAGTTGGCGTTGTGAGGCCGGAGACTCAGGGACGCAGGTTGAATCAACCCTGATAAGTGAAACCTACATAATCACAACTCAAAGGTTAAGCACATCTTAGGGGTACATAGACCAAGCAATTATTTGCCTATCCTTCTCAAGTTGTCGTTAAACTCTAGCATCAATTTGTGATACAATAATTGCTTGAGGATTGTGCTTAATGATTGAGTATGTGCTTAAGTAGGTTTAACTTAGCAGAACTTATTCAACCTACATTCCCGAGGCTCCGGCCTCATGATACTAGTTTTTAAAAGGATTCATGAAAACCTTTGGAAGGAAATTCTTGTTAATAATTTATGTCCGGCTAACCACATGACATGATTTATTAGCTAGATTGCTAACGACAGAGAACCTGTTAAAAAGTTGGTGTCATGAGGCCAAAGACTCGGGGGCATACATTGAATCACCCTAATAAGTGAAACCTACTTAATCACGGGCTCGGACGTTAAGCACAATCTGAGGGTTTGTAGACTAAGTCAACCTACTTAATAAGGTGGAAACAGACATGTGACTAAGTCAACGCCGGAGACTCAGGGACGCAGGTTGAATCAACCCTGATAAGTGAAACCTACATAATCACAACTCAAACGTTAAGCACATCTTAGGGGTACATAGACCAAGCAATTATTTGCCTATCCTTCTCAAGTTGTCGTTAAACTCTAGCATCAATTTGTGATACAATAATTGCTTGAGGATTGTGCTTAATGATTGAGTATGTGCTTAAGTAGGTTTAACTTAGCAGAACTTATTCAACCTACATTCCCGAGGCTCCGGCCTCATGATACTAGTTTTTAGAAGGATTCATGAAAACCTTTGGAAGGAAATTCTTGTTAATAATTTATGTCCGGCTAACCACATGACATGATTTATTAGCTAGATTGCTAACGACAGAGAACCTGTTAAAAAGTTGGTGTCATGAGGCCAGAGACTCGGGGGCATACATTGAATCACCCTAATAAGTGAAACCTACTTAATCACGGGCTCGGACGTTAAGCACAATCTGAGGGTTTGTAGACCAAGAAATTATTGAATCACAAATTGACGCTAGAGTTTAAAGACAACTTGAAAAAAATGGAAGAAAAGCAAAGGGGTATGAGATTTAGCATCAACAAAACATTACACCTATTGAGTAAGTTGGTGTTGCCTAGCTCTTTTTGAAGGAAAATTTGTTTGTTATGAATCGGATACATTTTAATTCGGTTAATGAGAATAATACTATGGATTAAATAGCAAAAAAAAACCTATTAATACTTTGCTAGTTTTAAAAAGAAAGAAAAAGAATGTTGCTACTTGCTAAAAAACAGGAATTTCCTTCCAATAATTTTCATGAAATAACGACGATATTAGCAAAGAAAGGGCCGGCGTTGACTTAGTCACATGTCTGTTTCCACCTTATAAAATAATAATTAGTAATCGCAGCCTCCTCGTTAATTATTGGTTTTATTTCTAGCGTCACATTTTTTTTTTGAAGTCACATTCACGATTAAAGTTTTGGACCCTCCCTCTTCATTAAAATTGCTTTGTAAAAGTGTGTTAGATTCACTCATGCACCATCCCAATCAACATCAAATTACTTTCATTTCCGTTTCAAGTCTTCTCCAACTAACGCATTAAATTAAATTCGTAAAATATAAGAACTTTTAACACTATGTATATGGGTTTAACTAAAACATGAATGTCTGTCGTCATATAGACATTGTGGATTTCACTCATTTTACCCTCAAAAGTGTGTAATGGTTTCACTTATAAATTATATAAAAAGTAAAAAACTAAACCCCCCCCCCCCCCCCCCGCACTTAACCCTCAGGGGTGGTGATGTTTGATGTCCGAAAAGGGCTGACTAGACAGGAGTACCCCACTACACATAGTCTAATATGTACAACATCAAAATCGTCCCATTAAAACTTATAAAATGAGTCAAGAGAATTGTTTTTTGTATGTTCATTTATAATTTATATTATCTATATAAAAAAAGAAGACCATTGTAAATTGCGTGCTAACCCACAGCTTTGATACGTTTCCAGCATTTTACTTAGCAATTTGTCCAAATGTATTCATTTTCTCGTCACAAAATAATACCAAGAAATAAAATATTAATTATATACCAAATTTGACCATATGAATCTTGTTAACAAATGATCCAATTTAAATATAAAACGATGCTATAAGAATATATAGAAGATAAAAACAAATACTTCCAAAGCTAAACAGCTGGCTTAGTGACTGAAGACAAATTCATCTTGCCTTTGCCTTCTATATTTAACAAAGCTTACTTCTACCATTTCAAACAAAACACTTAACACATTACACACACCTTCATCATGGGTCGGGTCACTTTTATTCAAGTATTTGCTCTTTCACTTCTCATCTTCTCAAACTTAGCTTTTGCTCAACTCAGACAAAACTACTACGCAAACATCTGCCCGAATGTGGAAACGATCGTCCGCAACGCAGTCACAGCTAAGGTTCGCCAGACATTCGTCACCATCCCAGGAACTCTTCGCATGTTTTTCCACGATTGTTTCGTTCAGGTTCGCTGATATTGTTTGTTGGTATTAAATACAATGCATTGATTAACGTTTAAGATTATAACGTGTTGTGTTTTGGGTTAATAAATAGGGGTGTGATGCTTCAGTTTTGATAGCATCAAGCGGGTCCAACACTGCAGAGAAAGATCATCCGGATAACCTGTCATTGGCTGGGGACGGGTTTGATACGGTTATCAAAGCGAAAGCTGCAGTTGATGCTGTCCCGGCTTGCAGAAATAAAGTGTCGTGTGCGGATATTCTCACCATGGCTACACGGGATGTTGTCGTGGCGGTACTATTGTACTAATTGATACTTCATGTATTTAATAAACAGTTGAAGTAGTTTTGATAATGACATGTGATATAATGGTTGGTGGTTTTTTGCAGGCAGGTGGGCCATCGTATGCGGTGGAGCTAGGAAGGTTAGACGGGCTGAGTTCAACGGCAGCTAGTGTGGGTGGGAAGCTTCCGAAACCAAACATGAATTTGGATCAACTTAATGCCATGTTTGCTTCACATGGGTTGACCCAAGCCGACATGATTGCGCTCTCAGGTAACAAGTTAATGCAGAAACAAACCGGAGTTGATAATAAATGGACTCCCATTGTAAAAGTGTCCATTTCGACCCGTTGACTTATGAATTGCCTGATTTTAGTTACATTTTAACTCTAACGGGTAAAACAGTTAAACGAAGAATATCTATAAAGAAGTAGGTAAGATGGGTCACACCGGTCAATCGTTAGAGGTGTATTTTTACCGTGTAAAACCTTCTAATTTTTTTTTACTAAAATAACAGATGGCTGCTAAAGTTCTAAAAAGTTATTTTTGTCGTGCAAAACCTTCTAAAACATTTTTACTAAAATATTAGATTGCTGCTAAAGTTCTAAAAACGTTTTGTAATTATATTTACCACACTAATTTTTTTATTTTTTTTATTCGAGTGTTATGCTTTTTAAGAGAATAGAATGTGTTTCAGGTCAATCCATATTTTAATCCTTTTGGACCTTTTTTATGGGAATTTTAAAAACTATCATAAGGTATTTTATGGTTTCTTAAACATTTTATAAAAAACGCAACGTTAATTACGATGTCCAGGTGCACACACTCTTGGATTCTCGCATTGCAACCAATTCACAAACAGGATATACAACTTCAGCAAGCAGAACCCGGTTGATCCAACTCTAAACCCAAATTATGCGACCCAATTGCAGCAACAGTGTCCAAAGAACGTTGACCCGCGGATAGCTGTAAACATGGATCCAAACACACCAAGAAAATTTGACAACGTGTACTACAAGAACCTGCAGCAAGGACAAGGATTATTTACTTCTGACCAGGTTCTCTTCACTGACTCAAGGTCAAAACAGACCGTGAACGCATGGGCCTCCAGCTCACAAGCTTTCAATAACGCGTTTGTTACAGCTATGACTAAACTAGGTCGGGTTGGAGTCAAGACGGGTCAAAATGGAAATATCAGACGAGATTGTTCCGCATTTAATTAATTAAGATTAATCTCAAATACCACTTAGCTATATACACAAATTTCATTTCAAAAATGAAATGATGTTAAAGCCTAAAGATGTATTTTCTGTTACAACATGATGGCCTTTCCCATTGTTTCTCATCATACATAATAATGGAAGGAAAACAGAAAAATTTGAACACTGTATTTACTTTTTGAATGATTTGCCTATGTGGACTGTGACATAATAAAGTTAACTGGTATATAAGAAGAATCAAGCATACTCAGTTACTTACATGTGAACTTGGAAGCATGTTACAAGAAAACAAAGATGAACTAAACCAGTTGACTGACACAAAGCAAAACGCATTAACGAATAATGTGAGATGAGGAGAAAGGTAGCAGTTAAATTACGTTTTTGGCCCCTGTGGTTATATCACTTTTACTATATTAGTCCAAAATAAGAATTTTTAACATATCTGCCCCCATGGTCTCTATAACTAACCATTTTGGCCCCTAAGTCTAGAGATCATGGGGGCCAAATGGTTAGTTATAGAGACCATGGGGGCCAAAATGGTTAGTTATAAAGACCATGGGGGCAGATATGTTAAAAATTCTTATTTTGGGCTAATATAGTAAAAGTGATATAATCACAGGGGCCAAAAACGTAATTTACTCTATTAATAATAAAATCAAACAGTGACACAAAGGGTGTTGACTATGATATAAATAGCATGCTCAATTCAAGAATACGAGATTTATTATCAACAGATAGTAACAAGAAAGTCGAGTAAACGCTATAGATAACAGTTAAAGAAAACCAATATAATATTTGAAGTGGACTGAAATCTTACAAAGTATTCATAACATTATACTTCTATGGACAGCAGTCCTGTCCCCAAAAATCAGCATTAAGATGTATATACAACCTAATCTTTTTATCAAAAATTTTTGTGGTTTCCTACTCTTCCTCCACACCCCATTTGTAATTTCACTTCTAGATTCCACCAACATATTATTTATTCTCAAAACTATCAGACTTTTCAAAAGCAGACAAACTAATCTTCTCGAGTTGTACGGGCCAATCTTCTCCAAGAATCTTGGGGTTTGTTGTTGTTGCCATCTGGAAATCTAACAACGATACCGTGAACTTTTTTCCGGGCTTATGTAAAGACCTTGCGCTAGCTAACTCCAGTGTCGGTTTTAACACCCTCTTTAAATAACAATTCAGCCCGTTATTCAATACGTTGACACAGTCCATCGAAACATCCAAGCCCTCTAGTTTACTCTTCTGCTTCAATCTGCTCTCCAACGAACTTATACTTTGAAGCTGACCACCGTATTCACAAGTCTCGGTGTAATAAGAAGAGCCCGCAGCATTACACGACACTTTTCGTGTTTCGTTCGAGTGTATATTAATCCCATATGGTGCGGTAATTGGGATTCTTTTGTGACGCCTTGTCGTCTCTAACTCTTCACTCGTATGATTCTTCTCGTTCAAACCAAGAGGACTCGGTCTGTCTTTAAACTTCCTTAGATTCGGCGTTCGTCCTTTCCTGGGAGACTGAGGGAACGCGTCTCTGCAGATCGACTGAAGACCACCGTTCGGATCTTTCAAACTCAACAAACTGTCATGTTTCACTTGCTTCGGAGGAGGCGTATTGGCCACCGTTGCATTCGTTAAAATCGCTCTGATAAGTTCATTGTGAAGCCGAATATTCTCTCGACCGATCAAACAGATACAAAGCTTATCAAACTCTGATTTTCCAACTTTAAGACTCAAATATCTGGTAACGAGATTGAAGTACTTCTGAGATTTTTGCGACCCGAGCCGCCTTTCCATCTGAACTTTAAGCTCGAACGTATCGACTCTAGCACAATGCCGAACCGCTGGCATCTTCTATATTTATTATTCGATATTGTTATTCAATATCTCACAATCATCAAAACTTGAAAACTTGTGGGTCTGCAGTTTGACTTTAGTAAGCAAAAGTCAACTATGCACGCTGACTAAACAGTTAAAAACTTAAAATCCAGCATACGAAATTCTGCAAAGAAACAACAAACCCACATAACAATTAACTCAAACATAACTTCTGCTTACTTCATTGGATCAAATTCAATGCCAGATTCATTATTCGTAAAACAATATAGCTCGAAATCATTAATTGTAACAAAAATTAGAACAAATATCATACAATTCAGAGTGCCAGATTCAATCAACTTAAAATCATTAACAATAATCGAACTAACAAGTGATAGTTATAATAAAATGCATAAATACTGTGATCTAATCGAGCAATGGAATATAAATAAGAATTGAATGAAAATAACTAAAAATAAAGGGAAAAAAGTAAGGAAACCTGATTGATGAAACAAGGAAGTTGACTTGAGAGTGGAAATTGAGTGAAATCGAAAGAGATGAGAAGTGCGTGATTGATCGAGGTGGTTAGGGCTCGTAAGTGTGTTTGGGTTTTTTGGAAGCTTCTTTTTACACGTGTGGGTTCTTACACGTGTGGAGGTGTAAGTGGGGGTGGGCTTAAACAAGCATGTGTCATCAAATGAAATAAGCAGGTTGGGTTGAAGCCTTAAAAAAGTAAAAACAGTTTTATGTGTTCGGTCAATGGCTATCCAACTGGTTTTTTTGGATGTGGCAGAGCTAAAATGGGTTTTGGATCCGGTAAAAACAGGTTAAATAGTTAGCACTTAATAACATTTGCTTTTATTTTAGTTTCAATTGAAATTATACTTGATTACGAATTATATACTAATAAAACAGAAAGTGAATGAACAGTAAATTTAATATATATTAATTAAATAAATTGTGATTTCATTTTATTTTAAAGTGCAATTTACGTCTTTATGGTTTGATATCGGAATCAATTGAAATTATAATTGATAAGTGTACACGAGTGACCAACATAGATGGTATGAACGTAAAGTATTGCAATTCACAAGCGAACAAGACTACTTTAGTTAATAATAAACCGGTCAACAACTATTTTGACACTAAATATTGCCGAACATTCCAAATATTTAGACATACATCATTAAATAAACAAGATCTCCTTAAAGTGTGGAAGATTGACCATATCTTCTACTTTTTGGGTGGAATCTCAATACAACTATTATTCTTAAGGGTAGAATTGCAAACCACCGAATACTATAAATACAAGAGACAACAACAAAGGTGTTCATTCAATCTATCTCACTCTCACGAATACTCTCTCGCAAGCAGCTATCTATTCTCATGCCGGAGAGTGATCACAGTGATAACCTCATTCCTGCGGCGAGTCCTAACGTTGTTCTATTTTGCAGATCACAACTTAGCTAGCCGTCGTAGAAGATAACTCTACCTAGATTCACTTAGAAAAGTGTATTTGTTTCTTCACTACGCTATAGAGTATACTAAGATACATGATAGCTAATAGGGAAAAGTTTGAATTTGGTGTCAACAAGACTACAAGAGTGTTTCATGACTTTTTGAAAGGTAGATAGAATATATAGTACCCGACTAGCAAGAAAAAGTACAAAGAACGATTACAAAGACATAATCGAGTTCTTTAACCACTCTATATAGCTAAACTTAATCTTGTGAAACCTATTTAAGAATCATAAAAATGAATATTGAACAATGGTATCAAAGATATTATCACAATTCCTCATTACCTCTTATCCTTCTCAAAGATCAAGTCATTTATGAATCGTCACAAAATCCACCAATCACGAGAATAACTTTCAACCTTTTAGAAAACCCGGTGAAATTTGTTGTATTAATAATGGAAGTATAAATAGTTATTTAATGTGTAAAGGGTTACGTAAAAACTTTAATATGCTTAGTTTAGTTTATAATACGGTAAACAAAATAGATAGATGAATATATAAAGTTGCAACTTAGTTTAGTTTAGTTTATATCTACATAAACATAGTAGTCATCTATGCATATATCGACTTTTGACACATTTTGCTATTGTCGACTCCATACTAAAAATAAGGAAATATTCACTTGTTATTTTTTAAATATAGTTTTTTTTTTCCTTGAAAGAAGAACTTTTAATCCGTCATCACTAAACTGTTAGTTTCTTACAATAAAAAAAAATTAATAATAACTATGCTTACTGATGAGTTTCATGGCAGATTATGTCTGGTGGTTAATATGTTTTTATACCTGTTAATTTACACACCATATAAACCTACTTTTAAACTAGGGGTGCAAACAAGACAAGTGGCGCACGAGCTGTGTGAGATCGGCTTTAGAAAAAGCTGAAACAAGCCAAGCCTTATCAAGCCCGAGATAAACTTGAGCTTAAAATAAAACTAGTTTATTTATCGAGTCCGAGCTCGATCCTGGCATATGAAGCTCATTGGACCAAACATGATTTTTTTTTTTTTTGAAAAATCATCAAAATAATCATGTTAACCAAAAAACTATCAAACTAAAATTAAGCTTTTGGGCCTTTAGCCTTTATAAAGATAGACATATCCAAACAAACCAATCATGAGAGGACAAGTAAGCAGCGTCAGCTAAGACGGTAAAGAGTAGGCTAAAATTTAGCCGAAAAAATATCGAAAACTAGGATATGATATCAATCAAAATAATACACGTGTAAAGTGTGAGTTAAATTTAGCGAACCGCTAAAATTTAGTCTAAACGTTTTAGTTTGTCATCTAAAAAGTCGCAAGCTAGATTTTATATAAACCACGATGTAAACAAGCAACACGTTGATTTTGGTAAATTTTTTTTCTAACATGTTCATTTAGGTCTGGTGATTTTCCCAGGCCTCTGCATTTGAGGATGATCATTTCAAGGTTAAACATTTTTGGTTTTGAAACTACATTAAATCCCTCTAATGAATTTCTCTTAGAAGCTAATCGATTAGAGCATGACATCATAAACCTCTGTTAAATGATTTTGATCTTCCCAATGGGCATCGATTCTAATACGAGAAGCAGAGGATAAAAGATGTATCCAACTTAATCACTTTGCTTCATGAAAGATGTGATTTTGAGAAAGGATTGGTGTTTCGGTTAGCTTATTTTGAGGCAACTTATGACTTATCTATCTATTATACTAAAGCAAAATAAAGGTTAACTATTTGACTTTGAGGTGGCTGCTTTCTTTGACCAGAGAAATGGGTATTTGGGCGGCATTTTGCTTCTTCCTACCTACGCTCTTTTCAAATTTTGGTAACCTAATCAATTCTCTCCAATCAGTTCGACCTTTCCAAAATTTTGCAACCGTTTCCTTTCTGAACTTTATTTCTAATAGAAAACCCTAAATGATTTGCATCATCTACCATAAAAAATTACTCATTGGATTTCTCTCTGTCATTTCGTTATTTCAAATGCTTCCTCAATCGGTAATTGTTTTGAGAAGAATCCATCATATATTCTAGATAATCTTCTCTTTCTCCGATTGTTTGGTGTGGATTTCTCCCAATTAGAGGTATGACTCCATCTTTTAACAAACTATCAATGCTGATTTTGGGTTTTTTGTTATCTCGATGAATGTTCTTATAAGCTATGAAGCTATCTAATACACAGAGCTTTAACATCTAGGGTTCAATATATTCTTATTAAAAGCTTATTCGATGGTTGTTTTTGTATATTTTTTAAATACTGATTATAATGGAAGCAATTCAGGTTTAAGGATATTCAAGATAGTTCTTGATTGGCCCTGCTCTCGGTTTCCCTGTAGTAATTATTGTGTTTCCTCCGACTATTCAATCACGAGGTATGTATGTATGTATGTTGGATTCAAAATTCTTTTAAACCTAATTGATTTGGTTAATCCCCCCTCTATTTCCAGATTTGTGTTTCAGCCATCTCACATATTTCTTATAGATATTTAACACGTCTCATTCGATCTCCACGATGCTTCGTTTCTGACGGAATCGGCTATGTTTTGGTAAGTGGTTCCTATTAATGTTTGAATTGTTTGTTTGTTGATTGTGATGGCGATTTACCTTTATTGTCGACGACCTGTTTTTTTATTGTTTGTGATTTGTGATTTTAGCCCATAACTTAGAAGAACAATTCGAAAATGTAGTCCTCCGAGTAAATGGTACTTGATGTTAGTAGCCCTGATCTCCATGAAAACGCTCTTCTTGAACTCTCCAAGGTATGTGTACTGGTGATCCTTTTATTCAGTCTCTTGTGGTGTCAATTCGATGATGCAGAGTTTAATTATGTGGTTTCACAACTTAGGAACGTGAAAATCTTATTTGAATTTGTGATTTTTGAAGTATATTTGTGTGGATTTTTAAAAGGTTGATTTTAATATATTAACATGGCTACTATACTTGCTGTCCAATCTACGTACTTAAAGTGTTAAGTTGAAGCTAATATTTTGATTTTAATAAGTTAATTTTTTTCCATACTTCGATATTAAAGTGTTAATTAGATTTTATAAAGTTGATTTAATCGGTTAGGTTGGCTTCTATACTTTGGTGTCTAAATAACATGTTTAAAAGGTGAATATCAAGCTAAAAATTGATTTAGTATGTTTACATTGCTGTTATACTTGGTTGTCCAAACAACATGTTTAGAGGGTTGGTTTGAAGACACAAAAGTTGATTTAGTATGTTTACATTGCTGCTGCTATAATTTGGTTCACTTAATTTTGAATATGTTAACTATGGTTTTAGAAAATAACAGAATAAACTGACTTGGTTGAGTGGGTCAGCCGGTCATGTGGTTTAGTAGTTTGGCAAGTCGGTTTTGAAGCTTTGAACTAATCTTTCCATTTTTTTTTTGAATTGTTACAGTCAATGGTTCAAACGAAACATTCGGTGTATGAGTATGGTTGCGTCTAGGGTGAATTGTCGGCTCAGGCGACAGAAGTTGCAGCCACGAGTAGTTTTTTTTTTTTTTTTTTTGTATTAAAAACCTGGATTTTTAGACAACAAGATGATTTATTAAAACTGAATACCTGATACATGTTTTGATGTTTTCTGTATGACAGTGAGGAGACAAGGAGGAGTACTGATATGTTGGGCCAACCCTGCAAATTGTTCAGTCTTTTTGGCCACTGACTTGATATATCAACTTTTATGTAGCCTTTCACGCTCTACAATCAGTTGTCGTTTTTAACGAGTCTAATTAGCCGTAACATATGGGGTTATAAAATGCCCACCCCACCGGATCGCGCCGGTTCCCCGCTACAAGGGTTAATGTGTTCTTGAAGCATTCCCCATCCGACAACTATGAGTTAATGAATTTTCCGAGGTTCAATAGTTATATTGGAAGTTGTATAATTGACTCCATCTCTAAGCTTCATAAAAAGGTAACTTGTAACCTTTTCTATTGAGAATTACCTCTTGCATATTTGAGTCACATGTTTACATTTATTCATACGTACTGATGAATGCTTTCAACAAAAATTTTCAATTGAAAATTACCTCCATTCATATTGAGTCGAAGATTCCAAATCTTTTAAAAATTATCATCCTTTAAAGACATATTTGAATGATGACAACAAAGTCAGACAAGAGGTCAATTGGCTTACAAAACTAGAGGGACATTGATATTGTTAATGACATTTGCCGATGTGGATGAAACATATAAAAGAACACGTTTTAAATCAATGTCAAAAGTTGCAGCTCCAAGGAGCATTAAGGATCATCATTAGTAAGTATAGGATTTAGATATGTTTATTTCTCTGTTGTTGCTAAATTAATGTTTAAAGCTTTCTAATGCTTGGTTATGTGGAAACTATGTTTTAATTTGTGTACTTTTAAGGCCATCTTACAAATTAATTATGTGAGTTTTAGGCGAATTATATTGTTAGTTGATCTTAATTACCGCTTTAACTTTTTATACGAAGAAACACATGATTTGATTTCCAAAAATGCATGCTCCAAGTTGTTAGAGAGTGAGCAGGTAAGTTGTTATGGAATTAATAACTTTAATTTTCCTAAATAAAGCGTTTATTAACTTGTATGTGTTAAAAATACACAATTTTGACTCCTTTGGCCCGTATCATTTTTAGCGAAAGTTCTTAGATTTTACCCATTAGCTATTTTTATACAAACCGAAGTGACCCGTTCATAAGTATATAGGTAGAAATAGTGACCCGTACCTAATGAGCGCAACTCAATTTTTCCTTATATACATTTGTAGATTTCTTTAATAATGTTATGATAATCTATAGCTATGAAGAGATGCATTTTATGGGTAGACATGAGGTGCTTTAAACTTTCCACCAGCTTCTAAATACGAGCCAAATTCAGATAAATATTATGGCAAGGATCATAAAGTTGGTAGGAATACTCCTGTATGGTATGAATTAATATTGTGTTTAATTGGACGCTTTAGCTCAGGTGCGACCGACCACTTTCATACGGGAAGGGGATGCGACAGCGGCAACTGAGCTACAAACGGACTTAGATCAGACTCTTGGATCATAGGCCCGTTTCTGCATTATTATATATGATAGAAATTGGAGCGTTTACTTAAAAAAGTGGAAATGGGCCCTTACATTTACTAATGCAGAAATGGAAAACTATGGACCGACCTGCTTAAAATCAAAACAGGCAAGAGTTCCTTTTGTTTCTAGAGGTGGCAGAATATAGAGGTATGGTAACATTTCAAAATAATTTATGGTCATAAGGGGTCAATATTTTATGTACAACTCATGTTGGTTTGACCAAAGTATTTTGTGTACATCTTAGTTTAAAAATACTTTTTGTCAAATGTTAGTTACCTTTTCTTAATAAAATTTAACGTTTTGAATAAATTAGTTTTAGATATATTATGTTAAAAAGTAAATTATTTTATTTAAAAGATTCTAAGATTTTGTACTAGGGGTGTAATAACTAGATGAGTTTTATTTTTTTAATTATTATTATTTTTCTAAAGCATCAAATATAAGAGAATAAGAGATTTATGTAAATGGGTTGGGGTGTTAGTGTTATATTTGTTTTGACCCTATGAAGATTTACAAGTTTATCCCGCAATCTCTTTTGCAGGTTTTTTTGAAGATGTCTCAAAATTCTTATTGGCTCTTTAATGATATATAAAGCTAAACATGTTCATATTTTATTACTATCATCATCTTTTTGTAGGGGTATGAATTTCTAACACAACATGAAAACATGACACGAACTGAACACGAATTTCTTGGGTTTTGGTTTACCCTAAACGGGTTCGGGTCAGTTTCAGGTCGAACCCGCGAACCCGTTTAGCTTAATAGGTCAGGTTCGGGTCAAACCTGTCTGGTTCGTGGGTTGGCCCGTTTTGTTTATAAATGTAAAAATATGATGGATTATGTGAATGTATGTATAATTGGGGGTTTTAGAATAAAGTAAATATATCCTTTCTTAAATATGAGCAAATTTCATTGGTATTTTGGGTGGTTAATAATGTGTGATTAGCAGGTTTGTTTAGTTCGAAGCAAGAAATGAAACGTCAAAAGTCTTTGGGCGTCAATTTTATGTTTTTTTTTAATTTTTGTTTTGTTGAAATTTCCTTTTTAGACAACTTATTAATTTCTTATCTTTTGGTACTACTTTAAAAAGAATTATTGGAAAATGTGTTTTGTAATAATTTATAATTTTTGATCTTATATTCTACTTTAAGTATGGTTTTGAAACTTTAGAGCAGATTACTTCAAAATAATTAAATGTTGAACTCCATGATATATATTTAATGATGTAAATAATATTTTCATACATTTATGTTATTTAAATGTACATTGTTTGTCGTTACGAGAACAACACAATGATATATAGTTTTGACATTTATTTTCTTTCCTTGAATTTAACTGTTTTCAAGGATATCATCATTGGGTATATTAATATGAATTTAAATAAGAATTTAGATATTGAAGATTATAAAAACTTGATTTCAATCAAAAGATGAAAATCATGACCTTTCGTTGATCTATTAAAGGTTCGCTGGTATGTAACAGGTTTTTGGAAAGGGAAGTGATCACTGTCACACCCCCAAATTACCACCTAGGGTATGTCCCTATTGAAGGTGCAACGATCCAACAAAGAGCCACCAATCATATCAAACACAAGTTATAATGTATTGAAATACCCAATTGAAAGAAATGTATCGTTTGAAAAGTTAGACCAAAACCAAAGTATTGAGCGGAAGCATAAATGTATAAGTGTGTAAATGAATGAAAACCAAATCAACATAATTGTTTATTATGACCACAACCACTCCAGCAGCATCAGACGGCAAGCTCCCAAGTTCCTTCAATAATTACCTACAAGCATGTAAACAAGTGTGTCAGACTACGCTGGTGAGTTCAAGGTTTGTGTTTGTTTACCAAGTTGTGTTACCGATCATGTGAGTAAAACAGTTTACAAGACGATATGTTGTTTGTTGTTATGATGTTTGATGTTCCGATGTTGTTATTACTCGATTACCGAATGGCCATATGATATGTGATTGCCAACCCCAATGCCTCTATCAAAGCATTGGTCATGTTTTAAGGTAATTAGTTCACGCCCGTTCTCCTCGAACGTCGTGAGGGTGCCAAACCTAATAGCGCTATCAACTAATAACCCCCGTTGCCCTACAAGCAACGTACCGGTAGATATTGTGGTCTTACAATGATAGAAAACTGAGTACGATAACCAACATCCCATTACACATGCATTCCCCCTCGGAACGTTACCCATTATCCCTTCCCTGGGATCCATGCTTGAGAAAGAGCAATGAACTCACCTTAGTTTTGCTCGGTAAGATTAACTACTTGTTTATCAGTTGATCAATCAAACCCTATCGTGGTTACCAGAGACAATCAGTTTCATGAATTCACAATCCACTTATCTAGTCACACATACACCCAAACATATAACCTCACGTATGTCACACAAGTATCCAGGTAATGGTACATTTACGATTACAAGTTCATGTCACAAATTCATACGTCACATGTTACATAAATTACCAATTCACATAAGAATAGTATGCACCTAACATATACTTATTTCCAAAACACATGCTGCCTATACAAATTACCTACAACTAATTGGCCCAAGTTGCAGGAACACTACAGCCCATTATATTGATTAAATTAGGTTAGTTGTTAAGTCTCAGCCCCTTAACAACCCGATCATGCGAGCCCAAAAGTAACCAGCCACCACCCAAGTGGCTGGTCGTGTGTGTGTGCGGCCCTATAGTCTATATCAACCCAATCAAGCCCAAAATCCATTCCAATACTCCACCCTCGGTCCCATTTACCAAGCACCACATCCTGTCAAGTTTCACGTGTCACCATGATATCACCACAATACCCTACGGCTACACTTATCAATACACCGAATCAATTATGTACTTTATTAATCAAATCCTATACTCACTTATTAAATGTTTGTTTCAAACCCATACCTTGAGTTCAGCCCACTAACTACCCTCGGCCCAATGCTAATGCAGTAAATAGATTTATTGACTTACAAGACTAATGGCCGACACCCCTTATGAAACTTGTTGTGTAATTGGACCTTCAAAGCATTTGACAATCCTTTATTAAACTCACATGGGTTCACCTTTTTGACTGCAAGTATTAAATGAACTGACACTATGCAACTTTAATTGTTCCATGATATTACTTCATTCAATTAATTAATTCACACATAGAACACCTGGATCATCACATCGGTATTTGCGAACATGGATCAGTATTTGTTCCATGAACTACCATGGATAATTCAATTAATTGGCCATGCAAGGGTTGTCGAATATATGCGCATGAAACAAGACCATCATCATAACCAATTCCCTAACATAAGTATCTAAACGTCTAAACGGTTTATTATAACCATTGGCTAATATTATCAGAATATCGAAATCATCAAACAATCATATATCATAAATTTCACTATAACAGTTTTCTACACATATGATTAGTATAATCCGCATATAAACAACATCAACTAAACATTCACTATTACACAACATGAAAATTAATAAATGAGAAACACTAACCGGAAGCCTGATTAATCAAGATGTAAACTCGAAGGGGGGGGGGTTTCTCCTGCTGATCGCAACTAAGGGGTAATAGGGTTTGTGTTTAAGTTTTAAGCTACTCCAAGATATAGGGAAGTATGTTACGTGTACTTGCTAACCAAGGATTGTTTAGGGCGGTTACATAATGAGCAAAGGAATGGGCTTAAGCCCAATCTCATGGCAGCCCATGTAATGGATAAAGGCTCGAAATGGCTTCTAAATAAATTACGGATCAAAGTGCAAGCACGCAAGGGTATAATTGGGTCAAGAGCTTGATGTGCGGCCCGAGTAGTGTGTGCATGCTAAACAGTTGGCCCAGTTACATGAATTACCGAATGCGTTACGCTTAAACTAATCGCAACAAAAAGTGTAAAAAGAATAACGAGGAATCAAATTACAAGACTAACCTTGGAAATTCGGGGTTGTCACATCATCCTCAACTTAAAGGAAATTTCGTCCCGAAATTTGACAAGCGTCAAGTGAGCGAGAAACGAAGTGAGAAATCAGGATTGTTGCGGGTTCTGCTCGGTTGTGACATCATCCCCAACTTGAAGAGGAATCTCGCCCCGAGATTCACCAGTTTTGCTTGACTCGGCTTTGTCTTTGGGAAAAAGGTGGGGATACATGAGCTTCATCTGATCCTCGCGCTCCCACGTGAACTCCGGTCCACGTCTTGAGTTCCAACGAACTCTAACGATGGGAATACGACTGTGTTTACGCACTTTGACCTCACGGTCCATGATCTCGATGGGTTCTTCAACAAACTGTAACTTGTCATCGATTTTTAACTCTTGAAAAGGTACCGCTAATGGGTCGTCAGCATAACACTTCTTTAATTGTGATACATGAAATACGTTGTGAACATTACCCAACTCAGTAGGTAACTCCAACCTATAAGCCACCTTACCGATACGCTCCAGAACTTTAAACGGTCCAACATAACGTGGGTTCAGCTTGCCACGCTTCCCAAAGCGTACAACCCCTTTCCACGGTGACACTTTCAGCATGACGCGGTCATTCACTTCGAACACTACCTCTTTGGCACGCTTGTCCGCATAGGCCTTCTGGCGGTCACGAGCAGCTGCCATACGTTCTCTGATTTTTACGATCATATCTGAAGTTTCGAGTACCATCTCAGGACCTGTGATCTGACTATCACCCACCTCAGCCCAGCAGAGAGGTGAATGACACTTCCTCCCATACAATGCCTCAAATGGTGCCGCTTTGATACTGGTGTGGTAGCTGTTATTGTAGGAGAACTCTACCAACGGCAAGTGCTTCTCCCATCCTTTCCCAAAATCAATAACACATGCCCGCAGCATATCCTCAAGTGTCTGAATAGTGCGCTCACTCTGACCATCCGTTTGTGGATGATAGGCCGTGCTCATATCGAGACGTGAGCCGAACGACTTATGCATAGCCTGCCATAACTCCGAAGTAAAACGAGGATCTCGATCAGAAATAATAGAAGTCGGCACCCCGTGCCTAGAAACCACCTCTTTAAGGTACACTGCTGCGAGCTGCGAATACTTATCTGTCTCCTTGATTGCTAGGAAATGTGCTGACTTTGTGAGACGGTCGACAATCACCCATATAGTATCGTTCCCAGCCTGTGTTCTAGGTAACCCCGTAACAAAATCCATAGCGATCTGTTCCCTTTTCCACATAGGTATCTCTGGCTGCTGAAGTGGACCCGAAGGCTTCTGGTACTCTGCCTTGACCCTAGCACAGGTCAAACACTTACCCACGTAGGTGGCAATAATAGCTTTCATGTTCGGCCACCAATACAAAACCTTGAGGTCCTGGTACATCTTAGACCCTGGATGAATAGAATATCGTGACTTGTGTGCTTCGTCCATCACAAGTTCTCGAAGATCACCAAATGAAGGAACCCATATCCGTTCCATGAAGTAGTAGATATTGTCAGACCGTTGCTCGAACTTCTTCTTGTGTAGCCCTCGTAATCCTTCGGCTTCGATATTTTCTTCCTTTAACGCTTCAATCTGAGCTGAACGAATCCGGGCAGGTAAATCAGAGTGAATAGTAAGCTGTAGGGCACGAACACGCTTCTGTTTTGGTTCCTTGCGACTAAGGGCATCAGCTACAACATTAGCTTTACCCGGATGATACTTGATAGCACACTCATAATCATTAAAAAGCTCGACCCAACGACGTTGCCGCATATTCAATTCCTTCTGGTCGAAGATATGTTGAAGACTCCTGTGATCGGTATAGATGGTACACTTGGTACCGTACAGGTAATGCCTCCAAATCTTCAACGCAAAGACTACGGCTCCTAACTCCAGGTCGTGTGTCGTATAGTTCTTCTCGTGTACCTTCAACTGTCGAGAAGCATAAGCTATCACGTTGTCTCGCTGCATCAACACACAGCCGAGACCCTGAATAAACGCATCGCAATAAACAACAAAATCTTCAGTACCCTCTGGTAGCGATAAAATCGGCGCGCTGCACAACTTCTGCTTTAAGAGCTGAAAAGCTTCTTCCTGGTTCGATCCCCAAGAATAAACAACTTTCTTTTGAGTCAGGGCGGTGAGGGGTTGAGCAATCTTAGAAAAATCCCGGATAAACCGACGATAATATCCCGCAAGACCAAGAAATTGACGCACCTCCGAAGGATTCTTTGGTGCCGCCCAATTTCGAATAGCATCGATCTTGGCAGGATCCACATGAATACCCATTTCGTTAACGATGTGCCCGAGAAAGTGTACTTCCCGAATCCAGAAGTCACACTTAGAAAACTTTGCGTACAACTGCTCCTTCCTCAGGAGCTCCAAAATAAGACGAAGATGGCGCTCGTGGTCTTCCTTGTTCTTGGAGTAGATCAATATGTCGTCAATGAAAACGATAACGAAGTCGTCAAGGTAAGGTTTGCACACGCGGTTCATGAGATCCATGAAGACCGCTGGTGCGTTGGTCATCCCAAATGGCATAACCAGAAATTCATAGTGGCCATACCGAGTTCGAAAAGCTGTTCGAGGCACATCCTCCTCTCTATCCCGTACCTGATGATATCCGGACCTCAAATCAATCTTGGAATAGAAACTTGACCCTTGCAGCTGGTCAAACAAGTCGTCAATGCGTGGTAAAGGGTAGCGGTTTTTGATTGTCACCTTGTTGAGCTCGCGATAGTCGATGCACATACAAAAAGACCCGTCCTTCTTCTTCACAAATAATACAGGGGCTCCCCAAGGAGAAGAGCTAGGACGAATGAAACCCCTGTCTAGTAACTCTTGAAGTTGATTCGATAATTCTTGCAACTCTCCTGGTGCAAGACGGTATGGAGCACGAGCAATCGGTGCTGCTTCTGGCTGGAGTTCAATCTAAAATTCTACCTGACGATGTGGAGGTAAACCAGGGAGCTCTTCAGGAAAAACATCGGGAAACTCTCGAACAACAGGAAGATCTTCGAGTTTCCTCTCGTCAGTCTGAGAGTCAGTAACAAGGGCCAAAAGGGAAGGATAGCCCTTACGTAGACAACTTAGAGCCTTCATGGCTGAGATAATACCTACTGTAGCACCGCTACGATGACCCTGAACCGATAAAGATTCACCACTAGCAAGGGGAATACGAACGACTTTCTCCTTGCAGAGAATTTCCGCCTGATATTTGGATAACCAATCCATTCCGACAACTACATCGAAGCTTCCGAGAGTGACAGGGAGTAGGTCAATGTCAAATACTTGACCTAAGAGATCTAATTTGCATCCCATGAGGACATGTGACGCTTCAATAGTTTTACCATTCGCTATTTCCACTACATGCTTAACAACAAGAGGTGTAGGACTCAATCCTAGACGACTACTGAACCCCGTAGACACATAACTCCAATCGGCACCCGAATCAAATAAAATAGAAGCATAAACACCATTCACAGAGAACGTACCAGTAACTACATTGCCGTCGTTCCGAGCTTCACCAGCTCCAATAGTAAATCCACGCCCACGCGCCACGTTGCCCCCATTGTTCCCATCATTGCTCCCCGCGTAGTTACCACCTGTATTCTGTTTCAATTGTGGGCAATCCCGCTTCATATGTCCCTCAGCCCCACACTGATAACATCCTTTTCTAAACCCCTGACCCTGCTGAGATTGCTGCCCTTGCTGTCTCTGATTCGGCTGAGTCTGCTGCTGCTGCTGTTTTGGCTGAGGAGCCCTACAATCTTTGGCCTCATGGCCTACCTTGTCGCACCTGCGACAAACTCGAGCACACTGCCCATAATGATGAAACCCACATTTGCTACACTGAGGCTTCTTTCCCACATAAGAACTCCGATTTTGAATCACTGAGGATGTTTGGCTAAAACTGCGAGTACTGCCAGTGTCTGTCTTCTTTTGGGGCTGAACCGAGTTGGACGCCTTGTCCATATCACCCCACTTACGTTTACTATCAGTGACAGGAGTAGTGGCTGTGGTGGTGGCAGCAGTAGTTTTAGAAACACGCGGTGGTAGCGAGTTGCTTTCCACCTCCTGATCAATAATCTTGTGAGTCAACCGGACAATCTGAGTTAAGTTATTGAGATTTGCAGCAGTAACCAAACCCTTCACTCGTGGAGGTAATCCCTTGATGAATAACTCAATCCTTCGAGACATAGGTCGAGACAAATTCGGACACAAGTCAGCCAACTCATACGACCGCTTCACGTACGCTTCAACCTCAGATCCCACCAGTTTCAGATCGTAATACTCGTTCTCTAGCTTCTGTATCTCATCACGAGGACAGTATTCCACCCTCATTAATTCCTTGAAGTCGTCCCAAGTAGTAGCGTTTGCTGCATCAATACCCAGCAGCTGAACCTGGGCATTCCACCAGGTTAAGGCACCATCCTCGAGCGTGCCTGTCGCATACTTCACGCGGTCCCCCACGGGACAGTTGCACATAGCGAACACTGACTCAGCTTTCTCGAACCACCTCAATAGTCCCACAGCCCCTTCCGTCTCGCTGAAGGTCTGTGGCTTACAATCCATAAACATCTTGAACGTACAGGCAGGCTGGTTGTTCGGGTGCGCTGGGTGAAAGAAGGTACAACACAGGAGTAAGAGTTGTGTATACGATACAGGATTAAAAGTATTTGGTACAGTTCATACCAGCTTGGTAGGCTGCCAGAGCCTCAGCCACACGTGTGTTTATCAGATTTGTTAACTCAGCCTGAGTCATGTTGATGCTACCACGTCCGTGTCCTCGTCCACTCATGGTTCTATAATAGAAGAAGAGAACGAATTTAGGAGTCGAGAACGAGAAAAGTGTTCAGGTTTATCACGTTAGGGACGATTAACTACCATGTTCATACACAAACAGGGAAGAACCCCTCTTACACTCGTTAAGCCTCATTGGGATTTGCATGCACCACACGTTATTATTATGTGTGCACCCATATAATAAGGCGGTTTGCATGCTCCTCTCGATGCTTCTTAACTTATGTTTGAAGTTTCTCCCACCCCAATCAACACAATATATGCACTACCAACAAAATTAGGATTTACTAGCTGCAAGAGTTATATTACACCATCAATGTGTCATGATGCCTACCATGTCGTGTCGTGCATGCTATAAATATAGTTACGTTTACTAGGCATATAATGCGTAAACTAACGAGGAACGAACCTTGCAATCTGAAGCTGAGTGTCATGGTCATCGTTTGGATCAATTCGGTTATAGTCTGGTTTTATGAAAACATTTTAAAACCGAGTTCTCTATAACCAGTGGCTCTGATACCAAACTGTCACACCCCCAAATTACCACCTAGGGTATGTCCCTATTGAAGGTGCAACGATCCAACAAAGAGCCACCAATCATATCAAACACAAGTTATAATGTATTGAAATACCCAATTGAAAGAAATGTATCGTTTGAAAAGTTAGACCAAAACCAAAGTATTGAGCGGAAGCATAAATGTATAAGTGTGTAAATGAATGAAAACCAAATCAACATAATTGTTTATTATGACCACAACCACTCCAGCAGCATCAGACGACAAGCTCCCAAGTTCCTTCAATAATTACCTACAAGCATGTAAACAAGTGTGTCAGACTACGCTGGTGAGTTCAAGGTTTGTGTTTGTTTACCAAGTTGTGTTACCGATCATGTGAGTAAAACAGTTTACAAGACGATATGTTGTTTGTTGTTATGATGTTTGATGTTCCGATGTTGTTATTACTCGATTACCGAATGGCCATATGATATGTGATTGCCAACCCCAATGCCTCTATCAAAGCATTGGTCATGTTTTAAGGTAATTAGTTCACGCCCGTTCTCCTCGAACGTCGTGAGGGTGCCAAACCTAATAGCGCTATCAACTAATAACCCCCGTTGCCCTACAAGCAACGTACCGGTAGATATTGTGGTCTTACAATGATAGAAAACTGAGTACGATAACCAACATCCCATTACACATGCATTCCCCCTCGGAACGTTACCCATTATCCCTTCCCTGGGATCCATGCTTGAGAAAGAGCAATGAACTCACCTTAGTTTTGCTCGGTAAGATTAACTACTTGTTTATCAGTTGATCAATCAAACCCTATCGTGGTTACCAGAGACAATCAGTTTCATGAATTCACAATCCACTTATCTAGTCACACATACACCCAAACATATAACCTCACGTATGTCACACAAGTATCCAGGTAATGGTACATTTACGATTACAAGTTCATGTCACAAATTCATACGTCACATGTTACATAAATTACCAATTCACATAAGAATAGTATGCACCTAACATATACTTATTTCCAAAACACATGCTGCCTATACAAATTACCTACAACTAATTGGCCCAAGTTGCAGGAACACTACAACCCATTATATTGATTAAATTAGGTTAGTTGTTAAGTCTCAGCCCCTTAACAACCCGATCATGCGAGCCCAAAAGTAACCAGCCACCACCCAAGTGGCTGGTCGTGTGTGTGTGCGGCCCTATAGTCTATATCAACCCAATCAAGCCCAAAATCCATTCCAATACTCCACCCTCGGTCCCATTTACCAAGCACCACATCCTGTCAAGTTTCACGTGTCACCATGATATCACCACAATACCCTACGGCTACACTTATCAATACACCGAATCAATTATGTACTTTATTAATCAAATCCTATACTCACTTATTAAATGTTTGTTTCAAACCCATACCTTGAGTTCAGCCCACTAACTACCCTCGGCCCAATGCTAATGCAGTAAATAGATTTATTGACTTACAAGACTAATGGCCGACACCCCTTATGAAACTTGTTGTGTAATTGGACCTTCAAAGCATTTGACAATCCTTTATTAAACTCACATGGGTTCACCTTTTTGACTGCAAGTATTAAATGAACTGACACTATGCAACTTTAATTGTTCCATGATATTACTTCATTCAATTAATTAATTCACACATAGAACACCTGGATCATCACATCGGTATTTGCGAACATGGATCAGTATTTGTTCCATGAACTGACATGGATAATTCAATTAATTGGCCATGCAAGGGTTGTCGAATATATGCGCATGAAACAAGACCATCATCATAACCAATTCCCTAACATAAGTATCTAAACGTCTAAACGGTTTATTATAACCATTGGCTAATATTATCAGAATATCGAAATCATCAAACAATCATATATCATAAATTTCACTATAACAGTTTTCTACACATATGATTAGTATAATCCGCATATAAACAACATCAACTAAACATTCACTATTACACAACATGAAAATTAATAAATGAGAAACACTAACCGGAAGCCTGATTAATCAAGATGTAAACTCGAAGGGGGGGGGGGGGGTTTCTCCTGCTGATCGCAACTAAGGGGTAATAGGGTTTGTGTTTAAGTTTTAAGCTACTCCAAGATATAGGGAAGTATGTTACGTGTACTTGCTAACCAAGGATTGTTTAGGGCGGTTACATAATGAGCAAAGGAATGGGCTTAAGCCCAATCTCATGGCAGCCCATGTAATGGATAAAGGCTCGAAATGGCTTCTAAATAAATTACGGATCAAAGTGCAAGCACGCAAGGGTATAATTGGGTCAAGAGCTTGATGTGCGGCCCGAGTAGTGTGTGCATGCTAAACAGTTGGCCCAGTTACATGAATTACCGAATGCGTTACGCTTAAACTAATCGCAACAAAAAGTGTAAAAAGAATAACGAGGAATCAAATTACAAGACTAACCTTGGAAATTCGGGGTTGTCACAATCACTTTGTTTGGTTTTGGGTTTGTACTGGTTAGGGTCGTGTATTGTCTGTTTGGGGCCTGTTTCAACCCTCAGACGTGAAGCCTTAGTTTGAAAAAAGGCCTAGAACAATAGTGATGATCTACATGGGCTTCAATGCTTGTAGATATTATATGTTTGTGTTAAGCCACCCGCGAAACTCACAGGATCTTAGACTAGTTGACTTATAAAAGTTAATAAGTTGTTTTTTGAGTGTTTGGATTAACTTATTTTGGAGGATTTTGTGTGTTGAGAAGTCATTTTTGAGAAGTTAGAATTTCTAACTTCTCACTTATAACTTATATAAGTTAATAAGTCACTCTTGAGAAGGAATCCCAAACACCCACGAATTTACCCTGCAATTTCTCTTCTTGTTGGTAAATTCACATGCTAACAAGGTGTTTGTTAAAATGCGGACACATGCTAACAAGGTGTTTGTTAAAATGCCTCAGTGAAATATATATATAAAAAAGCTTGTAATTTATGATTTTATGCCGCCAAAGTATACGGACATCAGTTAAACTGCCTCCAAATAAGCTTCTTGGTTCCGAATTTTCGTTCCATGATATTCTAGTTACTGGGTGAAGGTTAGGTTTTATGGTTGATGTTCATCTGGTGTGCATATTTTTCGCTTTCTGCATCATGAGTTTTATATTCTAAATGAATAACTTCCCTTAGAAAGTGGATTGCTTATAAATCTAAATGAATAATCAACAGGCATTGTGGATTCTTGCACTAAAGCATTTGTGCACTGCTGTTCTACAGTAATGAATTTAGTTGCAAATATACATTTCTTGGTGATAAACCAAAACCGAACTATGATTCGTTCTTTAGTCTTTACCCTATATGTCAAAATCATTGTTACCCTCAGTTTTTTTTGTTTATTTCTTGTGTTCGGTTATTGTTTAGAACTGGAAACGCTAAGCTTAAATCTTAAGAATGTTAAAAGATTGAAATTTTGATATGATGGCTGCCTATTTGAACTCCAATTGCTTTTTTTACATCCTCCTTTATTGCTCTGCTCTTTCATAATATATGATCCATGATTGAGGGATGTGTGTAATCTGGATAGCTTTTGCAAATTACAAGAGCAATTGTGTTTTACTTTTCAGGGGTAATTAGCTATTTTAGCAGTTTCAGTTGGGATCTTATATGTAGTGGTGTCAATCGTGTCGGATTGACGGGTTGAATTGTGGAACCCTAACACGACCCATATTTTAATTCATGTTTTACTTCAAGATCGTTTGGTGACAAAGGAGTAAACGAAACTATAAATACCACCTTTTGCGACAAACTACTAATCTCGGGTACATATTAAAGCTTCAACAGTAGAAGGTGACATTGAAACTTCGATGTTGAGCTAAAATTCTTCCATCAAGACTAAAGGCGGATTCAGATGCAACTGTTGAAACCGGAACACAAAGAATATCCGTACCTAAACTAGCGACATTTGGATACCGACATTGTTGAGCTTTCCACTATTCTTAAATACGAATAGGAGAAGTTGTTTTAGTCATTGGCTCATTTAGATACCCGGTGAGTTGACATTTTTGTTTTGAGCTTGTAGACGAGACACCATCATACATATCAAACTCCTCCTGTTATTCCCACCCCCCCCCCCCACCCCCCACAAAAAAAAAAAAAAAAAACATATAACTTATATGTTTCTTTTACTTTGCTTCCTAGCATGCACTTGACATCTGGTGGTGGTGTTATAAACATAATTTACTAAAATATAAATTAGGAAACATCTTTCATGCCCTTTACTTCTTTCTTGGCATCTTGCTTACTCATTTCTCAGATAATTCTTGTTTCAAATATAATTACCAAATCTAATCATTCATTTTTTACCCTCTCAAGTCTTGATGTATGGTACGTCCTGTTCAGCAAATGAATAGTGATTATAATACGGTTGTTCAAGGTGATAAAAAAAAACTTTGTTATACGTCCTCAGAATTGTTATTGAAGGCTGCACACTAACCCAGATTCAAATTCAAGTCTGGATTTTTTTCTTTTATGGGAATGAAACTTTTTGATGAAAGTTGTAGCTTTGTTTACTGTTATGGTTACGGATTATTAGTGTAAAATAGTAAGGTGGCGACACCCTTTTGTTTCATATTTTATGCTAAACTTTGAGAATGACAAGATGAGACATGGATGTACAGAATCTTCCGCACTCGCAATATGTTTCTCAAAGAGTAAGAGCATCTTTACCAACATACACAACTCTTAGTCAGTTAGTTGGCTGTATACTTACCATCCAAACAAGCTATAAAGTATTAACCAGGCTTCATCATCCGTAGCCGTTGTGAGTTTGTAGTGTTTTTGGTTTTGTATTACTTTGTGGAGGATAAGTCTTGATATAACAAGAGAAATTTGTATAATTACAATAACTACCTATCATTTAAAATAAAATGAGTACTTAGAATTTATGCATTAAAAATACACTTCAAGAGGTTTTAGTCATGCTTGACCTTGCACTTGTTTGTTTTGTTTAGAAAACTGAATCAACCCAATCATAACCACCTTTACCTTCAAGTCATTTGATTTTGGTACATTTGATTTCTTTTTTATTTTGTTTGATCGATTTTAGGTTCAAATGGACATCATGACTTTGGTTCAAGTGGGAATGATTTTCGTTTTCGGCTTCCAAATTAGTATAGTGTTCAAGTGAGGATCTTTCAATATGCGAGTACTATTTGGTAACTATGTTACGTTCTATATTATTTTTTTGAACAGCTATGTTATATTCTAATACATGACAATGTTCGAAATTTCATCAAAAGAGCAAATTAAAGTTGAAAGCCGATGAGTGAAGACATTGATAGGAAGCATTGCATTTTCATTTGGTACGTTTGATTGTCTTTTTTTTTTACGACAAATTTATTTAATTTTATTGTCTATGAGACTCCAAATCTAAGTATTTCTAAAGGCTTTGCCTATACAAATAAACCATAAATCCTATTGGTCATTTAGTAAGTTTGATAAAAAAAATGTTTTAATTATAAAAAGTGCAAACTAAATTGGGCTAAAATGAAAATTTAATTTTCTAATAATGGCTGTGTATAAAAATATCAGGAAAACTTAAAAGGAAAGGGAAATGGGGTATGCACCCAGATGCTTGGAAGGTGTCGAGTTTGGCTTTATTCCAAATAATATATTTTATTTATTGGTGCATTCCTCGTCACTCCTCTTTATTCCTGAATTATTTATAAATTTATAATCTAATTTTATAATTATAAGCTCAAAAAATTGGTGCATGGGCCCGTTAACACTTATAGTCCACGTCATACCCATGTGTCGCTGCGTTTTTTTATTTTTATCCATTGCAATACATTTTATCTCCGTCTATAGTGGGTACTATTTATTGAAAGCAAGAGAGAGATCATCCTTTACAATTTATAAAAAAAACATATATTTCATTAAAATTAAAACTTATTAAGAAATTATAAATTGTAACATTTCAGTTAAGGGAAAACTTATTGTAAAACGAATATGTTAAGTACTACCAAAATATTATTTATTATGTAAACTGACTTAAATACATGCATGTACATAGTTATCATATATATTGGCTTAAATTTATGTCTGTTTTTATTATGTAAACTAACTAAAATACACGCATGTACATAGTTATCATATAAATTGGCTAAAATTCATGTCTGTTTAAGATTTCTTTTAATATAGTAGTGATAGTCTTTTGTTGAAATTACACGTGCATATATTTATACTCTTATAAAAAAAAAATCAAGTTAGGGAGAGAATAACATCAAAGGAAAATAAATGAAGAGGCAGATAGATAATTAAATTTTTGTTTGATTTCATTTTTATTAAAGCGATACATATACGTGTTTATGTGATTCTTCTGATTCTTAATAAAACCTTAACTAAAGCGATACATATACGTGTTTATGTGATTCTTCTGATTCTTAACAAAACTTTAACTAAGACATGCACCTATTACCTATTACCTATCTATAATTTATCAAAAAGGTTTTGTGAGGTGAATTCACTATTCAACTTTTTACAAGTTTTAAAGCTAACATTACATGTTGGTGATGCACAACTTACTTTGTATACTAACTATCAATACATATAAAAAAATTCACATGCAAAATTGTCCTAAAAAGGTTGCTTCATAAACATTTATAAATTGACTAAAAAGGTTGCTTCTTCCTTGAAGTTAACTTGATCCGTTGTTGCCAAAGATTTGACGAACTGTGTTGGGTGGTGGCGATAATTGTGCCGTGGTAGTGAAGTGACGACATCAGTATCAATCAGTATGAGTTGTCTGACGGTGTTGTGTGGTTCCAATTAGGTAGAAAGAGAGAGCGAGAGCAGGGAGAACTTTGTTAGCACTAAACTTTAATAAAGTTACCGTAGGGCACCAGAACTTTATTATAGTTACTTTTCTACTTATTTTTTTACGTGGGTGTTGTTATCGTTTCAATTTAGTTAATCCTTTTTCACGATAATGTCTTACGTTTTAGTCTAAATTTGGCGAGTTAACACTGCGCAACATGCGTACATGATTCAACGTTTTTGCGCCTACGTTTTGTTGATTTTACAGTCCCGTCGCAACGCGCGGGTCCTAAAAACTCGTATGTTATTATTTTGTAAGTTTCTATCTTATTCGCATTATATTGGACATAATCGATACTTTTTCATTCTTCGTTAAAATTAAACAAAGTCTTCATGTTTTTCTCCCACACCCAATTACACAATTTTCTTTCATTATCTTGACCACAAACCGCGGTCGTAGAGATTCCCCAATAATGCTTTTTAAATGACAAATTTATATATCTACCTTTTGTATGCATTTAGCCCATACGTCTTGAATTACAAACCATTTCTGATGTGGAGTATATATTACTATACCTTCGGTATTAGTTGTTGTTAATATATAGTTTTACACAGATTTTAAAACTACAATGTTACATTTCATGAAGTTTCCTTATTTTATAGTTGATAAAATCCATAATGTATCAATCTTTTGATACATATATTAATATTTGAATGTAGACTCATTGTGTATTCATTAATTAAATAATATATGTGTATTTTGTGGAATATTTTTCCATCTACAAAACATACGACATTGTAACTTTTATGTTTTTTAAGTAACGCAAAAATGTTAATTTAGAAAATATAACATATTAGTATAAATACTTGAAACAATTTTAATTTACATGTAATAACTATCCATTTGTATATAGGCATGAAACATGGCACTTCATTCGTATTTTCCATTAAAAATTCGCGTTATTCCAACAAAAAGTGTTTGTTGTTATATAAAGCAAATGTTTTTATGTATAAATTACCTTTTTAAAACTTTTATCATTATATTTAAAGTTAATATGTTTGTTTATAATTTAGTGGTAGTTATCTTATTTTATATTTTGTAGTAATAATTTTCTTATTAGTTATTTGTTAAGTGAGTTAACGTATTTATAAAAAATACTAAGCTTATATAAAATGCAAGTTAATCGGTGATGAAAGAAGTTAATGATAGAAAACTAAATTAAAAATTAATTACGTAAACGAGACACAATGTCATCTTTAATTATCCAACAAACACACAACAGTGACTCGATTGGGAAATTTTCAATTTTCATTTTCATTTTCAAGAACAAAAGGCAATGTCGGCGGGCATAGTGCCTGCCGTCAATTGGTGGAAAGGGGCGGCAAGGGGAATAGTGTCAGGTAGCTGTCTGGCACTCCCCTATTGGCCTAACAAATTTATAATTTTATCCCGTTCTAAAATTATGATTTTGCCATCAATTCAAAAATATGTCTTTGCCCCCACTTAAAAATAAATTTATGCGTTTGTTCTCAACTAAAAATTTCGATTTTTCCCCCGGTTAAAAAATATGACTCTACCCCATTTGAATTTACAGTTTTGCCATTAATTTTTTCTCCTTCTAATTACGATTTTGCCATTAGTTCAACGTTATGTTTTTGCCACCACTTAAAAATAAATTAATGCTTTTTCTCCCAGCTAAAAATTTCGATTTTGTTCTCGGTTCAAAATTACGATTTTGCCCCGTATAAATTTATAGTTTTCCCATTAGTTTTTTTCTCACAGCCAAGTTACGATTTTGCCCTCAACTTATATTTACATTTTCTCCATCGTTTTTGTTTCTTTTCCTAGTGAAACTACAATTTTGCCCCCAGTGTAAAAATACAGTAATGCCGGTAGATTCCTGGCACTCCCCCATTGATCTATTTAATGTACGATTTTATCCCGAAATTCAAATTATGATTTCGCCCTCGGTTAAAATTTACGTTTTCCCATCGTTTTAGTTTTTTTTTAGCAAAAGAAGAAAACATTTTTTTAATTGGTTGACTCGATTTAATTTTTTTTCCGTGTCAAGGAGCCACCTAACACTCGCTCATTAGTCCTGAAAAATTACAGTTTTGCCTTGATCCGAAAAATAACGTTTTAGTTTTTTTTTTCCTAGCAAAATTATAGTAGTGTTTTTTTGATTGATTGAGAATTATTCGGCTATCGCCCCGCAACGCGGGCGGGGCGCATCAACTAGTTTGATACAAAGAGTAGACATAACTACATCTCATAAATTTTGACAATGTAAATCTTGACCCATACTATATATTTGTTTCATTATTAGATAGACATAATTTTGCATACTATATGATTCATGAAGGTTTGAGAAACTTTTTGTACGATTGTATAGTAGAATATAATATTGGCAGTGTTAATAATATAATCTTAGAATATGAAATTCATATCGTAATACGGTAGATATGAACTTCTGAAAGTGTGAACTCATCGGCCATAATACGGCTAGTGGATGGCGGATCATGCCATGCCACAGTTACATTTCTAAATTTTATGCCGGATGCGTTGCATCTCTTCATTTATTATCTTAAAAGAAAAGTATTCTCTTCTAGTTTGATTTAATCAAATACATATGTTATTAAAATAGTATCTTCTTCTAATTCCTAAGAGAAAAGTTAAAAGCACTAATATTTCAAAAGGTTTAATCAATAGTTACATGTTCAAAACATCATTTCATAAAAGTAAATAAAAAAATCTTCTATACTCTATAATAAAAGAAACTAACCTTGGGATACTTGTCATTATTCTAGAGCATCCTTAATTGTAAATAATTATTATTTAATTTATATTATTAAATACCAATTAAATTAATATAAATCTTATCAACCCTAAATTATTGGCATAAACTTAACTTTAAATCGTAAACCTTATCCTTCACAGTGGGTATAAAATATTCAATTCAATATACTAAAGTCGCCTATATACATATACGAATATTTTAAAGATAACTATTTAGAATCAACGGCGATGGACCGCCGGAAACCTATTCCAGATAATATTCAACGTAGAATTCTAAAGATTTTCGTGACTAATCTTCCAGAGGGATGTAGCGGTAATGATTTGGCTGGGCATGTTCGTTCGTTTGGACAGATTTTCGATCTCTACATAGCAAGAAAAAGAGACAAAGGAGGTAATCGTTTTGGTTTTATTTCGTTTCTTGACGTTAAAGATAAAGAAGAACTCCTTAGGAATTTGAGAAATATTCGTATGGGTGATTATAAGTTGTGGTTCAATATAGCACGTTTCGTGCTAGAAGAAAGAGAGATCAACAGTTTTAGAGATGAAAAATCTTTGAAAAGTGAGTCCAGTAAAGGTAAACAGATCCACGTTGAAGGCATTGGGGGGGTCTAAGACTGGGACGTCAGAGGTGGGGGATCGTTCGTTCAAAGATATGCTCGTTGGTAAATCCATAACTGTTGATAATAATGCGAATGGCTTTCGCTCTTTGCATGGATTAGCGGTTGTGGTTAGGATGGTTGACTTCCAATGTTTGAAATCGATTAAAGTGATTGTTAAAGAGATGTCTTTCCAAGCAATAAGGTTCCAGTATATTGGTGGGCTCGATCTCTTAATCACTTTCAGTAACGTGGAGTGGGCTATCAAGTTTAAAGTTGATGCTTTGGCTTTGAAGGATAAGTTCTCGATGGTTACAACATGGGAGGGGCAAGTTCTTGGATTTGAAAGATTGGCTTGGTTGAAAATTCAAGGAATTCCTTTGCATGTGCTTTCTAACGAAGTCATTGATTCGGTCGGTGGTTTGTTTGGAAGGATCGTCCATAAAGCTACCCGTTCGGAAAATGACGTTGATCTTTCGTATGAATATGTGGGCGTCCTAGTGGGGGATGGGAAGAGGATATCCGAGGAAATTATGTTAAATTGGAAAGATCGGAAATTTAGAGTGTGGGTTTCGGAAGATAGTGATGATTGGGAACCTGAATTCTGGGAGCCTACTGAAATGGGCAACTCTAAGGTGATGGAGGATTCCGATGATGTTGGTGAACATGTTACGGGGTCTCCGGCAAAAACAGTTAATGCGGTGGCCGAAGAAGTTAATGGGATGGTTGACCAGGTCATGAGTGAAACAGATGCAGCTCCTATTATTGGTAACGAAGATTCGATTGATATCCACATTAATGTTGATGAACCAGTTTCGAAAGAAGGTCATGAGGAATTTATTCCTGGAATGGACTGTCCTTTTGAACAAGAGTTTGAAAATAATGGGCCTGAGTTGGTTAACCATGTTAAC
This sequence comes from Helianthus annuus, assembly GCF_002127325.2. Lineage (NCBI taxonomy): Eukaryota > Viridiplantae > Streptophyta > Magnoliopsida > Asterales > Asteraceae > Helianthus > Helianthus annuus. The sequence continues at coordinate 134,322,988 of NC_035446.2, read as the reverse complement.
AAAAGGAAAAAAATTCAAGAAAGGGGAAATGGGCCGGCCTAGTGGTGGTTATACAAGTAGTCAAGAGAGTTTGAAGATTATAAAAAGAGCCAGGAATATTGAAGACATATTTGGGATTGATAAACTATTGGGCTTGACTAATTCTCAGCTGGACCAAGTAGGAGAAGGGCCTGAACAACAAGTTGAGGATGAGGGACAATTTAATTTGGATCTAAACTCTCAGCCGACAGTCTCAATACAGCAGTTCGAGGACCTTGTTCAAGATAACAATCAAAAGGAGTTGCCACAAGATACTCTTGCCACTGAAACAGAAGATGTTGATCACCTTCGAAGACTAGAAGTTAAGCAGACGATTATCTTGGGAGCAAAGCTGGGGGTCGATCTTGCTAATCGTGAAAAATTGGTTCGTGATTCAGTTGTCCAAGAAGGGTTACAATCGGGTAAGATATGAATTGCTTGTCGATTAACATTCGGGGGATTGGGGGTGTTGGTAAAGTGAAGTGGATTAACAAAATTAAAGTCGATTGCGGTGTTTCTTTTATTGGTTTTCAAGAGTCTATGAGTTGTAACGTGACAGCCGGGGTGATTTCCAGTTACTGGGGAGGGCTCGGGGCGGATTTTGAGGTTGTTGATGCGGTGGGTAATTCGGGTGGTATTGTTAGCGCTTGGGACCCGAAAGTATTTGTCAAAGATAAAGTGGTTAAAGACAACAATTTTTTGTGTGTTTCCGGTCTTCTTACGGATGGTCTGGTCCGAATGAACATGCTTAATGTCTATGCACCGCAAAATAATGGGGATAAAAGAAGCCTTTGGGCGAGAATTTTGCATCTTATTCATTCTCTAGAAGGGTGGTGGATTGTTTTCGGTGATTTTAATGTTGTCCGTAACCACGAAGAAAGGAAGAACTCTAGCTTTGACCCTGTTAGTGCTCGGGATTTTAATGATTTCATAGATGAGGCTGCTCTTTGGGAATATCAACTGAAAGGTATGAAATATACATGTATGACTGTTCGTAGAGGCCAATGTAAGATGAGCAGGATCGATAGATTTTTCGTTTGTGATGGGGTTTTTAATAGGTGGCCGTGTGTGTGTGTGTGAGAGCCTAAAAAAAGATCTCTCAGACCACTCTCCGCTCTTGTTTTCCGTTGTCGATTGTAATTTTGGAAAGAAACCTTTTCGTTGGTTTGACTCCTGGTTGAACAAACCAGGATGCGAAGATGTCATTAGATCAGTTTTCTCAGAGTGGGTGAATTCGGAGCCTTGTGATTTAAATTTGTTGAATAAACTTAAGAGGCTTCGTGCGAGTTTGGCAAAGTGGTATAGTATTTGGAGCATTAATAAGAAAGAAACAGAGATGAAGCTTCGTGAAGATAAGGAACAAATGGAAATTCTTATGGAACAGAAACAGCTAGAAGATGAGGAATTATGGATATGGTCGGAGTGCTCTAAAAATTTAGAAGAAATTCAACTTCATAGAACTCGTGACTTGAAACAAAAATCACGGGTTAAATGGGCGTCGCTAGGGGATGAAAATTCTTCTTTTTTCCAAAATGTAGTTAATGGTAGAAAAGTTAGAAATGGTATTCCAGGCTTGATGGTTAACAGTAGGTGGGTGTCTAAGCCTACTTTGGTTAAGAAAGAAGTCTTGAGGTTTTTCCGGAATCACTTTAAAGAGGAGGTTTACAATCGGCCAGCCCTTGTTTGCCCAGGTTTGAAGGTTATAAATATCGAAGATAGTGCAGCGTTGATTTCTTTATTTACTAGACAAGAGGTGAAAGATGCGGTTTTCGAATGTGGTTCGAATAAAGCGCCGGGTCCAAATGGTTTCAACTTCCGCTTTGTTAAAAGATTTTGGGATTTGTTGGAGGAGGATTTTTTCCGTATAGTCTCTGATTTCCATGGGTCTGGCCTTATTAATCCGGGGTGTGCTTCGTCGTTTATAACTTTGATTCCTAAGGTTAAAACCCCCTTGGGTCTCAAAGATTATAGGCCTATAACTTTAATTGGGATGGTTAGTAAGGTTATTTCAAAAATCCTTGCTAATCGCCTTAAAAAGGTTATGGGGTCGCTTATTTCCGAATCTCAGTCCGCGTTTATTTCGGACCATTTCATTTTAGATGGGCCTCTTGTGATAAATGAGATAATCGAATGGTTGAAGAAAAGGCGGAGGAAGGCGTTCTTATTAAAGATCGACTTTGAGAAGGCTAATGATAACGTCAACTGGAATTTTTTATTATCTATTATGGAGCAAATGGGTTTTCTCCCTACTTGGTGTAAATGGATAAAAGGTATTCTAGTATCAGCCCGAGCCTCGGTGTTAGTTAATGGTTCGCCAACTTTCGAGTTTAAATGTGAAAATGGGTTACGACACGGTGACCCTATATCGCCTTTTCTTTTTCTTCTAGTCATGGAGGCGTTATCGTGTTTATTAAAGAAGGCCAAGGAGATTAGAGACTTGAAGGGTATTCGGCTAGCCGGTAATGATACGGACATCACTCATCTTTTTTATGCGGACGATGCATTAATTTTAGGCGAATGGTCAAAGGTGAATCTCCAAAGTACGGCTCAGATTCTTCGTATTTTCCACCTTTGTTCGGGTCTTCGCATTAATATCCTCAAGTCTAATTTATATGGGGTTGGTACCGAAGAGAACGAGGTAGATGATATGATGGAAGTTTTGGGTTGTCGTAAAGGGACTCTTCCCTTTATTTATCTTGGTATTATTGTGGGAGCAAATATGTCTCGTGTTTGCAATTGGAATATGGTTATTGATGTTATAAAAAATAGGTTAGCGTCGTGGAAAGCTAGATGCTTGTCTTATGGTGGTCGTCTTGTTCTTATCAAATCGGTCCTTGAAAGCTTGCCTATTTACTACTTTTCGCTTTACAAAGCTCCTAAAATGGTGATTGATAAAATAGAAGCTATTATGAGACACTTCTTTTGGTCCGGCTCTAGTGTTGAAAGGAAGATACCTTGGGTCTCATGGGAAGTCATTTCTAACTCTAAGAAGGATGGTGGGCTCGGTGTTTCAAAATTACAACATGTGAATGATGCTCTTCTCCTAAAGTGGTCTTGGCGTTTTAAACAAGAAAGTAATAGTCTTTGGAAAAGGATTGTGTTAGAATGCAACGGTTCGTCTCGCACATGGTCTTCTATGCCATGTTCATATTCGGCTAGCGGAAGTTGGAAGAACATCGTCAAAATTGGGGATATGAGGATGCCGAACGGGTGCTGTTTGCATAGCTACTTTACTGGCTCGGTTGGTGACGGGTCTTCTGTTTCTTTTTGGAATGATACTTGGTTACGTGAATATCCGCTCAGGATTATTTACCCGAGTTTATTCAGGCTAGAACAGAGCAAATGGGTCGGAGTTAGCAGCCGTTTGAAAGTTCTAAATGGCGTTAAATCCTTACATTGGAGCTGGAGAACAGCCCCTTCTTCTCAGTCTGAAGTTACCGAGTTATTTCATCTTTTGGAGGACCTGTTTAATTTTCAATGGAAGGGTGGTAAGGATGTGTGGAGCTGGAAAGGGGACGCGAATGGAGCCTTCTCTGTTCGTTCAGCCAAACAGTTACTGTACGAAGCTTTTAACAACATAAAAATCCCGAGCATCGATTGGAAAGTTTGGGTTCCGCTTAAGTGCAAGATCATGGTTTGGAGAGCTGCCCGTGATCATTTGCCTACTTGCGCGGAGCTTATAAAAAGAGGCGTTCAACTTCAGCAAAATGGGTGTATCTTTTGTCAAACGGGTCCGGAAACAGCTATGCACTTATTTACCGGATGCATCTTCTCCTCGGAATTATGGTACAGACTAAGCGTTTGGTGTCGTTTGAATCCTATTTTCGCTTTTGATGTGCAGGACATTTTGAACTTGCTGACTCTCAAGGTTTGTCTGCTTCGAATAAGATCATTCTTCGAGGTATTATTTTCACAACCTTGTGGATGATTTGGATTGAAAGAAACGCTCGCTTCTTTTCTCACAAGTCTAGAAGACCGATTGAGTTGCTCGAAAGTATCAAGTCTACTTCGTTCTTTTGGTTTCGTCATAGAACTAGAATTAAAGATTTCGATTGGAAAAAGTGGTGTAATTATCTTTTGGACTTGATGTAATTAGTCGTTTTTTGCCCGGGGGGTCCTTGATTTGAGGGCCGCTTGTGGTTTTTGTGAATGAAAGTTGCCTTACAAAAAAAAAAAGTCGCCTATATACTTTTTTTTCAACAAAATCTCTAACGTTTCTTTTTTTTAATATAAAATATTAAATTTAATTAATATTAAAAGATTTCATAAGACACATGACATAATTAATTTTAGATTTTTATTTATTGTTTGTTAGTTTAATTTAAGAAACTGTATACATAATTAAGTTCTTAGTTTTTTTTCCATTTTCTTAAATAATAGGCTATAATCTTGTGTATTGTACGGACGAAATCAGTAATAAAAAACTATTTATTTACGTTTTTTTAAAACAACAGATAATCATGTTTAAATTGTAAAGTAATTTAAAGATATAATCATCATTATAAATCTAATATAACACTTTTGTAAAATCTATCTTTGGAAAGATTTAACTAAAAAATATCATTGTAACTTATAAATTAAAATGTTTAAGGTAAAAGTCGATGTTGTAGGAAGGTTTAGGATACCTAATCTAACAAAAAAATATTGGTTAGTTTAACATATATATTTAGAGGTCGAAAATTAAGATAACTATTCTAAAATAAGAAATGTTGATAGTAACTGAATAAAATTTTATACCTTATTCTATTTTATTTTATTTCGGGTAGCTAAGACTTGAAGTTTAGTTATCGGAAGAAGTTATGTCTCAAGTGAAGTTATCTGGTGGCAATCCTCGCCTCATAACAAGTAATGTCGACAGTATCCATAGAAGGATAGAGATGTTCCAGAAGCAGTCTTAAGGAAAGTTAGGGGTTGTTTGGCAACTTCTGAATGGTTAAGTGCTGAATCAGTAAGAGGCCTGAACCATTAAGAGTCAGTATAATGTTTAACCGTTCAGAGGCAAATATCAGACCAATTCAAATTAGTGGTCTTAACCATTCAGACTATGTATAATGCTTAACCATTCAGACATCTGTTCACAAAACAAACAGCCTGAACTATTAAGTTATGAACCAGTAAAAGGTAAGAGGTCTGAACCATTAAGAGCCCATTAAGAGCTAAACAAACAACCCTTTAGGATGTTTATGCCAAGGCAGGGGAGTAACTGGTTGGCAATGAGTAAGAGAACGAATTCCCCGTCGAGTCAGTTGACGAGAAGGTTTCTTAACTATTTATTATTTTTCTTTATAATATTTAATTTATGAATATTTCTTTTCTTTAGTATTTCCTTTTCATTGTTTTTATTATTTTTTTGCTTATTTAATAATTTAATATTTTATTGACTTAATCCCGTGTAATACACGGGGTTCTAACCTAGTGTAGTATAAAGTAAAAATTAAAATGTTACAACACATTATATGTATTTTATTATGTTTTTCTCCTTTCTATATAGGCGGTTACAACTTATTTAAGAAAAAGTTCAACTCGATTGTCTATAGGTTTCCACTTTACGAGCTAGTGCTTAACTAGTTAATATAAAATCAATGGAACTAAGGCAAGTAAAGCCTATACTTAAGAGCCACTTAAGGTTTAAGACTCTTAAAATATATGACAATAAATAATCAAATAGAAGAACTATTTGAAATATACATATCGCATTAATATATGAACTCTTATGTCATTTCTAGTATACTTTTTTGAAGAATTTTAAACTTTATAATAAAATATGTTTATTATAAACCAAACAATTTTACTTTCATTACATTACAGATTACTTCAAGGAACTGAATAAACCTCAAAAAAATCTATCCTTTTTTTTTACTTTCATTACAGATTACTTCAAGGAATTGAATAAACCTAAAAAAATCTATATTTTTTTAACGATACAGAATATCACGTGTAAACTCATCCTACTTGAGGCTATGGTTAAGGTTGACTTCTCAATCGCCATGAGACCGTGCCCCCTGATGCGCGGGAAACCGGATAGAATCCATAAACCCTAGTCTCCATCAGGTTAAAACCCGGATTAAAGCACCGATTCATCTCTTCACCTAGATGTCCATAGAAAATGGGCTAAGTGAAAATCAAACTTGCGTCTCCAGTAAGGAGGAGTTCAGGCCAAAAAAAATCTATGCTTAGTATAAAACTTAACCTACTGCATGATCTTATTGCCATTAAATGGGGGTCACCTTTTCAAATGATATAAAAAGTGTTACGAAACCGTCCTTTACATAAGATGATTAATAAATGGGAATCACCTTTATATTTTCTTTTTTTCAACGGCCAACATATTTTTTATTAATCTGTAATGTAAAGGACGGTTTCGTAACACATTTATATCATTTGAAAAGGTAACTCGCATTTAATGGTATTAAGATCATACAGTAGACTAAGTTTGTAAATGAAATTTTATATAGTGTTAGGGTTGAATACGTTAAATACAATTAAGTTTTACGGTGCTAAGTTTACGAAACAAATATAAATAAAGTAATTATACTAAAAAAAATTGAACTAAACCCACGCAAATTTTGCTAAGAGGCCATCTCAAAGCATTGTTTACATGTTATAATGGTATAAATATAGACGATTCTTACTTTTCATGAGATATTGCAAATCTTTTATTTGCAGGGGAATATAACGATAATATTCTCCTTAATGTATCGTATTTAATGACGGTCTATTCGACCCGAAATAATCGAGCAGGGTCATTCCTCCATAATATCATTTAGTTTACGAATTAGAATATGTGAGGTTGGTAGATGTATGCTATTAATTCAAAATATTAATTTTCATGACGTTATAAGGTCAATTATTGAAGATTCAATGTGGGTCATATGCCTTTTTCTCTTTTCAGTTTATAATTCTTTTTAACTTACTAATAAAAATAATACGCGACTTCAATTTACTCCGTTTCCCACTCTTTAAATAATAAAAAGGTGCAAGAGAAAGCAACTAAATATATATATGTAAGGTTCTTTTCTAATCCGAAAGAAATATAATATATGTATAAGAATGGCCCTTATAACCTACCAATAGCCATCTATCCCTGTCCCTAAACCCTACAAATGAACCCATAAAGTTTGGCAATAAACCTTCGTTAGGGTATACGGTGTGGTGCGGCAAAGAGAAGTGGTAAAGTGGTTTGTCACGCGGTAACACTGCCGCCAACCTCTTTACCGCGTCGGTTTGGTTAGTCACGCGGTGACCATATTCCGCTCGGGAATCATCAATCAAACGGCTATAATGCCGTTGGCATTAATAAAAAAAATTCATTTTTTACCTTTATAAATTACACAAATTCATTTCCATTTTCACCAAACAAACTCAACATCTGTTAGGATCTGAGACTATCCTGATTGTGTTTGTTTGAGATAAATGAAGAGATGGATGAATAAAAGAAGAATCAAATGCAGTGGAAATGGAAACAAACTTTACAACACAATAAGAGAGAATTAGTTTTCAGTAAACATATGCTTTTCAATGAGTCGAATGATTACAAACATAATGATTACAATATATGCTTACATCCTAAAAACTCCCCCTCAGCATGAGGTCAATTGTTGATCGTACAAGACGACTGGATCGAAGGAGAAAACTCCTTAAATAGAACAGTACAAACTGTTCTATTTATAGTACAGATCAAACCACTGAAGCATCTAAGCTGACGTCACTGTTTTGGTCAAAAATCACACAAGGATAATGCAACCAAATATGATTTTGTGAGGTATGTTGCTTGGTTAATTGTATGAACAACAAGTATATGAAATCAACGATGAACACCGAGATTTATACGAGGAAAAAGCCCTTGATCTTTAGAAGATCTCGACATAAAAAACATCGGGTGATGGAAACTACTGATCACCAAATGTATTGCAAAAACAATAGTGATCCTTGTACAACTTCGGAAGAAAACAAGCTCAATACCATGAATTTCTAGTGTAAGTGTGTGTTTTTTGCTAAGTGTTTGCAGAGAATTCGAGTGTTGTGTGTTGTTTTTGTGGTGTGTACGACTTATGCCTTCATTGAGCTCGTTTTCCCCTTAAAATGATAAGAAAAATCAACTAACTAACTTCCCGAAAAAGGTGGAAGTCACCCATGACCACCACTAACGGTTATCTCTTCATTGAGCACGTGCCTAAGAAGCATATTCCACGAGATTCCAGCAAAAAAGTAGCCCACTACGTCCATTATCTGCATTTACACATTAAAAATGTGACAATTGTAACAAAACATAAGTTCTGTTAAGGATCCTAGATCCTCAGACTCGTGATCCTCAGACTCTGGATCCTCAGACTCTGGATCCTCAGACTCTCTGCATCCGCCATTAAGGATCCGTGATCCATGCCTAGTCTCAGGATAGATGATCCTTAGCACAAAATCCATGCCCTAACAATTGCCCCCAATATGGCAGTTGTGATAAGAATTCACAGCTGTCATATTTCCTTTAGAAGCGGACTAGCCGTTGCTGCTGGTATCTAGTCGTTACACTGCCTGTCATCACTGATAAGACCTTCTATAATGATCATTGCAAAATATATAGAGTTAGAGATAACTCCTCAAATGCCTTTACAGACAAGAAGATCCTTCTGTTTGTGGAGAATGAATCCTTCTACACAGTTCGCTATTAACCTTCCTGCACTTTAATTTCTGCATAGACACTTTAACTGTTAGATAGCCCTGTCTGGCCTGGGTGGATGGTCCACGATTTTGCTGGTGAAATCCAGGCCAGATGATTTTGATACATAATGAATAGGTAATAACATTAAACTTTTTTAGCTACATCTATAATTGTTTCTTCCCTTTTTATTTTTCATGTATGCTTTCTATTTTCAAAAATATCATCACCAAACAACTGGAAAGTTATTGAAAATCTGATGATAATGTTACACTTTTAACAGAAAACTTGAAGTGTTCATATAAATGTGGATCAATGATCCTTAACCAAAAAGGATAAGAGACAACTTTCAGCTTAGGAAAAGTTAGAATATAACATACCAGAGAATCCAAGTTAGGATTCTATATCCTTGTAAACTAATACTGAATAAAATGTGTGAAAAGTAAAGTTTCCAGGATCCAGGATCCTTATTGTCAGAACTTGTATAACTTTAGAATTCCAAGATCCTGTAAGAAAAACAAACTTGGGATCAAGCCAAATAATTGGGAATGAACCCATAATAACTGGGGACAAGCCCAAATAAACCGGGGACAAGCCCAACAAACTGGGGACAAGCCCAAATAAACTGGGGACAAGCCCAAATAAACGGATGTAAACTGGGGTCAAGCCCATATAACTTGTGTAAACTGGAGTATGGCCCTCACTGGCGACTATCCAAACTTAGTGACATGAAAATGCCAAAACCTTAGCTAACGTGAATGTTAGGGGAGGATTTCCTAATGACCTGTGATCCTCATGTGTTATCCTGTTTAGTGATCCTTACTTCTGTGACAGATAGTGATCCTCAGAAGTGCTTCAGGATCAGGATCATGGATCATCCTAAGGATCCTTATACTAACGATTGTTCACTTTGAATTCGGTATTGTTTTGCAGGAGTAACAGCTTGGACTTGGTCTTGGCAACGTCCCTGAAGAATATTCCACGGTTATTCCGCACGTGCTTGACTGAAAATGGACGTTATGGAGTCGTGGGAAGGCTTGCATGAATTGCGGGATGTTAGTTAGGCTAGATGTTTTCTAGTTTTAAAGGGGATAGTGAGCTATTTCTAGAACACTTGGCTATTTTTTGTTAACACACACTCGTACAACTGCACTCATCAGCTCACAACGAAACACTTAGCTATTTTCATACATTTCTACACAATACACTATAGTGATCCTTGCACCAAGCTCGCTATCATCCAAATTTGTAAAGAATTATTGTTTAATTTGAGTTGGTGATCGGTAGTTTCCATCACCCGAGGTTTTTTATGCCGGAGATCATTCATTGATCAAGGGCTTTTTCCTCGTATAAATCTTTGTGTCACTTGTGCAATACATTTCTGAGTGATCCTCATTGTTGTTTACCAATTCAAGCATCATACCCCGTAACAGAGAGTTTGGTTGCATTATCCTTGTCCGATTTTTGACCAAAACAGTTTGGTGCCCACCGTGGGGCAATTGGTGCTTCATTCCTAAGAAGTTCTTCTATTTGTGATCATTTCGGTTCATTGCATCCAAGCATATGGCTTCATCATCAAAGAATACTTCCACTGCGATGTCTGTAGTCAATTCATCTCAGGGCATTCCACCTTTGCCTCCACCGCCTTCTGGACCTCAGAAAAATGCTGAGAAGAAACCAACTCCCATTTTCTCAAAACCTCCAACTTCTTCTGCCTCTTATACTCCTACTAATAGTGACATGTTTACTCTAATTTTGCAGAGGAAGGAGCATATACAGTGTTAGGGGAGGATTTTCTAATGACCCGTGATCCTTATTTGTTATCCTAATAATGATCCTTGCTTCTGTGACAGATAGTGATCCTCAGAAGAGCTTCAAGATCAGGATCATGGATCACCTTAAGGATCCTCATACTAACGATTGTTTGGTTGTATTTCGTATTGTTTTGCAGGAGTAACAAGCTTGACCTGGTCTTGGCAACGTTGCTATGGAATATTCCACGGGTATTTCGCACACGTTTAATTGGAAACGGACGTTGTGGAGAACGTGGGAGCATGGCACAAAAGTCGGATAGTTTGTTAGCATAGTTAACTTCTATTTTTAAAGGGGTAACGAGCTAGTAATTAGAACACTTAGCCATTTTCAGCTACACACACTCTCGTACAACCGCACTCTTGAAGCATTCGGCAAACACTTAACAGTTTTCACACACTTTTACACATTTCACCATAGTGATCCTTGTACCTAGCTCGTTGCTATCCGAAGTTGTAAACATTTATTGATTAATTTGAGCTTGGTGATCGGTAGTTTCCATCACCCGAGGTTTTTTATGCCGGAGATCATTCATTGATCAAGGGCTTTTTCCTCGTATAAATCCTTGTGTCGTTTGTGCAATTTACATTGAAGTGATCCTTATCATTGTTCCTCATTTCAAGCATCATACCCCATAACTAAGAGTTTGGTTGCATTATCCTCATCATATTTTTGACTAAAACAGTTTGGCGCCCACCGTGGGGTCATTAGTGCTTCATTCCTAAGAAGTTTTTCTGTTGGTGATCATTCCGGTTCATTGCATACAAGTACATGGCTTCATCATTGAAGAATACCTCTACTGCAATGTCTGCGGTCAATTCATCTCAGGGCATTCCACCTTTGCCTCCACCACCTGCTGGATCTCAGAAAAATGCTGAGAAGAAACCAACTCCCATTTTTGTCACACCCCCAAAATCTACACGCGGAGTACCACCGCTTGGAGGCGTGACATGACCAGAATCAAGCCATCAATCATATTGAACATAGTATATAATAATCAAAGTAGTTTGTAAAAAACCCAATTCAATACAATTGATGTTGAAACCAAACATAGTTTAAGTAGCGGAAGCATAATATGAAAATCCAATGTATGTAATAAGTTCAAGTGTTATAAAAGTGTAACATAACATCCACGATCCAAGCTCCACAACGACCTGCTCCTCCCTGTGCAAGCTCCATATGTACCTAAGGTCCTGCAAGGCATGCAGCAGAGAGTCAACAACTAGTTGAGCGAGTTCACAGTTTATAGTTCAGTAATTGTAATAGTATAATAAGCCTTGTGTTCGTTCATTAGGTCATGTATCGTATTAGTTCGTATCGCAGCCCTCTAGGCATGTATGCGAAGATTAGGGAAAGTTCTCAAGTATTCTAGACTAGGTATATTTGTATCGCGGCCACCCGGCACCTGTGCGAAGTTTAGCGTATAGTTCGCAGCCTTCCTAGGCATGTGTGCGAAGATTAGTCATAATATCGCAGCCAACCCTGGCGTGTGTGCGAAGATCAGTCATATTATCGCAGCCAACCCCGGCGTGTGTGCGAAGATCAGTTCTATAAGTATCACTAGTCTAGTCGTATCTTATCAATAACCCTTCCTCCCCCGAGGACCGTATAACTAAGTTCCATAAGCTAGGTAAGTACAAGTAAATAATCCAAACCCATTCCCACCCTGGGAACCCCATGCCTTGGCTGTGTGAACTCACCTTGGTTTGCTCGGTATGTTCAAAGGGTTACACGTTCACAATTAATCAATCATGACCCATAGTACACGCGTGTATATGATCAGTTTAAGTTCGTATGTCATTTATGTCACAAAGTGGGTGTTTAAGCAGTTATCACGTTTCATATATGCAATTAGTCTACAATTCATGCTTGACAGGATTAACAGGCGGTTAACATATTTCACCAAGTTAACATACTTAACAGGATTCACACTTTAACAGAGTCAATAGAGTTATCAGCGTTAATTTAACAAACAACATTCATCAGCTCAACTTAACTGAGTTAATAACTAATCATGTCATCTACTTAACGAAGTTAACATGGTTGATATCCTAACCAGACTTGGTCCAGTTGCCTTAGATTAAAACTCGGTCCAAAGGGTCTTGTTATAAAAGGTCGGACAATTAATAACCCTAACAAAAGAATTCGGACAAGTATTCCCTTGATAACAATTCGGACAACACCCAACAACAACAAGTTCGGACCATATTCATGTGTTACAATAAAAATCGGACCTCATGCCATCAAAAACTCGGACCCCCTATCTTATAAAGGTCGGACAAATGCTAGGGGTTAAAACTCGGACCTCCAACCCTCCTAACAAAACTCGGACTATCACATTCCTTGGCCAAAAGTCGGACTAAGGGGGAGAGGGGTTGAAACTCGGACCAGGGGTACAAGGGTGTCACAAGGTCGGACATGGGGGAGCCCTACTAAAACTCGGACCATGTGGGGGGGGGGGTTTTCCCCTTCATAAAAGTCGGACAAAGTTCCCAGGCCCAAAACTCGGACCAAAACCCACACAAAAAGTCGGACTTTTTGTGATATTAAAATTCGGACCATTAGGGCATGTTAAAACTCAGACAAAACATTTATACAAACTTCGGACCTTGTATATCATACTAAAACTCTGACTAACATAACTCATTAGATATTCAATTCCATTGTAACGATTGTAACAGTTACGTTTTTGGTTTTCACACAATCAGGAAACCCTAACTCATACAGTGCATAGCCGAAAACAAATCAACGATTAACATTTTCATCATATCAGACATATCTTGACAACAAGCAAACAATTACACAACTAATCATCATCATATCACAATAATCAGCATCAATCAAAAACACAGAACCATCATATGAAGAACTAGGGTTTTAACATGAATCAATCAACCAACGATTAACAACAAACAATGATTAAACAATTACCTTGAATTGATTCTAGACAGAAAGAGGAAACCAAGAGTGATTAAGAACTTGTGCCAATGATGATGATGATGATCGCCAGAGAAGATCAGACAATATTGCAAGTACGTGTTTTGGTTTTTGTGTGATGATTAGTGAATGATTAGGGTTAAGAATGATTAGGATTTTCACTAATTACTCTATACATCCCTAAGTATCATATTTTACATAAGTACACCATCTCAAATAATTCACAGTTTCACCACCAAGTTCATACATTTGACAAATCTTTCAACAGTAACATATAATCATGCTCAAATACAATATACTTAACTGAATCAAAACGTTACAGTTTCACAGCAAACTAATTGTACAAGTAAACAACTAAACAAACAATGAACATGTAATAAATGCGAAATTGGAATCTTGGAAACTCGAGTTGTCACATTATCCCCAACTTGAAAGAAATTTCGTCCCGAAATTTAGCATGCGGTTACTGAGGAAGCTAGGTAAGTTGTATCGTTTACTGGTTTTCCTGGGGTGTCACTTCATCCCCCTGTTGATTTGGAATTTCGTCCCGAAATCCTGCAGTAGTAGCTTCAGCCTCAGTAGTGGTTGCACGGTTTTCGAATAACTGGGGATACTTGAGTTCCATTTGATCTTCTCGTTCCCAGGTGTACTCTGGGCCATGACGGGAGTTCCAACGAACTCGTACAAGAGGTATTCTAGTGTTTTTGAGGACCTTGACATCCCGGTCCGTGATTTCAACTGGTTCCTCGACGAACTGCAACCGCTCGTCGATAGTGAGTTCCTTAAAAGGAACTATGAGGGTCTCATCTGACAGGCACTTCTTCAGATGCGACACGTGGAATACGTTGTGAACTGCACCGAGTTTAGCTGGTAGGTTTAGGCTGTAGGCCACTTTGCCTATTCTTTCAGTGATTTCGCACGGTCCAACATACCATGGATTTAACTTGCCTCGTTTACCAAAACGAACCACACTCTTCCAGGGTGAGACCTTGAGTAGCACTCGATCCCCAACTTGGAATTCGAGCGGTTTTCTGCGTTTATCAGCGTAGCTTTTCTGGCAGTCGCGAGCTGCCGCCATGCGTTGTCGTATTTGTGCAATCTTTTCCGTGGTGTCCACTATAAGTTCTGGACCCGTGATCTGACTATCCCCCACCTCTGCCCAACAGAGAGGTGACTGACATTTACGCCCGCACAATGCCTCGAATGGAGCGGCTTGTATGCTAGTGTGATAACTGTTATTGTATGAGAACTCCACCAAAGGGAGATGCTTTTCCCAGCTGTTGCCGAAATCGATAACACATGCCCGAAGCATGTCTTCTAGAGTTTGAATCGTGTGCACAGACTGCCCATCCGTCTGAGGGTGATAAGCCGTGCTCATATCTAACCGAGAGCCAAAAGCCTTGTGCATTGCTTGCCATAGTTCTGATGTGAATCGTGCATCGCGATCCGAAATGATAGAGGTGGGCACCCCGTGCCTCGAGACCACTTCTTTCAAGTAGATGTCTGCTAATGTGGAAAACTTGTCTGTTTCTTTGATTGCCAAGAAGTGAGCAGACTTGGTGAGTCGACCCACGATCACCCAAATAGTATCGTTCCCACGCTGGGATCTAGGTAGGCTAGTAACGAAATCCATGAAGATTTCCTCCCATTTCCACTGTGGTATCTTTGGTTGCTGAAGTAAGCCTGCTGGTTTCTGATACTCTGCCTTGACTCTTGCACAGGTCAAGCACTTGCTGACATAGGTAGCGATGTAGGCCTTCATGCTAGGCCACCAATAAGTAGTTCTGATGTCGTGGTACATTTTATCCGACCCTGGATGTACCGAGTAGCGCGATTTGTGAGCTTCATCCATCACCATCTCACGCAAGTTGCCATAAAGTGGGACCCAAATACGCCCTGCTACATAGTAGGCACCGTCTTCCTTCTGTTCTAACCGTTGCCTTGAGCCGCGTAGCGCTTCAGCCCTAACGTTTTCTGGTTTTAATGCTTCTACCTGAGCATCTCGTATCTGTGCTGGAAGACTAGACTGAATGGTGAGCTGCAATGCTCGTACGCGCTTAGGTGTAGTGTCTTTCCGACTGAGGGCGTCAGCCACAACATTGGCTTTGCCTGGATGGTACTTGATGGCGCATTCGTAATTGTTCAAAAGTTCAACCCATCTTCGTTGTCGCATGTTCAAATCCTTTTGCTTAAGAATGTGCTCGAGACTCCTGTGATCGGTGTAAATAGTGCACTTGGTACCGTACAGGTAGTGTCGCCATATCTTAAGCGCAAAAACAACAGCTCCCAGCTCTAAATCGTGCGTCGTGTAGTTCCGTTCATGAATCTTGAGTTGACGAGAAGCGTAGGCAATAACTTTATCCCGTTGCATCAATACACACCCAAGGCCCTGTATCGATGCGTCACAATAAACCACAAAATCCCCCATGCCCTCTGGCAATGAGAGAATAGGTGCGCTGCAAAGCCTATCCTTTAAGTATTGGAAAGCAGTTTCTTGGGAATCTCCCCAACGGTAGGTGACACCCTTCTGTGTCAGTAATGTAAGTGGTTGTGCGATCTTTGAGAAGTCTTTGATAAATCGTCTGTAGTAACCCGCCAAACCCAAGAATTGGCGTATTTCCGTTGGAGTACGAGGCGCAGGCCAATTTCTGATCGAATCTACCTTGGATGGATCAACATGAATCCCATCCTTGTTTACCACGTGGCCTAGAAAGTGGACTTCACGAAGCCAGAAGTCACATTTAGAAAACTTGGCGTACAGTTGTTCCTTTCGTAGAAGTTCCAAGATAAGCCGTAAATGCTGCTCGTGTTCCTCCTGACTCTTGCAGTAGATCAGGATGTCGTCAATAAAAACTATCACAAATTTGTCTAAGTAGGGCTTGCATACCCTGTTCATCAGATCCATGAATACGGCAGGCGCGTTCGTTAACCCGAATGGCATAACAAGAAACTCGTAGTGACCGTAGCGAGTTCTGAATGCGGTTTTGGAGACGTCCTCATCCCGGACTCTCAGCTGATGGTAACCTGACCTTAAGTCTATTTTGGAGTAGTAACTCGACCCTTGCAACTGGTCGAATAAGTCGTCTATACGCGGAAGAGGATAACGGTTCTTCACCGTCACTTTGTTAAGTTCCCGGTAATCAATGAACATCCTGAAGGTACCGTCCTTCTTTTTCACGAATAACACTGGAGCTCCCCAAGGCGAAGAGCTTGGACGAATAAAGCCCTTTTCCAAGAGCTCTTGTAGCTGCTTTGATAGTTCTTCCAGTTCAGTTGGAGCTAAACGATATGGTGCTCGAGCTATGGGTGCTGCTCCTGGAGCGAGCTCGATCTGGAATTCGACTTGGCGATGAGGCGGTAAACCGGGTAAATCTTCAGGAAACACCTGAGGAAAGTCGCGTACAACTGGAATATCCTCCAATTTCTTTTCCTTCGCTGATGCATCAGTAACGAGTGCTAAAATGGCAGTGTGACCCTTTCGTAACCATTTCTGAGCCTTCAAAAAGGAGATGATGCCAACCACAGCACCACTCTTGTCGCCTTGAACTTCGAGAGGTTCCTTGCCAGAACGAGAAATACGAATGATCTTCTCCTTACATAAGATCTCTGTCTGCTGCTTGGATAACCAATCCATGCCAACGACGACGTCAAAACTACCCAAAACTATAGGAATGAGGTCGATGAAGAAAGTCTGACCAGCGAGGATAAGATTACAATCCTGAACTATGTGTGTAGCCTCTAGACTTTTACCATTAGCTAATTCTACGACATGTTTGGTATTTAGGGGAGTTGGAACACGTTTTAACATTTGGCTAACTTTCAATGACACGTAACTTGTATCCGCACCCGAATCAAACAATACAGTAACATAAAAGTCGTCAAGAAGAAACTTACCCATGACTACGTTGGGATCATTTCTCGCTTCTCCCTGCCCCAGCACAAATACACGACCCCTTGCTTCGTTGCCGTTGTTGTTCCCACCATTGTTGTTGTTGTTGCCATTTCCCTGATTGTTGTTATTGTTGCGATACTGGTTCTAGTTCAACTGGGGGCAATCACGCTTGAAATGACCTTCAGCCCCACACTTAAAACATCCCCTGTTGCCCCGCTGTTGCTGCTGCTGTGGGTTTTGTGGAGCTGGTGGTGGGAGTTGCTGATTCTGATTTGCAGGTCGCGAACTCATGCAGTCTTTAGCTTCATGCCCTATCTTGAGACATCTCTGACAACGTTCCTTGCGACACCGTCCACTGTGGTGTCTGTTGCACCTATTACACAATGGGTGAATTCCCCGATATCCACCCTGCCCCTGACTGCCTGATGATTGCTGACCCGGATTCTGGTAGTCATTTGTCTTACGCTACTGTGCTTGAGACTGAACAGAAACTGATCCCTTGCTGGAATCCACATCCCATTTTCTCTTGTTGTCGCTGGGAGTAGCAGAAGTAGTAACAGCAGTAGCGGTAGCACTGATGCGTTTTGGCAGCTTGTTCATTTCCACTGCTTGATCGGTGAGTCAATGAGCAAGACGCTGGATGTCTTGGATGTTGTCGAGGTTAGCCAATGTCACATGGCTCTGAATCTCTGAGGCTAGACCCTTGAGGTACAACTCGATGCGCTTGATTGGAGGGTCCACCATGGTTGGACACAAGATGGACAGTTCGTTCGACCGTTTCGTGTAAGCTTCGATTTCTGACCCCGTCATTTTCAAATGGTAAAGCTCTTCTTACAACTTGTGGATGTCATCGCGTGTGCAGTATTCCCTCTTGATCAGTTCTTTGAATTCGTTCCAAGGGGTGGCGTTAGCAGCTGCCAGCCCTAGGATCTGAACTTGTGCGTTCCACCAGTTTAGCGCGATTCCTTCCAAAGTACCAGTGGCATACTTGACCCTGCGAGCCTCAGGGCATTCACACATCTCGAATACTGACTCTAGCTTCTCAAACCAATGGAGGAGTCCCACTGCCCCCTCGGTGCCACTGAATGTACTTGGACGACAGTCCATGAAGTTCTTGAAAGTACAAACAGGCTGATGAGCGGGTTGACCTAATGTGTAAGAACAGAATGAGGTTAAACATAAGAGTTGTTTAGGAACGTAGGATCTAAAGATCCTAGGATGAGTTACGACTGCAGGATATACCTCCTGCGTTTGCAGCTGCAAGTGCCGCAGCAACTTGTTCATTGATAAGAGCCGTCAACTGGGCTTGTGTCAAGTTAATTCGTCCGGCCATTGATCTTCATATCAAAGGCAACATAAGTGAGAAAGGTTCGCGAATAGTGCGATGACAGAAGAGTGTAAGCACATAAGTGTTCTCAAGCAATATCAAATAGTGAGCAATGTAATTTAAGCATACTACGAGCAAAGTTCTATGCAATTCTAGCATGTAGGCAATAAATATAAACCTTATTACCTAGGATGTTGAGTCTTGCACGTGGAGCGAAGCGTCGTTGTGGATCGTTGAGAGAACTATTCTGGTTATAGTCTGGTTTTAATAAAAACGTTTTCCCCTTATTAAAACCAAGTTCTCTATAACCAATGGCTCTGATACCAATCTGTCACACCCCCAAAATCCACACGCGGAGTACCACCGCTTGGAGGCGTGACATGACCAGGATTAAGCCATCAATCATATTGAACATAGTATATAATAATCAAAGTAGTTTGTAAAAAACCCAATTCAATACAATTGATGTTGAAACCAAACATAGTTTAAGTAGCGGAAGCATAATATGAAAATCCAATGTATGTAATAAGTTCAAGTGTTATAAAGTGTAACATAACATCCACGATCCAAGCTCCACAACGACCTGCTCCTCCCTGTGCAAGCTCCATATGTACCTAAGGTCCTGCAAGGCATGCAGCAGAGAGTCAACAACTAGGTGAGCGAGTTCATAGTTTATAGTTCAGTAATTGTAATAGTATAATAAGCCTTGTGTTCGTTCATTAGGTCATGTATCGTATTAGTTCTTATCGCAGCCCTCTAGGCATGTATGCGAAGATTAGGGAAAGTTCTCAAGTATTCTAGACTAGGTATAGTTGTATCGCGGCCACCCTACTACTAGTGACATGTTTACTCTGATTTTGCAGATGAAGGATCATATACAGCAGCAGGATAAGACCAATGAAAGGATTCTCAAAGAAAACGGAGATCTCAAGAAACAAAAGAAAACGGCAGAGGATCATTCCCCGTTGGTGCCCAGATCCTTGAATTTTGATACTCCGGTGATTACTTCTCAGCCATCAGTGGTTCCAGATGTTCAATATCTGGGTGGACCAAAAGGAGTGCACTACGGATCAACAACAGTGACTCAGGCATCAGGCTCATATTTCCAGCCAACAGGATCCTATCCTCAGCCTATGGGATCCTTCCCGAGTTCGGGAGGACACTCAGGAGCGCAGCAGATTCAGGGGTTCTGGCCGTTTCCAGGATCATCCCAGGTTCAAGGATCCTCCTTTGTTCCAGGATCATCCCAGGTTCAAGGATTCTCCTTTGTTCCAGGATCATCCCAGATTCAAGGATCCTCCTTTGTCCCAGGATCATCCTAGTTTCAAGGATCCTTCCAGATGCCAGGATCCTTAAGGAATTTGCAAACAGGAAGTTCAGATGTCCATCAGGGAGATTTTATTCCGATGCAGACCATTGCTTCTACTGGTCCTTCGATCATTCCAGAGTCTCAACAATATGGATTCACATCCGGTGTTCCTAATTTGAACCCGTTGGGAGGTAACACTGTTAATAATTCTCTTACCACTAACCATGGATTCATGCAGGATACAGGTATCAACCATGCCATGGCCAGAGAGTTGTAAAAGTTGAAGGATATGATATCAAGTGTTCCAGGAGTGGTCAAACACATCCCAGAGATCGCAGATGGAAGCCATAAAATATCTCGTTTTGCACCACCAATTTGTGATGCCGAGATACCCAAAAGGTTCCATGTGCCAACCATGAAGCTGTATGATGGTTCGACGGATCCTGAAGAGCATATAGCACAATACAGGGAAAGGATGGAGATCAATCCAATTCCAGAAAGGTTAAAGGAAGCATGCCTATGCAAAGGATTCGGATCCACTCTCACAGGATCTGCTCTTAAATGGCTGCTAAGTCTCCCCCTACTCTATTACCTCATTTGCTAATCTAGTTAACCTGTTTAATAATCAGTTTTCTTGTAGTAGAAAATTTGAACGTTTAACTAGTGATTTATAAAGGATAACCCAGGGTCATAATGAATCATTAAGGGATTACATTACCAAATTTAGTAAAGAATCCTTAGACATTCCCAACCTGGACATAGCCACGGCTGTTGAGGCCTTAAAAATGGGATTGCTTAGGGATTCATTGTTCTATGATGATCTTGTTATGACACCATGTAGGAACCTAGATGAGGTAAGAACCCGGGCACTCAGGTTCATCCGGCTAGAGGATGATAAGAGGATCCAGGAGAGATTAGCAGGATCCTCAAAACAAGAGAAGCAAGGATCCTCGTTCAAGAACAACAAGTTCAGATCCTATAACAGATCTGATAACCAGAACGTGCATGCTGTTGATCAAGAAGAGGATGATGAGGATTATCCTCCAATTTCTGAATATTGTTTTTCTGTTGATAACAATGAACTAATCCTTGCGATGCAGAACCTAGGTGATAAAGCTAGATGGCCCAGGAAAAATGACAGGCCAGCTGCAACCAAAGATAAATCAAAGTGGTGTGCATACCATGAAGATTTTGGGCATCTCACAGAAGAATGCATTGCACAAAGAAAGGAAATTGGATATTTGTTGAGCAAGGGGCATCTAAAAGAATTATTGGGGAGAAAAAAGTCAAGGACTCAGGATCCTGAAAGGATCCCCGAGAAAGCTCCGGCCCCTCCAGCAGATGCACAAGTAATTAACTTTATTTCTGGAGGGTCAGACATTTGTGGCACATCCTTCTCAGCAGCTAAAAGGCATGCAAAGGAAACCAAAATGGATGGTGGAGAAAGACCCATTCGAACATCAAGTGTCTCCGAAGGAAAAGTCATAACCTTTGATGAGGATGATCGTGTTGATATCCAGGATCCTCATCACGATGGTTTAGTTATCACTCTTTTCATTTCTAACCATTTTGTCCACAGGATCCTTATAGACGGAGGAAGCTCAGTGAACATTATCCAGCTTGATGTTCTAAAGAAGATGGGTATACCTGAATCAGATATTATACCAAGATCCTCTGTGCTCGTGGGATTCAGTGGCGAAACTAAGAATACTCTGGGGGACATTAAACTCCCAATTTATGTTGAAGGATTACATAATTATAAAAAATTTTGTGTTATTGACTGTTTATCTTGTTGTAACGTTATCCTTGGCAGGCCCTGGATACACGATATGAAGGCAGTCCCATCTACCTACCATCAATGTGTGAAGCTCCCTAGTCCTTGGGGAATAGTCAAGATTGATAGTGATCAGCAGGAGGCTAAGGACTGCTACACTTCATCAATGAAACCAGCCTCGAAGTCAAGGGAGCAATAGCAATCAAAGTATCCTCCAAGGGATGTCTTGGAGGCAAGAGAGCAGGATGTGGTAGAAATCCTCATGGATCCTGATGATCCTGAATCCAAAATCTATATCGGATCAGGGATCCTTGGCAAAATGAGAGAAGACCTCGTATCCTTCCTTAAAAGGAGGAAAACTACCTTTGCATGGAAGCATGAGGATATGACAGGTATATCTAAGGATATTATCACTCATAAACTTGGCATTGACAGGTCATTCAAACCGATCCATCAAAAAAGGAGAAAGTTTGCACCGGAAAGAAATGCCATTATCCAGGAAGAGGTAGAGAAATTGCTCCGAGCAGGTATGATTAGAGAGGTCAAGTATCCAAGATGGTTGGCCAATGTGGTTGTTGTTCAAAAGAAAAATGGAAAGTGGAGGGTATGTGTCGATTTCACAGATTTAAATAAGGCATGTCCCAAGGATCCTTTCCCATTACCCCACATTGACTCCATGGTGGATGCAACGGCGGGTCATGAACTGTTGACTTTTATGGATGCTTCATCTGGATTTCAACAAATTCAGATGGAACCATCTGATCAAGAGGATACGGCCTTTATGACTCCAACCGGTATATATTGTTATATTGCTATGCCGTTTGGATTAAGGAATGCAGGTGCAACATATCAAAGGCTGGTGAATATGATGTTCAAGGATCAGATTGGACAAACTATGGAGGTTTACATAGATGATATGGTGGTAAAATCCGTAAAAGCTGAGGATCACCTAAGGGACTTGGAAGAAGCATTCGATATCCTTGACAAATATAACATGAAGCTTAATCCTTCAAAATGTCACTTTGGTGTTAAAGCAGGTAAATTCTTAGGATACATGGTGACCAAAAGAGGCATTGAAGCTAGCCCGGAACAAATCAAAGCATTAGTGAATATCAAATCTCCTGTCAATGCTAAGGATGTCCAGAGGCTAACAGGCAGGATAGCAGCTTTGAACAGATTTATATCCAAATCCTCAGAGAAGTGCAAAGAATTCTATGATATCCTAAGGAAAAACAAGAAATTTGAGTGGACTGAGAAGCATGAAAATGCTTTAAGAGCTCTCAAAGATTACCTATCCTCAGCCCCGGCCTTGATGAAACCAGAAAAAGGCGATGTGCTATCCTTGTATCTTGCAATATCCTTAAAAGCAGTAAGTGCAGTCCTTGTTAAGGATCATGAAGGTACACAACATCCTGTCCATTATGTAAGTAAGAGTTTACTTGATGCCGAATCCAGGTATTCACACCTTGAAAAGCTTATTCTTGCATTAATCATGGCATCTACTAAGTTGAGACATTATTTTGAAACTCATGTTATTGTTGTTAAAACTAATTTTCCAATTAAGAATGTCCTCAGGAAACCATAAATGTCAGGGAGGATGGCTAAGTGGGCAGTGAAGCTTAGTGCCTATGATATAAGATACGAGCCTAGGACAGCCATCAAATCCCAAGCATTGGCTGACTTTGTGGCTGATTTCAGTAGTGATTTACAAAAAGAAGCTGAGTTAGAAGTCCAGCAACTAGAAGAGACCAAGGATCCTTGGATACTCTATACTGATGGATCCTCAAATGTCAAAGGCACAGGGCTTGGAATACTACTAAAATCGCCACAAGGGGACATAATACCCCACTCTATAGCTTGTGAGTTCCAAACCACTAATAATGAGGCTGAGTATGAAGCCTTGATTGTTGGTTTGCAAATTGCTAAGCATATGGGAATCAGGTATCTTGAGGTACATGTAGATTCATTGTTAATTACAAATCACTTTAATGGATCCTATGCTGTTAAAGGTGAAAAGCTAACCAAATATTTAGAGATAGTCAAAGAATTGGCACTCTCTTTTGTTTCCTTTAGTTTGACACAGGTACCAAGGGAAGAAAATACAGAAGCTGATGCATTGGCTAATTTAGGATCATCTTTGAAGATCCTGGAGGATATAAGCATTCCCATTATCCATATCCTGGCTCCCGCCATCGAGGATCATGTGGCGATGGAAATAGGAGAGGATTCTGCAATTATCCCTAGTGAGGATACTCGGTCTCATTCAGGATCAGGATCATGGATCTTGCCAATCATGAGATACTTACAACATGGAGAGATTCCTACAGGAGAAAACCCTAGGGCTTTCAAAAATAAGGTATCTCAATTCACAATTCTAAATAATATATTATATAAGCGATCTCTTGCAGGACCATATTTAAGATGCATTGAGGATCCTGAAATACAAGAAGTTTTAAAAGACTTCCATGAAGGAGATTGTGGAAACCACACTAGGGGCAGGGCATTATTCTCAAGGATCCTGAGGACTGGATACTATTGGCCAACTATGAAGAGGGATGCTGTGGAGTATGCTAAGAAGTGTGATCCTTGTCAAAGACACAGCAATATCCTTCATCAACCAGCTGAATTTTTGCATCCTATATCCTCCTCTTGGCCATTTATGAGATGGGGCATGGATATAGTTGGTAAGCTCCCTAAGGCACCTGGTGGAAAAGTGTTCATGCTAGCTATGACTGATTACTTCTCCAAGTGGATAGAGGCTGAAGCTTTTGCCCAAGTCAGAGAAAAGGAAGTTATATCCTTCATTAAAAGAAATATTATAACTAGATTTGGTATTCCTTCTGAAATTATATGTGATAATGGTTCCCAATTTATTGGGGGCAGAACTACTAACTTTTGTGACAGTTGGGGGATTAAGATGATAACATCAACACCAGTCCACCCACAAGCTAATGGTCAGGCAGAATCATCCAACAAGATCATCATCAACAATTTGAAGAAGAAGCTTGGATCCAAGAAAGGGAAATGGGCAGAGGAACTACCTTATGTGCTTTGGGCTGATAGGACAACCCCCAAGAATGCTACAGGCCAGACTCCATTCTCTTTGGTATTTCAGGCAGAATTAGTGATCCCAACAGAAATGGTGGTCCCAACTGCTAGAACAAGTATCCGTGATCCTGAGGATAATGATGAGAACTTGGCTCAAGACCTGGATACTATTGAAGAAATCAGGGATCTGGCTAGGATAAGGATGGCCAGTTATCAACAAAGAATGGCTGGTGCTTACAACAAAAATGTCAGAATCGGGAAGTTTCAAATTGGTGATATGGTGTTAAGGAAAGCATTTCAGAATACCACCAATCCTGCTGATGGAAAATTGGCACCAAAATGGGAAGGCCCTTATTTGATTGAAGCTAAAGCAGGAAAGGGGGCATATCGGTTGCTGACTATGGAAGGTGATTTGCTACCAAGAGCTTGGAATGCTGTCCACTTGAAGAAATATTTCATGTGAGCAGAATCCTCATGGCACAGATGATCCTTACATTAGGGGTATCCTTGAAGGATCCTTAAAGCACATATGATCCTTACTTTGGTAATATCCTAAACTAAAACTATTTCATTTCCTTATTTTCTCATATAAGGATAAGGATCATGTGTCCTTTATCCACTTCTCACGTGATTCTGAGTTTTGAAAGTTCAGGTATCCTTAGCAAAATGTTGATTATCCACAGAAGCAATCAGTTCCTTGGGTTTTACCCCAGTTATTTGGGCTTGACCCCAGTTCCGCCTGTAGCGCATGATGATCCTGGTATAGTTCAAGGCAGTGGGACCAGTACTCGCTTTAGGGGCTGATAATTCCATTGTACTGGCTATACCTAGGATCCTACGTATAATGGTAGACGTACCATACATCCGTTCCTAAGGTTTCTAACGTTTTCACGTTAGCCAAGGTTTTGACATTTTCATGTCACTAAGTTTGGATAGTCGCCAGTGAGGGCCATACTCCAGTTTACATACGATCCTTGGGCTTGTCCCCAGTTATCCTTGGGCTTGTCCCCAGTTATCCTTGGGCTTATCCCCAGTTATCTTTGGGCTTGTCCTCAGTTGTTAACTCTTATCTTATATTGGCTTAGTCCCAAGTTATGCTCTATTTCAGGTCCTTGAAGTTAAACAACTAAGGATCCTCGATCCTCATTGCTCTCTAAGGTTTACCTTATAGTTATCCTGATTATGGTTAGGATCCTAACTTGGATCCTCAGGTATGATCCTTAACTATTTTAATCTTATTCATTGTTTATTTGAATAACCCTTATAATTTGACAACTAAATTGGTGATCCTTAAAATATATTACTTTTTGGGATTCTTCGACTATGGGATATTTGATCCTGGATCATATCCTAAATTTTTTTAATCTAACTTATTCAAGATTTCATATTTAGATAAGTATACAATTGAAAGTTAGAAAAACAAAAAAGGATAACAACACTAGATAAGCCACAAAAGATTAAGGTTTTATTTATTAACAAAAGGTTAACCCTTAAAAGGTTGTCAAAATTACCTACCCCGAGCATCTACCAGCAATACGTGGCCCGTCCGCTGGGGTAGGTAAAGGGTGTCCATGATAATAAGTTCTAAGTAGTGCAGGAATATAAAGGCGGCAGGATCACAATGGCTTCATCCCCCAAACAGAGGATCCCTCCACCATTTGCAATCCTGCCTATTGTCTGAAGGATCCTAGATCCTTAATCCTAAAAACTATTGTTCAGTACAAACCATCAAATTGTTCAACAAAACAACCATCAAACAAAAAAAAATTGGGCTCCGGCTATGTCTAGAAGTTTCCATCATCGCCCAATCATGCAGCCTAGACCTTCACTGCATCACCACCTCCAGCTTCTCCACCTTGATCCTTGCCACTGCCTCCAGCGTCAATTGTTAGGATCTCTTCAGCCTCCTCATCATCCTCCAGATCAGCTAGCCTTGCCTTCCACCCTTCAACATCCCAGCTGCTTTTGTCGAAGTTAGGATCCTGGGCTTCCTGGGCCATCTGCAGTTTTGTCTTGTACATGGTGATGGCGGTAGAGACCTTTGCACCTTCCACGATTTCATGCTTCTCGTAGTCGATGTCAATCAGGATTTTGGCTGTCTCGTTCCTAGCAGCTTGAAGGGCTTTTTCAAGATCAGCAATCTTAAGATCCTTGAGCACGGCAACCTGTTGGAGATCAGTGATCTTCTCATCTAGCTTCTCAACGCTCCCCATGTAATCCTCAATCTCAGCAAATTTCTGCAAAGAAGTCAAGGCGGTTCAAGGTCAGGTGATCCTCATATGAGCAAGATATACGGTCAGGATATGTAGGCAGAACCAGTGATCCTTACCTCATTGAAGTATTCGAGGAACTGTTGGCGGAGCAGGGGCAGGCCTTGTAGGTCCTCAGCTTCAGAACTCTTTCTTTTCTTGCCACCCCTTCCTTTGATGGGTGCCTTGGGGATGGAGACGCTCGGGCTTGCAATGGCCTTCTTCTTGGATTTGACGGTGTCAAGATCAGCCATACAAAACTTGGAGGCAGCTTTTGAGGATTTTCCAGCACCTACACGTTCAAAATAAGATAAGTATCCTTACCCTATTTATATTTAACTATCTATTTAAATCCTAAATTATACTGAGAACATGATACTTACTTGACATTGTGACTGAGCCTGAGGATATCTCTTGGGAGTCCTGGGTGTTGGTGTTGAATGTTCTTGTTGCAGGATCAAGCCTCCTAAAAGCAGCAAGTCTCTCTTTGGCGGCAGGGGACAGTCTGAGGTGTGAGACAGAGATAGCTGCACATCAGAAACAAAAAAGGGTGTTAGTGATCCTTATGTGAAAAGAAATCGTCTGGTGATCCTTATCAGGATCCTCTATCCTACCATGGGTGCACCACTCCCTGGGCAGATCCTTTCCGTTTGGAATGGTGTCTCTTCTGACAAAGAAGAAGCGTCGCTTCCAGTTAGTGTCGTTCTTGGTGGCTTTGAAGATCGGGTGCTCTTCACCAGCTTTTCGTTTGAATAAGTAACGGTGGGATCCGAAAGTAGTGAGGTCATACATCTCACCAAGCTCTGACATTCCAAGATCGATCCCTTCTTGCTCGATGATCCTTTCAAGGGTGTATAGAACCCTCCAGATCATCGGCATGGCCTGGATATAGCAGATGCCGGTGAGGGAGAAAAAGGATTGGGTGAATTGAGGGAATGGATACGAGTATCCTATCATGAAAGGAGTGACCGGGAAGGCAACCCAAGTTTCAGAGATGTAATCGCTCAGGGCAGTAGGGCTGAAAGGTTTGAAAAAGGTGTTCGCCGGAAAATAGTGCCGGATTTTGTCAATCTGGGGATCAGTGAAGCAACACCTCTCTTGTGGGGAATCCTTGATGATCTCTTGACCTTTCAAGGGGCTATTCTTTTTGGGATCCTTAGCAGGAGAGTTCCGGAGCAACATTTTTTGCAAGATGAAAGGAAAAGAAATAAAACAGAGAAGGAAGAAGATGAAGAAAGTATACCTGTTTGATCTTCGGATGAGATTATAAAGGGAGTATCTCTGAAATTTAAATGCAAAACGATCCTATCTATATCTCCTATTTATAATCATGATTGTGCAGGGATGTCACTTCTGTGACGTCACAGTTGCAACGGATAGTTCTACATCAACGGCTATATATCCGTTAGTTAGTTGCGGATAAGATCAAGAAAATATAATTCGTTCATCTTACATATTACTCCTTATATTTTGGGGGCAATTGTTAGGGGAGGATTTTCTAATGACCCGTGATCCTTATTTGTTATCCTAATAATGATCCTTGCTTCTGTGACAGATAGTGATCCTCAGAAGAGCTTCAGGATCAGGATCATGGATCACCTTAAGGATCCTCATACTAACGACTGTTTGGTTGTATTTCGTATTGTTTTGCAGGAGTAACAAGCTTGACCTGGTCTTGGCAACGTTGCTATGGAATATTCCACGAGTATTTCGCACACGTTTGATTGGAAACGGACGTTGTGGAGAACGTGGGAGCATGGCACAAAAGTCGGATAGTTTGTTAGCATAGTTAACTTCTATTTTTAAAGGGGTAACGAGCTAGTAATTAGAACACTTAGCCATTTTTAGCTACACACACTCTCGTACAACCGCACTCTTGAAGCATTCGGCAAACACTTAACAGTTTTCACACACTTTTACACATTTCACCATAGTGATCCTTGTACCTAGCTCGTTGCTATCCGAAGTTGTAAACATTTATTGATTAATTTGAGCTTGGTGATCGGTAGTTTCCATCACCCGAGGTTTTTTATGCCGGAGATCATTCATTGATCAAGGGCTTTTTCCTCGTATAAATCCTTGTGTCGTTTGTGCAATTTACATTGAAGTGATCCTTATCATTGTTCCTCATTTCAAGCATCATACCTGTTATGGGTGAAATTCTGAGCCCATATCCTGGGAAATATCTTGATTTATATCTTAATTGTATGATAACTGCTCATATCCGGGATGCTCATTTAGGATATTGGTAACGTCCTGAATGGTATCCTCAGGATTACTAACGGGTTGTGTGCAGGAGTACGCGTCTAGTTGCCCAACGTTCATGAAGACCTTTTCTACGGGAGACTCGGTCCAAGTCG
The DNA here is from genome assembly GCF_002127325.2 of Helianthus annuus. Lineage (NCBI taxonomy): Eukaryota > Viridiplantae > Streptophyta > Magnoliopsida > Asterales > Asteraceae > Helianthus > Helianthus annuus. Next base: position 134,293,609 of record NC_035446.2, on the reverse strand, counting down.
TTTACATGAAGCCGTTGAAGCCGCATTACTCGGTCTACAACGTTCATAATGGAATATTCAGAGTATTCCATGTTTATAGGAATTATAGTTTCTATTTCATTACTATAAATAGACGGGTATACCAGATCGAATAGGACATCACGGCTACACCCACTACACTTACACACTTGTTCTCTCGCAACTTGTACTCTCACACAAAGCATTGTAACACTTAGCGATCTGGTCAATATCCTACACTGTATCCTGATATTTGAAGCAATAGAAGAACTAGGCAGCTGCGATTGTCAGCTCCCGAGGTTTTATGCCGGCGATCTAGATTGATCAAGGGCTTTCCTCGTACATCTCGTGTCAACCCCTTTACTTTTTGCTCATTGTTTGATCGTAGATACAGCTCAATATCCTGAGCCGTATCCTGAACACTGTTTTTCCAAACAACATAACCAGCATATTTTCAACACACTTTTTAGCACACTACCTCACTTAACTAATTTGATCACTTAATTGCTTCGGTAATTTTTGACCAAAACAATTTGGCGCCCACCGTGGGGCAAGTGGTGCTCTCTTTACTAAAATTTTTTGTGAAATCGCTAATCAGTTTTCTATTTTCAAAACTTTTTGCCACTTTGTCCATAATGGCCTCAAGATCAAACATGAGTTCCTCTACTGTGTCTGCTATGACTTCTGCCACACTGGTTCGGTGCTTCCACCACCTCCTCCAAGGACGATAGCCTCTTCACGACCTCAGGATATTATCCCTACCCGCAGTGTTCAGGAATCTGCTCCTGTTCTAGCTTCTAATGATGAAATTCTTACTTTATTTGGAAGTGTGCAGGAACAAATGAGGCAGCAACAGGAAACAAACCAGATGCTGTTAAGGGAGATACAACTCCTGAAGTCCGGCTCGAGCAGACCTGCTGAGAATATCGTCACTCCATTACAGCCCAGAGCTTTGAACTTTAGTTCAGCCGTGTATACTGAGGATAATAGGGGGAATATTGTGCCCAGCCTCCCTCAGAATCCTACTCCTGAGATACCCTCCTCGGTTAGTGTTAGGGCTGGATTTTTGTTATACGTGATCCTTATACGTGATCCTAACCAGTGATCCTTGTTTCTTTGGCAGACAGTGATCCTCAGCAGGACTTCAGGATCAGGATCATGGACCATCAAAGGATCCTCATGCTAACAGTTACCTTCGTTTAAAACAATGTTATTTTGCAGGAACATCTAGCAGGATACGCTCTTAGCATCATAATCAAGGGACGCGTCTTCACAATTATAGCATGAGCTTAATCGAAGATAGACGTTGCAAAGGATATGGAAACTTAGCTTGATTTATGGGCGGCAATTTAGGCTAGATTGTCTTTTATTTCTAAAGGGGTAATGAGCTGATTATTAGTCTTTTTACCTAAAATAGGTCACCTACACTTGTATAAATACCCCTCTTCCTCATTCGGAAGAACACACACGACAGACGACACAACTCTCAAACACTTAGACACTCAGTGATCCTTGTACTCAGCTCATTACTATCCGAAGTTGTAACTACATTTTTATTATATTGAACTTGGTGATCGGTAGTTGCCATCACCCGAGGTTTTTTATGCCGGAGATCATACATTGATCAAGGGCTTTTTCCTCGTATAAATCATTGTGTCTTTGCATCTTTTATCACAGAAGTGATCCTTTACTTTCATAATTAACCAAGCATCATACCCCGTTTACATAAAGTTTGGTTACATTATCCTTGTGTGATTTTTGACCAAAACAGTTTGGCGCCCACCGTGGGGCAATTGGTGCTTCATTCATAAGGAAAATCTTTTGTTCGAAATCATTTGAAAGAGTTACATGGCTTCATCATTGAAGAACACGTCCACGGCGATGTCTGCAGTCACCTCATCAGAGATCACCTTGCCTCCTCCACCGGCAGGATCTCAGAAAAATACTGAGAAGAGATCAACTCTCACTTTCTCTAAACCTCTATCTTCTTCTGCTATGAATTCTTCTATTCCCAGTACTAGTGATGTATTTGCTTTAATTTTGCAGATGAAGGATCGTATGCAGCGGCAAGATGAAACTAACGAAAGGATCCTCAGGGAAATTGGAGATCTCAAAAGACAAAAGAAAGCGGCAGAGGATCATTCTCCACTGATGCCCAAATCCTTGAGTTTTGATACTCCAATGATCACTTCCCAGCCATCAGGGATCCCGGACGTGCAAATCATAGGGGAGTCAAGAGGATCACATCTCAACTCGGCAGCAATGACTCAGACGTCAGGCTCACATTTTCAGCCTGTAGGATCCTATCCTCAGTACATGGGATCCTTCAGGAATTTGGGAGCCTATCCGGAGACACAGCAGTTTCAAGGATCCTACTTTATTCCAGGATCATTCCAAGGCCAAGGATCCTCCTTTGTTCCAGGATTATCCCAGGTTCAAGGATCCTCCTTTGTTCCAGGATCATCCCAGGTTCAAGGATCCTCCTTCGTTCCAGGATCATCCCAGACACCAGGATCCTTCCAGATACCAGGATCCCTAAAAAATCTGCAAACAGGAAGTCTAGATGTCCATCAAGGAGACTTCATTCCAATGCTGACCATTGCTTCCACTGGTCCCTCCGTTGTTCCAGAACCCCAGCAATATGGATTCCCTAACTTGAACCCAATGGGAGGTAACACTTTAAACAATTATCCTACCACTAACCATGGATTCATGCAGGATACAGGTACCAATCATGCTATGGCCAGGGAGTTGCAGAAGCTAAAAGATATGATCTCAAGTGTTCCAGGGGTAGTCAAGCCTATCCCAGAGATTGCGGATGGAAGCCACAAGGTATCCCGTTTTGCACCACCAATTTGTGATGCAGAGGTACCCAAAAGGTTCCATATTCCTACCATGAAGTTGTATGATGGCACAACGGATCCAGAGGAGCATATAGCACAATACAGGGAGAGGATGGAGATCAATCCTATCCCAGAAAAATTGAAGGAAGCATGCCTATGTAAAGGATTTGGATCCACTCTTACTGGATCAGCTCTTAAGTGGCTGCTAAGTCTTCCCCCTTACTCTATTACTTCATTTGCCAATTTAGTTAATTTATTCAATAACCAATTCTCTTGTAGCAGAAAATTTGAAAAATTAACTAGTGATTTGTACAGGATAACTCAAAATCATAATGAATCATTAAGGGATTATATAACTAAATTTAGTAAAGAATCCTTGGACATTCCCAACTTGGATATGGCTACGGCTGTTGAAGCCTTCAAAATGGGACTGCTTAAGGATTCATTATTCTATGATGATCTTGTTATGACACCATGCAGGAATTTAGATGAAGTAAGAACTCGAGCACTCAGGTTTATCCGGCTAGAGGATGACAAGAGGATCCAGGAGAGACAAGTAGGATCCTCAAAACAAGATAAGCAAGGATCCTCCTTCAAGAGCAACAAGTTCAAATCCTACCATAGAAATGAGAACAAGAATGTGCATGCTGTTGACCAAGAAGAGGATGATGAAGGATATCCTCCAATCTCAGAATATTGTTTTTCCGTTGATAATCATGAACTAATCCTTGCAATGCAGAATCTAGGTGAAAAAGCTAGGTGGCCCAGGAAGAATGATAAACCATCCGGGACTAAAGACAAGTCAAAATGGTGTGCATACCATGAGGATTTCGGGCATCTAACTGAAGATTGCATAGCCTTAAGAAAAGAAATCGGATACCTGCTAAGCAAGGGGCATCTAAAAGAGTTATTGGGGAGAAAAAAGCAAAGGACCCAGGATCCTGAAAGGATCCCCGAAAAAGCTCCAGCACCTCCGGCAAATGCACAAGTGATCAACTTTATATCCGGAGGATCAGACATCTGTGGTACATCCTTCTCGGCGGCCAAAAGACATGCAAAAGAATCAAAAATGGATAATGGAGAAAGGCCTATTAGAACATCAAGTGTCTCAGAAGGGAAGATGATAACATTTGACGAGGATGATCGCATCAACATTCAGGATCCTCACCATGATAGTTTAGTTATCACTCTCTTTATCTCTAACCATTTTGTCCGCAGGATCCTTATTGATGGAGGGAGCTCAGTGAACATTATCCAGCTTGATGTCCTGAAGAAGATGGGAATCCCAGAATCAGACATCACACCAAGATCCTCCGTGCTTGTAGGATTCAGTGGGGAGACGAAGAAAACTCTGGGGGACATCAAACTCCCAATCTACATGGAAGGATTACATAATTACCAAAAATTTTGTGTTATTGACTGTTTATCTTGTTGCAACGTTATCCTTGGCAGGCCTTGGATACATGATATGAAAGCAGTCCCATCTACCTACCATCAATGTGTGAAGCTCCCTAGCCCATGGGGAATAATCAAGATCGATAGTGACCAGCAGGAGGCTAAGGATTGTTATACCTCATCTATGAAGCCAACCTCGAAGCCAAGGGAGCAATAGCAATTACAGTATCCTCCAAGGAATGTCTTGGAGGCAAGGGAACAAGATGTAGATGAAATCCTCTTGGATCCTAGTGATCCTGAATCAAAAATCTATATCAGATCAGGGATCCTCGGCAAGACGAAAGAAGACATGATATCCTTCCTCAAAAGAAGAAAATCTACCTTTGCTTGGAAACATGAAGATATGACAGGTATATCTAAGGATATTATTACTCACAAACTTGGCATTGACAGGTCTATCAAACCAATCCATCAAAAAAGGAGGAAGTTTGCACCAGAAAGGAATGCCATTATCCAAGAAGAAGTAGAGAGACTACTTCGAGCAGGTATGATCAGAGAGGTAAAGTATCCAAAATGGTTAGCCAATGTGGTTGTTGTCCAAAAGAAAAACGGAAAGTGGAGGGTATGTGTCGATTTCACTGATTTGAATAAGGCATGTCCCAAGGATCCTTTCCCATTACCCCACATTGACTCCATGGTGGATGCAACAGCGGGGCATGAACTGTTAACTTTTATGGATGCATCATCTGGATTCCAACAAATTCAGATGGAACCATCTGACTGTTTTGGTCAAAAATCACACAAGGATAATGTAACCAAACTTTATGTAAACGGGGTATGATGCTTGGTTAATTATGAAAGTAAAGGATCACTTCTGTGATAATAGATGCAAAGACACAATGATTTATACGAGGAAAAAGCCCTTGATCAATGTATGATCTCCGGCATAAAAAACCTCGGGTGATGGCAACTACCGATCACCAACTTCAATATAATAAAAATGTAGTTACAACTTCGGATAGTAATGAGCTGAGTACAAGGATCACTGAGTGTCTAAGTGTTTGAGAGTTGTGTCGTATGTTGTGTGTGTTCTCTTCCGAATGAGGAAGATGGGTATTTATACAAGTGTAGGTGACTTATTTTAGATAAAGGGACTAATTATCAGCTCATTACCCCTTTAGAAATAAAGACAATCTAGCCTAAATTGCTGCCCATGAATCAAGCCATGTTTCCATATCCTGTGCAACGTCTTTCTTCAATTAAGCTCTTGCCATATTTGTGAAGACGCGTCCCTGGATCATGATGTCTAGAGCATATCCTGCTAGATGTTCCTGCAAAACAATATTGTAGTAATCGAAAGTGACCGTTAGTATAAGGATCACCTTAATGTCCCATGATCCTGATCCTGAGGTCCGGCTGAGGATCACTGTCTGCCAAAGAAATAAGGATCACTGGTTAGGATCACGTATAAGGATCATTCTTAGTAAAAATCCAGCCCTAACAATTGCCCCCAAAATATAAGGAGTTAATTGTAAATGGACGAGTTATATTTTGTTTCGATCTTATCTCTAACAGGCGATTCCGAGTAACTAGCCGTTATACATGGACTAGCCGTTGTGATCATTACGTCATAGGTGTGACAATCCCTGCAAATCATCATTATAAATAGGAGATAGGGTTAGGATCATTCTGCATTTAAATTCGAGATATCTTCCCTTTATAATCGCTACCGAAGACCGATCAGGTATCCTCTTCTTCTCTCTTTCCCTTCTACCTTCTCTTTGCTCTGTTTTTTCTACTCCGTCAGAAACATGTTGCTCCGGAATTCTCCACACAAGGATTCCAAGAAGGATAGTCCCCTGAAAAGCCAAGGGATCATTAAGGATTCTCCTACGGAGAGATGTTGCTTTACTGATGCTCATGTAGATATGATTCGTCATTGCTTTCCGGCGGATGCCGTTTTCAAATCCTTCATATCCACCGCCTTGAGTGATTTTACTTCAGATACCTGGGTGATCTTTCCTGTAACTCCATTTATCATAGGATATTCGTATCCTTTTCCGGCCTTCACCCAATCTTTCTTTTCTCTGACCGGCATATCATATATCCAAGCTATGCCGATGATCTGGAGGGTTTTGTATACCTTCGAGAGGATCATCGAGCAGGAGGGGATTGATTTAGGGATGGCAGAGCTGGCCGCACTCTATGATCTTACCACGTTTGGTTCTCATCGATATTTGTTGAAACGGAAGGCCGGGGAGGATCATCCTGTTTTGAAAGTTACCAAAAATGACACAAATTGGAAGCGTCGTTTCTTCTTCGTGAGAAGGGATTCCCTCCCTGGTGGGAATGATCTGCCCAAGGAGTGGGCTACTCATGGTAGGGTAGAGGATCCTCGAAGGATCACTATCAGTCCTGTCTTATTTGACGAAGATCACTGATGTCTTTTTTCCTTTGTCTTTTATACAGCTATTTCTATCGCTCATCTCAAGTTAAGCCCTGCTGCAAAAAAGCTTAAACCTGAAGTCAGAAGTTTCCAGGTCACCATCCAAGATTCTCAAGAAGTATCCTCTGCATCTGCCACTATGTCAAGTAAGTATCCTTACAGAAAATAAATTATATGTAGGGTTGTGTGATTAATAAAGCAACTTATCTTTTTTTTTTGATTGTATAGGTGCCGGAAAGTCTGCCAGGTCTGTTAAATCTGCCTCCATTTTTGGGATAAGTGATCTTGCCATTGTCACGTCTTCAAAGAAGAAGAAGGCTCCTACTGCCAGTCCTTCAGCATCAGCTCCCAAAGCGTCTATCCGGAGCAAGGGAAAAAAGAGGAAAACCTCTGAAGATCTCCAAGGATTTCCCCTCCTTCGTCAGCAATTCCTTGACTATGTGAATGAGGTAAGGATCACTGCCCCTGTTGGTCATTTGTTTCGAATATCCTGTTTGTGTATCCTGTTTCTTCGAGGATCATCCGGTTCTGAACTTACCTTATTTCCCTCTTTGCAGAAACTTGCCGAGATCAAGACCTATCTTGGCCATGTTGAGGATCAAGAGAGCCAGATTGCTGACCTTCAACAAATGGGCGTGCTTAAGGATCTCAAGATAGCAGATCTTGAGAAGGAACTCCGGGCCATGAAGGCTGAGGCTGCTCAGAGGTTGATTGAGATGGATAATGAGAGGCAGGAGATCATCCAGGATGCCAAGGTCTCTGCCGCAACCGCTATGTACAAGATACAACTACAAATGGCTGCGGAGGCTCAGGATCCTGCCTTTGACAAGAGCTCATGGGACGTGGAGGGTTGGAAGGCAAGGTTGGCGGACCTGGAGGACGAGGATGAGGCTGAGGAGATCCCCATGCTGGAAGGCGGTGATGCTGAGAAGGATCAAGGTGGCAATGCTGGTGGTGATGAAGCAGCGAAGGTGTAGGCTGCATGATTGGGCGATGATGGATATTTCGAGACTAGGCCGGAGCCCAATTTTTTAGGATTGGTAGTGGTGTTTGTGAACAATTATGGTTTGTAATTTTCGAACAATAGTTTCTTAGGGTTAAGGATCCCGGATCCTTTGAACAATAGGTAGGATTACAAAAGGTGGAGGGATCCTCTGTTTGGGGAATGAAGCCTTTGTGATCCTGCCGCTTTTACTTTCCTGCACAATGCTAAGACCGCATAGACAATGGACACCCTTTGCCAACCCATGTGGACGGGCCACGTTTTGCTGGTAGAAATGTGGGTTGGCAATTTTGACAATCTTTTGAAAGGGTTAATGATCCTTTTGTTTAATAATATAACTTAACTTTTCTGGCTTATCTTGTGTTGTTATCCTTCAATAATCCTCTTATTTCTCAATTGCTAAATTTGTTAAAATAACGAGAGTTGAAAAAGTGTTTAATAAACTTAGGATATGATCCTAGATCAAATATCCTCATATCGAAATTATTCAAAGTATTTTAGTTCAAGGATCATAGGTTTGGTTGTCAAAGTATAAGGGTTGGTTAGGATAATGAATAATGAAATTGAAAATAGTTAAGGATCATACCTGAAGATCCACGTTAGGATCCTAACCTTTAATCGGTACAACCATAGGTAAAACTTTAATGGATAATAAGGATTAAGGATCCTTAATCGTTTAACTTCGTAAACCTGAAAGAATGGAATATAACTTGGGACTAAGCCAATATAAAAGATAAGTTAGTAACTGGGGACAAGCCCAAAGGATAACTGAGAATGATCCCAAAGGATCACTGGGGACAAGCCCAAAGGATAACTGGGGAAGATCCCGGAGGATCACTGGGGACAAGCCCAAAGGATAACTGAGAATGATCCCAAAGGATCACTGGGGACAAGCCCAAAGGATAACTGGGGAAGATCCCGGAGGATCACTGGGGACAAGCCCAAAGGATAACTGGGGAAGATCCCGGAGGATCACTGGGGACAAGCCCAAAGAATAACTGGGGACAAGCCCAAAGGATCGTATGTAAACTGGAGTATGGCCCTTTCTGGCAACTATCCAAACTTAGTGACATGAAAATGTCAAAACCTTAGCTAACGTGAAAACGTTAGAAACCTTAGGAACGGATGTATGGTGCGTCCACCATTATACGTAGGATCCTGGGTATAGCCAGTACGATGAGGTCGCCAGCCCCGGAAGTGGGTACTGATCCCAAAGACGTGAACTATATCAGGATCATCGTGCGCTGCTGGCGGAAACTGGGGATAATCCCAAGGATAACTGGGGTTGGACCCAAGGATCTGCGGTGCTTTTGAAGATCTTTGACGATATGCTGAAGATACCTGAACTTATCATAACTCAAATGTTTCGTGAGTAGAGGATGAAGGATACATGATCCTTATCCTTCGGCAACAAGTAAGAAAATGTAATAGTTTTAGGATAGGCATATTACCAGAGTAAGGATCACTAATATCTCCGGGATCCTTCAAGGATACTTCAATGTAAGGATCACATGCATGAAGGATCACGTTCACATGAAATATTTCTTTAAGTGAACAGCATTCCAGGCTCTTGGTAACAAGTTTCCTTCCATGGTTAGCAACCTGTATGCCCCCTTTCCTGCTTCAGCTTCAATCAAGTAGGGACCTTCCCATTTTGGTGCTAGTTTCCCGTCAGCAGGATTGATAGTATTTTGAAATGCTTTTCTCAACACCATATCTCTGACTTGGAACTTCCTTATCCTGACATTTTTGTTGTAGGTACCAGCCATTCTTTGTTGGTAGCTTGCCATCCTTATTCTAGCTAGATCCCTGATTTCCTCAATAGTATCCAAATCCTGAGCTAGGATTGCAGCATTTTCTTCAGGATCACGAGCACTTGTTCTGGCAGTTGGGATTACCATTTCTGTTGGGATCACTGCTTCTGCCCCAAATACTAAAGAGAAAGGTGTTTGACCAGAGGCATTCTTGGGAGTTGTCCTATCAGCCCATAGCACATAAGGTAACTCTTCTGCCCATTTCCCCTTCTTGGATCCTAGCTTCTTCTTCAGATTGTTGATGATGATCTTGTTGGATGATTCTGCTTGACCATTGGCTTGTGGATGAACTGGTGTTGATGTTATCATCTTGATTCCCCAACTGTCACAAAAGTTAGTGGTTCTGCTTCCAATGAATTGGGAGCCATTATCACATACAATTTCAGAGGGAATGCCAAATCTAGTTATAATGTTTCTTTTAATGAAGGATATGACTTCCTTTTCTCTGACTTGAGCGAAGGCTTCAGCTTCTATCCACTTGGAAAAATAGTCAGTCATGGCAAGCATAAATACTTTTCCACCAGGTGCTTTAGGGAGCTTGCCAACTATATCCATTCCCCATCTCATGAATGGCCAAGAGGATGGTATGGGGTGTAGTAATTCAGCTGGTTGGTGAGGGATATTGCTATGTCTTTGGCAAGGATCACATTTTTTAGCATACTCTATAGCATCCCTTTTCATGGTTGGCCAGTAGTATCCTGTTCTAAGGATCCTTGAGAATAATGCCCTGCCCCCAGTGTGGTTTCCACAATCTCCTTCGTGGAAGTCTCTCAACACTTCTTCAATTTCAGGATCTTCAATACATCTTAAATATGGTCCTGCAAGGGATCGTTTATATAGCACATTATTTAAGATTGCAAATTGAGATACCTTAATCCTGAAAGCTCTAGGATTTTCTCCCGTTGGAATCTTCCCATGTTGCAAGTATCTCATGATTGGTGAGATCCATGATCCTGAATAAGATTGGGCTTCTTCACTAGGGATCATTGCAGTATCCTCTTCTATTTCCATGGCCACCTGATTTTCAATAGCAGGAGCCAGGATATGGATGATAGGGATACTTATATCTTCTGGAATCTTCAAGGATGATCCTAGGTTGGCCAATGCATCAGCTTCCGTGTTATCCTCCCTTGGTACCTGTGTTAAGCTAAAAGAAACAAAAGAGAGTGCCAATTCTTTGACTATCTCTAAATATTTTGTTAGTTTTTCACCTTTAACAGCATAGGATCCGTTAAAGTGATTAGTGATCAATAACGAATCTACATATACTTTGAGATACTTTACCCCCATATCCTTAGCAATTTGTAAGCCAGCAATTAAGGCTTCATACTCAGCCTCATTGTTAGTTGCTTGGAACTCACAGGCTATGGAGTGGGGTATTATGTCCCCCTGTGGCGATTTTAGTAGGATCCCTAGCCCTGTGCCTTTGATATTTGAGGATCCGTCAGTGTGTAGTATCCAAGGATCCTTGGTCTCATCCAGCTGCTGAACTTCCAATTCTGCTTCTATTTGTAGATCACTACTGAAATCAGCCACAAAGTCACCTAGTGCTTGAGATTTAATAGCTGTTCTTGGTTCGTATCTTATATCATGGGCACTAAGCTTTACTGCCCACTTAGCCATTCTCCCTGACATATCTGGTTTCCTGAGGACATTCTTAATTGGAAAATTAGTTTTAACAATAATAGTATGGGTTTCAAAATAATGCCTTAACTTAGTGGATGCCATGATTAATGCAAGGATAAGTTTTTCGAGGTGTGAGTACCTGGATTCGGCATCAAGTAGACTTTTACTTACATAGTAGATAGGATATTGTGTACCTTCGTGATCCTTAACAAGGACAGCACTTACAGCGGTTGAGGATACCGCCAGATATAAGGATAACACATCTCCTTTTTCCGGTTTGATCCTGCCCGAAGTAGTCTCTCTACTTCTTCTTGGATAATGGCATTTCTTTCTGGTGCAAACTTCCTCCTTTTTTGATGGATTGGTTTGATAGACCTGTCAATGCCAAGTTTGTGAGTAATAATATCCTTAGATATACCTGTCATGTCTTCATGTTTCCAGGCAAAGGTGGATTTTCTTCTTTTGAGGAAGGATATTAAGTCTTCTTTCATTTGGCCAAGTATCCCTGATCCGATATAGATTTTTGATTCAGGATCACTAGGATCCAAGAGGATTTCGTCCACATCTTGTTCCCTTGCCTCCAAGATATTCCTCGGAGGATACTGTAATTGCTATTGCTCCCTTGGCTTCGAGGTTGGCTTCATGGATGAGGTATAACAATCCTTAGCCTCCTGCTGATCACTGTCGATCTTGATTATCCCCCATGGGCTAGGGAGCTTCACACATTGATGGTAGGTAGATGGAACTGCTTTCATGTCGTGTATCCAAGGCCTGCCAAGGATAACGTTGCAACAAGACAAACAGTCAATAACACAAAATTTTTGGTAATTATGTAATCCTTCCACGTAGATTGGGAGTTTGATGTCCCCCAGAGTTTTCTTCATTTCCCCACTGAATCCTACAAGCACGGAGGATCTTGGTGTGATGTCTGATTCTGGGATTCCCATCTTCTTCAAGACATCAAGCTGGATAATGTTCACTGAGCTCCCTCCGTCAATAAGGATCCTGCGGACAAAATGATTAGAGATAAAGAGAGTGATAACTAAGCTATCATGGTGAGGATCCTGAACGTTAATGCGATCATCCTCATCAAATGTTATCATCTTCCCTTCTGAGACACTTGAGGTTCTAATAGGCCTTTCTCCATTATCCATTTTTGATTCTTTTGCATGTCTTTTGGCCGCTGAAAAGGATGTACCACAAATGTCTGATCCTCCGGATATGAAGTTAATCACTTGTGCGTTTGCCGGAGGTGCTGGAGCCTTTTCAGGGATCCTTTCAGGATCCTGGGTCTTTTGCTTTTTTCTCCCCAATAATTCTTTTAGATGCCCCTTGCTTAGCAGGTATCCAATTTCTTTTCTTAAGGCTATGCAATCTTCAGTTAGATGCCCGAAATCCTCATGGTATGTACACCATTTGGACTTGTCTTTAGTCCCGGATGGTTTATCATTCTTCCTGGGCCACCTAGCTTTTTCACCTAGATTCTGCATTGCAAGGATCAGTTCATGATTATCAACGGAAAAACAATATTCTGAGATTGGAGGATATTCTTCATCATCCTCTTCTTGGTCAACAGCATGCACATTCTTGTTCTCGCTTCTATGGTAGGATTTGAACTTGTTGCTTTTGAAGGAGGATCCTTGTTTATCTTGTTTTGAGGATCCTACTTGTCTTTCCTGGATCCTCTTGTCGTCCTCTAGCCGGATAAACCTGAGTGCTCGAGTTCTTACTTCATCTAAATTCCTGCATGGTGTCATAACAAGATCATCATAGAATAATGAATCCTTAAGCAGTCCCATTTTGAAGGCTTCAACAGCCGTAGCCATATCCAAGTTGGGAATGTCCAAGGATTCTTTACTAAATTTAGTTATATAATCCCTTAATGATTCATTATGATTTTGAGTTATCCTATACAAATCACTAGTTAATTTTTCAAATTTTCTACTACAAGAGAATTGGTTATTGAATAAATTAACTAAATTGGCAAATGAAGTAATAGAGTAAGGGGGAAGACTTAGCAGCCACTTAAGAGCTGATCCAGTAAGAGTAGATCCAAATCCTTTACATAGGCATGCTTCCTTCAATTTTTCTGGGATAGGATTGATCTCCATCCTCTCCCTGTATTGTGCTATATGCTCCTCCGGATCCGTTGTGCCATCATACAACTTCATGGTAGGGATATGGAACCTTTTGGGTACCTCTGCGTCACAAATTGGTGGTGCAAAACGAGATACCTTGTGGCTTCCATCTGCAATCTCTGGGATAGGCTTGACTACCCCTGGAACACTTGAGATCATGTCCTTTAGTTTCTGTAATTCCCTGGCCATAGCGTGATTGGTACCTGTATCCTGCAAGAATCCAAGGTTAGTAGTAGGATAATTATTTAAAGTGTTACCTCCCATTGGGTTCAAGTTAGAGAATCCATATTGCTGGGATTCTGGAACAACGGATGGACCAGTGGAAGCAATGGTCTGCATTGGAATGAAGTCCCCTTGATGGACATCTAGACTTCCTGTTTGCAAACTTTTTAGGGATCCTGGCATCTGTAAGGATACTGGTATCTGTGATGACCCTGGAACGAAGGAGGATCCTTGGCCCTGGAATGATCCTGGGACAAAGTAGGATCCTTGAAACTGCTGTGCCCCCGGATAGGCTCCCGGATTCATGAAGGATCCCATGTATTGAGGATAGGATCCTACAGGCTGAAAATGCGAGTCTGATGTCTGAGTCATTGCTGCCGAGTTGAGATGTGATCCTCTTGACTCCCCTATGATTTGCACGTCCGGGATCCCTGATGGCTGGGAAGTGATCATTGGAGTATCAAAGCTCAAGGATTTGGGCATCAGTGGAGAATGATCCTCTGCCGCTTTCTTTTGTCTTTTGAGATCTCCCTGAGGATCCTTTCGTTAGTTTCATCTTGCCGCTGCATACGTTCCTTCATCTGCAAAATTAAAGCAAATACATCACTAGTACTGGGAATAGAAGAATTCATAGCAGAAGAAGATAGAGGTTTAGAGGAAGTGGGAGTTGATCTCTTCTCAGTATTTTTCTGAGATCCTGCCGGTGGAGGAGGCAAGGTGATCCGTGATGAGGTGACTGCAGACATCGCCGTGGACGTGTTCTTCAATGATGAAGCCATGTAATTCTTTGAAATGGTTTCGAACAAAAGATTTTCTTATGAATGAAGCACCAATTGCCCCACGGTGGGCGCCAAACTGTTTTGGTCAAAAATCACACAAGGATAATGTAACCAAACTTTATGTAAACGGGGTATGATGCTTGGTTAATTATGAAAGTAAAGGATCACTTCTGTGATAATAGATGCAAAGACACAATGATTTATACGAGGAAAAAGCCCTTGATCAATGTATGATCTCCGGCATAAAAAACCTCGGGTGATGGCAACTACCGATCACCAACTTCAATATAATAAAAATGTAGTTACAACTTCGGATAGTAATGAGCTGAGTACAAGGATCACTGAGTGTCTAAGTGTTTGAGAGTTGTGTCGTATGTTGTGTGTGTTCTCTTCCGAATGAGGAAGATGGGTATTTATACAAGTGTAGGTGACTTATTTTAGGTAAAGGGACTAATTATCAGCTCATTACCCCTTTAGAAATAAAGACAATCTAGCCTAAATTGCTGCCCATGAATCAAGCCATGTTTCCATATCCTGTGCAACGTCTTTCTTCAATTAAGCTCTTGCCATATTTGTGAAGACGCGTCCCTGGATCATGATGTCTAGAGCATATCCTGCTAGATGTTCCTGCAAAACAATATTGTAGTAATCGAAAGTGACCGTTAGTATAAGGATCACCTTAATGTCCCATGATCCTGATCCTGAGGTCCGGCTGAGGATCACTGTCTGCCAAAGAAATAAGGATCACTGGTTAGGATCACGTATAAGGATCATTCTTAGTAAAAATCCAGCCCTAACACTGACCAAGAGGATACAGCCTTTATGACCCCAACCGGTTTATATTGTTATATTGCCATGCCTTTTGGACTAAGAAATGCAGGTGCAACATATCAAAGGCTGGTAAATATGATGTTCAAAGATCAAATTGGAAAAACTATGGAGGTGTACATAGATGATATGGTGGTTAAGTCAAAGAAAGCTGAGGATCACCTAAGGGACTTAGAAGAAGCATTCGATATCCTTGATAATTACAACATGAAACTTAATCCTTCAAAATGCCATTTTGGTGTTAAGGCAGGAAAGTTCTTAGGATACACGGTAACCCAGAGGGGCATTGAAGCAAGCCCGGAACAAATCAAAGCATTAATAACTATCAAATCTCCTGCCAATGCCAAGGATGTTCAAAGACTGACAGGCAGGATAGCAGCTTTGAACAGGTTCATATCGAAATCCTCAGAGAAATGCAGAGAATTTTACGATATCCTAAGGAAGAATAAGAAGTTCGAATGGACTGAGAAGCATGAGAATGCTTTACAAGCCCTAAAAGAGTATATGTCCTCAGCACCAGCATTAGCAAAACCGGAAAAAGGAGATGTGTTATCCTTATATCTGGCGGTATCCTCAACCGCTGTAAGTGCTGTCCTTGTTAAGGATCACGAAGGTACACAATATCCTATCTACTATGTAAGTAAAAGTCTACTTGATGCCGAATCCAGGAAACCAGATATGTCAGGGAGAATGGCTAAGTGGGCAGTAAAGCTTAGTGCCCATGATATAAGATACGAACCAAGAACAGCTATTAAATCTCAAGCACTAGCTGACTTTGTGGCTGATTTCAGTAGTGATCTACAAAAAGAAGCAGAATTGGAGGTCCAGCAGCTGGATGAGACCAAGGATCCTTGGATACTACACACTGACGGATCCTCAAATATCAAAGGCACAGGGCTAGGGATCCTACTAAAATCGCCACAGGGGGACATACTACCCCACTCCATAGCCTGTGAGTTCCAAGCAACTAACAATGAGGCTGAATATGAAGCCTTAATTGCTGGCTTACAAATTGCTAAGGATATGGGGGTAAAGTATCTTAAAGTATATATAGACTCATTATTGATCACTAATCACTTTAACGGATCCTATGCTGTTAAAGGTGAAAAACTAACCAAATATTTAGAGATAGTCAAAGAATTGGCACTCTCCTTTGTTTCTTTCAGCTTGACACAGGTACCAAGGGAGGAGAACACAGGGGCTGATGCACTGGCCAACCTAGGATCATCCTTGAAGATTCCAGAAGATATAAGTATCCCTATCATCCATATCCTGGCTCCTGCTATTGAAAATCAGGTGGCCATGGAAATAGAAGAGGATACTGCAATGATCCCTAGTGAAGAAGCCCAATCTTATTCAGGATCATGGATCTCACCAATCATGAGATACTTGCAACATGGGGAGATTCCGACGGGAGAAAATCCTAGAGCTTTCAGGATTAAGGTATCTCAATTTACAACTTTGAATAATGTATTATATAAGCGATCTCTTGCAGGACCATATTTGAGATGTATCGAGGATCCTGAAATCGAGGAAGTGTTGAAAGATTTCCATGAAGGAGATTGCGGAAACCACACTGGGGGCAGGGCATTATTCTCAAGGATCCTTAGAACAGGATACTACTGGCCAACCATGAAAAGGGATGCTGTAGAGTATGCTAAGAAATGTGATCCTTGCCAAAGGCATAGCAATATCCTCCATCAGCCAGCTGAATTTTTACACCCAATACCATCCTCTTGGCCATTCATGAGATGGGGAATGGATATAGTTGGCAAGCTCCCTAAAGCACCTGGTGGAAAAGTATTTATGCTTGCCATGACTGACTATTTTTCCAAGTGGATAGAAGCTGAAGCCTTCGCTCAAGTCAGAGAAAAGGAAGTCATATCCTTCATTAAAAGAAACATTATAACTAGATTTGGCATTCCCTCTGAAATTGTATGTGATAATGGCTCCCAATTCATTGGAAGCAGAACCACTAACTTTTGTAACAGTTGGGGAATCAAGATGATAACATCAACACCAGTTCATCCACAAGCCAATGGTCAAGCAGAATCATCCAACAAGATCATCATCAACAATCTGAAGAAGAAGCTAGGATCCAAGAAAGGAAAATGGGCAGAGGAGTTACCTTATGTGCTATGGGCTGATAGGACAACTCCCAAGAATGCCACTGGTCAAACACCTTTCTCTTTAGTATTTGGGGCAGAAGCAGTGATCCCAACAGAGATGGTGATCCCAATTGCTAGAACAATTGCTCGTGATCCTGAAGAAAATGCTGCAATCCTAGCTCAGGATTTGGATACTATTGAGGAAATCAGGGATCTAGCTAGAATAAGGATGGCAAGCTACCAACAAAGAATGGCTGGTACCTACAACAAAAATGTCAGGATAAGGAAGTTCCAAGTCGGAGATATGGTGTTGAGAAAAGCATTTCAAAATACTATCAATCCTGCTGACGGGAAACTAGCACCAAAATGGGAAGGTCCCTACTTGATTGAAGCTAAAGCAGGAAAGGGGGCATACAGGTTGCTAACCATGGAAGGAAACTTGTTACCAAGAGCCTGGAATGCTGTTCACTTAAAGAAATATTTCATGTGAACGTGATCCTTCATGCATGTGATCCTTACATTGAAGTATCATTGAAGGATCCCGGAGATATCAGTGATCCTTACTCTGGTAATATGCTTATCCTAAAACTATTGCATTTTCTTACTTTTTACCTAAGGATAAGGATCATGTATCCTTCATCCTCTACTCACAAACCATTTGAGTTATGATAGTTCAGGTATCTTCAGCAAGTCGTCAAAGATCTCCAAAAGCACCACAGATCCTTGGGTCCAACCCCAGTTATCCTTGGGATTATCCCCAGTTTCCGCCAGCAGCGCACGATGATCCTGGTATAGTTCACGTCTTTGGGACCAGTACCCACTTTCGGGGCTGACAACCTCATCGTACTGGCTATATTTAGGATCCTACGTATAATGGTAGACGTACCATACATCCGTTCCTAAGGTTTCTAACGTTTTCACGTTAGCTAAGGTTTTGACATTTTCATGTCACCAAGTTTGGATAGTCGCCAGAAAAGGGCCATACTCCAGTTTACATACGATCCTTTGGGCTTGTCCCCAGTTATCCTATGGGCTTGTCCCCAGTGATCCTCTGGGATCATTCTCAGTTATCCTATGGGCTTGTCCCCAGTGATCCTCTGGGATCATTCTCAGTTATCCTATGGGCTTGTCCCCAGTGATCCTCTGGGATCATCCCCAGTTATCCTTTGAGCATGTCCCCAGTTACTAATTTATCTTTTACATTGGCTTAGTCCCAAGTTATATCTCACTTTTCAGGTTTTGGAAGTCTAAACACATAAGGGTCCTTAATCCTTATTAACTATCAAAGTCTTATCTATGATTGCCTTGATTGAAGGTAAGGATCCTGACTTGGGTCCTCAGGTATGATCCTTGACTATTTTGATTATATTCATTATCCTAACCGACCCTTTGACAACCAAACCTATGATCCTTGAACTAAAGTACTTGGAAAACTTTCAATATCATGATATTTGATCTAGGATCATATCCTAAGTTTGGATAACATATTTTCAACTCTTGCTACTTTAAAATATACTACAAAAACAACTGAGAAACAAGAAGATAAGGATGACAACACGAGATAAGCCAGAAAAGTTAAGTTATATTATTAAACAAAAGGATCATTAACCCTTTCAAAAAGTTGTCAAAATTGCCAACCCACATTTCTACCAGCAAAACGTGGCCCGTCCACATGGGTTGGCAAAAGGTGTCCATTGTCTATGCGGTCTTAGCATTGTGCAGGAAATTAAAAGCGGCAGGATCACAAAGGCTTCATCCCCCAAACAGAGGATCCCTCCACCTTTTGTAATCCTACCTATTGTTCAAAGGATCCAGGATCCTTAACCCTAAGAAAGTATTGTTCAGAGATTACAGACCATAATTGTTTCAAACACCACAAACTACTATCAAAATTTAAAAAAATTGGGCTCCGGCTATGTCTAGAAGTTTCCATCATTGCCCAATCTTGCAACTCAAACCTTCGCTGCACCATCACCACCAGCTCCACTTGCCTCCCCCTGATCCTTACCGGCATCTCCACCTTCAAGCATAGGGATATCCTCAACATCATCATCATCCTCCAACTCTGCTAGCCTTGCCTTCCAGCCTTCAATATCCCATGTGCTCTTATCAAAGGAAGGATCCTGAGCCTCCGTGGCCATCTGCAGTTGTATCTTGTACATAGCTATCGCGGCAGAGACTTTGGCATCCTGAGTAATGTCATGCTTCTCATAATCAAACTTGATCAATGCTTTGACAGCCTCATCCTTAACAGCCCGGATCTCCTTCTCAAGATCAGTGATCTTGAGATCCTTCAGTACACCCATTTGATGAAGGTCGGCAATCTGGCGATCCTGATCTTCAACGTGGCTAACATAAGATTCTATTTCAGTAAGTTTCTGCAAAAACAACAGGATATAACGTCAGACACGGGTGATCCTCAAAAACCATCAGGATAACCAACAGGGGCAGTGATCCTGACCTCGTTGACAGAATCAAGAAACTGCTGGCGAATCAGGGGAAATCCTTGAAGATCCTCAGAAACTTTCCTCTTCTTTCCCTTACCCCTAATGGGTAATTTAGGGGCTGAAGCAGAAGGACTAGCAGCAGAAGTCTTCTTCTTCGAAGACGTGACGTTGGCAAGATCATCAATCCCAAACAAGGAGGCAGATTTAACAGACCTGGCAGATTTTCCAGCACCTACACAATTCAGAAACAAGATAAGTTCCCTTATTAAATTAAATACTCTTACATAAAACTTACTTTCTAGGAGGATACTTACTTGACATTGTGGCAGATGCAGAGGATATCTCTTGAGAATCTTGGATAGTGACTTGGAAACTTCTGATTTCAGGATTAAGCTTTTTAAAAGCTAGGACTCTCTCTTTTGCAGCAGGGCTTAATTTCAGATGAGCAATGGATATAGCTGCACAAAAGATAAAAAGAGATATTAGTGATCCTCATTATATGAGACAGGGCTGATAGTGATCCTTCGAGGATCCTCAATCCTACCATGAGTGGCCCATTCCTTGGGCAGATCCTTCCCATCTGGGATGGAATCCCTCCTAACAAAGAAAAAGCGACGCTTCCAGTTTGTATCGTTCTTAGTAACCTTGAAGACAGGGTGATCCTCCCCGGCTTTCCGTTTCAACAAATACCGGTGAGAACCAAAGGTGGTGAGATCGTAAAACTCAGCTAACTCCGCCATCCCCAGATCAATCCCTTCCTGCTCGATGATCCTCTCGAAGGTATACAGAACCCTCCAGATCATCGGCATAGCTTGGATATATGAGATGCCGGTTAAAGAAAAGAAGGATTGGGTGAAGGATGGAAAAGGATATGAATACCCTATGGTGAATGGAGTAGCAGGAAAAGCCACCCAGGTATCCGAAACGGAGTCACTCAGAGCGGTATGTAACACCCCAAAAATATAAAACTTTATGTTAAAGCTATAAATTATTAATAAACGGGAATTTACTAACTAGGAACCTTTAACCTAGTTAGTTGATAGACTAGAAATAACTCATAAAGGTTAAAACCCATTAAATAAAGTGTGGAACAAAGTTGAGGGGCTGAAATTGTCAAAAACCAAAATCTAATTACCATTAGTAACCAAACACTCCAAATTTTGGAGTGTTGGTCGATCAGAGCAGAAGAAGGGGGCGACACCCCATTCCAAAACCCTAAACTCTCAAAAACCTCAAATTGAAAGCCCAAATCTGCTCTAAAACGAAATCTAAACATAGATTAGTGATCCTCATCACGAAAGGATTCTAAGGTATGTAAAAACTTGTGTTAATTTCTTGTTTGAATTTCTCATGATGTTATGAAATCTGGAAAATTGTTGATGCATGAGTGTTATTTGGTTAATTTAGAATCAACTTGGTGTTTAGAAGTTAAATTCAACCAATTACATGTGAAATCATGACTAAATTCAGAAAACTCCATGAACACCTTGAAGGTGGGTTGTGGGTTTTACAAGGTGATGATGATTTCTAGGGTTCTTAGAGGTTAATCTAGTAAAATTGACCTTAGAAGATAGTTTCAGGAAAGAGGTGATGTTTACATGGTATGTGATAGCTTAATTGGAGTTAAGTTGGCTAATTAGCAACTTATAAACATGAAAACAAATGAAATAGAAAATTCTGCCTCCATAATGTTCGATGAAATGCCTCAAAGAAGGTTTTAAAAGAAAACTGAATTGTAAAGTTTAAACGCATAAATACGAAGTATCACGAACGTGCGTTATGTGAGTAAAACATGGAGTTCTAAACATAAAGTGCTTGAACTCTTTAGGAAAAGAAGCCGGGGCATCTAGTGGACAAACCGGTGTGGACGCTCGTTTGAAGGGCTTGCTTTGAAAGGTATGTAACATGCCTCGTTACATTATGTAAATTTAGATCGTTGTAGTTGTTTATCAAGTTTCTAGTTAAATTGAATACTAGCATGAATGACGAATTTTAGCTCGTTGGTAGTTGCCATGAAGGAAGGAAATTCCGTAGGCAAGCCAAACGGGTCAAACAATCAAGTAAACATGATCTATATTCCGAACATGATAATTGATGTATGTAGTGGCTATAGTATGGTGTACTAGAAACATTAGACCTTACTACATTGATAATGCAGGATGTTGAAATCCGAAAGTTGAAATTTTGGTTGAAATGCTCAAACCAAACAAAACCATGAATTCCCAGGTGCTACCGTAAATTACGGTGTCACCGTAATTTACGGTAGAGGGTTTTGATTTACGGAGGTTCTCTCCTGTGTTACGGTGCAACCAGAAATTTCCAGCACTCACCGTAATTTACGGTGGTACCGTAAATTACGGTGGAGCCTGGAACACTTTTATTTTCCTATTCTTTTAATGGGGAGTTTAGTCTTTAAACCTTATCATTCTTAAATATCAAGAGCTAACGATCTAATTGTTGATTCTTAGGTGATTAGAAGTCAAGGATGGCGATCAAGCGACAAGATGAATGAACCGAACACTCCATTTCGAAGCTTCCGCTATGTTAAACTTGTTAAACAGTGTTTCTTTTGTTGTAATCAAAGTCTTAAACAACAATATTATGTTCTACTTTTGTTCTTAGTAGGCTAACTAGTAAAGTTTTGAAACTTATGTAAGATTTAATGGCTTTTGGTATAAAATAGATATTAAATCCTAGCATAAGATTAAGGGTGTAACAAGTTGGTATCAGAGCCTCGGTTGTCAATAAGTGTTCGGTTCAAGCTTGATCGACCATCCGGTAAGAACTAATTTCAGTTAATAAACTTTATGTTATGTAAAGAATGAGAAATGAACTCACATGCATGAAATGAGCAAGTAAGCTCAATTAACAGCAAGAACAATCAAGTCAAGTCGTGAACTTGATTGAATTAACAGCAAGAACGATCAAGTCAAGTTGTGAACTTGATTGAATCAACAGCAAGAATGACTAAATCAAGTTATGAACTTGATAGAATCAAACAAGAACAGCATGTGTTATAAATGGAATGTTTTAACAACTTGTGTAAACATTTCAGAAACGAAGATGGCTGATAAAGGTAACGATGATGCGGTGCCAAGAGTCACCGAACAAGTCAGGGAGGCGATTGCCGAAGAGGTTGGAAAGGCAATCGAAAACAGTCTGGCAGGCTTCATTGATAGAATTCAAAACACAGTTCTATCAATGGTAGAAGATAGAATCAAGAAATTAGAAGACGACTCAAAACTTGAAAAGGAAAAACATGGAGGAAGAAAACCTTGCTCATACAAGGAATTCATGGCTTGCAAACCACCGGTATACAATGGGGAGGTTGACCCAATAGTGTGCCAAAGATGGCTAAGTGATATCGAAGGGGTATTCGAGAGAACCCATTGTGATGTAAATGACTATGTGGCCTATGGTACGGGTCAACTAAGAAATCAAGCAAAAGATTGGTGGGATAACAAGAAGAGAGAGATCGGTGCTGAGGCTGTTAAGATCATGACTTGGGATGAATTCAAGACGCCATTTCTGAAGCATCATAGCCCCAAAGCGGTTATGAATAAAATCAAGCAAGAATTCATGCAGCTCAGGCACAAAAACGAGACCATAGACAAGATCACGGCAACGTTTATGGATAAAATGAAGTTTTGTGATGATCTTGTAACAAACGAAGAACAAAGGATATATTATTATCATAACATGTTGAGTGCCGAGTATAGAGAGTTTATCACCCCTTCCAAATACGAGACCCTTACCGAGATTATAAATGCTGCTCGGGAAAGGGAAATAGAGCTGAAAAAGAGTATCGAAAGGGGTGAACGGAGGGCACCTGATGTAAATCCCAGCCCTACCAAAAAGGCACGAACAAGTGAGAGCTCAAAGAAGTCTGATACGAAAGGCGGGTCACCGGGTTGCAAAATTTGCGGGAAGGGCCATAAAGGCGAATGTCATTACAAGGATAAGCCTTGTCCGATATGCAAGAAAACGGGACATATAGCCTTATCATGCCCGGAGAAGGTAACGGTTTGTTACAATTGTTACCGAACGGGTCATAAGAAAGCAGAGTGCCCGGAGTTGGTTGAAAATAAGGGTGGGCAGGAACAGAAAGGTGAAGCCCCCAAAGCAAAGGCGAGGTCGTTTCAACTAACAGCCGCTGAAGCAAAGATTGAACCTGACGTGGTCTCAGGTATATTTACTGTAAACTCGATTCCTGCACGTGTGTTATTTGATACGGGTGCGAATAAATCCTTTGTTTCATATGGATTTATTCGACATCCTTCATTTATTCTAACTAAATTACCCGTGCCCTTAGAAGTAGAGATAGGTAATAATAAAAGTTTTATTGTTTGCGATGTATGTGAAAATTGCAAACTGAGCATTGACGATGAAGAATATTTGATAAATCTAATCCCGATGTCAATGGGAGAATTTCAAGTCGTCGTTGGGATGGATTGGCTATCTCGACACCACGCAAAAGTCGTGTGTTTCCGTAAAGAGATAAAACTGACATCTCCGAGCGGGAAACACGTCACCATCTATGGTGAAAAAGGAGGCAATCCCATTGTATGCTCAATGCTGAAAGCTCACAAGCTAATGAAGCAAGGATGCAAAGCATTTATGATATACGCAAATGAACCCGAAAAAGAATCACGAAAGATTGGAGATGTACCGGTAGTACGAGATTATGAAGATGTTTTTCCGGAAGATTTGCCGGGAATACCGCCCGAACGGGAAGTAGAGTTCGGGATCAAATTGATTCCGGGCGCGAAACCCGTAGCAAAAGCCCCGTATCGACTTGCGCCGTCAGAATTGCAAGAATTGATGTCCCAAATCCAAGACCTGCTTGACAAGGGATTCATAAGGCCGAGTGTGTCTCCTTGGGGCGCACCGGTATTGTTCGTGAGAAAGAAAGACGGGAGTATGCGCATGTGTATCGATTACCGGGAGTTAAACAAACTCACGGTAAAGAATCGATACCCGCTCCCGAGAATAGACGATTTATTCGACCAACTACAAGGTGCGAATTGGTTTTCCAAAATTGACCTTAGATCGGGGTATCACCAATTAAGGGTCAAAGAAGAAGATGTGCCGAAGACGGCTTTCCGCACGAGATACGGACATTACGAATTCCTTGTGATGTCATTCGGACTAACAAACGCGCCCGCGGCTTTCATGGACCTCATGAACCGGGTTTGCAAACCGATGCTGGATAAGTCGGTCATCGTGTTTATCGATGACATATTAGTATATTCGAAAAGTGAAGCTGAACACGCACATCACCTACAAGAAGTGTTAGAGGCCCTTAGACGAGAGAAGTTATACGCAAAATTCTCTAAATGTGCCTTTTGGTTACGAGAGGTACAATTTCTTGGCCACATTATAAGTGCTGACGGAGTACTGGTGGATCCGTCAAAGATTGAGGCGGTGTCAAAATGGAATTCCCCAAAGAACCCTTCTGAAATTAGAAGCTTTTTGGGACTTGCGGGATACTATAGGAGATTTATTCAAGACTTCTCCAAGATCGCGTCGCCACTAACCAAGCTGACCCGAAAGACAGAAAGATTCATCTGGGGTGTTGAACAAGAGAAAGCGTTTCAAACGTTAAAAGAAAAGTTAACTCAAGCTCCGGTACTAACACTACCGGACGGGGTTGAAGACATGGAGGTTTATTCGGATGCTTCACTATCGGGACTCGGATGTGTATTGATGCAACGGGGCAAGGTTATAGCCTATGCCTCGAGGCAATTAAAGGTACACGAACAGAAATATCCTACGCACGACCTCGAGTTGGCGGCGGTAGTGTTTGCATTAAAAATATGGAGGCACTACTTGTACGGAGTAAAGTGCACCATATTCACAGACCACAAGAGTTTGAAATACTTCTTCGATCAGAAGGAGTTGAATATGCGACAAAGGAGGTGGCTAGAAACGGTGAAGGATTACGATTGTGAAATACGATATCACCCGGGAAGGGCTAATGTAGTGGCCGATGCGCTGAGCCGTAAATCGGATTATACCCCAATACGGGTACGATCAATGCAACTGGTTGTGACTTCAAGCTTGCTTGAACAAATTCGAGAAGCACAAGATGAAGCTGTAAAGGCAGAAAACTGGAAAAAGGAAAGAATTATCGGCCAAGTTAAGGACCTAGAGGTGGGCAGTCACGGCCTGAAGACTCGCTTTAATAGAATCTGGGTCCCTAACACATGTGGGGTTAAAAAGCTTCTACTCGATGAAGCTCATAAATCCCGTTATTCCATTCACCCGGGAGCGACCAAGATGTATCACGACTTGAAGCAAAACTATTGGTGGCCCGGAATGAAGCGGGATACGGTGAAGTACGTGGAGAAGTGTTTGACGTGCCTACAAGTCAAGGCTGAACACCAAAAACCATATGGTAAACTTCAACCGTTAGAAATTCCGGTTTGGAAATGGGAGCAAATTACGATGGACCTATTGACCAAACTGCCTAAAACAAGTCGTGGTTTTGACGCTATTTGGGTAGTAGTGGATAGGTTAACCAAAAGCGCTCACTTTATTCCCATTCGTGAGACTTATACTTCGGAGAAAATGTCGGAGGTTTACACCAACGAGATCATAGCAAGACATGGAGTACCGATATCCATTGTGTCAGACAGAGATACCAGGTTTACCTCAAAATTCTGGCGTGAATTCCAAGAACAGATGGGAACTAAACTGTTCCTTAGCACTGCTTACCATCCACAAACGGATGGGCAGAGCGAAAGAACAATACAGACATTGGGTGATATGCTAAGGGCTTGCATTATCGACTTTGGGGGTAGTTGGGATGTTCATTTACCTTTGGTCGAATTCGCATATAACAATAGCTATCACGCGAGCATTAAAATGGCCCCATATGAGCTATTATATGGCAGAAAGTGTCGGACCCCGGTATGTTGGGGAGAAGTGGGTCCGCGGGGGCTAGCGCCAACCGATATAATCCGAGCTACAAACGCTAAAATTGATATAGTTCGGGCACACTTGAAAGCGGCTCAAGACCGGCAAAAGGCATACGCAGATAAAAGAAAAAGGCCAATTGAGTTTCAGGTTGGCGATATGGTCATGCTAAAGGTTTCCCCATGGAAGGGTATCATCAGATTCAGAAAAAGGGGGAAGTTAAGCCCGAGATTTATTGGGCCATTTAGAATCACCGAACGGGTCGGTAAAGTGGCTTATCGACTTGAATTACCTGAAGAGTTAAGTGGAATTCATAGCACATTCCACGTATCACATCTTCGAAAATGTTTGGCCGACGAAACTGCTCGTGTCCACTACGATGACATCGAGGTGTATAACAGCCTCAACTATGCGGTAAAACCAATTGCGATTTTAGATCGTAAGGAGAAAAGTTTGAGGAACAAGATAATAAGTCAAGTCAAAGTCAAATGGGAGCACAGAAAAGGGTCAGACACTACATGGGAGTCCGAGGAAGAAATGCGGCGACTCCACCCTACATTATTTGGTATGTAATTCGGTTTCGGGGACGAAACCCTTTTAAGGGGGGTGGACTTGTAACACCCCAAAAATATAAAACTTTATGTTAAAGCTATAAATTATTAATAAACGGGAATTTACTAACTAGGAACCTTTAACCTAGTTAGTTGATAGACTAGAAATAACTCATAAAGGTTAAAACCCATTAAATAAAGTGTGGAACAAAGTTGAGGGGCTGAAATTGTCAAAAACCAAAATCTAATTACCATTAGTAACCAAACACTCCAAATTTTGGAGTGTTGGTCGATCAGAGCAGAAGAAGGGGGCGACACCCCATTCCAAAACCCTAAACTCTCAAAAACCTCAAATTGAAAGCCCAAATCTGCTCTAAAACGAAATCTAAACATAGATTAGTGATCCTCATCACGAAAGGATTCTAAGGTATGTAAAAACTTGTGTTAATTTCTTGTTTGAATTTCTCATGATGTTATGAAATCTGGAAAATTGTTGATGCATGAGTGTTATTTGGTTAATTTAGAATCAACTTGGTGTTTAGAAGTTAAATTCAACCAATTACATGTGAAATCATGACTAAATTCAGAAAACTCCATGAACACCTTGAAGGTGGGTTGTGGGTTTTACAAGGTGATGATGATTTCTAGGGTTCTTAGAGGTTAATCTAGTAAAATTGACCTTAGAAGATAGTTTCAGGAAAGAGGTGATGTTTACATGGTATGTGATAGCTTAATTGGAGTTAAGTTGGCTAATTAGCAACTTATAAACATGAAAACAAATGAAATAGAAAATTTTGCCTCCATAATGTTCGATGAAATGCCTCAAAGAAGGTTTTAAAAGAAAACTGAATTGTAAAGTTTAAACGCATAAATACGAAGTATCACGAACGTGCGTTATGTGAGTAAAACATGGAGTTCTAAACATAAAGTGCTTGAACTCTTTAGGAAAAGAAGCCGGGGCATCTAGTGGACAAACCGGTGTGGACGCTCGTTTGAAGGGCTTGCTTTGAAAGGTATGTAACATGCCTCGTTACATTATGTAAATTTAGATCGTTGTAGTTGTTTATCAAGTTTCTAGTTAAATTGAATACTAGCATGAATGACGAATTTTAGCTCGTTGGTAGTTGCCATGAAGGAAGGAAATTCCGTAGGCAAGCCAAACGGGTCAAACAATCAAGTAAACATGATCTATATTCCGAACATGATAATTGATGTATGTAGTGGCTATAGTATGGTGTACTAGAAACATTAGACCTTACTACATTGATAATGCAGGATGTTGAAATCCGAAAGTTGAAATTTTGGTTGAAATGCTCAAACCAAACAAAACCATGAATTCCCAGGTGCTACCGTAAATTACGGTGTCACCGTAATTTACGGTAGAGGGTTTTGATTTACGGAGGTTCTCTCCTGTGTTACGGTGCAACCAGAAATTTCCAGCACTCACCGTAATTTACGGTGGTACCGTAAATTACGGTGGAGCCTGGAACACTTTTATTTTCCTATTCTTTTAATGGGGAGTTTAGTCTTTAAACCTTATCATTCTTAAATATCAAGAGCTAACGATCTAATTGTTGATTCTTAGGTGATTAGAAGTCAAGGATGGCGATCAAGCGACAAGATGAATGAACCGAACACTCCATTTCGAAGCTTCCGCTATGTTAAACTTGTTAAACAGTGTTTCTTTTGTTGTAATCAAAGTCTTAAACAACAATATTATGTTCTACTTTTGTTCTTAGTAGGCTAACTAGTAAAGTTTTGAAACTTATGTAAGATTTAATGGCTTTTGGTATAAAATAGATATTAAATCCTAGCATAAGATTAAGGGTGTAACACGGTAGGTGTGAAGGACTTGAAAACAGCATTTGACGGAAAGCAATGACGAATTCTGTCTATGTGAACATCAGTAAAACAACACCTCTCCGTAGGAGAATCCTTGATAATCCCCTGGCTTTTTAAGGGACTATCCTTCTTGGGATCCTTATGTGGAGAATTCCGGAGCAACATGTTTGTGACGGAACGGAAACAGAGTAGAAGCAGAAAACAGAGCAAAGAGAAAAGAAAGAGAGAAAGATACCTGATCAATCTTCGGTGCAGAATATAAAGGGAGTGTATCTTGAATTTAAATACAAACTGATCCTCACCCTATCTCCTATTTATAATCATGATTTGCAGGGATTGTCACATCCATGACGTAATGATCGTAACGGCTAGTTCAATATTAACGGCTAGTTACTCGGAGTTGCCCGTTGGAGATAAGATCAAAACAAAATACAACTCGTTAATTTACAATCAACTCCTTATATTTTGGGGGCAATTGTTAGGGCTGGATTTTTGTTATACGTGATCCTTATACGTGATCCTAACCAGTGATCCTTGTTTCTTTGGCAGACAGTGATCCTCAGCAGGACTTCAGGATCAGGATAATGGACCATCAAAGGATCCTCATGCTAACAGTTACCTTCGTTTAAAACAATGTTATTTTGCAGGAACATCTAGCAGGATACGCTCTTAGCATCATAATCAAGGGACGCGTCTTCACAATTATAGCATGAGCTTAATCGAAGATAGACGTTGCAAAGGATATGGAAACTTAGCTTGATTTATGGGCGGCAATTTAGGCTAGATTGTCTTTTATTTCTAAAGGGGTAATGAGCTGATTATTAGTCTTTTTACCTAAAATAGGTCACCTACACTTGTATAAATACCCCTCTTCCTCATTCGGAAGAACACACACGACAGACGACACAACTCTCAAACACTTAGACACTCAGTGATCCTTGTACTCAGCTCATTACTATCCGAAGTTGTAACTACATTTTTATTATATTGAACTTGGTGATCGGTAGTTGCCATCACCCGAGGTTTTTTATGCCGGAGATCATACATTGATCAAGGGCTTTTTCCTCGTATAAATCATTGTGTCTTTGCATCTTTTATCACAGAAGTGATCCTTTACTTTCATAATTAACCAAGCATCATACCCCGTTTACATAAAGTTTGGTTACATTATCCTTGTGTGATTTTTGACCAAAACAGTTAGGATGTCAACCGTGAGGAGCTCAGGATATGTTTCGGGATATGGGCAGAATCCTCCGACTGGTAACGTGTCTAATAATAATAATGCTATTGCCACTAACAGTGCTGGATCTTTGCAGGATACAACTGTGACGTCAGAATTATCCAGGGAGCTTCAGAAATTAAAGGATATGATATCCAGTGTACCTGGGGTGGTGCAGCCAATTCCTGAAGTATCCCAGGATAGCCACAGGATATCTCGGTTCGTGCATCCTATATGTGATGCTGAAATCCCTAAAAGATTTCAGACTCCGAACATGAAGCTTTACGACGGAACCACGGATCCTGAAGAGCATATTGCCCAGTATAGGGAAAGGATGGAGATCAACCCTATCCCTCCGGATCTCAAGGAAGCTTGCCTGTGCAAGGGTTTCGGTTCTACTTTAACAGGATCAGCCTTGAAATGGCTGTTAAATGTTCCTCCACATTCGATTACATCATTTGCCCACTTAGTGAATTTATTTAATAGCCAATTTTCTTGCAGTCGGAGTTTTGAAAAACTAACCAGTGATCTTTACAGGATAACTCAAGGACCTCAGGAATCCTTGAGGGATTATGTGAACAAATTCAGTCGAGAATCCTTGGATATCCCACATCTTGATGTTGCAACGGCTGTGCAAGCCTTTAAGATGGGGTTGCAAAAGGACTCTCAGTTCTATCAGGATCTTCTAATGAATCCCTGCAGGAATCTTGACGAAGCTCGTAACAGGGCTCTGAGATATATTCAGTTGGAGGATGACAAGAAAATGCAAGAAAGGATGAATGCATCCTCAACATACGAATCGACTAACAGGAAATCGGAATCCTCATATAAGCCATATCGCTCCAAGCCATATGGCAGAAATGATAACTAGAGAGTGAATGCTGTTGAAGACGAGGATCCTGAAGAATATCCTGAATTGTCTGAATATTGTTTTTCTGTTAATATACCTGAACTAATGTATGCTATGCAGGGTTTGGGAGATAAGGCTAGGTGGCCTCGAAAGAATCAACAAAAGGCTGATTGGAAAGATAAGTCAAAATGGTGTGCTTTCCACGAAGATTTCGGACATGTAACTGAAGATTGCATTGCTCTAAGAAAAGAAATAAGCTATCTTCTAAGCAAGGGATATCTGAATGATCTCTTGGGAAGAAAGAAGAATAAAGGTCAGGATACTGAGAAGGATCCTGAGCGAGCAGCATCACCTCCCGCGGATGCCAAGATAATTAACTTCATTTTGGGAGGATCCGACATTTGTGGGACTTCGTATTCGGCGGCAAAGAGACACGCAAAAGAAGCTAAGGCCGAAAGGGGAGACAAACCTGTCAGGATGACTACCCTCACAACTGACAAAGTGATCACTTTTGATGCAGATGACAGGGATACTGTCCAGGATCCTCACCATGATGCTCTGGTAGTAACCTTATATGTGGCTAACCATTTTGTACGCAGGATACTGGTTGATAATGGCAGCTCCGTCAACATAATCCAACTAGAAACTCTGAAGAGAATGAATGTGTCTCCAATGGATATCACTTCAAAGTCTACCGTGCTTGTTGGGTTCAGCGGGGAGGCTAGAAACACAGTGGGAGAGATAAAGTTGCCAGTATACGTTGAAGGAGTCAACAAGATGCAACGTTTCTGTGTGATGGATTCTCTATCCTGCTATAACATCATCCTCGGAAGACCGTGGATTCATGATATGAAGCCCGTTCCATCAACATATCACCAATGCATTAAGATTCCTACCCCTTGGGGAGTTGTCAAAATCGATAGTGATCAGCAAGAAGCGAAAGAATGTTACTCATCCTCAATGAAATCCTCGGCCAAACCAAGTCCAGCATAGCAATTAAAGATGCGGGCCCAGGATATCATGGAGACTTCGGAGCAGGATGTTAAAAGAGTAATCCTGGACTAGGATAATCATGATATCTCGGTGCTCGTAGGAACCAATATTCCTCAGGATATTGAAGAACAATTAACTAACTTTCTGAAATGCAGGATGTCTACATTCGCATGGAAGCATGAGGATATGACAGGTATATCAAAAGACATTATTACTCACAAGCTTGGAATTGACAGGTCATTCAAGCCTATACAACAAAAGAGAAGGAAATTCGCCCCTGAGCGGAATGCAATTATCCAAGAGGAAGTTGAAAGATTATTGAAGTCCAGGATGATTAGAGAAGTCAAATTCCCTAGATGGCTAGCAAACGTGGTAGTGGTTCAAAAGAAGAATGGGAAGTGGAGAGTCTGTGTAGACTACACAGACCTGAACAAAGCTTGTCCAAAAGACCCATTCCCTCTGCCTCATATAGACTCAATGGTGGACGCCACTGCCGGCCACGAAATGTTAACCTTCATGGATGCATCCTCAGGATTCCAGCAGATTCAAATGGAACCTTCAGACCAGGAGGATACTGCTTTCATGACACCAACAGGTATTTACTGTTATACTGCTATGCCTTTCGGTTTAAAAAATGCAGGTGCAACGTACCAGAGATTGGTGAACATGATGTTTAAAGACAAACTGGGGGACACCATGGAGGTGTACATTGACGATATGGTGGTCAAATCCAAGAAAGCTGAGGATCATCTTCAGGACATTAAAGGAGCATTCGATATCCTGGACCAGTATAATATGAAACTTAATCCTGCAAAGTGCCATTTTGGAGTGGGGGCAGGAAAGTTTTCAGGATACATGGTGACAAAAAGAGGGATAGAGGCAAGCCCGGAGCAGATCAAAGCTATCTTGGATATAAAGTCACCCTCGAATATGAAGGATGTTCAACGATTAACAGGACGAGTGGCATCCTTGAATAGGTTTATTTCAAGATCCTCGGAAAAGTGTAAAGAATTCTATGATATCCTGAAAAAGAATAAGAAGTTTGAATGGGGCGAGAAGCATGAAGCAGCCCTGCAGGATTTGAAGCAGTGTCTCTCAACCGCGCCTCTATTGATGAAGCCTGAGGATGGTGAACCACTATCCCTGTATCTAGCAGTATCAGGGAATGCAGTAAGTGCAGTACTCGTAAAGGATCACGAAGGTCAGCAGTATCCTGTTTATTATGTTAGCAAAAGTTTGTTAAATGCTGAAACTAGATATTCTCACCTAGAAAAGCTAATATTGGCCCTAGTAATGGCATCAACAAAGCTTAGACATTATTTTGAAACGCATAGGATTCATGTGAAAACTAATTATCCTGTTAAGAATGTGCTTAGAAAACCGGAGATGTCGGGTAGAATGGCTAAGTGGTCGGTAAAATTAAGTGCCTATGATTTAATATATGAACCTAGAAATGCAATAAAGTCTCAGGCTCTAGCAGACTTTGTGGCTGATTTCAGTAGTGATATTCAAAATGAAGTAGACCTAGAAGTACAACAATTAGGAGAAAATTTAGAATCCTGGATATTATATACTGATGGTGCATCTAATGTAAGGGGTGTAGGTTTAGGTATACTACTAAAATCACCACAGGGGGACATAATACCCCAGGCTATTAGATGTGAATTCCCTGCTACTAACAATGAGGCAGAATATGAAGCTTTAATTGCAGGATTAGAATTGGCTAAGAATATGAATATCAAGAATTTGCAAGTATATGTTGATTCCTTGTTAATTACTAATCATTTTAATGGATCCTATGCAGTCAAAGGTGAGAAACTAATTGAATACCTCGGTATTCTTAAAAGATTAGCAGGATATTTCGATATTTTTACACTTGAACAGGTACCAAGAGAGGATAACACCGAAGCAGACGCATTGGCAAACTTGGGATCATCAATCAGGATACCAGAAGGAATCCCAATACCGATATTACATATCCTGTATCCTGCAACGGATCCTCAGCATAAGGAAGTAGCAAGTATACAAAATCCTGAAGTGGTATATCCTGAAGAGGATCCTAAATCCTGGACAACTCCAATTATGAGATATCTCAAGGAAGGACATATCCCCGAAGATGAAAATCCTAAGGCATTTAGGATGAAGGTATCACGATTCACTATTATAAATAATATTTTATACAAGAAATCTCTTGCAGGACCATATTTGAGATGCTTGGAGGATCCTGAAGCCAAAGAAGTACTTCAGGATATACATTGTTAGGGCTGGATTTTTATTATAGGTGATCCTTACACATGATCCTAACCAGTGATCCTTGTTTCTTTGGCAGACAGTGATCCTCAGCAGAACTTTAGGATCAGGATCATGGGACATTATGGTGATCCTCATACTAACGGCCACTTCCGCTTAATACAATATTGTTTTGCAGGAACATCTAGCAGGATATGCTCTAGACATCATGATCCAGGGACGCGTCTTCACAAATATGGCAAGAGCTTAATTGAAGAAAGACGTTGCACAGGATATGGAAACATGGCTTGATTCATGGGCAGCAATTTAGGCTAGATTGTCTTTATTTCTAAAGGGGTAATGAGCTGATAATTAGTCCTTTTACCTAAAATAAGTCACCTACACTTGTATAAATACCATTCTTCCTCATTCGGAAGAACACACACGACATACAACGCAACTCTCACACACTTAGACACCAAAAGCAATAGTGATCCTTGTACTCAGCTCATTATCATCCAAAGTTGTAATCATATTTTTGTTATATTGAAGTTGGTGATCGGTAGTTGCCATCACCCGAGGTTTTTTATGCCGGAGATCATTCATTGATCAAGGGCTTTTTCCTCGTATAAATCATCGTGTCTTTGCATCTTTATCACAGAAGTGATCCTTTACTTTCATAATTAACCAAGCATCATACCCCGTTTTCATAAAGTTTGGTTACATTATCCTTGTGTGATTTTTGACCAAAACAGTTTGGCGCCCACCGTGGGGCAATTGGTGCTTCATTCATAAGAAAATCTTTCGTTCGAAATCATTTCAAAGAGTTACATGGCTTCATCATTGAAGAACACGTCCACGGCGATGTCTGTAGTCACCTCATCACAGATCACCTTGCCTCCTCCACCGGCAGGATCTCAGAAAAATACTGAGAAGAGATCAACTCCCACTTTCTCTAAACCTCTATCTTCTTCTGCTATGAATTCTTCTATTCCCAGTACTAGTGATGTATTTGCTTTAATTTTGCAGATGAAGGATCGTATGCAGCGGCAAGATGAAACTAACGAAAGGATCCTCAGGGAAATTGGAGATCTCAAAAGACAAAAGAAAGCGGCAGAGGATCATTCTCCACTGATGCCCAAATCCTTGAGTTTTGATACTCCAATGATCACTTCCCAGCCATCAGGGATCCCGGACGTGCAAATCATAGGGGAGTCAAGAGGATCACATCTCAACTCGGCAGCAATGACTCAGACGTCAGGCTCACATTTTCAGCCTGTAGGATCCTATCCTCAGTACATGGGATCCTTCAGGAATTTGGGAGCCTATCCGGAGACACAGCAGTTTCAAGGATCCTACTTTATTCCAGGGTCATTCCAGGGCCAAGGATCCTCCTTTGTTCCAGGATCATCCCAGGTTCAAGGATCCTCCTTTGTTCCAGGATCATCCCAGGTTCAAGGATCCTCCTTCGTTCCAGGATCATCCCAGACACCAGGATCCTTCCAGATACCAGGATCCCTAAAAAGTTTGCAAACAGGAAGTCTAGATGTCCATCAAGGGGACTTCATTCCAATGCAGACCATTGCTTCCACTGGCCCCTCCGTTATTCCAGAATCCCAGCAATATGGATTCCCTAACTTGAACCCAATGGGAGGTAACACTTTAAATAATTATCCTACCACTAACCTTGGATTCATGCAGGATACAGGTACCAATCATGCTATGGCCAGGGAATTACAGAAACTAAAGGACATGATCTCAAGTGTTCCAGGGGTAGTCAAGCCTATCCCAGAGATTGCAGATGGGAGCCACAAGGTATCTCGCTTTGCACCACCAATCTGTGATGCAGAGGTACCCAAAAGGTTCCATATCCCTACCATGAAGCTGTATGATGGCACAACGGATCCAGAGGAGCATATAGCACAATACAGGGAAAGGATGGAAATCAATCCTATCCCAGAAAAGTTGAAGGAAGCATGCCTATGTAAAGGATTTGGATCCACTCTAACTGGATCAGCTCTTAAGTGGCTGCTAAGTCTTCCCCCCTACTCTATTACTTCATTTGCTAATTTAGTTAATTTATTCAATAACCAATTCTCTTGTAGTAGAAAATTTGAAAAATTAACTAGTGATTTGTACAGAATAACTCAAAATCATAATGAATCATTAAGGGATTATATAACTAAATTTAGTAAAGAATCCTTGGACATTCCCAACTTGGATATGGCTACGGCTGTTGAAGCCTTCAAAATGGGACTGCTTAAGGATTCATTATTCTATGATGATCTTGTTATGACACCATGCAGGAATTTAGATGAAGTAAGAACTCGAGCACTCAGGTTTATCCGGCTAGAGGATGACAAGAGGATCCAGGAGAGACAAATAGGATCCTCAAAACAAGATAAGCAAGGATCCTCCTTCAAGAGCAACAAGTTCAAATCCTACCAAAGAAATGAGAACAAGAATGTGCATGTTGTTGACCAAGAAGAGGATGATGAAGAATATCCTCCAATCTCAGAATATTGTTTTTCCGTTGATAATCATGAACTAATCCTTGCAATGCAGAATCTAGGTGAAAAAGCTAGGTGGCCCAGGAAGAATGATAAACCATCCGGGACTAAAGACAAGTCCAAATGGTGTGCATACCATGAGGATTTCGGGCATCTAACTGAAGATTGCATAGCCTTAAGAAAAGAAATTGGATACCTGCTAAGCAAGGGGCATCTAAAAGAATTGTTGGGGAGAAAAAAGCAAAGGACCCAGGATCCTGAAAGGATCCCTGAAAAGGCTCCAGCACCTCCGGCAAACGCACAAGTGATTAACTTTATATCCGGAGGATCAGACATCTGTGGTACATCCTTTTCAGCGGCCAAAAGACATGCAAAAGAATCAAAAATGGATAATGGAGAAAGGCCTATTAGAACCTCAAGTGTCTCAGAAGGGAAGATGATAACATTTGATGAGGATGATCGCATTAACATTCAGGATCCTCACCATGATAGTTTAGTTATCACTCTCTTTATCTCTAACCATTTTGTCCGCAGGATCCTTATTGACGGAGGGAGCTCAGTGAACATTATCCAGCTTGATGTCTTGAAGAAGATGGGAATCCCAGAATCAGACATCACACCAAGATCCTCCGTGCTTGTAGGATTCAGTGGGGAAACGAAGAAAACTCTGGGGGACATCAAACTCCCAATCTACGTGGAAGGATTACATAATTACCAAAAATTTTGTGTTATTGACTGTTTATCTTGTTGCAACGTTATCCTTGGCAGGCCTTGGATACATGATATGAAAGCAGTCCCATCTACCTACCATCAATGTGTGAAGCTCCCTAGCCCATGGGGAATAATCAAGATCGATAGTGACCAGCAGGAGGCTAAGGATTGTTATACCTCATCCATGAAGTCAACCTCGAAGCCAAGGGAGCAATAGCAATTACAGTATCCTCCAAGGAATGTCTTGGAGGCAAGGGAACAAGATGTAGATGAAATCCTCTTGGATCCTAGTGATCCTGAATCAAAAATCTATATCGGATCAGGGATCCTTGGCAAGATGAAAGAAGACATGATATCCTTCCTCAAAAGAAGAAAATCTACCTTTGCTTGGAAACATGAAGATATGACAGGTATATCTAAGGATATTATTACTCACAAACTTGGCATTGACAGGTCTATCAAACCAATCCATCAAAAAAGGAGGAAGTTTGCACCAGAAAGGAATGCCATTATCCAAGAAGAAGTAGAGAGACTACTTCGAGCAGGTATGATCAGAGAGGTAAAGTATCCAAAATGGTTAGCCAATGTGGTTGTTGTCCAAAAGAAAAACGGAAAGTGGAGGGTATGTGTCGACTTCACTGATCTGAACAAGGCATGTCCCAAGGATCCTTTCCCATTACCCCACATTGACTCCATGGTGGATGCTACAGCGGGGCATGAACTGTTGACCTTTATGGATGCATCATCTGGGTTCCAACAAATCCAGATGGAACCATCTGACCAAGAGG